>NC_084759.1:128454301-129146384 GCF_028858725.1 Colius striatus
GGGTGGCCTTTGCTGCAGAGAACTGGCTGTGCCAGATGAATGGATCAGCTGCTGGTGAAAATGTTTCTTTCCAGGGTCATTAAAAGCCTGGGAATGTCTCCCTGAGTCAGCCAGACCAGCATGGAGGGAGTGACCACAAGGCTCAGCCCAACACAAGGGTATAAAACTGAAACAACTAACAAAGAATTTTGAAGAGAGCAACGGACTTGAGCTGGCTTCAGCCCACACATTGCTGCTGGTGACTGGGGACACCCAGTGTTGTGCCAGTAAGCACCTTATACAGGCCCGTAATGGGAGTCACACTGGTACGTGATTGAGCTGTGCACTGCAACTACCGTGTTTTGCTAGGTGTAACTTAAACTTTGTATTGTTTTCAGTGCATTTTGCATCACTTCATTACATCAGAAATCTCATTGTACTGCCCCTGCCTAGGACAATTAATTTTCTTCATCACAGTTCTCACAGGATGCTGTGCTTTAGATTTTTGACCAAAGCAATGCTGGTAACACAGGGACACCCTAGATTTTGCTGAACAGTGCTTGCACAGCATCAAGGTCTTCCCCGACTCTTACACTGCCCCCACAGTGAATAGACTAGGGAGTGCACAATAAGTTGGGAGGGGACACAAGCAGGCTGAGGACCCAAACGAATCAAAGCACTACTGTATGCCATGTAACATTATGCTAAGCAATACAAGGGAAAAGATTTAAGTTTTAGGAAGGTTAGCTATCCTTTGCTTGGAGACTGGCTGGGCACCAGCCTGTCTCTGGGAGGGGGTGAGTGATTACTTTTGCATTACTTGTTTTGTTTTCTTCTTTCTCCTTCCACTCACCCTTGGCTTCTCCCCCCTACCCATCTTTACCCTCTAGTTTTCTTGCTTTTATTCTCTTTCCTCTTCTTCTCTCTCTTAGGGGATGGTGCGCAAATGAGCAAGTGGCTGTGCAGTGCCTAGATGCCCACTAGAGTTAATCCACAACACCCCTGTAACATCAGCTATGTTCAAGTAAGTACATTTGATATTAAGCATTACACATCATGCATGGATATCTAGAACTGCCCATTCAGAGAGTATTGGACTTTGACAGGCTTTAAAGCCAAAGCTTTAAAGGATCACCACGCACACGAGGATCAGAGGTTTACAAGTTCCTATTCACTCACTGGAAGGTGTATCAAGGCAACTGCACTGCTCAAAGCTATATCCAGTCCCTGGGTACAGAAGTCAAGGAAAGATATCAGGCACACAGATACGACTCTGTCTCCTTCCCAGAAAAGGAAGTGCCATGTCCAGAACTGTAAAGAGATTGGTGTATTAAACCACAGCCATGAACATGAGCCAGCAGTGCGCCCAGGTGGTCAAGAAGGCCAATGGCATCCTGGCTTGTATCGGCACTTGTGTGACCAGCAGGACCAGGGAAGCGATTGTCCCCCTGTACTCAGCACCGGTGAGGCCATACCTCAAATACTGTGTTCAGTTTTGGGCCCCTCACTACAAGGTCACTGAGGTGCTGGAGTGTGTCCAGAAATGGGTAAGGAAGCTGGTGAAGGGCCTGCAGAACAGGTCTTATGAGGAACAGCTGAGGGAGATGGAGTTGCTCAGTCTGGAGAAGACTGAGAAGAGACGTGATCACTCTCTACAACTACCTGACAGGAGGTTGTAGTGAAGTGGGGGTCAGTGTGTTCTCCAAAATAACAAGTGATAGGATGAAAGTAAATGGTCTCAAGTTGTGCCAGGGGAGGTTTAGATTGAAAATTAGGAAGAACTTTTTCACAAAGAGGGTTGTTAGACACTGGCACAGGCTGCCCAGGGAGGTGGTGGAGTCACCATCCCTGGTGATATTTAAAAGACACGTAGATGAGGTGCTGAGAGACACAGTTTAGTGGTGAGCTTAACAGTGTTAGGTTAGTGGTTGGACTTCGTGATCTTAAAAGTCTTTTCCAACCAAAATGATTGTATGCTCAGTCCCAGAATAATCCCCACTGAGCTGCACAATGTTTGGGCAGAAAGCTCATCTATCCTCCACAGGTCGCACGATACTGTGGCTTCCAGCACAGGGTAGGGTACACACACAGACTGCACACAGACTACTGTGGGGAGCCACAGAGCTGTGTGAAACCAAACCCCAACGAGAATCACCGAGAGAGCTGAAGACTGCAGGGTTAGAAACCATCCATACCTTCGTCTTTGCCTCCAGCTCCTGTTGGCAACTGCAACTGCTGTTGGCTCTTACCAGGTACATCATTACTGGGACCTGCACAAGAACACTGAATGAATCGTGCTGCTGGACCAGCACCTCAGCTCGCTGGCAACACCCCAACTTGTGTGTTGAGGATCAAGTCCATCACACATAAGCGTTTACACATCGGAGGGGATAGTTAAAAATCCCAGCTAGTCACAGTGACTAGCAGCCACTTGACAGCAATTTGGCATGCAGTATTTTAGGCAACAGTAATGCAGCTCTCCCTCCCACGTGACTACTTACTCCATTCCTGAAAGTGGATCACTGTCAAGAAAAGAAGAAAATATGTACACGTTGTAAGAGGGGAAAGAAGAAAGCTGATTCCACATGGAAGCAGTTAGTATTTATTTAGATATTTACTTTCTGGAAGCAGCACATGCAGTGTGGAGCCCTGTGGATCTTGTAAAGGTGTCCCAGGTTCTTTACTCCTTATAACTGCCGGCTCTTTGAACAGTTTTTCTCTTGGTTTGTAGTTGTGTACTAAAAGCACAGAAAGGACAATTGGGTTTAGCTCTAAGGCAAGGCAAGAACAGCTTCTGTCTCTATCAAACTCAGAGTCCTATTTAAACCAGTGTTTAAAACTTACCTCTCCCTTTCTTCAGTTCCTTGTTGAATTCCACATGCTTGTGATCATATATAGTCTGGATGTTTGAAGCTGTGTTCCTATCAATACCTGCATTTTCCAGCACTCTCAATGCGTGGTCACTCAAGAGGCTATGGATCCTCTTGCATGGAAGAAATCTACATTCTCCATGGAGAAAGTGTCGACAAATATGAAGTTTGTTACAGTCACTTTGCTGGCTGCAGACACCATCTTTTCTGTTGTAAAACTGGCAGACCTAGAAGTGAGGAGGACGGATACAACGTAAAATGGAACAGTCCATTAAGAGTTAGTAATTTTTTTCTTTGTTCTACAGGCACACAGATTAACAGTAGAAAAAAAAATCGTGACCAAGAGGCTTGTGTTCACTGTGACTTCTTTAATGCAGACAGACTTGCACAGAAAAGCATTTTCAGTTTTGAAGTGGTGCATAGGTGGGGTTTTTTTCAAGAAAAAGAAAAAAAAGCAATACAACAAGCATTCATTTTTGGCTCTCCTAAGCAAGACAGCTTCATAACAACTGACTATTCTACAGTTATTCTATTAAACAAATAAATCTCCACAAACCTGAACCAAAATTGTTGCAAAGAACAAGGATCAAGTGTCTCCATAAAGAGACATCTACCGTGTCAAATGAGGCATTACGTCAAGGAGCTGAAACTGCATTTCAACTTCCTATTTGTAATGCTTACTCTGCACAGAAGATTTGGGCATCTAAAAATGGTAAGAAAAATGCTTTGAAATTAAGAGTACATATGGAAAAAGCAACATCTTTCTTTAATCCTCTGCTCACCAAAAAGTTATGCAGTGAATTAGACCCAGGGAACAAATTACACTCCAAAAATTCCTTAATGCTGCCCACCAAGCACTTCCACTCTTGTAGCACAGAGGAGTAGGCCACAAGAAGGAAGCTGCTTTAAGAAGGACACATCATCTGTCTGGCAGATGGCCCTAATATCACATCAGAGCTGTCACAGATCCCATCCCAACCTTACCCCAAGCAACAGTTTTTATGCTGTGTGGCAACTGAATATATATAGATTTATATAACTAGAGACTAGCTGACTGGCTACTACTACTACTTCTAACTAGATAACAACTAGATGACTAGGTCCTCTATCACTATCATTCAGTATCTTGTGCAGAACAATTAGCCTTCATAAGCTTACTCTAAGTTAGGTGGGAACACATGGTGCCACAGAACTGATGGAGTTTCAGTGAGTGCTGATGGCTGCTATCACTGACAATTCTTAGTGAAGCAGAAACCAAAGGGGGTTGTCTTCTTTCTTGCCCATCTTCCCTGTGTCATCACGGATGCTTCAATGTTTTCCTACCCCAAACACCCCAATGAATACTCTCATTTGCTTTTGACATCTTATTTTTAGAATCTGGACTTGTTCTGGTTTTGCTTGTTCTACGGGATTATTCTGTTTCCATTGCACATCCTGCCTGTCTGCTCTGCAGGACTTTATTCTTAGCAGATATCTTGAGGATTTTACTTCTACATGCTTTCCTGCAGCCTGTTTGTACACCTATCTTACTACTTTCCATTTACCCTCCTCACAATTATGGCTATTATTTACACATTTATGCTTGGCTGCATCACAGCATGCTATCAGTGATGTTTCAATGCATTGGGTGCCCATGAAATGTGCTGGAAGCAGAGGTGGCCCACGCAAGAAGCAGCCAGGGCCTGCCCCACGCCAGACATAGCTGACTCCAACAGACCCGCTACAGAACCCACTTGAGCCCATCAGCCAAACTGGTGTCACCCCTGGGAAAACCTATTTAGCAAAAAGCCAAACACTGCATGGCAATGAGGTGGACAGTGGGGGAAGTGTGAGAAACAGCTCTGCAGACACCAAGGTGAGAAGAAGGAAGGGGAGGAGGCACTTTAGGTGCCTTAGCAGAGCTTCCCCTGCAGGGCCGCCTACAACTGGTTGCCCAGGACTGTATTCAGAGAGCTTTCAAATACTTCCCATGGGAGAGACTCCACAACCGTTTGGGCAACCTGTGCTCAGTCATTCTCACAGTACAATAGCATTTCCTGATGTTTAGAGGGAACCTCCTGTGTTTCAGTTTGTGCCAATCACCTCTGAAGCCTGGCTCTGTCCTCTCTACACCCTCCCCTCTTCAGGTACTTATAAACACTGATGATGTTCCCCTGAGCCTTCACTTCTCCAGGCTAAACAGACCCAGCTCTCATAGCCTGTCCTCGTGGGAGAGACACTCAGCAGCACTTCACTCAACACCTCTTCCAGTAGCTTCACCCTCTTGTACTGGGAAAATAAATTAATGACATTATAGTGATAGCAGCTTCTAGCAAATTTAGGCAGTTTACCTATAGGATTTGGTTGCAGAGGCCCATACACTATTATTAGTGACAGCCACCTAATGACAGCACATATTGGCATGGACTGCCTTTTAACAGCAGAATCTGTATATACTACTTTTAAGAGCTTGTTCCTGGAGAGATGCATAAGAGTGTGATGGTCTCACTGAGCCTCTATGTACCATCTAGAACACTCATTTTTATATGGATAAGGATTTATATATATAAGGATTGCTGCTCAGGGACAGTCAGGGCATCAGGCAGCAAGCAACTACACCATGTTTCACTTATCCTTGGTTGTATTTATCTGTCCTTGTTATATTGGTTTTCGTTACCATAATTATTATATACTTTAGTTCATTTTAGCTATAAAATTGTTCTGATCTCAACCCACGAGTTTTTAACTATTGTTTTTTTCTGATTACCCTCCCTATGGCAGTGGGAGCAGGAGGAGTGAGGGAGCAGCTGTGTGGTACTCAGTGGCTGGCTGGGGTTAAACCATGACAATCAGGTTGAAAGTGATTTTGTAGATCTAGAAGATGCATTATAAGATCACATTAGTATGAGAGATTAAATTTTTACATGAGGAGCATCAAAATAAGCTATCAAACCAGAACAATAGTGCTGCCCCAGCTAAATAGGGAACCCACTTGTCCTGGTTTAACCCCAGCCAACAATGGAGCACCACGCAGCTGCTCACTCCTTGCCCCCACCCCCATGGGGATGGGGAGGAGAATCAGAAGTGGGGAAGTAAAACTCATGAGTTGAGACAAGAACAAAATTAAATAAAATATAAAAGTAAAATACATAATATGAACTGTAATGAAAATAACAAAAAAAAGGAGAAAGAAATAAAACCCAAGGAAAACAAAGAAAACTACCCCAAACCAAGTCACGCACAACTCAATTGCTCACCCATCTGCTGTCCAAGCAGCCATCTGCCCCTCCCCGCCAGCTCCCCCCAGTTTATATCCTGGTCATGATGTTCTGTGGTATGGGAAATCCCTGTGACTAGTTTCAGTCAGGTGTCCTGGTTATGCTGCCTCCCAGCTTCTTCTGCACCTGCAGCCCACTTGTTTGCAGGGCAGGGGGAGAAGCAGAAATAGCCTTGACTGTGCAAGCACTGCTCAGCAATAACCAAAACATGCCTATGTTATGGAAGCTGTTTGCTGCATAAACTCAGAACGCAGCACCATAACAGCTACCCAGAATAAATTTAACACTATTCCAGCCACAATCAGGCCACCACTATTTAGCTACATCAAGAAAGCACACTGCCCCTTGCATTTGCCAAGAAACAGAAGGGGAGCTAGAGGGAAGGTGAGGAAAACTGTAAAAATGCCTGAATTTGGGGTGCTGTTGTGTTTTTCTTACTCTGCACCCTAGTTCACATCACAGAAGACTAAAGTTTCCTCTTGCTTGAGAGCTTCATATGTGCCATTTGTTAGCACACACCCAGCCAATCAGCATTTCTAAGCAAGAAACACACAAGCTGGCTTTCACATCACCCCTCCCAGCTCTCTGGTTTATGAATGGCCTGCATCAAACACTGTTTTCTGGGTTTTTTCTGCTATTTTACTCCATAATAGGAGTTAAGGTGCTCAATTAGAGGTAATTAACAATGCCTGCTACTGATGAGAGTTGAACAGATCTATACATAAGAATTTAAGAGTAGTATCAAGCAATGGCTCCTACTACCTGTCCATTACTGGAAGTAGTTAAACAAGAAACGTGGTTAAATTAAACGGAGACATGGTGGGACAGCTGCCATGACTGGAGCACAGCCATGGAGGGTTACGCATTGTTCAGGAAAGACAGACTGACAAGGCATGGAGGTGGAGTTGGTCTCTATGTGAGAGAGCAATTAATGTGTACTGAACTGTGCCTGGGTGGGGATGAGGAGCAGGTAGAGTGCTTATGGGTAAAAATTAATGGGCAGGGCAAGGCAGGTGATATTGTTGTAGGAGTTTGCTACAGGCCACCTGATCAGGAGGAGGATGTGGATGAGGCCTTCTACGTACAGCTGAGAGCTGCCTCACGATCACAGTCCCTGGTCCTCATGAGGGACTTCAACCGCCCTGACATTTGCTGGGACAGCCACACAGCCAAGCACACACAGTCCAGGAGGTTCCTACAGATTGTTGATGACAACTTCCTGTCACAGGTGATGGAGGAACCAATGAGGAGGGATGTGCTGCTGGGCCTGGTACTGACAAATAAGGAGGGCCTGACTGGGGATGTGAAGGTTGGAGGCAACCTCGGCTGCAGTGAACATAAGATGGTAGAGTTCGAGATCCTGTGTGGAAGAGGCAGAACACAAAGCAGAACCGTGACCCTGGATTTCAAGTGAGCTGACTTTGGCCTCTTCAAAGATCTACTTGGACGGATCTCATGGGATGTGATTCTAGAAGACAGAAGTGCCAATGAGAGCTGGTCAAGCTTCAAGCACCACTGATCCAAGCCCAGGATCAGTGTGTCCCAATGAGCAAGAAAGGAGGAAAAGGAGGTGGGAGGCCTCCATGGATGAGCAAGGATCTGCTGGGACAACTCAGGCAGAAAACAGCCATCTATGAGAGGTGGAAACAGGGGCTGGCTTCTTGGGAAGAGTATAGGGACATTGCCAGGGCATGCAGGGGTGCAGCTAGGAAGGCTAGAGCCCTTCTAGAATTAAATTTAGCAGGGAAGTTAAGGACAGTAATGAGGCATGTTTCAAGTACATCAGCAGTAGAAGGATGGTGAGGGGTAATGTGGGCCCACTGCTAAACACAGAGGGTGCCCTGGTGTCTGAGGATGCAGAGAAGGCCGAAGTACTAAATGCCTTCTTTGTTTCAGTCCTTACGGCCAAGGCTGACCCTTGGGAAGCCCAGTACAGCAAGGATAAGAGGATGGCCAGGACAGCAGAGGACTTGCCCTGGGTGGAAGAGGAAGAGGTTAAAGACTTGGTGGCCAAGTTTAAGGCTCATAAGTCAATGGGTCCTGATGGGATGCATCCTAGAGTGCTGAGGGAGCTGGCTGATGTGATTGCTAAGCCTCTCTCCATCATTTTTGAACAATCATGGAGGACAAGCGAGGTGCCTGAGGACTGGAGAAAGGCCAATGTCACTCCAGTCTTCAAAAAGGGCAGGAAGGACGACCCAGGAAACTACAGGACAGTCAGCCTCACCTCCATCCCTGGAAAAGTGATGGAACAACTCATCCTGAATGTTATCACTGAACATATGAAGGATAAGACGGTTATCAGGGGGAGTTCAACATTGATTCACCAAGCGGAAATCCTGTTTGACCAACCTGATAACCTTCTATGAGTGCATAACCGGCTGGCTAGATGAGGGGAGAGCAGCGGATGTCATCTACCTTGACTTCAGCAAGGCTTTTGACACTGTCTCCCATAACATCCTCATCAGAAAGCTCAAGCAGTGTGGCTTGGATGAGTGGACAGTGAGGTGGATCGAGAGCTGGCTGAATGACAGAGCCCAGATGGTGGTGATCAATGGCACAGAATCGAGTTGGAGACCTGTGGCCAGTGGAGTTCCACAGGGATTGGTTCTGGGACCAGTCGTGTTCAACATCTCCATCAACAACCTGGATGATGGGACACAGTGTACCCTCAGCAAGTTCGCTGATGACACTAAACTGGGAGGACTGGCTGATTCCCCAGATGGTTGTGCTGCCATTCAGCAGGAACTCAACCAGCTTGAGAGTTGGGCAGAGAGGACTCTCATGAGGTTCAACAAGAACAAGTAGAGTCCTGTAGCTGGGAAGGAACAACCCCATGCAACAGTACAGGCTTGGGGTCGAACTGCTGAAGAGCAGCTCTGCAGAGAGAGACCCGGGAGTCCTGATTGGTAATAAGCTAAACATGAGCAATGTGCCCTCGTGGCCAAGATGGCCAATGGCATCCTGGGATGCATCAAGAAGAGTGTGGCCAGCAAGTCAAGGGAGGTTCTTCTCCCTCTCTATTCTGCCCTGGTGAGGCCTCATCTGGAGTCCTGTGTCCAGTTCTGGGCTCCCCAGCTCAAGAGGGACAGAGAACTTCTGGAGAGAGTCCAGCGCAGGGCCACCAAGATGATCAGGGGATTGGAACATCTTTCATATGAGGAAAGGCTGCAGGAACTGGGGCTGTTTAGTCTGGAGAAGAGGAGACTGATAGGAGATCTTATTAACATTTATAAATATCTAAATGGTGGGTGTCAGGAGGTTGGGACATCCCTCTTTTCTGTAGTAGCTAGAACAGGACAAGGGGTAATGAGATGAAGCTGGAACACAAAAAGTTCCACTTAAATGTAAGAAAAAACTATTTCACTGTGAGGGTGAGGGAGCAGTGGCACAGGCTGCCCAGAGGGGTTGTGGAGTCTCCTTCCTTGGAGGTCTTCAAGACCCGCCTGGACATGTTCCTATGCGACCTGATCTAGGTGGACCCGCTTCTGCAGGGTGGTTGGACTAGATGATCTCTAAAGGTCCCTTCCAACCCCTACCATTCTGTGATTCTATGAAGAAACACAAACAGATGCTGTTGAGTGGGACAAAGACATTAATCCTCCTTGCTCATCACCACCATGCTCCTTGAATCTCCCTGCACAATGTATTTTAAAACACTGTCAAAAATAAAAATCTATTTTGTCATAGTGCAGAATACAAAGTAAACAACAGAACCATTAGAGATCTTAACTTCCAAAAGGGTAACAGGCAGTACCTTGGTAATTTCTTAACCAGGCCAGAGCAAGATTTTTCTCAGCTCTGAAAGACCCATATCTTGAAGAGTGTTGCCCTTACACACATATACAGAACCAGAATGGATCGTTCAGTTAAGTTTCACAAAATCAGTGACTTGCACGCAACCCCAACAAAGGTTACTCTATAGAAAAGTAGTGCACAAAAACTCAGTGCGTTTTGGCAGGGGTAGATTTTACACAAAACTGACTGCAGTCATTTGGTCATTTTCTGATAGGTTTTTCTCACTCTCCCATATCCTCAAGCACTAAAATGTGAGGGCCTGCGTAGGCTGGAAAAGGAAAGGGGCCCTCGCTTCCTTGTCTCCATCACCTCTTGGAGAAGAGCCAACAATCTGCTTTTTGGTAAGGCCTGTCATCCCGCAAACATATACAACTATCATGATCTTTCGACTCCGTCTTGCTCAGCTCACCCATCTGTAAGTCTCTGGTGAAGCTGTTGACTTTTTTTGTTTGCTTGTTTCAAGTAAGTTTATGGCCACCCTGTTAGGATAACAAGAACAGCACGCAAAACAGGCTGTAGCCCCACTGTCCACTTCCTGCTGTCAGATGGCAGGTTTTCTGCTGACAAGTCATTGAGGACAGGGCCTTATCCAGGGGCAAGTCTTCTGGTGTTTACATAAGCCACAAACCTCACAGCATTTAACAGTTTTACTGCTGTTAAAGTTTTTTGGTTATAAGCACACAGCACTTTCAAAAGCCTGGCTCTGTAGTGCTTCTTCTGGTGCTTCCACACGGCCATTCCCCTTCATACTTCTTTCAGACCAATCTTAATACTACTGTTACGCATCTTAACAGCTTGAAACCAAGATCAGACTTCCACATTCTCTCTTGCCCTCTCTCATTCCTAATAAACAAAAGCTTCTCTTAAGAAATCAGTGCAACTCACATCAGGGAGGAGGAAAGGGTCATTTTGGAGAAGCAGGACTCGCAGCTCGTTCTCACTGAAGCCAGACAAGCCATGGGTCTTCAGAACTTTTTTGTTCTCATCATTGATGATGTCATGTGAGTACTTACAAGTTCTGCAAGAAAATACACCATTTATTTCTTCAGTTAAGTCAATAACAAGTAACTTGTGAGGAGCCATGGAGAGAAAGGTAGCTTCGCAAAAGTATCTGTGAACATTTAGATTGTCTCTGTAATTAACTAGAGAATGGACCAAACATGACTGTGAAATACAGTAGCCTTATTATACCCACTTTAAACACTGATATGGTCAAACTACTTTTGAGAAAGCCAGCAGCAGAGATTTGAAGCCAAGTTTGCCTGCCCCACACTTTCTTCCCCTTCAGTAAGCAGCAAGTTGAGTCACAAGACTTGAGCAGTTAGAGGAAAAGCTAATTTTGGAGGAATGTATCAACAACAGTGGAAGTTGAAACATCCTTGATTTTGTGAGGGTAAAAGGTTGTTTTCCCGTGGATGGCATGTAAAGAAAGATGCAAGAGTCTGAGAGTGCAAAACAAGGAGATAATCGAGCTTCAAACACTACTGAGAACACTTTGCTGTCTGGGACAGTCGAAATCACACAAACAAACCTCTAAAAACTCAAGAAAGTTCATTAACTTCTGAGTTTTGGATAAAGAAGCAATTAAACAACAGAGATGCTGGTGCCACTTACTAACCCAAGAGAAATGTCTGAAGTGAGTATGAATTAGAAAGAGAGAGACTGTAAATTTTTTTTGCATCTAATTGAAAAGATACTGCAAATCAACAAGAGAAACACAGTCAACTGGTGCATTAATTCAATGCAGTAAAATACAGCTTGCTTCCTTCCTCTTCAAAAGCATGATTTGATTACACTATTAGGATTAGACACACCCAACAAAGTACCTATTAATCTATCAGACTCAAGTCTCTGTTCTCTTTATGCTTTCAGTCTCTAGTCAACTCCCAAAACTCTCCTCATGAAAGCTTTTTTATCTCATGCTGTGTCTGATCCAATCCTTCTGTACAGACTCTTATGCAGACATTTTGCCTCTGACCCCTAATAGCTGCTGGACACATTGATTTGTAAGCAAACAAACAGGAATGCAAAGTCTAAAGGGCAGAAGTGTGCCATTTGGAGTCCTGGAGAAACGAACTTCTAATGGTACTAGATTCTGTAGGCACTTCAATAATAGCTGTGACAGTAGGTGAGCTACAGCGTATTTCAGGCAGAAGCTACCACCAGCATGCTGCCACAGTTAACTTCAGAGTTCACTGACAGTCACATGGTGATATACATCATTTGATTACATATTTCCAAGTTAAAGGTTGAAACAGCCTCCAAACACAATAACTAATCATCTGAGTTTAGTAACACATTTAGAAGGGAAAAAAAAAAAAAAGCAGTGAAAGGGTACTACCCAGACACAAGTTAAAAATGGGTTTAACTGGACTAAAATCCCAAGTCCACTAAATAGAAAGACTCACATATCTTGCGCAGACATTTTTCTTGCCAGAGATTCTAAACAAAAAAGAATGGAAGATCTGAAAAAAAGGCTAGATTTTACCCTCCCACTGTCAGGGTTTAGGCCTAGATAGCACTAAGCACCACATGGCTGCTTGCTCACTTTCCCCCACCTTGCAGAACAGGGAGAATCAGAAGAACAAGGTAAAAACTTGTGGGTTGAGATATGGACAGTTTAACAGAATAACACAAGGAGAGAAAAAATAGTAACAACTATACTAATACTAAAAGAGATTACAAAGTGAGTGTTGCACAGTATAATTGCTGCCCAGAACGCAATGCTCAGCCTGTTACCAAATCGTGGTCCCTCCTATCCTTCCTCAGCCACTCCTGGTTTATATACTGGGCTTGCCATTCTGTGCTATTGAACATCCCTTTGGCTAATTTAGGTCAGCTGTCCAGACTATGCTCCTTTCCAGCTTCTTGTGCACCTCCTCGCCAGTAGAGCATGGGAAGTTGAAAAATCCTCTCCTTTTAGGATAAGCGCTACTTAAAAACAACTAAAACATCAGTGTGTTATCTCACACAGAGTCCAAAACACAGCCCTGTGCCAGCTAATAGCAAGAAAATTAACCCTGTCCCAGACGAAACCAAGACAAGTTGTGTTGTGTTAAAGGGTAAAGAAAATAAACCCCCTTGCCTTCCAGTTTATCCTCAGATACTGGAGGGGCTGGGGGCAGCAGGGCTCTGACTCTGAGTGACACCCAATTGAGCGCTGTAAGTCCAGTCGCACTTAGTAAATCCAACTCTCAGGATTACAGATGCTCAAACAGCACAATGCACCTTTAGTCCAGTTCAATGAACTACCACTGCCAAACTTAAGGAGTTTGGTCATATTCAATAAGAACTCTGGTGGCTAGATTCATTAATAGCATGGTTGATTGAAGCAACAGGAGTGCAAGTTGTTTTGGATGGCCGGTGATAAATACACTGTCAGCAACAGCACGTGCAAGTACCAAGAATATGAATAACAGAGCCAGTAACAGACGTGTTAAATCATGACACAATGCTATAGAGATTTCCAAGTTTCCCGGGCAAGTGCTTGGTACAGCCAAGCATTTGAATCTCACCCTACAGGTGTCCCTGAGGGGAGGGAGGAGAGGATCACTCTGAGGACTGATCCCAGAAGGCAGCAGTGACATCCTCCTGACTTGTCTGTGATGGTGTCTTTCCCTAATACCACTCCTCTCTTAAGCCATATTAACATCATTTGTTTATTTTCAGGTGGAGTTTGAATGAATCTAGTCATACAAACCTTTATTATAGTTGGCGTAAAACTTCCTCTCTTTGCTTTTGGAGGTACAGAGTAGAAGAAATTCAGAATACACACTCAGTGAGGGGTGATCAGACCTTGAAAGCAGGTAGCTTTTGGGATGGAGGTGTGTTTTGTTATTATAATGAGATGATAACGAGAAAAGTTCAACCACAGGACATGGTTGTGACAAAAAGAAATGAGCAACTGTTGGCTCAGAGTAGCAAGTATGCAGGTTGCATAGTTACTGTGGAAGGGATACCTTCCACAGTACAGACAAGTTCCAACGCCTGTGGTGGTATCACAGAGCCTGGCTCCAGTGTCTTCACTGTGCTTCACCCTCCTGCTTTTAAGAGTCAGCATACCAAGCTCCCCAGGTGTTGCTAACATCCAAGGCTGCAGGTTATGTTGCTTGGGGAACTACCATGGAATAGAACAGGGAGTGGAGCATCTGCCTTATGATGAAAGGCTGAGGGAGCTGGGGCTCTTCAGCTTGGAGGAGACTGAGGGGTGACCTTATTAATGTTTACAAATACATAAAGGGTGGGTGTCAGAAGGATGAAGCCAGGCTCTTCTCAGTGATGTCCAATAACAGTACAAGGGACAATGGGTACAAGCTGGAACATAATAGGTTCCAAAAAAAAACATGGAAGAATTTCTTCACTGTGAGGGTGGTGGGGCACTGGAACAGGCTGCACAGGTGGGTTGTTGAGTCTTCTTCTCTGGGGACATTCAAAACCTCCCTGAAACGAGTTCCTGTGTGACCTACCCTAGGTGGTCTTGCTCTGGCAGGGGGCTGGACTAGATGATCTTTAAAGGTCCCTTCCAACCCTAAGATCTGTGAACAGATGCCTTGCACATCAGCCACTTTCCACCCTGCAAGTTTCCTCAATCTTATGCCTTCTCTTGAAATGTGGATATAACTTTAGTCTCAACAAGTCAAACCATTCCACGGGCTGTAAGCTGAGCAGCGATTTACAGCAAAATCAGACGTTTATAACTTTCTAGATTAAAACCAGAGAGCATGCTAGCACTTTGCTTTTTTCTTACTAGAGAAATATTTGTTAAAACGATTTCATCCAGATGCCGTGGGGCTGAGGGATGAGTGTGGCAGGCAAACGGCTTCGTCAAAAAAAAATATCGTTAATACTGACAAAGCAAACCAGGCTCTAGGAAACTGCAACCTACCGCGGTCACTTCGGGTTATTACCGAGACAGAACAGAAAATGAGTCCTTCGCGGTCACGTAACGAGCGGTCCGACGGTGGGGATGGGGCCTCCCCTCCCGCCGGCAGCCGGAGCCGAAAGGGCCGGGGCAGGAGCGGCACTCCCGCCGCAGTCCAGGGCCCGGAGCGGCCGCGGGGTGCCGCCGAGCCGCCCCGGGCCAGTCCCGACGGCAGACGGAACCGGGGAGAAGCCCGGAGAGTGCGTGGGGGAGTGTGAGGGGGAAGCCACGTCCCGCCGCCCCCCGGCGCTCACCTGGACCTCAGGTTGCACTTGCCCATGAGATACGACTTGCAGAGGTGCAGCCGCTCGCAGCCCACGCACTCCTTCCGAACGCAGATCCGAACAGCCGACAGCGCCAGGACGTCCTCGCTGTCGCCCAACCGCAGCACCAGAAACCGCTGGGGACCTGCCGCCACCAGCGTCTCCTTCAGCTGCTGCGCCGAGAGACCGATATGCTGCTGGAGCTCCGGCAGCCCCAACCGCCCGCCATGGGCGCAGAGGGTCCTGGTGAGGAAGCTGCACACCGTCGGGTCGTTCATTGTTCCCCTCTCTCCTCAGCCGGGTCGACGAAACCGGACAAAACGGGAAAGGGGGCGGAGCGAGGCGGAACTCGGCGGACGGCCTCGGGAGGAAACGAAACCGAAGGCGCGGGGCGGGCTCCGCGGCGGGCGGGGGCGGCGGCTGAGGGAGCCGTGAGGGGAGAGGCTGAGGTGGGTGGGACGCGGCGCTGGCGGCGGCAGCGGGGCTCGGGCGCCGGCAGGGGAGCGCGCAAGTGTCCTCGGCTGAAACCCGCCGAGGCGACAAACGACGTCAGAAAGGATCGGAGTGGGTGTGGGGTTTCTCCTTTTTCTTTTATCTTTTTTTGTTTTCCTTTCTGCCTTTTCTGATGTTTGGGTTGGGCGATGAGCTGCCTCCTGGATGGAATTCCACGTGTAGTAGTGTTATTGGTCCCTATATATCAAATAGGGATCGCAGATAGTGTACATAGAACAGGGCACTGGTGCCCACTGAAGGATTCCCTCACCTCCGTGCTGACTTCATAACATAACACAGATGTAGTACAGACCATTAAACCTATAGTGTAGGAGGAAAGCATAGTTACAAGCAATAGGGCAAAAGGAAATGTCCTAAAGACGTGCCAGGGGAAGTTTAGATTGGAAAGGAAAAATGTCTTCCTAGAAAAGGTTGCCAAGCTCGGGGAAGCGGTTGAGTCATCAGCCCTAGAGATATATAAAAGATGTAAATGTAGTGCTTAGGTGCAGATTTTGTGATGGATGTGGCAATGCCTGGTTAATGATTAGACTTGATGATCTTAAAGGTCTTTCCCAACCTAAACAATTCTATGGTTCTAATAATTCTAGTATTTATGTAGCAATGTCATTACTTTTCTTGCTTCCACACTGGCAGTCAGCTGCTGCTTAAGACTGTTTGCAGCAGAGGATGTCCTAGCAGGGGGAGTGAAACAGAGAAGTGTTGATGCTGAAGTAGGGCTAGGGGGAGTCTGTGGGATTGGGGAGATGCAAGGCAAATACCGAATCAGAAAGACGGGGCTGAGTACTAAATCCATTTGAGATGAGCAAACTCGAAGAACAGTATCAACTGCTCCCTCTGGATGAGGAAGTTAACCTTGAAAATAAAGCGGATGCCAGCCTGTATTGTCTGATGTTAATGCCTGATTTGAAAGGCATGTGAAACTATGCAGTCACAGTCAGAATTGCTGTTCAGATATTAGGAAGAGAACCACTTCAAAGAATGGGATCAAGGTGATACAGTCTGTCATTTTTTTCTTCCTTTGTTGAAGGGAAGGTTACGGAAGGATCTTTTCACTGAGCATGTTTCTCCATATTTGCCCTTTTGCTATGATGCTTGAGCAAATGAAGTAATTTTAGAAAAGCAATATAAAAGGAGGTGTAGAAGGAGGAGTTTACCATGTCAGTTCTAGCTTTAGAAAATCAAATTGATAGTTCTGGGCTGGATTATATTCTAGGTGTGCATACATGAATTCTCAGGTTGTCAACAGGTCGATGAGGGTTGTAAAGCCCAGATCCACACTCGACGTAGTTTTAAGACTGATAGATAAGGTAGAAAATGATTGAAACCGTGAGTCAGAAATGTATTGCCAACTCCAAACAGTATGTAATAATCATGAATCACACAAACCTATCAGTCATTTGCTTATATTTATTTGTTCTGTTTTTCATCTAGTTCCAGTGACAACGTGCATTTGTGCATTAACCCACTGAGAAATCTGAACTGTGTGCACAGAAGTACTTTACTGGATACTTCTTTGGAACTATGGTAACAGCATGGAGCAGGGAAGTGAAGCACTGCAAGCAGAAAGAAGTTGCAAATACAGTCTTGGCAAGTGTGTTCTACTCTACACTCAAATACACTTAAGAAGGGGTTTGGATCCATCCTGAGTGAAAGTGAACAAAGAAACATTATTGGATTTATTCTGTTTGTTGGTATAATACTTGACTTCTTTACCAACTGCAAACAGAACTGGTTTAAGTGAAACAACAGAACTGGGTGAGGCAGGATCACTGTATCAAGGAGTCCCAAATAAGTATTATTTTCACAGAGCAGTGAGTAGTTCCAGCCTTAAATTTTAAACCATTTGCTTAAAGTTAGAAACCACTGAAAAAGTAGTTGAGTTGGTTTAACATTTCACTGGCCCTAAAAATGTAATCCCTGTACATCTTTGCCGTCCTCTACTTTCAGCTCCTTATTTGCCCTTACTCTGGTATTCACCTGACTCCTTAGTAAGCCAAATCAGCTTTTATATACTTGAAACTGAAACTGATTGGTATGCATGAAGTGTGAATGGAAAGGGGTGTGTGGAAGCACTAGAATTAATGTCAGAACAAAGGTTAAAAGAAAGGCCTGTGTTGATGACCAAAGGCACAGTCTAAGGCAGTAAAATTGAGAAATATATTCTCTCAAACTAGGAAGACCTGCACTCTGTAGTATAGAGAACCTGTCTGCAGAAGGCCCCATCGTCTGCCAGCTGGACATAGCAGGAAGATACAGCACGTCACAGATGCTGTATCTTTTCCTTTTAGTCCCACTAAAGCAGACCATAGCCTCAGATACTCGATACGAAGAAACACAGAAAAGAGCCAAACAAATTGCCTCAACTGTGAAGCACGAGGATGCCACCCTAGTATCTGCTGGATCCCACTATCTTTCATACCTGTTCTTGAGCATACAAGACCCTTCCAAGGCAGTTTGCCAGTGAAGAATAACTCAAGAAATGCCATAAAGGTGGGATAATTGGCCCCCAGCTTCCATTGCATTGCATGCAAGCATGGGTCCTGGGCAGGCCTGCTGGGCACATGCACCTCAGGGCTTGAGATTGTGAGGTTTGGCAGTGTGAATGAAATTGCATCAATTGAATGAGTGTGAATGAAGTTGCATCAATTCAATGTGAATGAAGTTGCATCAATTGAGTGCAGGTGAATGGAAGCAACAGGACTGAGTGAAATAAGTGCAGACAAAAACGTAACTTCTGCAGCTTCACTAGGTGCAGATGGATTTTGAAAAATTGTCGCCTTGCTTGATGTATCTGCACTCCGAACATGCAGGATGTTACTCTCAGTCCTGTGGAACGGCTCTGCTGTGTATGAAGAAGAGGCTGATGTAAATGGCCTGCACAGCCTGGCTGGCCTACTGCCTCTGGCCACACTGGCAGTTCTGTTCCTCTGTGGAGGGCTGAAGTGTGTGGGAGCGCCCTGGGAAGGATGCTGCTGAACCAACTTCCCCTCTTGGTATGTGGCTAGCTCAGTTTCATTGTCAGTCCCCTTCTACTTCTTGAGACCGCTCTTTAAGGTCTCAGCTTTGGCTCACTTTATGGTTATTCTTTCCCACACAACCATTTTTCTGTTTTCCCCAGACGTTTTCAAATGGCATTTTGCAGAATATACCGAGGCCTTTGCTTCCTTGTGTCTCCCTCCCCCAGTCCCGTAGTGTCTGCTTAATTATCTGATGGCTAGGTATACATTTGCCTCAGTGTCTTGGATTTGTGTGGTAGGGATTTTGGTAGCCAGGTAGGGGTTGCAGAAAAGGCCTCTTTAAGAAGCTGCTAGAAGCTTCTTTGGCTCCAAGTCAGGCTTGCCTCTGGACAAGCCAATCAGGCGCTGCCTGCAGCAGAAAGAGGGATGAGAGAGAAACAGCTGTGCAGACCCCAGGGTCAGTGAGAGAAGAGAGGAAGTGGTGTGCCGGAGCAGAGACTCCCCTGCATCCTGTGGTGAGATGGCAGGTTGTACCCCTGCAACCCATGGAGTACAATGGTAGAGCTGAGATCTGCCTGCAGCTCATGGAGGACCCCATGCCAGAGCAGGCAGTGATGTCTGAAGAAGGCCATGACACCGTGGGAAGGCAGTGCTGTTCCTGAAGGAAGGGGCCCATGGTGGAGCAGTTCAGGAGAAGCTGCAACCTGTGGGAGTGACTCATGCCAGAAAGGTTCATGGAGGGCTGTCTCCCACAGGAAGGTCCCCATGCTTGAGCAGGGGAAGAGTTTGAGGAGTTGTCCCCCTGAGGAATAAGCAATGTCAGAGACCACGTGTAATGAGAGAGAAGCGACCTTGTGGACCTCAAGCTCAGTGAGGGAAAAGAGGAGGTGTGCTGGAGCAGAGACTCCCCTGCATCCTGTGGAGAAGACTGGTGAAACTGAGATTTGTTTGCACTTCATAAAAGACCCTGTGCCAGGGGCAGTGACTATACCCTGAGGAGGCCATGTCCCATGGGAGGGACCCTGTATCAACAGAAGCTGCAGCTGCTGGGAAGAACCCACACCAGAGATGTTCATTAAGGATTGTGTCCCGTGGGAGGAGCCCTGTATCAGAGCAAGGGAAGAATGCCAGGAGTTGTCCTTCTCTGAGAAAACAGAAGCAGCAGAGCCCATCTGTGAGAGACTGACCACATCCCCCACTCCCTGCCCCCCTGAGCCGTTGAGGAGGGAGGAGGTAGAGACATCGGGAGCAGTGAGCTGGGCCCGGGAAGAAAGGAGGGATGGGGGAGGGAGATCTTAAAGTGCTGGTTGTAATTTTCTTATCATCCTACTCCCTTTTTGCTTTTTGTTCTGTTCTGTTTCTTGTAGAATAAACTTTCCTACTTTCCTCTCTAAGTCGAGTACTGGAGTCTGTTTTGCCCAGAACTGTAACTGGCAGCGAGCCCTCCCTGTCCTTGTCTCAATCCACAACAACCTTGCTCATCTTTTTCCTCCTATTTTGCTGGGGCCTCTGCTTTCCTAAGGAGGGTGGGGGTGGATGGAGAGCAGTGAGCAAGAGACTGTTGTGGTGCTCCATTGCTGGCTGGGCAAAAAACACAACATATGCTTAAATTGGTAAAGGTGGTTGTGACTTTGTAGGCAATTTCTAGCCTTCTTACAGTTACATTTTTATATAAATAATATAATAAATATAAATGGTTTAATAGCTCTTTATAAATAACTGTATCACTTGTGAGCTTCATGCAGTCACCTGTGGAGGTGTCAGAGAAACGTATCCATTTCCCTGCTGCTCGGCTAGCTAAGTGTATTCTGCTCTGTGTCACTTTCTGTCTTCTTTGGAAGCAACAGTGTATGGAAGCAACTAGGCTTCAAGGTTACTGCAACCTGAAGTGAAATTAAGACATTGAGGTCAGAGTGAGTCTGGTTGGGGGACAGCATGTCCAGGGAGACTCTTGTGCTTCCCCTGTAGAAGCAGCACAGGTTGGGGCTCATCTCTAATGCCTGTACACAAGAGCATGTGGTGTGGGGAATGATGAGGAGTCAGCAGCCTGTGTGTAGTTGCAGAGTTGACCTCACTGGGATTACAGAGACATGGTGGGATAGGTCTGCCGACTGGAGAGCTGCAACCAGTGGATAGAAGCTTTTTGGAAAACACCAAGTAGGAGGACAAAGAGAAGACTGTACACCTGCTGTACGCCAACATGGAAGGACTGGTTGAAGATGTGAAGGTTCATGTTCTCTCTCAAAAGAGAGCAGCCTTTTCTGCACTGTGGAGTTCAAGATCCTGAGAAGACTGAGCAGTACAAACAGCAGAATTACAACCCTGGCCATCCCAAGAGTAGATTTTGGCCTTGCTTGGGACTTGCTTGGCAGAATGCCATGTGAAACTGCCCTGGAGGGCAAAGAAGCCCAGGAGAACTGGTTGATCATCAAGGAAAACTTCCTTAAAGCCCAAGAATAGTCCAGTACTGTGTGTGCAAAGTCAAGCAGGCATGGCAAAAGGGCTGCCTGGGGGAATGTGGAGCTCCAGACTGAGCCAAAGCATGAAAAAGGAAGCACACAAAAGATGGAAGCAGGGACAGGTTGTTTTGGAGTAAAACAAGCATGAAGAAGTGTGATGATGATGAGCTGAGATGAGCTGGATGGAGCTGGAACTAGCAAGGGAGGTGAAGGACAGGAGGAAAGGTTTCTGTAAAGACAGTGGTAGCAAAAGGAAGACCAAGAGGAGTGCATACACACTGATTAATGAGTAAGGAGACACAGTGAAAATTAACAGTGAGAAAGTGAAGGTTCACAGTACCTTTTTTTTCTTTTTTGCCTCAGTTTTCACCAGTAGGATTTGCCCTCACGTCCTCCAGGTCCCTGAGCCCCTTATCAAAGTCCATGACCATGAAGGAGTACCCGTAGCAGAGAAAGAGGAAGTTAGGGATCACTTAACCCACATGGGCATACAGGAGTCCATGGACTGGAGCAGATGCTAAAGGAGCTGCTCAGCATCATTGTGAGGCTGCTCTCTGTCCTCTTTGAAAGGTCATGGCAGTCAGTGGAGATTCCTGATCAGCTGAAATAGGCAAATACCACACTCCTCGGCAAGAAGGTACCAAGGAGGGTGGTCTAGGTCAGTCAGCCTCACCTCTGTCCCTGGGAAGGTTGTGGAGCAAATCCTTATAGAAGACATTTCCAAGAATGAAAAGGACAAGAAAATTACTGGAAGCAGTCAGCAGAGATTTACCAAGAGCAAAGCATGCTGATGAACCTCATTGCCTTCTCTGACAAGGGAACCAGCCCTGTGGCTAAGGGAAGACCAATGGATGCTATCTACCTTGGCCTTTGACATAATCTCCTATAGTTTCCATATAAAAAAAATATGGGCTGGATAAATGGACAGAAAGATAGATAGAAACTTGGCTGGGCTACTGATGCCAGTGGCACAAAATCCATCTGGCAGACAGCATATTACTGAGGTCGCTCTAGTTTATTGGTCTAGACTGACCAATAAACCCCTACAATGGAAGAAGGCTCAGTGGACACAGCCAAAGGCAATGTGTCCATGAAGCTTAAATTAGTGCATGGTGGGATGGATCAAAGCTGTAGGAAGGAGTCTGGCTTTGTCTCAAGACAAAGGGGACAAGAGGGTGGCCTTTGCTGCAGAGAACTTGCAGTGCCAGGTGAATGGATCAGCTGCTGGTGAAAATGTGTCTTCTGAGGTCAGTAAAAGCACAGGATTGTCTCCCTGAGTCAGCCAGACCAGCATGGAGGGAGTGACCACAAGGCTCAGCCCAACACGGGGGTATAAAACCAAAACAACTAGCAAAAGAATTTTGAAGAGAGCAATGGGCTTGAGCTGGCTTCAGCCCACGTTGCTGCTGGTGACTGGGGACATCCAGTGTTGTGCCGGTAAGCACCTTATACAGGCCCATAATGGGAGTCACACTGGTACGTGATTGAGCTGTGCACTGCAACTGCCGTGTTTTGCTAGGTGTAACAACACATTATATTTTCAGTACTTTTTATATCTCCCCACTAAATCGGAAATCTCATTGTAATATCATCTACCTTCAAATAAGCAAATCGATATTAAACATTACACCCTTCACACATGAAACATCTAAAAGAATCTGGTCAGAGAGAATGGGACCACCAGGGATCAGTACTGCCATTGTAGTGTTTAAACTCTTAATTAAAACCCTTAGTGACAGACAGAGTGCACTCAGCAAGACTGTAGATGTCACCAAATTTAAAGCAGTGGTTAGTATCCTGAAGGGCATGGCTGTTCTTCAGAGAGATGTCGACAAGTTGGGAAGAAATAGGCTGACAGGAACCTCATGAAGTTCAGCAAAAGCAAATGAGAATTCCTGCAGCTGGAATTGAATAACCCCATGTAACAATAGGGGTTGTAGCAGGCTGTCTAGGAAGAAACTGCAGAAAAAGACCTGAGGTTCTAGTAGATATCCGGTTCACCATGAGCTAACAACTCACTTTTGTGCCAAAGGAGCCTGTCAGTATCCTGGCACAAGAGCAACACAAGACTACCAAACTGGCTGAGGCTCCGTTGCATGATGTATGAGTAGAGGCTGAGTGAGGTATGTCTGTTCAGTGTGGAGAAGAGAAGGCAAAGGAGAGACCTCATCACACTTTTCAACTGCCTGATTGTAGGATGCAGAGAATGCAGAACCAGACTTTGCTCCAAGATGCAGAAGAAGTTGAATGGCAGAAAGCACAAGTTGGAATACGAGAAATTTCATTTAGATTTTAGGATTTATTTTTATTTTTTCTAGACAAACTGACCTAGAAAGGTTATGGATGTTTAAGGCTCAGCTGGACATAACCCTGTGCAGCCTGACCTAATTAAACCTGCTCTGAGCAGAAGGCTGGAGCAGATACTTCTGGAGATCCCTTCCAGCCTAAATTATTATGTGATGCTATGATTTTTTGAAGTAAAGCATCTTCTTTCCTGGAAGCATTACAATATACTGCATTGACAGGTTTGAGTAGCAGTAAGGAAAGAGAAGGGAGAGGAATTTCCCCTCCCAGGTCAGTTTGTTTGACATTTTAGATACTTGTTTGCTTGTGTGTCTTGGAAGGGATTAGCTTTTGCTCACAGCCTGTTGTACAGTTCTTGTGGGTATGTCTCCTGTTCTCGTGTTCAGTACCCATAGCAGGCAGCAGGCTCCAAATTGAGGCCATCATCTTGACTAAAATTCATGTGCTGAATATTTCAGTGAAATTAATAGAACAACAAAAGCTGAGACCTACACAATGAGAGATGAAGATAAAGAGAAGCTAGTTAGTTGCTTGTTTTAGTAACTAACATCCACACGCAGGCTAGTCAGTAAGGACCATTGTATTTATACTTGCAGAGTAAAATAATGAGACATAAGCTTAGCACAGTTTCTAATCATTGTGAAAGCTTTCATGAAAGACCAAACCCTTAGCAGATCTTCTAACCACTGTCAGATTTGGCAAATATGATAGAATACATGTTGGAGATTTCTCCCAAGGAAAAGAGATTCCCTCTTTAAGCATGTTTTATGCATGTGCATTTATAAACCAAATCCAATGGCTAATTCCTTCACAGTAGACTAGTCAATCTTTTTTCCTGCAGGAATACATTAACACTGGAGCATTGCATTTCAGTTATTATTTCACAGTGAGGCATAGTGTTGTCAGAGACCAAACCTTTAGATATCTTGTGAAATGCACCCTATTGTGCTATTGCCTTTGAAGAATGCTTGATGTTAAAACATCTCCAGAACCAGGCCGACTGCTCCCACTGCTCCATTAAAAGGGGCCATATAACCTTTCTTTCCTTAAACCACTATATGCTTCCTTTGCTCTCAGTTCAGCACCCAATGGTACAACTTAACCATGGTAACTTGTCGACCATTGACCTCTGCAGATCCTTCAGCTCAACCTCTCTCAGACAAACCTCATTTCTGTTTATGTAGCTGTTAGTAAGGGTATAAGCGAGAGTATCTTGATGCATTCCCTAGACTTTTCAATTTAACCATACCTTCTGTTAGGCAATACTCTTCCTGCAGCCATGAATGCAGGGTTAAAAGTGACCATCAGGGTCCTGGAGGCATTCACTCCCCACCCTGGGAAGCCAGGCTGCCTGGACTCTTGGCCAGCACTGATATGCAGCTGCCTGGCCTTGAACAGAGACCTCTGAGACAAAACTGACAGGCTTTTTCATGGAGTCTGTTCCCTCTTCTCTTGGGAATTGTTTTTAAGCCGAACCTTGTCACCTGTGGCTGCACATAGCTGTGCCGCTACCTTGCTGTTGGCAAGTGGTGCGCAGTGGTGACTACTCATGGGGCTATGGCTTCTCTTGCTCTCCATCTGCTGTGCTGCATTGTCAGCATCAGGGAGCAGCAGGAAGGGGAGCCAGTGCAGTGGCGAGGTGAGCTGACTGTGGGTGACCCACCAACAGGCACTACCAATGCACAGTGGCAAGTCTGGGCTGGGATCGAGGCTGCAGACAGCAGTCAAATTCAGACACAGCTCAGGGGGGTAAGTCCACGTTCAAACTGGGAGGCAGAGCCCCCGGGTCTGGATGAGGGCCTGGTTGGCAAAGGTCTGAGACTGAGCATGGATATAGCTGCTGCCCAACTGCAGAGTAACACCAGGGGCAGTTGCCAAAGGAAAGGAGGGATGGCCCCTCATGTCCTGCTTTCTTTGCAACAGCTCTGCTTGATGAAGGAGCTGGCCTTGGACTCAGCTAGCTAAACTCTTTCCTGTGGTCCACTGAATAGCTAGAAGGGGGATGACGTCAGGATGCAATGACTATAACTTCATCCATAGCAGCAGTGTGCCAGGAATCTGTGCTATGTCATGAGGGGTTTGTTTGTGCCTTTCCTTACTTGGAGGAGAAGGAGAATGATGAACAATAAGGTGAAGCCCCACTGCTCAGGTGTTTTTGCATAGCGTGGTCTCACACCAGCCCATGAGGTGAGAATCTGTGTTGCTGCCACTTGTTTCTTACTTCAGAGCTACTTTCGCTCCTTCAGCACTGCTCATGACTTATGTTTGCCTGAAGGTCTTGCTTAACGTTGCCTGGATTTTCTTGAATAGCTTTCCAGAAAGCCCAGACCTATCCTCTTTCTGTAGTCGTGGACATGACCAAACTTCAAGAGTGAAGCAACCCACCCGCCACCTTTCTTGTGTGTGTTGTAGTGGGGTGGTTTGTGGGAATGAGAGTAGGTCACATCTGGCTAATGCTGCTGCCTCAGCAAGGTGGGAAGTGGTGTTATTAGGCACTGCAGCTTTTACGTGTTAGTCCCAACAGTCAGCAATGATCGTAAACCAGTGTTAGGACTGGTGAATCACCACTGAGCCATTCATGAAGATTCTTCCATTGTGGAGACTGAATGTATCCTGCTGGCAGCGCCCAGGCTGGATTTGTTTTGTGGGTGCTTCCATCAAATCCACTCTTTTTTTTTTTTCTTGAAAAAACTTCCTACTCCTTCCCTGCCATGCTTTGGGACATCTCCTGTTCCTGACAGAGCCCTGTCACTGTGCCTTTGCTAGGCTCCTAGAGCTAGGAGCCATCACATCCACCATGGCTCTTCATTCAGTGCACCCCCAGCAAGAAAGAGAGGAAGCTGTATCACAGGCAAAATAAAGTCTGGATGAAAAATCCACCAAAATAGGAAAATTCAACCATATGACCCCAAAGTACCAAGCTGATTACATGCTGGGGCAGTCATGCTTGTGCTTTAGTTTCTAGGTGGGTTTTTTTTTTAAAGAAGAGAATCTTCTTTTCAGCAATCTCACTTCCCACAAAAGTAAGCCTACTGTCATGTGAAGCATACACTTTTTGAAAAGGTTAACAACCACCAAAACCCATTTTGACACAGTTTTCAGCCACCCCCTGGACCCTGCTTCTGCAGGGGGGTTGGACTAGATGATCTCTAAAGGTCCCTTCCAACCCCTACCATTCTATGATTCTATGACTTCCCAAATGAGAAGCTTCTTTTGCAGACCAGCCAAGTCTGGCACTAAATCACTCCAGCCTTCCCTAGGGGATCCCTAAGGGGGTTACCTGTACCCAAAGTTATCTTAGCCCTCTGCCACGGGGACCATTCC
This sequence comes from Colius striatus, assembly GCF_028858725.1. Lineage (NCBI taxonomy): Eukaryota > Metazoa > Chordata > Aves > Coliiformes > Coliidae > Colius > Colius striatus. The sequence continues at coordinate 128,480,947 of NC_084759.1, forward strand.
TACAATCTCTGCAGAGTCTAGAGCCACTGTAGCTAAAAGTCTGCTTCATCGGCAAAGTGTTGCTAAAAGTCAGCTTTGTCAGCAAATTGTGCAAGTTTAAGCCTATGATTCATGGGGAAGTCTGTTCAGAAATGTCTGGCTTGCTTTTGAACTATTTCCAGTCACTGTTTTTGTTGGCTTCATGGTGGAAGAGAATTTTAATAGCTGTCTTTAGAGACCTTTATTTTGTGCATTGAATACCAACTGGTCTTTTAATTCATCTGTTCTCTCTAGAGTAGCAGTTCTCTACAAGTTTTCCTAGTGCAGAAAGGTGGGGCTTTTTTTTTCCTGATTATTATCATTTAGAAAATGTGAATTCCTTTGCAATTACTAATGATTAAATATTCTTTTTTTTTTTCTTTCTTGCTGCTTCCTACAGAGAGTGCTATTGGAGAAGCTTTTCTGGGGGAACTCATGTTGTCCAGGGAATGTATTAATTATACACGCAATAGACTTTCTACAGCTTCAGCTGATGTTCTGCCCATAGGTTTGACAGGAAAAAACAGATAATGTCACAGGTTATAAACATGAATCCTTTTCTTCTATGTGCTATTCCAATCTTTGTTATAGGTGAGCCAGTTATGGGCAGAGCTATCAACCATCAAAATATCAAACATGAAGATGCTGAAGCAGATATTCACACCATCTAAGGGAAAGCATCTTTCTTACATGGTGCTTCAACTGGACACTCAGGGGACTACACATGGAGTCTGTGAGAGCTGACTGAAGGACCCCAGTCTGTGTAGTTAGGCAGATACAATAGTTGGATTAGTATTCCTCTGAAATGAGCTTCTGGATGAAGTTCCCTCTTCATCTCTGCATCCTCTGCCATCACTGTTTCACTGTATCTGGATTCTAGTGACATTTTTGTGGGCTTTTCAACTTCCTTTTTTAAGCCAAAGATAGAGCTGCAAAGGCCCAGGAGCAAGGTACATCACCACATCTACCAAAGGAAGATGGTCATTGTTGGAAGGCAGAGGTCATTGTTGGAAGGTTGATGCAATAGGGCTAATCCTTGCTGCATGAGTTGTATCATGGAAGATGTGCTCAGTTAAAACAAAGTAAATAAAAACCAGGATCAAAGTTAATCAAAGGGCATACTTAACTATCAGTCAGTGATCTATGCCTTAAAGATAATATTGGCAATACAATCGATAAACCACAATGCTAGGCACTTACAAAATCTCAGTAACTACCTACACATTTCTAAAGATCCTCACTATTAGTAATTTCAAGGAATTCTAATTGTACACATGCCCTCAGACAGACAGTGACATGGGTATATGCACAAACCTCTCATGAGTCAAGCTTGGAAGCAAGAGTTCTCCAACTTGTGCCTGTGTTTCTCCAGACTTATGAGTACCCATGCCACTTATGACAGGGGAGCTGCTCTGTCTGCCCTGTGCAGCAGCTGGGATTCTGGCAGGGTGGATTCTGGCAGTGTCAAACCAGGTTTTGGCTCCCACTGTTTTCAGTTCAAGGTCTCTCCCCTCATTCCCTGGTTACTGTTTGATGTGGGTGATGGTAACAATCAGTTCAACACAATCAGTTTTGGGCACCTGCCTCCCAGATAATTTATGTATTGGATCCATACACACTCCCTGTGTACACTCTGGGTTTTTTTTGTTCTGACAGGTGAGCTTCTTCAGGTCAACCGAGGTGGGAGGTTAGCGGTGGCTAAGTTTAAATTCTGAGTGATGCCCAATTTACCCAATTTACCAGTTCAGTCATGTTCAACTGTGAATGATCACAACTCTGTATGCCCTCATAGTGGACTGCACCTTCAGTCCAGTTGTGCTCATGAACTAGCACAGCCACACTCCAGGGTTTGGTCCCCGTCAGTGAGAAACTGTGACAACTGGCTACTTAAACAGCGCAGTTTTATTCTTGCAACAGATATACAGGTTCTTATGGATTGCTGGTGATAGTGACTGGCTGCAAAAGAAAGCGCATGCAAAAATAGGTATATAAACAATACAGTGCGTGAAGTTACAAAATGCAGCGTGGCTATAAAATGTTAAAGAGTCATTCTCTATAGAGATTTCTACGTTTCCCACAGAAGTACTTAACTTAAGTTTCACCCAAGGCGTTCCAAGAAGGGGAGTAAGAGAGGTTCAGTCCATCAGCTGGTCCCTTGGGTCTGAGGCGAGGGAGCTTCCCCGACTTGTTCATGATGATGTCTTCCCCCCCATACCCCACTTTTCTTTAACCCTTTAATATATTCTTTTACCTTCAAGGTGGAGTTTGAGTGACTTTAGTCATAAATACCTTTATTACAATTGGTGTAAAATTCTCTCACCTCACATTTAAAGGTGCAGCTTACAAACAATTCAGGGTGTAGACTCAAGGAATGGTGGCACCTTGAATGCAGGTAGCCTTTGGGATGGAGATGTGTTTTAATATTAAAACTACATTAAAATGAGCAAAGTTTTCACTAAGGAGAGCATTCTGTCAAGATTTGACAGACCATTGGCTCAGGGTACCAAAAGTGCTGCTTATCAGTTCTAGAGGACCATCACGTTCCAGTGTTTCGTCACAGAGTCTGACCACAGAGCCTCCGCTCTGCTCCACACTTGGTGGTATTTGCAGGGAATTGCTGTGTTGTGGATTCCTCACATAGCAGCAGCAGCTGTATCCACCCTGTGAGCCTTCTTGATTTTATACCTTTCCTTAATTGGTGAATAATGCTGATTTTTATACCTTTCTTTAATTGGTGTACAATGCTGATTTTTAATATAAGTTTTAATGTAAGTTTCAATTTCTAGGCCACTTAATTAATTATGCCACACTGTGCTCAAGCAGCTCTACACACCCACCCAGCTTCATGGCATCTGCAAACTTACTGAGGGTGCACTCAATCCTCTCATCCAGATCATTGATAAAGATGTTAAACAGAACAGGCCCCAACACTGAGCCGTGGGGAACACCACTAGCCTAGTTGCAGATGCTCCTTTTTCTTGGTTTCTAGGTTCTCTTGCTTGAAAAAAGCCAATTACAGTGCCCAGCATGCTCTGCTACAGTCATTTTAACCAGTCACTCACTTGCTCTATTAATAATATCTACAAGCATTACCCAATATTTTCCAGTTGTTCGCATAAGCCTGAAATCACAAGAGTTAATAGTACAGTGAAGACAGCACGGTGAGTCTCTTGAGCACCTCAGTCACTCTTCAGTAATCCCCCTTGCCGGGAGATAGTGGGATGCTGAAAATTTACAGGAGTTTCTTGCAGCTCTTTGGGCTACATGAAAGATTACCATGATTTTGAGCCTGTGGAGTAAGCTAATAGAAAAGAAAAATGACAAGAATTTAAAGAGAAGGAGGAATAAAGCTAACAAAAGTGAAGCTAAGCTCCAACACAACCCAAATTTTAGATTGTTAAAAAAAATTCCACAAAATTTCCAGTCATAAAGGATGGAAATTGAATGAAGAAAAAAACGTCAGGAACAACAGGGCAATTTGCAGATGGGATTGTTCTTTGATTAGCATCACATCCATCAAACCTCATGCTGTCAGTGCAAAGCACAAGAATTTCTCACTTGAGTCTTCCTAATCTCCTTTCCCACTTGAAAGGCCAACATCTCACACAGCTGTGGTACCAGCCTGGAGCTTTTCTCCTTGTGTGATGCTTCCTGGCCCAGGATGCCTGAGAGCAGGAACAAAACTCTGAGTAACTGGTAGGCAGAATATCAATGGGTGTGTGTCCTGGTTTCAGCTGGGATAGAGTTATTTTACTTCCTAGTAGCCGATACAGGGCTGCGTTTTGAATGTATGCTGAAAAAGAGTGTTGATAGCACAGGGAGGTTTTGGGTATTGCCCAGCAGTGCTTGCACAGTATCAAGGGCTTTTCTGCTCTTCACACTGCCCTCCCAGTGAATGGGCTGGGGGATCCACAAGAAGCTGAGAGGGAGCATGGCCAGGACAGCTGACCTGAGCTAGCAGCTAGCCAAAGTGCTATTCCATGCCATAGAATGTCATGACCAGTATATAAACTGGGGAGAGCTGGGGGGGGAAAGTGAGAATTGTTTCTCAGGCATTGGACTGGTGAGCAATGGCATTGTGTATCACTTGGGTTTGGGTTTGTTTTTTTTTTTTGTTTTCCTTAGCATTCATTTCTATCTCTTTGTTATACTCCTCTTCATTACTATAATTAAAATATATTACTATTGCTGTAACTATTTTTTTTTTCATTTTAGTTATTAAACTGTTCTTCTCTCAACCCAAGAGTTTTACTTTTTTCCCCCCCAGTTCTCCTCCTCATCCTTTAGTGGGGGTAAGAGTGAGTGAGCGGCTGTGTGATGCTCAGGTGCAAACTGGGGTTAAACCACAACAGGGTTAGTGACTCAGAAAGGCAAAGGGTAAAAGATGGGTCAGAGATTATGTAAGAGACCAAATCTCTGGTGATGATGTATTAAAAAATGTAAGTCACAGCTGCTCCTGGGTCTCGAGGAGGGACCAGCTGAGTAAAAGTGGCTCGTTTGAGACATATCTGCTGGTGAGTTTGTGACCGCTAGATGGAAGTCAAACACTTTGCATTAATTCCTTCATCGGCTATAGGGAATTAATCCCGTGTTTCAGTAAGGCTGTGGTTCTGGTAGCTGAGTGTCAACACCTGTGTCCAGTAGCATAAGGCTTGCATAGAAAATACGGCAACAGCTCCCAAAAGGAGATGAATAATTAATTCACTCTTGTATGTGGAAATGCTGAATATTTTCTGTCCAAACCATGGAAATGTTATTTGTTCCTACTGCATGGCACAAAAGCCTCTGATGACTTGATGAAGCGCACAGGGATGCATCTTCCATTAGACAGACCACCTTGTAATTTTTGGGTAAGTTACTTTACATGGCTATGGCTTATTTCCTCCATCACTAAAATGAGTTTTGAAACTATCTGCATTGAAGGGTGCCGAGTGTCCAATCTGTTATTCTTGAAATGATTTAGTAGTCTATGGTGGGGTAAACAGTGGCAGACAAAAAGGTGGTTATCTAGAAACTGCTGTTTTAACACAAACGCTACACTCTGCTGTCCTCCAGGTTTCTGGGCAGCAGGAAGATGAGACTCAAGACTTATTTTCTTACAGACTGCTAAACAAAAGAGAGTTACCACTCATTTCTGAAAAGCTTAGCATGCTTAATTAATTATTACTAAAGAATAACCAGTATTACAAAGCCTAGAGGACCCATGGAGGATCAAGACTGTGTTGTATCATGTCTTGCATAAGCACAGAGGAGGAGTTCATTCCCTTAAGAAGGTTACAGTCTTCCTAGAACAAAATCCCTGCATCTGGGGACAAAGCAAGCAAGCAGTGCCCTAGTAAATACAAACAAGACACCACTTAATACACAGGATTTCAGAGAGAAAAGAGTAGCTCAGCAGCTGGTGTAAAGCTGACATAACATCCCCGATGCTGGAAGTTTACAGCAACTTATACCAGCTGAGGAGGAGCCCAAGGTCAGTGAAGTGTCTGTCTTAATGTCATATTCAAAGCCTAGCCTGGAGTCAAACCAGCACTTCAGAATCCTAATCACAAGGGCTTCCTTTTCACGTGCTCACTTTCCCACCAGCCAGCTCCTGGAAGCGTGGCTTGCTTGCCTTGGATTGTGGTCTTCAAGGACTCAGCTGAAACATTGCTGCACGCAGCTTGTAGGAATTCAGCTGGGATTTTAGATGGGTAGGAAATAAGGTGGAGAAGGACTAGCTCACATGTAAGTGAGACCGAAAAACTGTAACTCATGGTTTTAATGGAGTGTCAGGTGGAGGGAAAGTAGAATTCTTGCTATTACCAAGCAAATTTTAAAAATAATTAATATTCTAAGTGATGCTTAAAGATTACATGTTGGGTTTTTTTCCTCTCTGAACACAGTGTGGTGTATTGGATAACTGAGTTGTGTATTGATTGACTATATTGCTCCAGATGGATTAGCAGCCTGCAAAGTCATTAAATATTATTTTTCCTTACCTGCATTGGGGTGATATCGTAACTATATTAATAGCAGCCATATAGTACAGAGCAATATGGAGATGTTTTATTTCTCAAGACATGTGGAAGGCAGATAGTTCCAAAATATTGCTTGACAGTTACCTTATCTTTCAAATAATAAACTCTCCCCCTTCATCAAAACAGGAATAGCTGGTAACTGTTCTGAGAAATGTTTGTAAGGTATCCAGATGAAGATTAAAAAAAGAAATGTTTTTATCAATTTATATGTATTAACAAAAGAGACACCAATAAACCAGTGAAATTCACCAGAATATTGAACAAAATATTCCTATGAAAAACAAAGCCTGCTCTGTTAGTAAGAAGCCAATGGTCCTTCTGATACACTGTCCTTCAGAGAAAGAAAAGCCAGACCTCCTACGTGTGTGTTTTGCAGACTGCCAAAAACATGCAGGGAAAGTAATAGGGAAGTTAGTTCCTAAACTAATTTGTCAATAGATTGACAGCATATATGAAATACAGGCATAGACAGAACACTTCAAATCTGTAACTTAAAAGTTTGTAGAGAGTTTAGGCTTTTAGACTTCCAAATTCAGCTGGTGGATTTAAATAAGAGCAGTTTACAAAAAGCAACTGGAAGCCAGTGAAGTTTCCTTTGGAGGGGTTCAGTGAGGAGACTAAAGCTCCAGCTATGACATTACTGAGCACAGTTGCTATTGGTCCCACAAAAAGAGGTTGAGAAAAAGACAGAGGATGAGCACTACACAAGCAGCAAGCCAATCCTCCTCATGCACACACCGAGCTAAGGACATTGCGTTTTCCACTTTTGACGTTTCTTCCTGTCCATGCACTGTTGCTAAAATAAGACATGAAGTTTTTGCTTTTCAGTGCTCGCAACTCGAGGAAGATCAGTCAAGTGAAGTACTTGGACTGAGAATATTTTGAACAAGGGCTGTTTTTTTATTGAAGGCTTGGTCTGTATATGAGTTCTGAATTTCCTGGCTCTGGTCAGTTCTTTTCTCTTCTGTTTCATGAATGTTAACAACTGAACAACTCCATCCTCCAGCTCTTGCAAAAAGCAATGTGCCCCAGGGACTTTCTGCAGTATTCTTGGAAATAAGGACAGAAATGAAATGAAGAAAGCAAAAGGCTTGTGAAAAGGGGCTAGCATGGCTGTTGTAACAGTCACAAGCAGTCTCTTTTATATGCTGAAATGGTACATTTTATTAATTTGATACTAAATAGCAAAAGGTTAGGAAAGTAACTAACATTTTAATGACTTATTGCTGATCCTTCGAAGACAGTAAATAATAAATGTCCATTCAGCTCTTTCTTCACTTTCATAAAACTGTGTGTGACCAGACAGAAATATTGGCTGCCAGCTTGAGGCTACTGACACACATTCACAACTTGTGCTTAATTATAAAATCCCTGTAGTCTTGGCTGGAGACAGTTTTCCTAGACTTTGGGCTTGATTATCTTCTGCAATATGCAGACATCTGTTTATTGGAGGGCACAAGTCTATATTAAGAAAGCCTGTTACTGATGTGTAACATTCACAAGTGATTAAGGCTTTACATTTAGTTTAATCCTATTCCATCTATTCTGAAATAGTTTTGCCTCCAGGAAAGGGCAGCTAACCAATTTTGGTTTAACAAACAAGAAGAAGTTTAAAAATCAAATAGAGGACCATGGCTTTCTCCAAGCACACTGTACTTTACAATTGGGAAAGAAACTGGAAACTGCATGGGGGTTACATACTACTACAGTGTGATCTTAGGAGCTCAAGTATGCCTTCTGTTCCAGCTCTGCAGCCCTGCAAAGAAAAAGTGCAAAGATGGTGAGTGCTGGGATCAGAAACAGAAAGGGGAGTGAGATGAGTTAGTTTTCATGATTCCAACACTACCAACAACAAAATAATGGTGTGGATTTTGTCAAACTTTCTTCTATTTAACTATCAGCTGTGATTGTAAGTCAGAATTCATAGTACTGGTTGACACAGACCTTTTTATACATTGTGCAGCTGCATCTGATTAGAGCAGGACCACCTCTGTAGGTGGGACTGAGTCGCAGGACGTGTGCATGGTGCCTGTGCTCTCCTGGTCTCCACAGTCAGTATAGTAGAAGATGAGAGAAATGAAAGATTCCCATAGGGTGACTCATCTGATCAGTCATTAAATGACCTCTTTAGGGTGAAATGAGCTGCTCTTTAGGCTCCCTTGACCATATTCACTAGGAGTGCAATTCAGTTTCTCAATCCCAGGCACCTAGGGCCACCTGAGACATCATGTCACATCTGACAGCTTTTCAACCAATGCTACAGAAGGTCACTGATTCTCCCACAGACCATGTGCGGTACCCACTGGCCCCAATATCCTGTTATCTCAGGCTAGTCAGGGTCTCACACACAGACTGATGTGTGTATAGAAATGGGTATCTTTTTCTGGAGGCAAATTTCCACCCTTTTCCCCATTAATGTTACAAGGCCAAAACCATCTTGAAAGCTCAACCTTTGCATACAGAGTGGTGATGCTTCAAGTCGAAAGCAGTACACTGTTGGTGTGCAGTGAGGCCACAGAGTGACAAAAGCACAGAGGAGCTCTGTAATTCCCTAAACTCTGCATGAACAGGAAGATTAATAGAAAGAACTACCAAGAACTACCTTAGACCAATGACTCAAGAATAAAAAATCCCTAAAGCCCCAAAACTTTCTCTCATAAAATATGAAGTATGGTTGACTAACAAATGCAAAACTGGAAGCTTTGGTCTGAGTCAGATACCATAAAAAATAAAAGGCAGCCCACAAGCTTTACTATGCCATGGTGACTGATGGAGAGTAGGAGCATGGTAATTATTTGCAAAGTGGTCCTGGAAACCTCTTGACTGTTCCGAGATTCAGAAACTTGATCTGAAGATGATGCAGCAGTAATCATCATTTTACCTGAAACATATTAGCAACCTCTTTGGAGGCTTAAATGACAGGAAATACAAATATGGCAAATTAACGTAGGAACATAGACAAAAAGGTGAAGGAGAAGAGGAAAATATGAGGCAGATGGCAGCATTTACTCTGGATTAAAAGGCAGAGGTGTTTTTCAAGCATGTAGGAAAGCACCAAACCAATGTAGTGTAGGACAGATTTAAGATTGTGCCCAAAAATTTGGAATTGGCATTTGAAGTTTTTGGTTTTCCTGGATTTTTCTTTAGATTCAGTCATCACTTGGACAGGTTTTTACATATATTTATACACCCAAATATCTAAAGATGGGCTTAGATTTGTTTTCAAGAGGTTTTAGATTTTTTTGCAAGTGCTACGTCACACTTCTCCACAGCTATGAGCATCCCATGGCTAAGTGGAAAGCTGTCCTTGCTTGTTGTTTGTGTGTGCTCAGCGGTTAAGTCAGTTCAGCACCTATTAGCAAGGTGCTGAAGACCAGCCACCATAGCTGCAATTTAAACAGTGCCAGGGAGCATCTCCAGTCATGGGAATGCAGTGACCTGCCTTTTCAATCTTTAGAGCAGTTCTTGGTGGCCTTTCTTGGTTTGTAATGATCAGCATGCTTCCAAGCAAAGCCTGGACATGGTTCAGGAGTTAATCTGGGCCAGTCCTTTCCTCAAAGGACTTTTAGTTGTGAGCAGGCTGATTCGGTGGAGTGAGCTTAACAGTGAGGTTGTTGGCTGTCCCATGCCAACTGGCAATAGGGCCAAAGAACCGTGGACACTACACTTACTAGTATACGTGTTACCTGAGAGTACCAGACATAGTCTGGATGTACTGGCCAATTAACCTTGCTGGTAAAAGGAAGGTATTATCCCAGTTACATCACCACACTAACAAAGTTGCAGCACTTCCATTACCTGCAGTGCCCTGGGCATCTCTAGATGTCCCGTCATGACAGGCAGAATCCAGACACGCATCATTCCTGCATGTCAGTGGGCAGGAAGGCTTTGCTTCTAGCAGTTTCCCTCATGGCTGCTCCTATATGCCAAGGTAGCATGTTTTTTAGCATCCCATCCATGGATGAACATAGACTTCTGCAGCACTGCACGTGTATGATATGATTGACTGGAATTCTTCATGAACGTGTCCATGTGTGATGGAAACAAACCTGTCTCCTGTCTCATAAGCTGTATCACCTTTAAGCTCCTAGTGACACTCGCCAGCTTTCTCTGCTCTCAGACAGAGCGCACTGGGCTTTCTCCGGGGCTCAGACTTTCTCCTGTGCTGTAGACAGGCCAACAAATTAGCCCCTAGACATCTCTCTTGGCTTTCAGCCCTTTCTAGCTTAGGAGTAACTAACAGATGCGCCCTTTTGCTGCTCTGCTCTGAGCTCATTACAAGTTTCCAGGCAGGGGAAATTAGCAAAGTCTCCTTAGCATCTGCCTTTTCCAGCCGAGGAGTCGTCACATGCAGACAAGCTCCTCAGCTCTGGCTATCTGGTCTTATTTGGGCACAGTTCCCTGTAATTGCACTGCCCAAACTGTCCTCCTCCTTTATGCTAGCCCCAGCTGGTCCTCCTGGGTGTGTGGACCTTTTCTCTCACACACAAAATGAACTTGCTGTGCTTCAGGAGGTCAGTGCTTTTCTGGCACTCTGGTTACTCTGGAGAATTTACAGTTGGTTTAGATGAGGAGTCAGAAAGTAAAAAAAATTCCTCTAAGGCTTTAGTTATACTTCTTTAATGATGGTAAAAGAAGCCACAGATCTGTTGTCAATCGGTTGCCATGGTTATTTATTTTTCTTAAAGCCTGAGGTCCTATAGTCCAGAAATAACCTGAGAAACTTCCTTTAAAATAAATTATAATAACAGCTGTGGAGAAAGGCATGAAAATACTAATTCTAACAGGCAAAACAAGAAAGTTAAAATAAACCTAACCTAAAACACAGCAAGGGCAGATGCATAGATGTGAAGGAGGAGAGGATGATGGCTGACCAGGCCACATCCTGGGTGGCATGTACCCACATCTGATGAGGAACAAGCTCAGTGCCACCTCATGTGACAAAGGACCAGACAAGACCCAGTCATATGATGAGGAAGGGAAATACCAACTGTCAGGCCACATGCCAAAGGCCAGGATATCCAGTTACATAAAGAAGATCTCTTCCTCCTCCTCTCCACCTCCTGCATCCCCTCATTTGCCGCCAGTGCAGGCAGGGGCAGCCTGTCACGTTGGGCTTAGAACCAGAGAGTTGTGAGCACTTAGAGCAGGCAGTGGCGGGAAGGGAAGGGAAGGGAAGGGAAGGGAAGGGAAGGGAAGGGAAGGGAAGGGAAGGGAAGGGAAGGGAAGGGAAGGGAAGGGAAGGGAAGGGAAGGGAAGGGAAGGGAAGGGAAGGGTTATTTGCAGGTCCCTCATTTGGCAAAGCAATATCACAAAGCAAGTTTTATCAGTGAATGTTTTAGAGCTTGCTGGTTCAAAGTTAAGTGTCTACATGGGAAGCAAACCCTTAATCCTTGATTGACCATTATAATGATTTATAACCATGGAAACTATTAACACTGTTAAACCCATTGTAGCAGCACCTTAGCAAAAAATATCCTGAAACGTGAGGCAACACTTTTGCATTTCATGTTTAACTTTAGTAACTCCAATGTTAACCATGAATTCTAGAAAAAAAGAAGCTTTACATCTGTTTCTTTCACCAGTAGAATATTACTGGGAACTATGATGATGCTATTATGGTGTCTAATAGTAAGGCAACAAGCCTTAAGAAACTCTTGCCAAGGATGTGAAAACGTTAAGTTACACTGGAAGAGGCTTTGGACCAAGAAGGGATATTTATTTTCTGAATAAGCTGGTTTTATTGAGCCTCAAACTGTCAGAGCTAGGTGCAGGAGTTACCAAGAGTAATCTATACATCCTGTGAAATGCATCAGGGTGGACAAGATATCACAATAAAGGCAGAGGTTGATGAAATCACTGGAGTTTGCTCCAGTTTTATGCTGATATAAATCCTCATATGCTAAGCCACTAGCCTAATTACAATAGATGCCATGATCCTGTAACTGTTTGTACCTCAGAGGGAGCCAGACAGCTTCCTCTGCTGAGTACAGTTTTAGCCTTGGAGCTGTGACGGACCTGCCACAAATAAGAAACAAAGGCAGATACACTGCAAGCACAAATGGGACAGTCTGGAATATATGTTTGCATGGCACCAGCTAATTGCCTACATTTCTGCTATAAACAGTGAAGACAAAGAGACAATTTGACAGTTCTTTGACCCATTTCAGGCACCTGTAGTAGGATGAGATGATAAAGCAAGATCTTTTCCTCTTAGTGCTACAAAGTGATAGGGAACAACTGGTTTGGATCCCCAGCTCCATTGATTGCAACAAATTATTTTTTCCTTGGTGTCCATCAATAAAGGTGGCAGCAGAAGTAAACTCCTTTTGAGAAATGAAAGGGCATCTGAATTTGGCAAGTTTTTTTTCTAATTTGAATTGAGCTTCCTCATATTAAGAACTGACCAGTACTAAATGAGCCAAAAGAGTTAGAAAGCTTAGGAAATATCCAGGTATCAGAATATTAATATAGGAACTAACCATCCAGATTATGTGAATGGGAAATTATATAAAATGAAATCTTGAAAGACAAGATTAATGGGGTGAATTTGACATTACAACAGTGATGTCTGTACTGGGTCATTGGCTGCTCCATGCACTGTGCCAATGGCAAATCCATATGGGCTACTTTTGAAATACTAAACAAAAGAGTTTGGCCTTTTTGTAGCAAATGGAAAAAAAATATCTGACAAATTGTTATCAACTAAATTATATGATGGTCAAAACAAAGAAAAGATGAAACTTTCCCATTTAAAATTAGATCTAATGCCTTGTAATACGACACAGATAAATCCTTTACAATTACGGGATGCAACATCAATGCCCCTAGGGAAACGCAGAACAACATATTTCTAATGCCAGACACTCGAGAGACTATTTATTTAAATTGCATGAAGATTTACACTACACTAATCTCGTTATGAACCATACATAGGAAATGGGTTGGAGCACATTATATGCTAAAACTGGACCTTAAAAGATTATCACATCCATAAGGACTTTCTCCTAAATAAAGGCAGCAAGACACTTTATATTTTGCAACACCTGGCTCCAGCAAGTAACGCTGTTAGAAAACATTAATGCTGTTAGACTTGTTTAACCAGCAATTTCTCTTCCAAGATTCCTTTTTCAATTGAAAGCCATTATTAACACCTGCCAGATCCATATAAACACCTTCACCTTTCAAATCATGTGACCTGGTTGTATTACAGCTTATGTGCATTCTGCGTTTTTGTGGCTCTGAGGGTGGTAAATTAAGTGACAAAATAAACCTTTTCTCCTACACAATGATAATATCTAGCTCCTGTGCTGTCTTTTACCTCGGAGCACGCTTAGCTGCTGTACCACTATTCTCATATATGTTTTGTAAGAAAGCTTTAACAGAGATGTGAACCCACATATGCAAAGTCCCCCAACAATGTACTAAACCCCAAGCTCTTGTGTTCTCTGGAGCCCTGGAGGTAAAGATGACACCGTGGTACTACACTGCTGATGATGCTGTGACAGATGTACGGTCTGGCATTCTGGGGTTGACCAATGCCTCCAGGCACACTGGACAAATTTATAGTCAGTAGTGGGTAAAGTGGTAGCTTTGATTTGTAATAATTTTAAAGGACTGAGGAGCTATTCCTGTCTACTTTTATCAGCCATCCATCACCATTTGGAGGACAATTGGCCAGTCAGGCACTTCACCCACTGTGGTTCACTCCATCTAGGTAATAGTGACATTTTTCTACAGAAGTGTAAGGCTTGTAGATCTGTTTGTCCTCCTCGGGCGACATCAGCATGTGTTCTGCACAGGCATCTCAAACAGCTTCAGCTCCTGGAGATCAAATCAAAGATTTATGCTTTCCACCCAGAGCAAAGAGACCGAGGAGGTCCTCCCACAGATAGGCATGTTTCGGCATAAACACTGCTGGAACATGAAATGTGCACATGCCTGATCTATCTCCTAATTACCTTATCTATAGAATCAGGGTATGTGTACATCTATCATGTTGCAACCCACTTACGGCCCCAGCAAATACCAAAGATAATATTGGGAGAGCCATAGCAATTAATTCAAGGTACTGGCCTGGTTCAAGGATATAGAAGTGACAAGTCTAGCAAGTGACTCCCGTTCATGCTCCCGTTTTATTGCCCCCTCTTGCAGCCTTTGCCACTCTGTCTCTTTGCTTTTTGTCCCAGGACCACCTCATAGTGTGCTGATCACCACAGGCCTGCTGACCATCTGTGGATGACCTGTGGGCTCTGAAGCTGTACAGGGCAGGTGGAGACCCATGTTGGATGCAGGATGATAAGGAACCTCCTTTGGGTCCCAAGTGACCCACTGTGGAGGGACTCAGCTCCTATCCTGTCATGTGGACAGGAACATGACTTTGGTGACAAGATACAATTACTGAAGGGCATAATTCCTGGGGCCACTACACCTGTGGCTCTTGCCTGCACATTGAGGCCTATGACTTTGCCTCAGGAAAGTTAGTGTCACATCCATGGGGAAGGGAGAGGGGAGAGTAGAGTGTAGGTGGACAAGGACCATGACTTAAATTTATTAAAGGAGGTCATTCTATTAGACTCATTCACATGGAAAACAAATTAAAATACTTTGACAAGATCAGCTGTTTCACTTTTCCTTCTCTAGAAAACAACATAAGATTACAGTATTTTTGTTCATAGACAATCTCTGGTTCCCAAAGACAAATTTAATTCATAACAGTCTTAGTGCAAAGAGAAATCACCGTATGTACACCTTAAGAAAGTCTTCACACACCCATGTAACTTACCTTTTTGCAAACAGCTTGAGGTAACTTCTATTTTCTGTCACTAAACCATCTATAAACTGAGGGTTTATAGACAATCTGTACTTTAAAATGCCAAATTATGAAACAAGATGGTTCTATACAGCCACAGAGATCATAGAATCATAGAATGGTAGGAGTTGGAAGGGACCTTTAGAGATCCTCTAATCCAACCCCCCTGCAGACACAGGTTCACCTAGATCAGGTCACATAGGAATGTGTCCAGGCAGGTCTTGAAGACCTCCAAGGAAGGAGACTCCACAACCCCTCTTGGCAGCCTGTGCCACTGCTCCCTCACCCTCACAGTGACCCTCACAGATCCATTTACTGCAGCAGCCTGGATGTACAGTTAAGTGTTATTTCTCCCTGGGAGTACAATAGGCCTCTACTGGTCTTGATGCTAGCCATTTAGCCCCTGGAAAAAGTTAAAGTGTTATTTCATAAAAGAACAGCTAAATTTTATTCTGACATTCTTACTCTTTTGAAAATATCAGCAATTTTTTCACAGCTGATTCAGAGCACTGAATATTTCTAGTTAAATATTTTCAAGTTCAATCTTTTCCCATCCAATTTTTTTCTTTCATCTTCTCTGGGAAAAGAGATTTAAAAAATCTCATAAAAATCAGCTTCTGATTTTAATTTTCATTTGCAGTGAAACCCTTTTTTTTTCTCACTTGAGCACAGACACAAATATGTGAAAATAAATTTTCGTAAGCAAACTGCTGAATGCCTTGTTATTCCATCAAGCACTTGTGGCACTGACCTCTAGAGTTTTAGATGATTTGAGTTCTGTCTCACACAAACTGGGAAACAACCTTTCCATCAGCTTCTTTTTCTTTTTTGTATAATAATGTGGCACTTGGCATCAAACAAGGCATTTTAAATAGATCTAGCTGGTGGCAAGTGTTTTCAGGCAGTAAGCCTGGACTTGCGATTTTCTTCACTTTCCTCATTACATATTTGATATCTTAAAACTGTAAAACTTACCAACTTTTCTCATCCTCTCTTCTATACCATGTTGGTCAGACATGCTGTCTGGTGGGCAGCCGGGAGGATTTGGGGCTCAATAAACAATACAGGAGACAGTTTGTTGATTTGGGATCTTTGGAGACAAAGGTATTGTAGAAATTAGACAAGCTGCAGGATAAAAAATAAACAACAGTAACAAAAAAAGAAGAGAAACACAACTATCATTTCTATTTCAAAGGTATTCTGATGTTTTCCAACTTGTAACAAAGTCTGAGAAAGTGTTCTCTGTATCTTGGGAGATTTATCTACGGTAAGGTGTATCAAGAAGAGACATCCAGGACATTCCCTCTTCACCTCTGCTGACTGGGCAAGTTTTAACAGAAGACACATCCGCCTATGAGGCATGAGAATGTGTCATGCAGTCTTATGCATGTTTTTACCCACTCAGCTAGTGAGACATTTAGAGTCATAGAGCAAGACAATCCAATCCAATCTTGCTTACAAATAGGTGTTGTAATTTCCATCAAACATAACAAATGAAGTAGAGAATCTGTCTCCCAAAAGGAACACACATCACCTGAGAAAATAAGCTGCAGCATGGGAAATCTTTTACTGATGAATTTATTTTTCGCTACTTGATTATTAAGTTGTAGGTGATAATGATGATGATTTAATGCATCATGTCATCAACATTAGAAAATGGCTTGAGCAGCAGTGCCCTCAAAGTCAAATCATGGCTTAGAGAGCCAATAGATTTACTTGCCACAAATATCACCTGAAGATGCATGTTTGCTGCTGGTCCATGGAAAGGAACCAAAAGTAAAGTACAGTCTTTGTATAAAGTTCCTTCCACTTGGAAATTCATTCTTTTTCACAGCTTGTGACATTCCAGTTTTGACCATTGAAAAGAATGCTACAAAATGCTTCAGTTTGCCACGGCTCCCTCTTCATCTGGGCAGGTAGCTGGGACCTCTCTTGTGGGTCGAAGTGAGAAAGGGAAAGATAAGTTCTGATGTGTCAAGAGCTGCTGCTTTGAAAGTTGTTTGGTTTTAATTTTGTGAAACCCATTTCCATGGTATAACAGTGGACATAGTAGGTACGGTGGGGTTTTTTTGATTTGTTTTTGTTTTTAAAATAAATGAGCACTTGGTTATTGGATGGGAGGGTAGATGAGAGGAAAAGAAGTGGTAGTTTATTTTTGAGAAGTGTTAGAGACACTACTGAACTTTTCCTTTTTTTTTCAGAGGAGAGCTGTTGTGAGCTGTTTAGCACATTTATATCCATTTATATACATTTGTGTTCAGCACTTTTTAATGTCAGCCTAGCATACAAAATTTACAGATCTATACGAGGAGCCCCCTCTTGAAGAGGAGGAAAGAGAAATGCATTTCTAAAGAAATAAATAATTTATGTCTATATGTTCCACAGGTGGCCAGAGTCTCTCTGCTCCTCATGGAGTGATCCAGCTTTGTAAAAAGTGAGTCTGGTGTTGATCTTCAGTATATCCACATCTAACTCTTGGAAACTAGGGGTGTACTCAGATGTACACTGTTACATATGACATAACATTCATACAGTACAGTGGCCTTGGTACAGGGAATGGCAACCGTGCAAAAAACTATAATTACATTTGGATAGATTTGGTTCTCATGGTGCAAATGGCTGCCCAGAGTGGAAGCAGCAATACATGATGCACTGATGTTTGCATTGTTTATGTCTCTTCAGCTCAGCAAGATTTCATGAGACCTGCTCCTAGCAGACTGAAATGCTGAAGAATCTCTGGTGTCCCTGGAAAGGGCAGAGGGATACAGTATAGGTCTATACTAGCCAGGAGTGCCATTCACAGGGTGAATAAAGCTACTCTTCATTACCTTTTCCATTACAAGATCCAGAGGCCATCAGATTATGCTTTTAGGAGCCAGGCTGGGAACAAACAAATGGTGGTCATGCAGGTGTTGGTAAATCTGTGGCACTCTGTGCTAAAGCACATAGTGCATGCAGAAGCCTCATGGGATCTCAAGAAGCAACTAGCCAACTACTTGAAAGAAAAAAAGTCTATTAAGAGTTGAAAAATAACATGAGATTTAGAAGATGATCTCAGCTAGAAGTAGTCAATGCCTGGGAAGTCACTCAGGGAAAAATCACATGTGCTTCACCTGTTATTACTCTTCCCTAGGTATCTGTTCACGGACCCTGTTAGAAATAAGATGCCATGGCAGATAGGACCTTGGTCTAAGCTAGTATTGTCATTCCCATGCTTTTATATTCCTGTTGAGGAAGATTTAGAGTACCACAACACCTGCAAGTGCAGTGTCTGAATGTGATCACATGGAAATTGGCTGCTTAGGAACTTTTGCTATCTGAGACATTACAAGGCCTAGGAGGGAAATGTAATGAACCAGTCCCCATTCCCATTGCTTTCTAAAGTGAGGACCACACAGATGCTCTTTAAACAAAGAGATTCTTGATCAGTGAGAACTTATGGTACTGGTGACCCCAGATCTGATCTTTTTTTGTCAGCTGTTTGGATCAGACCCATTTCTGGTGGGGAATTCACAGTGGGGAACACCCTTTCCCCTTTCCCAAGGACATCTCAACCGCTGCAAAATGAGACACTGTTCATAAGATACAAAAGAGCTCTAAAGAGTCCTCCTATTTTGAACCTAAGAAATGAAACAGTATTCCTAGCACTCAGGGATTGTCTACACATAGAAATTACAAGACTTTCTCCTGCCACTGGGACAGTAGTTTAATCTTCTAATATGGATTTGCAAACACTTGTATAAAAACACTAATGCCAATATAGCCCTTATCAGGCGAAGAATAGACCACACACTGTGGTTACACTTACACTGGAACATTGCTGTCCACACAAAGAGCTGTACCATGATGTTACTATGTCAAGCAAAAAAACTCACTTTCAGCATGTATTGTCCTGACAATAAAAAAATCTACATGGAGGTTTAAACAATTTACCAGGGCAGCTAAATTCTTACCTGACTGCAATAGCCATTTCTGACATCTTACTGAACCAGGTTCTTTACAAGGTCACTGAGATGTTACCCTGTAGGCTTCCATTTGGCTCCCACGTGTATACTGCTGTCACAAACCTAACAGCACCTTCAAAGAGATTGTGGAGAGCAGGTGAGGAGTTTGGGTAAAGTCCCAGTGAGCATTACACAGTCTAAGCCCTTTTTGTAGCCTTACCAATGACACTCCTAAGAAAGATCATGCCAACTTGTCACATGTCAGGAGAGGCTGTAACAAGGAAATGATAAAGAACAATGGAGGACTTCACTGCTTCTTTAAACAAGATATGGCCAGAATGATCCTCCAACACATCTAAAGATCTATAAAGCCAGTACAATTCTGCAGGAAAGCACTTTGTCACTTACAATCTTCACACTTGTGGTGATTTAGCCTGATGTCCACCAAGTCATAAAATCTCTCCCCCTTCCAAACTGGACAGGAGACAGAGAGAGAAATATTACAAACGGCTTGTGAGTTGAGATAAGGACAGAGAGATCACTCGGCAGTTAGCATCACAGGCAAAACAGACTCAACTTAGGTGAAAAAAATAAGGTTTGATTTATAAAAGGAACAATAAGGGTAGGGAGATGAGGAATAAAAACCATCTTAAAAACACCCTCCCCCACTCCTCCTCTTCCCAAGACTCCCTCTCCTTCCCCCCTCCCAGCGGTGCAGGGGATGGGGATTGCGGTCAGTTCATTACAGATGGACTTTGCCGATGCTTCTTCTCAGGGGGAGGTCTCATCACCCTTCCCACTGCTACACTGTGGAGTCCCTCCCATGGGAGACAGTCCCTCATAAACTTTTCCAGTGTAGGTCCTTCCCATGGGCTGCAGGTCCTCACAAACTGCTCTGGCATGGGGCCTCCCACAGGTGCAGCTCCTTACACCCTGCCCCAACATGGGTCATCCACCGGGAGATCAGTCCTTCAGGGACAGACTGCTCCAGCCTGGGTCCCTCAGGATCCCAAGTCCTGACAGCAAACCTGCTCTGGCATGGGCAACTCCTCCATGGACTCCCAGGTCCTGCCAGGAACTTGCTCCAGGATGAACTTCTTATGGAGTTACGGCCTCCTTCAGGTATTCACCCGCTCCTGTGTGGGGTCCTCCACAGGCTGCAAGTGGGTCTCTGCTTCCCAGTGGGTCCTCCATGGACTGCAAGGGGACAACCTGCTTCACCATGGTCCTCACCACATATCACAGGGGAGCCTTTTCAGTGCTTAAGCATCCTCCTCTCCCTCCTTCTCCACTGACCTTGGTATCTGCAGAGATGTTTTCACATTCCCACTCCCTGTTGTTGCTGCAGTTTTGCAACTGCACAACAACTTCTTCTCCTTCTCAAATATGTTATTCACAGAGGTGTTACCTCCATCACTAATTGGCCAGGCCTGGGTCAGGTGCAGGGTCCAGCTTAGAATTGACTGGCCCTAACCCTGTGAGCTACAGGGGAAGCTTCTGGCAACTGTTTGTTTAAAGAAGCCACCCCTGTAGCCCCTCCACTACCAAAAAAACCTGGCCCAGGCAAAATCACTACAACACTCTCTTGTCCAATAATGCTTGAGAAAAAAAAAATGGTTTGCTTGCCACAAAACAAAGAAAAAAGCATTATACTGGAACATGCCCTTTGAATTCTGAAGCCACATTTTCACTTATAAGACTATTTTTCTCTCTATTTTCATTGCAGACTTTCTTGCACAACATATGAAATGTTGGGTATTTTTCAGCAAAATAAGTTTAGCCTGCTGATGTAGTGTATGTACACAAAATAGCTCTTAAATTCCAAGTACCCTGGGCTTTGATCAAAAATACTTTTTCGCTCCTCCTGTTCTTCTCATGCCCTATTTTTTTTCTGCTCCTTGAGTAATGAGCTAGTGGTCTCAGTAAAACTTCTTATGGGCAGAAGGTGCCTCTACTGACAAGTACTTCTGCAGAACTCTCAATGTTGATAATGTCAGTACTGAATTACATGGACGGACTGCTACACAACTCGGTATTTTTATATGCTTGTGCACATTCAATAAAAACCATTCATGAACCCATTACACCATCATTCATGTGCAAGAGCTAAGGTGTGTGATCTCCATTTTACAGTTGTGCAGCTGAGGTTCTGAAAGTTAAAGTCTCTTGCTCAGAGTACCATGCGAAGTGCCATTCTAACACTAATCACAAAATGACACAGGAACATCTCAACCCTAATCTGACACGGATGGTGAGACCTTACAAGGAGGAGATGAACCGACTGGCCACATGTGCTGGACCAGCAGTGGACCAACATATTTGGAAGGGTCAACCTTTGCCTCCTTTACCCAGATGAAGTCTTTTTACAAAAGCAAGCAGTCAAAGCACATGTTGTGTAGAGCTGCATCAGAAGGTGTAAATCACTGTCTCTCTCTAATGGGTACACTGAAAGGCATCATATATTTCACAGAGAAGATGTACCAAGAAGATGATCAAGGGCACTCCTGCACACGGAGGACTGTGGTGTTGAGGGTGGCCAGAGGGTGGTAGCACTGCACAGCTGAAGTGCCGCGGCCCTCTGCATCAGGAGGAAGGAGAGGTGGGGTGAGGGAGCCTTCGATGTTCCCGAGAAACTGAGGAAGAAGAAGAGGTGATGAAGTTGGAATAAATGGTGAAAACTTTAATACCAAAAGAGTGACACTAAAAATAGGCCTTATCTTTTATACTGCTCTTTCCTGATTCCTTCAGTGGATATGTTACGCTGTTTTTCTCCTCTCACTTTATACGGGAGGATGCTTCTCTGCTCTCCTCAAACTAAGTCAAAAATAGCCGTGGCCTCTTCATTTCTTGTGAGGAAAAGGAGGAAGAAGAGGTGAGGAAAGGTTGTTTTTGAAATGAGA
Organism: Colius striatus; assembly: GCF_028858725.1. NCBI lineage: Eukaryota > Metazoa > Chordata > Aves > Coliiformes > Coliidae > Colius > Colius striatus. The sequence goes on from NC_084759.1 coordinate 128,502,641, forward strand.
AATAACTTTTACAAAATAATGTAATTTCCTTAGGTCCTAAAATCACTGTGCCGCTTCAGACCGTGCAATCCACCACTAACAGCTGTTTTCTGTGCATCTGCTTCTTCAGATGATGCTCCTTCTGGTGTGGCAGACACAGGCTGTCAGACTTATAATACCTGCCCTGTGGCACATAATGAACAGAAACAAATGGCCCTACTAGGATGGTGGTCATTTGCAGCTCCCAGACAATTGTAGGCTCCTTCCAACCAAAATTATTCTATTCTATTCTATTCTATTCTATTCTATTCTATTCTATTCTATTCTATTCTATTCTATTCGATTCGATTCGATTCTATTCGATTCTATTCGAGTCTAGTCTAGTCTAGTCTAGTCTAGTCTAGTCTAGCCTAGTCTATTCTTCTGTCCTGTCTATGCTAGTCTATGTCTAGTCTATCCTTTCCTATCCCATCCCAAACCACTTTGGGAACCTAAGAATACTTGGTGTTGTGAAAGCCTTCTGGAGTATACGTGTGTCTCCATCTTGTACTTTTACATACAAATTGTTACCTTAATTATGCTAAAAGTAGGAAAATTGAGGAAATAGCTTGTTTAAAGGCCCACACTAATGCTAGCATCAGGGGTACTGTGTGCACGCATATAGTGGTGTGTGTGCCTGTTGGTATTCCTTAGCTTATAGTTTAAAGCACAAAGGATCCAGCCTCCACCTGTCATTTTACTTGGCATTATGTATTCTAGAGCTATAAAAAGTAGGTTTTGGCTGCTGACATCAGTCATCTTTTTGTCTCTTATGCCACTGAGAACTGCGTGTTCCTGTCTCTCCTACTCCTATTGCAGGTTGTATTTATCGTAATAATTTAAATCAGAAAAATGTGTTGGTCTTGCTGCACGACCATAGGAAGCAGCTTCACTGTTATGATCCTTGGTTCTCCCAGAGGTGAAATAAAGGTAATAGTGCTTACCCCACTCTACAGAGGGCTCTGAGATCTCTAGCTGCTATGCAAGAGTCAATAGTGCGACTATAAGTGCCCAGGCACTGTAAGACCCCATCCCTATAGCACTTCTTTCTTTGCCTCTTAAGGCAACAGATTTCAAATGCCACCATGCACACTCTTGCTGGATTTTTTTCTCCTTCCTCAACCCTTTCCCGCCACTTTCTTTTCTTGATGCTTCCCCTCCTTTCCCCTAGGTCTCTCTCAAGAAAATCTACCTTCTCTATTGACCCATTTCCTTCCCTGTTTTGTCGGCTTCCTTCCCTTCATAGCTGTTCACATCAGCCGTTACTTCCCCGCCATCCCCTTTTCCACTCCCCCCATCTGAAATTCTCTCTCAGCCCTGATGCTTTCTCCAGAAACAGCCACAGGCTACTTTTAATCTTCCTTCTCTCATCAAAGCACTTGAGAAATCATCTCTTTCATCTCTCAGCAGGGAGGCTGCCACACAGCCACCGCTGCTGCAGTTCATGGGCCAGGCTGGGAACCGGCAGCTCCCAGTTGGTGATGGCGGCACCGCCACTGACTCACTACCTGGCTTTTGGCAAGCTGATCACCCTCTCTCCTCTCCTACCTTTAAAACGGGAGTGGTAATTATGCACTTACCTCACATGGGTGTTGTAAAAATTTAATTGCCACTTGTAAGATGTTATCTAAGAGTGAAATGTGTCTTTATCTCTTGCGGTGGTATCTGTGACCACTGCAGTCTGTGCTTAGTTCAGGCCCTGCCTTATAAAGCTGCCTTTCCACGGCAGTCAAACCCTTCCCTCTTTCTTGTCACAAAGGTCCCTGTGTCATAGTCCTCTGACACAGAGGAGTCTCCTTGGCCATGGGCCATTACTCCTGGATAACAGACAGGGAATTCCTCCCAAGGGAACTGACCAGTCAAGGTCATGTACCCAGCTGCTCCTTCGATCACTCTCACTCTCTCTCACCATGAAATTGATGGTGAGGCTTCTCCTGAACCAAAATCCTGAATCTTCTCTCCTCTCAACTGTCTTTTACATCCTCACCCATTGCCTCACTCTTCCCTTTCCCTCTGCTACGATTTGTAGGTCTTGCCCACACTGCCCTCCCACTCTTCTCCTCCTCCTTCTGGGCTGCCCTCCCAGCCTATCTCAGCTGGTACAACCAAGGACTGGGCCTCTGATTTCCTCAGGCAGTGGCAGCACAAACGAGTCTGTCCAGTGAGATGCTGTCTGCCTACAAGGGTGGGAGGGGGTGTTGGGCCACGTGCTGGGCAGGCAGCAGTGGCGATGCTGCCATCCCACCACTGTCCAAGTAACAAATCACAGGTCATGAGGAGAGTGCAAGGCACCAATACGACCACAGCCCAACACCTCTGTCTTCTGGGCCTGCGTGTGGTGGGGAGTGTCCCTAGTTTGGTCCTCCAGCATCACCCACGTCCAGAACTAAGTAAGAGTAGAAGCATCTTTAGATACTGCCACTCCTCATTACACACAAAACGGAAAGCTCACTGGGACTGATGTTGCCAAGAACAGTGCTCACACTGGAATCAAGAGGAGGGGGCTAGGGGCCTTCTGTAGCCACCAGAGATCTGTGCAGAGTCGGGCTAGATAAGGTCAGGCCTTGGCACTCAAATCCTCTTCTAGGTCACATCTTAATCTGATATTTGGGTCAGCTCATACTTCCAGTCTTAATTCCGCCACTCCCTACACACACCAAGAAAAACTGTCAGTGACTTGGGCTGAATACCACCCCTTTCCAGTGGGAGGGCAATCTGTTTGCTCCTATGGTGACTGCAGAATATGCAGCACCTGAAGAAGCTGCAGTTAACCCTTGTAGATGTGGACCCACTTTTGGAAATGGAAGATAATGACAGAAATAAAGGCTTTTTTAGATCAGGGCAATCTGAATGACCTATGACTCAATACTAAGAGAAAAGTTTTTTGGGGTTTTTTGAGATTCTTGGCCAAAATCTTTGAGGTGCATTTGGCAGTTTCTGAGCTAAAGTTATAAAAGGGTGTGAGAATGGAGTAAGACCTGAGAGAGGAAGCTGTTTGCTGCTCAGTCACGGAGAGGCTACTGCCTATCCATAATGCATGCACTCTAAACTATATCCATAAATGTCAGGCGTGATTTAATAGGCTATAAAATCCTACATCATGATGCCACTGCAACTATTGAAAATAAAAGCAGATAAATCACAATTCTGTGCAACAAGCTGTATTCACACACTGCTTTTTTTCACTTGCCAGGGTTTCATTCTGCTCTTTGCTGAGCACATCCTACTCTCAATCAACCTTGAGCTGAGTTTCCACTTTCTTTTCCATTTCCAAGCTTGAATTTCCACATCAGCACACTGGCTTTGCAGCTGTGTGATCATACTGTTGTAAGCCCCTGCCCTGGAGAGTGCAGAATTGGGAACAAAGGTGCTGAGCTTGGAGGAACAGTATCCAGGGTTTTTTTTCCCCAGCAATACTGGGCAATCATTGTAAGCAGATTGACTGCTGTTGCTCATATAATGTTATTCCTCACATTAGATTATGAGCATTAAATCTACTAGACAATGTTTATCTGGCAGGAAAACAATTTGTGTCACTCTTTTACTGCCAGCAAGATATAGAGTTACAATGACATGGATGACAGAGTGTGTACCACAACTCCAAACAGGCAAGACAGCTGTAATCCTGTCACCCCGTGGAGAAAAGGATGCTGGCAAAGGAGGGAGGGAGTGGTGAGCCTGTGAAAATACTACTTATAGAGAGTACTGGGTTTAAAGAAAAGTTTGTTTCACTTCTGCAGCTGAGGTGAGTGAACCTAAGAAGTAAAAATCAGCCAAGGTACACACATAATGTAAACCAGTTTGGACTTCTCTGACACAGAATTTGATCTCTGTCCCTTTAGCTTCTACTTTTTCTTTAAAATGTTCTGCAGTAACAGCTCGATGTTTTATCTATTTTTACCTTGAGTTTCATTACGTATCTTCTTATTCCTTGATTTTCTGGGTCTGAATCATGTAATTACATATGAAATAAAAAGGCAGGTGAGAAGGACGAAGAAATGTAACAAAGAAAAGAAAAAAAAGAAGGAAAGAAAAGAAATTTTCTAGCATTCAAAAAAGTTTGAAAATATGTACAAGACAAAATCCAGAGGCAAGGTAAGAAAATGCAGACACATACAATTTAGAGAATTTTCCAAAGTGATTTTTTCCCCTCAAAATCTTGTGATTTTGAGGTGAGAAGAAACTAATTTATTATTTTGAATTAACGAGGTTGTCAGTGCTGACATGCACTTCACTGTTCCGGACTATGCGAGGCTATGAAGGTATAGCTTATGCCTGAAATTGGGAGCTAGGCATCTAGTGCTTTGCAGAATTGTCTTCCAAAAATCATCGTTTTCATAACCTTTTCTGCTTTCTCTCATTTACTGGCAGTTTTGTGCACCCTGCAGAGCCCTGGCTGCTCAAGAAATGAGCCCATACCCACAGCAATCTCTCTGTGACACCAAGGACCCTGGTCCCAGCTCTGGCTGTACACGTGATTGAATGGTGTAGCCCTGTCCCTGCACATCCTCAGATGATGGCAGGAAGTTCCTCACATATCTATGGAGATTTAAATTCCACTTAAACAACCACCCCTGCTAAAGTAGGTTGAATGGGGAGATTTCACCTGGGGCAGGCCAACCTCTTACCCCAGCTCTGTTGCAGCTCCCCACTACTGATCTTCCCCTAGTTCCTCCCAGCCCTGTCTCCTCCTTGTCCTGACCCATTAGCTGCAGTCAGGGCTCTGAGGCTTTCAGCTGCCTGTTTCCCAAGGGAGCTGTGACAACTCCTAGGTTCAGGAGAAGCTCTCCCTCCTTTGAAGAGTTTTCAATATGGCCTGCCTGGCTATGCCCATCTCCAGCCATAGGCAGAGGTGCCCTGCTTTTAGTCCATGGGCCTTGCATGCTGGTAGCTCTTCTATACATTCTATCGAGGCAGGATTATGTAGGGTCAGGGCAAGGAGCAGTGCCTCTATCTGCCAATCTCTATTTGGTTGCATCCCAGCAAAGGGAACTGAGCTGGCTTTAAACACAGGAATGCACACACACTGAAACACAAACATGTAGTCCTTCCACCTTTTCACAGTGCTAAGTGTAGCTGCTAGCACAGACAAAGGAGGGTGTGCTGTGAACTGCACAGCAGGGTGAGATGGGGCATTTTTACAGGGTACTAGCTTGGGAAACTTTGCTTTGTGGCCTCATACTATAACTAGAAGAGGTGGACAAGGACTTGGTTGTGACAGCCTGATGATGCCAGAGTGTTGCTCCAAGGTGGTACAAGAGGGACTTGTAGCCCCATGCAGATTAGCCCAATCTGATAGTCAGGTTTAGCTACTGCCAGATTGGTATCACTAGAGTTGGTGCTCTCAGGAGCTCTGTCAGGGCAACTCACTGCCTCCTTTTTACATGCTGCAACATTAGAGTATGCACCAGGAACAGCACTGTCAACATGTGCCTAAGCAGTGACTTGAGAAATGAAGTCCACTTTTCAAACGTGACTGTAAACTTGCCTCTCAGAAGATGTTTCACTGCTTTCAACAACAAAGAGGAGTTAAATCAGTACAGTCATCAATCCCCTTTCCACTTTCTCCTAACAGCAGCAGAAAAAACGTTTCTATTATTTACGGAAGCAATATACTAGGTGACTCAAAATAATACAGTGTGTGATGACATGTGAGGATGACATGATTTTGAGCATCAAGTAGGTTCAGGGGCATTTCTTTATATATATTTGCTGCTGGATGACTAAGTGTAAAATCGGGTTTTTTACATTTCCATTTTGACTATTGCAGGTCTCTGAAACGGAAAAGTTATGAGAGTGCCTATGTAAGTTTTATAAGCATCTTTACATCAAAATGCCTGCAGTTTTAGGGAATGCACTAGTATTGCTATATTGACTTAAAAAACAGTCAAACCAACCTTTTTACCAAAATCATTATACTGGTGCAAATCCCACTCATTGAGCCAGCCCTGAGCACTTAGAAGACCACTGAATCTCAAAGAGGAGTAGTCTCTTAGTGAGCAAACAAGAATGCAAATAGTATGGATAAAGCATTTCTCACTCTAACACCTCAGACTGAACTCCATGTATACTCTTAAAAAGATATAGATTTTGGACTTGTAATGTAAGAAACATTAACCCAGCTGAATCTTGGTCAAAGGACTTGCCTGAGCATATGAAGTGAAAGTTAATCTTAGTGTTGATGATGAGAAGCAGCATGACCAATGCACATCAGGGCCATAAAGTGCAATTCAGTTTCAGAAGCCAATTCAGTAAGATAAAAAGAACTGCAGTGCTAAATGTGAAAGGATGATCACTACCATAGCATCTCTGTGCATCAACTCTCATGGACTTCCTTAGTGTTTCCTCAAGACAGAAGACGCAGTTGCATGCTAACATCAACATAAACCTTGCATGCTAACATCAACATAATCCTTGCATGTTCTTGGAATTTACTACTGTCTTCTACTGTGTTTTGTTCCTTAATAGCTTGATCCTGTCCCTCAGGCTGGACAGTCATCTCTGTGGAGACTCAGTAGTGTCAGCAGAGCCATCAAGTCACATCAAGTTACTATTTGTATCTGATCAAACATTGGAAGACAAAAATAAAATTAATAATACAAATGAAGCAAAGAAGTGAGCACTACATAAGTGAGTCACTTAAGTTGTGATGGGAACAATAAAAAGAAGGAAAAGATAACAGCAGAGGAACAGTAGAATTAGTTAATGATAACTGGGCATTGGGAACTGAGTGCCTTTGCAGATACAAAGAAGAAAGAAAAAATACTACCTTGAACAAAATATCCTTAATAAAGTGAGGTGAAGTCAATAGCTATTGCAAACATCTGAGGTACTGCTCTACGCTGCTAAAACTAGAAAAGCAGTGCACAAAAGAAGAAATGAAAACCTTGGCTTTTGGCTGGATGTGTCTAACTCCTTTGGGAAAAAGGCTCCAACATCCTTTAGATCCTTTAGAACAAAACCAGCCTATCTGTTGAGAAAGCACAGGTAGGAAGACATTGTGTCACGGCAGTAGAAGAGGCCCAGGTGACATACCAGTGGAAGATGGTATGCAGGTGTACCGCCATGGACAGAAAATTAAAAGTCCCAATGAAAGGCTGGTTTGCCTCCTTTTCTTCAGGGACAAAATCTAGATCAGAAAATACAAACTTCCAAAGCCAGGTTTTCAGGTCACTGTGAGGAAAAAGAATGTACTTCTGTCTATGCGCTTTCTCATTCTGTTGCTCTACCCCATGCCACCCATCTCCCTTTGTGGGAAAGGCTTTAGCAAGGCAGGAACTTGACCTCACTCCACAGGCCAGTGTATGGTTACCTTTTGCCTGAATTGGTGTTGCTGCCACCTATCTGAGCAAAAAGTTAGGGGATTTCTGGCCAGGGTGTTGATGAAAGGTGACTCTGCAGGATTGTAAATCCTGCTTTTCACTAAAGGTCCTCCCTGGAGATAAGCTGAGCAGCAGCCTCTAGGTGAGAGGAAAGGAAACTAACTGGGAGCCTGTTCAAGGTTTAATAGGAGATAATCGACTTCCTTTCCGCTCTGTGTAATCTCCATGTAGTGCAGATCTAAAAGGGAGCTGACAGCTGGAAAAGCTTCTTGCTCACATTTCCAGAGCAACCATCCTGCAGCCACACACCACCCTGCTCATCAGGATATTCAGTAGCGTTTTTCATCTCCTGCACTGAGCAACAGCCATGACCATAGAGTCTGAGGTCTCAAGAGATGGAGCTAAGAGGAACCACAAGAAGTCAGGTCAGAGAAACAAGCGCAGAACCACGCAGGGAAACCAACACATTAAAAGGAGTTTGGCTTTCCTTGTTCAAAGGGTTCAAAGGTCTTCTCCATTTACTGTAACTACCATCTGGCTATCATGGTTTGGGCATATCTGCTTCTGTTGGCAAGGGCAGACATACTATGCCAGAATAGTGTGGCATGTGTTTTGTCCAGCCACATTTCCTTCCCCAGCTTTCTTACAGCAGCTTCAGTGGGATTGACTTCTGGCTGGAAAAGTGCTACACTCACATCTGTGGCTTTCTCTACACACTCATCATTCCTCGCCCTACCATTTCTAGTTACGATCCATTGCACTTATTTACTGGAGCACTGGAAAGCAAGAAGGAACTAGAAGAGAACAGCTCTAAAGCAGGCTGTGATCTTGGATAGATAGCTGCAACAATTCATACTGCTTGAGATGTCTTACAAGGCCTGGATTTGTAAGGGCCAGTAATCAAAGTGTGAGGAGCAGCAGCTATCAGTGACCAAAGAAAGAACAGATGTTGGAACTCCAGGCACAAAAATGAGACTCCGGACACATAGCTTCACCACAATCTCAGCAGAAAAAGCCAGATTGCAGTTGCACTGCCAGAGGGAACACTGAGGAGTAACAGGACCAGATCTGATTCCGGGTGATGGCAGGTGACAAATTTTGTACCAGCTTCTGAGGCAATTTGGAGACAAACTAAACTGTGATGGGATTTTGGCTGCATTTAGAAAGAATCAGGCAGATACTTGTCCCTAAACACAGCCATCCGTGGGCTGAGGAAATGATGAATCAGAGAATGGGAATCAGAGAAGACCAAGGACAAGGATGAAATGGCTTCAGAGACCAAATAATATAAGGAGCTAAAAATAAAGAATAGCAATGGCTAGGAAAAGAAGCGGGTGCAAGGCACGAACAGACAGAGGAGAAAAATTGTTCAGGGGAGTACAATACATGGTCATAACCAGGAGTAATTGGGTGAAATTGGACAAATGAAAACATGGGCCAAATACCTTCCTGACCATGGGACTTGCTGGACCATGAAATAGTCTCCAAAAGAAAGAGGTGGATGCCCCATTACCTGAGGCATTTAAAACAAAATGGACAGAGCAATTGGGCATGTGCTGTAAATCCTCTACCAGGAGGAGAGCAGAGTAGGTGACCTAACAGGTCTTTTCCATCTCTGATTTCTATATTTATTATAAAGAATCACAAACCCCCTCAACTTGCCATGAGACATAAAATCACGATTCAGCACTTGGGGAAAGCTAGCGGTAATCATGCGGGAAGAAAGGGAAAAATGTCAAAGTGATGAAGCAGAGAGAATAATAGCGGACAGAGCAGCACTGTAAAAGCAACAGAGATGCAACTCTTACTCCAGCAGTTCAGCCATGCTGAGGGAAAACAGGTAAATAAGAATACTTTGTTATTGAGTTGGCCCTATGTTAAGAAAGGGTCATTGGTTACTAGGCTGAGAGGGAATAGCGCCTTCCCTCCCTCTTCCTTGTTTAGTTTTGGGGACCGTCCAAAATGAAGCTGGAAGAGGCTGCACGGTGCTAGTCCTGGTTTGCAAAATGCCCAGCAGTAGCCCACCAAGGGATACCTACGAGGATATCCCAGCAGGATGTCTTGTCTCTTGGCTATGCAGGTGAAGCAGGACAGCATTTAGCACAAGCATGCCATGCTTAGCTCATGTAAAGTGAGCTAAGGCTTGCTTCAAACACTGTGGTAGGATTCTTTCCCATTTACTATTTTTGGTAGCACTGAATCACTCAGCAGCAGCCTATTCTACCCCAATGCACAGCATCCTCATGGCAGACTCCAGAGGTGGTTCTGCCTTGCAAGGAAACGGGGACTAGCAGAGCTGTCCTCTCAGGCACGTTTCAGACATGCTGCAAAGCAGAAGCATCAGGAAAAAAAAAAAGGCAGGACACCAAAAACTGTCTTTAAAAGCACAATGAGAAATTTCAATGACAAGACAGCCGGGTTATTTTTCGCCTTTCCCCCATCACGAGGGCTACTAGGGCTGTACTGAGTCCCATGTCTCCAGCAGCTGAAGGGTGAAGGAAAACAGTGGAACACTATGGCAGCTGTAAATAAGGCACGTTCTAGCATGTATCCATACACTGAGGCTGACACAAGACCTCAGGCTCCCCGTGCTGAGCTGTATGCGACCCGCTCCGACGTCTAAACACAGGCAGAGCCCCGGGAGCTTCCCTCGCCCCGGGCAGGGGGGACGAAGGCCTCCGGTGGGGCAGGAGCCGGGGGAACTCGGCGACCGCGAGACCGCAACATTCAGCCCCGCTTCGCTCCTGCTGCGTTTGATTTCGCAATCACAGCCAGGGGCTCTGTGGGGAAACGTAGAGGAGGGGGCCGGGCTGCGCGGGGGGCTGAGAAGGGGGCTGGGCGGAAAATGGGACGTCGGTGCCCCCCCCAACCTCCCCGGACTTCCCGTGCCCCGCGGTAACCCGAGCCTCATTTCCTGGTCGAGGCTCTTAAAGGGGCAGCCCCGGCGGTGGAACAAAGGCCATTGTGCTGCCCGACGGCCGGCGCTTCACCACCTGCTTCCCCACCCCGGCCCTGTTCGCCCATCCCACGGGCGGTCCGGACCGGCTCTGAAGGCCGGTACCGTCACGTAGTGCTTAAAGGGCCCGGCGCAACATCCTTTCCTCCCTGCCGTACCCCACGAAGTCGAATGACTCTAAATAAAACGAAGCGACCCCGCTGCGCCCTTCCAGCCTCCCCTCTGCCTTGGCCGCCCGGCGTCGGCACCCGAGGGCGTCGGCGGCTCGCCGCACTCCCGCCCCGGCCGCGGGGCACCGCCGCCAGCGGGGAGGGGCGAGGGCGGGGCGGTGGCGACGGCAGCCGTTCACGCCGGCGGCCGTCCTTTGCCGGCGCGGCCCCTTTAAGGGGCGGTGCGGGGTGCCGGGAACCCACGTCAGTTTCGGCCTCGAAACTCCGGATCAATGAGCGGCGCGGGGCGGGGCGCAACGCCCGGCCAGGCTCGGCCCGGCCCCCGCCGCCTTTCGGTTTCTCTCTTCCAGGAAGGAAAACACCGGCGGGGAGCGGGGCCGCGCCGGCAGCCCCCGCCCCTCCCCCTGCACTTCCCACCCCCTCCCCCCTCTTCCAACCCCCCGTCCTCCTACCCGTGCCGCGCGCGCACCGCCTCACACACGGACTTGCGCGGGCAGAGAGCGCGCAGTCACACGCACGCACACACATACACACACACATACACGCGCGCGCAGGGACCCGGGCGCGCGCGGGGGGGCGGGAGCGGCAGCGGCCGCGCGCCCTCGGAGGAGCGGCGGCAGCGGCGCCGCTGAGGAGGGGTCTCGGGCGGTGGGGCACCTCCCCCGCGCAGCTCCGCGGGCCGCGCCGCGCCCGCCGGCGGGCCATGGTGGCGGCGGTAACTTCCCCTTGAGGGGACGGGCCGGGTCGAGCTGCGCTGCGCTGCGCCGCCGGGCCGGGAGAGGAGCGGAAAGTGGGGAAAGCCCGAGAACTTCCCGTCCACCCGCGCCCGCCCCGCTGGGCTTCGCCGTTTCCCTCCTGAGAGATGTCTGAGGCTCCTGCTCAGTGTTGCATCAAGGTAAAGCCCTGTTCCTCTGCTCGGCCGCTGTCAGCGCGGGACGCGCCCGCCAGCAACCTCGGCGCGGTGGGCTCTGTGGTTTGCCCGGGGTTGTTGGGGTGAAAATAACTGTTCCTTCCTCTTCTTTTTATTTATTTTTTATTTTTTCCCCTCCTCTCGGGGTGAAGGACGGTCGCGGGCGAAGGGGGTCGGGGTTCCCCCACGTTTGCGGGGCGCGCAGCCCCCAGCCGTGGCAGTGAAGAGCGCGGAGCTCCCCGCGCGGGCGGCCGGCCGCGGGCGGGGGAAGCGCGGGAGGAGGACACAGGGACGCGGTTCCCATCGGTTGTCAGCCGGGCGCCTGCCCTGGGGCAACACGCACAGCAGAGCCGCCGCGGACGAGATTTCGCGGCGGGGCCCTTCACACTGCGGGAGTCGGCGGCACGCGGGTCACTTTAAACCCGTCCCCGGAGCTGCCCGCCGTCCCCCGCCGGCAACTTCGCAGAAAGTTTTCTGCCCTCGGGGAGATACAGCCGCTTGCCGCCTTCACCATCAGTGGGCTGTGGGGCTTTAGTTTTTGCTGCTTTTTTTTTTTAATATTCACATTATTACTTATTTTATTACTGCTTTTGCTGGCATCGCTTGCCCATCAGCAGGTAGGGAAGCTTGGTCTTGCTTTGCCACGGCCCGGGGGATGTGTTTCTCCGTGGCTTGGCCTGTTAAGAAGGGCTTGTCCCGTGAAGCTTCTCATTTTAAGTGGAGGCGGTATGAAGCTGAGACAATGGAAACAAAATTGAGTTTCCTTTTTTTGTCCAGACCGTTCCTATCTAGCAGCCCGCTAGAAATAATGCTTTCCTCTCTTCTTCCCTCACCCTTCGGTTTTGTTCCAATCATGCATTTTCTTCAGGATTCGCTTTGCCTTGTTGCCAGCCAGGCATCTCTCTTCTGTTTCCGACTGATTCTGCTGGACTAAGAGTGCTCTAGCGGTTATCTCTCCCTGCCTGGAAGGAAAAGGTGACTTCCAGACTCTCTCTAAGGGGAAAGGCCTGGAATGAATAATATTCAGCTTAAAAGTATGGCCCATCTGTATGTGTGTATGCTTATAGTGGGAGCCTTGCATTCTATACAGTATGGCCACAATTTGAAAACTTCTGGGTTTATTTTCTCTTGCTGAGTTAAATGCATTCAGGCCTGTGTCCCGTGAAGTCTCATGGCATAGAGAGTCTAGTTTGACTTTGCGTAGTATAGACAAATCAGATAATGGGGTATTGTGTGTGCGTTACCATATGGCAAAATGCTAATGCAGGGAAAATGTGTACAATTAATGAAACGGATCCCTATATATATATATATATATATATATATAAAATTAAATAAAGCTGGTGGGGTTTTTTTTGTAAACCCTGTGGCTTTAGGTAGGATGTGTTCTCAGGACAGAAGAACACAAATGAATGTCACAAAAAAGTAGTGTCATACAAATTGTGTTTCCTTGTTTTCAACATGTGTAATTTTGAAAATACAAGTCTTGCTTCTGCTCTTACTCAAATCAGCAAACTACTGTTGATTCTGGGAACAGTAAAACTGGTCCTTCGTGAACCTCACTAAGGTATGTTATAGAATCACACTATAAGAGATCAGCTACATATCAGAAGAGATAGAAGCAAACTTCTGTTTGAGTTTTGAAATTATTAAATGCTAAATTTTCACTACGCTTAGGCAGATACTGGGAAACTTGTTTCATTTTTTCTCTTTTTTGAAGTAACTAATTCTAAACATGGTCCAAACTTTTTATTTTTAATATGTAGTTTGTTTACATGCTGATTCTTGCAGTTACCTTTGTTGAAGGATGGAATCTACTGTTACTGGCTTCTCAGATGGTGATTATTTAAGTATTTAAATATAGGAAGTAGGTACATTCACATAGAAATGTGAATTTGAAATGATAGCATTTCTTCACCAGTCAAAACAATCTGGGTAACCTTCTCTTTGGTTTTACTAATGACCTTTGTTTTTTTTTGATGTTTGTTTCAACCAGACAGAGTTAAATGTGATTGTGATCAGCAGGCAAATTTAAGAGGAGTTGTTTAAATGGTAGTGTGGTTATCCAAGTACAGTTGATCATTTCTTCATTGGACCAGCTTGGTTTGTGGCATGGAGCATGAGGTCAAGGTGGAGGACTAAGCTCCACACTTTACTCCAACTTTGCTGCTTAAGCTGCTCTGTTGTGCTGAAAAGCAGCCAAGTATTGTGCTGTGAGGTTGTTGCAAAGTTTCATTAGGAGCCTATGAAATAGAAGCTGTAGTGCTGGTAAATGTATTTTTTATTTATATTTTCCTTTCTTCCTCTGACACAGGGCAAGGGTACCTGCAATAAATGTTACAGTAACGTGATGAGCCATGGAAGGCTTCAGTGGAGGGAGTGTTTATGTCCAAGCTGTTCAGTTTGCAGTCTCTCTGTCTCATTATTAGAGAAGGTCCCTAATATAATTTAGGAAGACTTTGAGGAGGTTTTGGTATATATTTAACTACTGGTAGTCAATATAAACTTGCAGTAATATCTTGGTTCATGTCAAGTACCTATCAGTCTCTATGTGGGAATATATATTGTTTGTTTTGTGGCAAGTATGTGTGCTTACTTAAATTAACTCTTTCTCCAAGAGAGGAGAAATACAATGCTAAGATTCTGATCTTGCCAACACTTGGGTGTGTGCTTGCCTGGCTGATGGCAAGCACACTCAGTAACTCCAACCGTGCTATTGCAGCAAGGAAGTTAAGTGTGTGCTGAAAGAGCCTAGAACTGCAGAGAGAAGTCAACGATGGGGTTTAGAAAATAAGATCTTGGGCATTAGAGATGAGCGTAAAGATTGGACTCTCAGTGTTTGCTACACCTTAGGGTGTAAGCATACTCTCTGTGTGAACTGATAGAATAGTCAGTGTGCCATACTCCAGCCTGAAAGGGCCTGAGGGCTTTGACTCTGAGGTGGGCTGTGAGGGGACCTCTGGTGTGGTTGTTGTATTCTGACACTTGTTTTTTATCCTAGCTTTTGGAATGAATGCCTGTGTTGATAGTAAACCTCTTCCTCTGATCCTGGGCCGTGGCAGGTAGCTGATTATATGAAGTGCTGCCACAACGTTGGCACTCAATATGTTGTTGGCAAGTGATTTTTAGGCCTCACCACTCCTCCCCCAGATGGGAGAACTAAGGCACAAGGAGAGTAAAAACATCTTGGCAAAGGCTTACAGGAGAGCAAAAGCACACAGGGAGACAGGAGTAGCAATATGGGCCCAGGTGCTGACTTTTGTGATTAATTAATATCTATGTGGTGATAAGTTCTGTTTAAAACCTCACCTGGAGCTTTCTGATTATGAGAGTCTCCTCATTTCTTTTTCTGAATTGATAATACCCTGAGAATATCCCTGTGGTGTCACGTGGTGTCTCAAAATTCAGTAGGCAAATAGAAGGATCTGTTTGGGAGCAATTTAATTTGTTTCATTTTTTAGTATCTTTATAAATCTGGCACTTCCAGTTACTTAGTCTGATGTACCATGCAACCATATAAGCAATTGTTTTGGCACAAGTTTGGAGTTGTAGGGGAAGTAAAACTGGGAATTTATTGGCTGCTTCAGATCTCCTGGACCAAGGCTTCTTGAGTACATCCTTTGTGATGCTCAAGCAGAGAGTGCTTTCTGTGAGTAGTGCTGAAGGCATGGAGCTTTCCTGTGAGTCAGGTTGTGCAGCTGACTCCAGTGGAGTTTTTATGCGACTGTACTCTGCAGCTGTACTCTGGTGGATATGAGCATTTTTCTCTTACAGTGAGCTGTACGTGGTGACCTTTGTGATTGTGTGGACACTGTGAGAGTCGCACAGAATCCCGTGGCTCAAGGACTTGTCTCACTGGTGCTTGTTTTGGATTTGAGGATGTACTTTGTAATAATTTTTAAAAAAAAGTGACGGGGGAAAAAAAAAGTCTGATCATGTAAGCTGAAGGTAAAAAAATCTGTATGGTACTTGAGCTTTCAATCTTAACTGACTTTTCTAGATTTACTTAACGTTAGAGTAGTGCTTTATGTCTCCTAATACTTCGTTGATAGTGATTTTGCAAAAAGCTCTCTCCTAATGAAAGCTTCCCATGCTGAGGGACTGTTCAGAACCACACAGCCAGAATCCTGTTACCCTTAACCAAAGCTGAGTATCTGTTAGTGTGGAGTATGTTCCTTAATATTTATTAAGGAACCTGTCTACTGAGGAGGAGAATTCTTCCCTTAGTGTCAATGACAAAACCCTCATTAAGTTCAGTGGGTGTAAGACTGAATGGGAAAGGACCACTGTTTAGAAGTACATACTATTTAACACCTGATTAATCACTTAACTCCTTGGCACCAGCTAAATTTAATCTCTCTGAAGCAAAATTTTACTAACACTGCCCCAATTAAACACTGGTCATTACTGTTCACTGCGTCATTACAAGTTAAGTCAGTTTCCTGGGAGGCAACCCATTAAAGCAGCAGCCCCAATCTGAAATGTCCCAATTAAACAGAGGATGCTTTAATGATAATTTACATGCACATTACACCTTGCATCTCAAAGTGCCTTTTGGAGGGAGGTGGCTAAGCAGCACTCTGATCACAGAAATGATGGCAAGCAGGAGAAGAAGTCTTTTACAGTTACACAGAAGGGAAGTTTCTGCCTTTTCTAGAAGTTGTCTGGGTCCTTGAGTGCTTGCCTTTTGAAGTCCTGTGACAAAAGCCTTCCTAAAAACCTGCTAACTGTGAGAAGGGAGAGCTAAGGCACCTGTGTTTTTGGCCAGTAGTGTGATTCTGACCTGCAATCCAAAAATGGGCTAATTTGGTTTTTGGGATGTTTTTGGGCATGTGTGTGTTTTGCAGTATTTGTGGTTCAGTGCCTTCAGATGGGCATCCCTAGAGTGACAGCAATTCAAAAGCAAGTGCTTCTGAAAATGTTTGCTTTGGCCTTTCCTTTCCCTATCTAGGGAATGGGCATAAAATAATGAACTTACCTTTGCAGGACAGTAGTGAGGGTTAGTATTTGTAATGCAGCCTGAAAACAAATTGTCTTTATTACAGAAATCAGTGACTGAAAGATCTGATTTGTTCCTGGCTCTTTGATGCATGTGGTGTTTGTAGGCTGGGGGCAATGGTGGTTGTTTGACTGTTGGGTTTTTTTGATAGGGGCCCCCTAACTCTGCTGAGCAGTTGTAGAGAGCAAGATATTACTGCTTCACCATATCCCTATGGCTGGATCGGCGGTGTGTGGGCAGAGGTGTTTCTTTACCCACATCCCGCCCTGAACTCTGCTTTAGGAGAGGTAGGCATGTGGTACAGGTGTAGCTGCTCTGCCACAATGCTGTTCCCTGGCCCAGGGCAGGAGTGCCTGGGAAAGCTAGGAGCCGGTTGTGGCTGCCTGAGCCATGGCTGCTGCCTTCCCCTGAGTGCTGTCCTTCCTGGGGCTCCCTGAGGCTGAATGCAGAGCGGGCTGTGTACTCAGTTGTCCCAGGTGTTATTTTTCCCTGGAGGTAGAAGGGCATCCCTCTGATAGATCAGATAACACCTTCATCATCTGACAAGGGAGGACTAACTGGCAAAGGCAGTGGCTGGTGGTCAGCTGCTAGTGTTGTCATAGCAGTTAGCTTTCAGGCAGCGATGTGTCCCTGTATCTCCTGAGGGAAGGAGGCCACCCTCCTTTGGAGGGGTAGCCCACAGGTGGGGTATTCTCTAGGCAATTGTGAAGAAGCCAAATGAAGCCCAGGTACATGCTTAGGTTTAGCCTGAGCAAAGAGACCAGATAGGCCGTCAAAACTCCTGTGCCTGTAACGACAGAGTTGTGGCAATCAATTCCTGCTATCGTGGGTTATTTTTTTTTAAGGTCTAAAATCCAAGTCGAATCTAGATCATATTAGTTCTGGTGTTGCTGAGTTGTCTTCAGAGTGTGTTTTATTGGGGAAGAGAGGACGGCTACCCTCCTAGTTCTTTAGCAACATATAGAACTCAAGGCTAGATAATCCTGATTTTTTTGTTGTTGTCTTTCCAAAAATGTCACTGCTAGCAGGAAAACAGATGCAGAAAACTCCAGCTGAAGTTGAACTTGTTTATGGAATGTCTAGAGCAACTGTAAATAAAGGATTTTGAAAGAAGTTAAGCTTTTCACTGATATATAGTATTGCTTCCCTTCTGTAATGCTACTGAACTCCAAAGTGAACTGGGTACAGCAATTAAGGAAAGCTATAAATGATTCTTCATCTAAGTGATTTTCTAAAGGTTATTCCTTGTTAAGCCACATGCAGTTTCCTTGCTTCAGTGTTGTTCTCATACAGTGTGCAAATACTGTCCCAGTGAAGATAACCTGGAGAGAAAATGGGTGTGTGAGAGATTCTCACTGTGGTGTTTATGTTGGTGTTCTGTGGAACGTTTACACACGAAATAAGTAGCATTGTAAATAATTTTAAAGATGTGTATAATGCCAGGAGTAGTACTGGGTGTGACTGCAAGAGTTAAGTGTTAGTACAGCTCCTACAAAAATACTTTGAATGTGACAACTGGGCTTTTTACATGGTAAACTGTTAACAACTGGCTAATATTAAATCCACAGTTTATATTTTTAATTTAAAAATAAAATAAAATGTTGTTAGAAGTTTGAACTATGAGTGATTTCTTGGTGTTTTTTTCTTGTTTGTTTGATTAGGGTTTTTCATTTGGATTTTCTTTTGGTCTGCTTTGGTTATAGAGTTGATGGGGTTTCTTTTCTTTCTTTTGTCACTCCCCCGCCCCCAGCTATCAGGTGGGGTCTCATCTAGCTTGGAAATAACTTGTTTTGAAAGATCTTGAGAGTTTAATCTGGAGGAAACCAACTGACATCCAGTAAGTAGTGTCTTAAAACTGATAGAATGCAGCAGAGAGTGAGATTCCATATATAGTTAGTGTTTTAACAGAGTATGGCTGAAGTGACTTTTTTCCATTATATGTTCAGTGAGATCCTCTATTAACAGAAGCTAGGAATGTTTTTTAAAGGGTATGGGATTCTGCGGAAATCCAGGAGCTTGGAGTTCTACCAAATAAATACTGAATGGAAGTGCCAGAGATAGTAGTACTAAATTCAGAGATAGATTTATCCAGTTAGTAGTTGGCCCACAACAAGGCATTCAGTGTCTGTAAACTGCATTTCCTTTTTTTTTTTTCTTCTGAAAAGATCTTCACATAAAAGTGGTTTCTGTCGTTGACAGAGCACTGTCAAGCTCTGCTGTTGTGCTTGGAGGTCAAATGGAGCAAACTCAGTATTACAGCAATATGTATACATTATATGTATCTGGTAGCTCCTTCACATGTTCTGGGAACTCATCTGAGGTCTGGGTTGGGATTCCCCTGTGACAGATGTAATGCTTCTTTCTTCTGGTGGGTTAGGACTGGTCACTGGTGTTTTACCATGTTCCCTTTTGAATGGTGAGTTCTCATCTTCCTACCTGCTTTAAAACATGATCAAAGCCAGGCCTTCTCAGACCTGCCCAGGGGACGAGGTTAGAGGTGGTAGAGTGTCAGGAACTGGAGGCTCTGGGGTAAGAATGTCAGTCCCAGTCATTACTGAAAGTTGCCAGGAAAAGCATTCCCTGGCAGATGAGTCCTTCCTATATCACAGGTATGAGAAGCTGCTTGGATATTTCCAGTGGACACCGCTGCACAAGACTGATTGCAACTTGAAGCCTGCAGAGTGACGTGGTTAAGCACTGATCAGCCACTGTCAGCTGTGCCACTGCCTTTCTAGTGTGGTGGCTCTGGTTCCAGCAGCCTCACCCTAGCTCCAGAGGACCAGCTCTCTCCCGTTTAGAACACTACTGTGCTGGGTTGGGCATCGTGGTGTTGGCACATGTAGGTGCTAGGTGCCCCATTGGGGCTGTCGCTGTGACTGTGGAGCAACAGACTTGCCTTCTCCCTGGGAGAGAGGAAATGAAGGGCTGAACTGTTTTCACAGGGAGATGAGGATGTGCTTCTTCCTTCCAGAGTGCCAGGAAAGGCACCAGGTTGCAGGAACAGGAGTGCTGGTGGGTGTAAAAGATATTTCTCAGTTGGCAGTCTGAGTGGTTGTGTCACTGTCAAATGATTTGAGCAAATGGGTTCCTCTGGAGGAGGGCTTGGGGAAGACTCTGGGAGCATCTTCCAGGGGAAGAAGGTTATGGGCTGTAAAATATTTCATGTCATGTGGCCCGAGATATGTATCACACTTTGCACTGTAAACACTGGGCTCAAACGTACTGGAGATAGCGTCTTAGCAAGCTACCTCACACCAGCTGAGTCATCAGAGCCATCCATGACTGACCGTGTGCTGGCTTTTATTACCTCCCAACTGGGACAAATTACAACTTCTTTTAAACCTCAAAGAAGAGAGTGAATTAATAGTGTATGCACAGCCGATTAGCACAGCCAACTGAACCATGTTGACAGACAGTGTCTGAGTTTCACAGGCTCAGAGAAGTGGGCACAAAGTGCAGGTTTTTCTTTTTTTCCTCTTAGCTCTTAAATAGAAGAGAAACAGTGAGGTCTCCTTGAGCTTTTTGTTCCTTTTTGGTGATAGAACTCCCAGAAGTGGTCTGACAGCTGGAATCATATTTTAGGAAATTATTTGTTTGGTGAATAAAGGAAAAAACTGAGCTCAGTTTTCAATTTGGGGTCAAATAGGAAAATCGAACTATGGTGGGAAAGGAGCAGGAAATAAACCAGAAGTCATCTGTATATTGCAGTTTGAATCCATGCCGTGTACCAGTTCTAATTACAAGTGTGTTTTCTTGAGTACCCATCATGGTTTAGGCCCAGCTGGCAGCAAAACTCACTCACTCCTCCCCTGCGATGGGATCGGGAGGATAAAATATAATGAAAGGCTCATAGTTGAGACAAGAACAGGGAGGGATTACTTTCCACTTAACGGTTGCAAGCAGAACAGATCTGACTTGGGGAAAAACAAAATCGATTTGTTACCAATCAAACCGGAGTTGGAGAACAGAAAAAATAAAACTAAATCTTAAAAAACCCTTCTCCCTACCCCTCCCTTCTTCCCAGGCTTAACACTCATGATTTCTTTACCAGGCAGAGCAGGGGAATGGTGAATAGGGGTTGCAATCAGTTCATCACAGATTATCTCTGCCACTGTATTCTCTTCAGGAGGAGGACTCTTCACATTCTTCCCTTGTTCCAGCATGGGATCTCTCCCATAGAAGACAGCTCTCCATGAGTCTCTCTGATGCAAATCCTTCCCATGGACTACAGTTCTTCATAAACTGCTTCAGTGTGGGTCCCTTTCATGGACTGCAGTCCTTCAGGAACAGACTGCTCCATTGTGGGCTTCCCACAGTCATTGCTTTCTTTGGGCACCACTACCTGCTTTGATGTGGGGTTCTCCATGAGCTCAAGGGGAATCTTGGCTCCACCGTTGTCATAGGTTGCAAGGCAACAACCTGCCATTTCACCACAGGATACATGGGGATCTCTGCTCAGCAACAGCACCTCCTCTTCTTCCTTGCTGACCTTGGTGCCTGCACGGGTGTTTTTCTGCCATCCTATTTCTTCCTCTCTGCTGCAGATTTTCCCTACTTAAATATCTTATTGCACCAGCACCTGCTTGGCTCGGCCTTGGCCAGAGGCAAGTGTGACTTGGAGCCTAGGAGGCTTCTATCAGCTTCTTACAGGAACCACACCTGTAGCCCCTCCTCCACTATCAAAACCCCACACAAACCCAGTACACTATTGGGAAGATACAGAAATGAGTAGTGAAGTTTCCTGGAAAAACTTCCATAGGAAGCTGCATTGCCTAGAACTCTTTGGCTTGGAAAGGAGACTGCTGAGGAGAAATCTATAGATTTGCATAGTACTGTAGTATCAGGAGCAATTACTTGTGATAGTATAAATCTAGAGCAGGCAATGAAATTACCAGCCAGCAAGATTAAAACAATGCTTCTTCCATCCATGTTAAATTACGGAACTCACTGCTGCAGCATGCTGTGGAGGCATAAGAAATTACAAATGGACTTGAAAGAGATGATAGAGGAATAAAAAGAAGATATTAAGCCTCCCGCTTTGGGGAGGAGGGGGCATTGGGGGGACCCTATAATATATACAGGGGAAAGACTGGATTTTCTGTCTGTTAAGTCTTTCCTGAAACAGAAACTTCTTGTCTTTTGGGGATGAGATCCCAGGCAAGATACACTTGCTCTGATGATGTATTGGCATTCAGATGCTTCAGTGTAAAATTTTGCACCCTGGAAGTCTGGTCTGAAGTGCTTATTAGTTTCTTCCAGATTGTTTCCTAAGTTTGAGCTCAAGCAGTTTTGATTTCAAGAACACTGGTTAATTGTAAGTGGGAAGAGTGCTAACGAAGAATTTGTGTCTGTGTCTTGGAGAGATTTGTGCGGTCTGGATTGCTGGGACTAGCAAGAAATTGGCTTTGTTGCTTTAATTACCCAGATTCAAATGAAAGAAGAGAAAACCTTCAGGGAGTACATGGGAGAGGAATTACAGATCAGCATTTGAAAAAGGGAAGTTTTCTGGTTATGGGGAAGAGACATTGTTTGCTTTTAGGAGCCAAATTGTGGGCTGACCTATGCTTTTCCAAAGGTCTCCCGGTTCCCATTATCACCCATGTGAAATGTGTTCCTGATACATTAACTCTTTTTCACGTATGTGACAAATGGTGTCCACACCGGAGCTTGCAGCCACGGTCCTAAGAGTTGCTGCTTTCACTGCCTGGGGAAATGTTGCAAGCAGTCACTGAACTGTTTCACTTGCACAGAGATGCTGTCATTTGTACAGACCTTGAATTAGTCTTTGATTGTGACTTTTTTTTTTTTTTTAATGGATATACAAAAGCAATTCTGGTTTTGTTTTGCATGTGTACTTTTAAGTTATTCTTCCTAAGGAGAGTGATTCACAGTGTTGGATAGCCATTAAAACATAGTGATGTGCAGATAGATAGGGCCTTTAAGCTAAATTTAGTTCTCCTTTCTGCTAATCTATACAATCTATAAAAGTAATTGAATAGCCTCATACAGGTTTAGTTAGGTTTTGATTTTGAAAAATAACAAATTACTTTATTTGCTGGATGATTGATTTATTTTGTTTTAATATTTTACGTGCTGTTTATGATAGACTGCACTTGGCTGAGAACTGAAATGTAGTTACCAACACAGTCCCCCCCATCAAAACCCTTAGCATTAAGAGTAGTTCTTAAAAAAAAAAATCATAATTGTACATGAAAGGAAAATATTTGGTGTATTTTGAAGTAATATTATTTAATAAATAACAAGCTTTTTTATTAAGTGACTGAAACGTTTGTTTTCTAAAATTGCACTGATTGCTTCTTGTCATGCTGATCTAATATTAGTAGATTTTACTCCCTCACTCCTCGTTTTTATTTGTTGGCTGGAGGAAGAAAACAAACTCCCTGCTTCTGCAACTCCAAAGCATTTTCCAGCTTTGGGTGAAGTAGTCATTGTAATGAACTAATTGACTAAACTGAAAGGAGGAAATATTCTCTCTGTATTTGTTGCCAAAAGCTGGCTTGGCTCTTTGGCAGGCTTGGGCTCTAGGTGTGTAGTGCTGGGTCTCACTTCTTTGAATGGTCGGACTTTCTTTTATGCTTTGGCACTAAGTTTTGTACTTGGAATTTACCTTTAAAATTATTTTCTGCTATTATAGTTATGACTTAGTCTCATCACCTTTTAGTTTCACATTTCTTAGTTGGCTTTTTTTTTTTTTTTTTAATGAAACCTCTACTCCCCTGCCAAAATAGAATTTTTAAAAGAAATTGCTTAGAAAAATTATACATGTTTAGACATAGTGCCTTGGTGGATCTTGAACACAGTGCTAGTCAGAACTTCTTTCTGACTAATTTTCATTATATGATTTAGTGGTGAGACCCATCTTTAGCCACAGAGGGCTGAAGCAATTGAAAATCAGCTGCCGTGAGGGTTATTTCTCCAGCTTAGTCTGAGGATTTGTCTTTGCAAACACGAGGGGAAGCCGTTGTAGATGAAGAACAAGCTTCTTACTTATCAGTGAAACCAAAACTCTTATAGTATTAGTGCTCCTGGAAAGAAAATCTTGGAGGTCTTTAAGACCTGCTTGGATGCGTTCCTATGAGACCTGATCTAGATGGACCTGCTTCTGCAGGGGAGTTGGACTAGGTGATCTCTAAAGATCCCTTCCAACCGCTACCATTCTATGATTCTAAAAGGCTCTGAAAAAGCAAGTTTTGTGTCCTCTAGTAGAGGTGTTATATGCTTTCTAAGATACTCAAAAGTCACATTAGCTCAATGTTTAATATGTTTATTATCACGGCTAATTCCCCGTGAGGTAGGGAACTAGGATTGCCATACTTCACAAGTGGGGAGTGGAGTTGCTTCTTGCTTCTTGTAGTCTCTCAGTACCTGTATTTGCAGGAAATTAATGCTGCGCTCTACCAACGTGATCTCCTTGGGCCTTTTGTCTGCTGCCTATCTGAGACTACCTCACTATTAGCTTAGCAGATGATACTGTGCTTAGGCTGACCTCTCCCATTACTTGTATGCTTGTCCAGCTTACTAGGGTGAGAACTTCATGGTCCTACTGCGTGTCCCTAAGAGGTAAAACGTTATGTTGCCAGCAGTCCAGTTAAAAGGCAGATTTAAATACTGACGAAAGACAGGTCTTGTTTCCTTCAGCCTAAAGTGAATTTTCCTAATCCTCAGTCCATTTACCGTCAGTGGTCCACAGAACACTTTGTATTCATTCAGCTGTGTGGACCTTTGCTTCCTTTTTGTTGGAAAAGGAGAAAAAGACTTCCCCTGAACAACAATTGAAGTTCTATCACTTTCTTCACCTCAATTGAAAAATAAACACAGGTAGATGCAGATTGTTAGCAAGTGGTTGGCACAGTGGTGAAGAACGTGTGAAAGCCTGGGATCAAAAGACATTGGGATGGCTCCTTGGATGATTTGTGTACAAAGGACACTGAGCACTGTCTGTTGTCTGAGAAAAAAACTTCATCATAGTCTTGAAAGCTTGGACCAACAAACTAGTCAACTGCAGCATTTTCTAGGCACTTGCTGGTGGTGCTAAGAGTCCAGGTGAGAAGTCCTGGAGTTTCTGTCTTGATTTCTACCAGAGCTCCCAGAGTATGCTATTCTCAGCCAATCCACCTTCACAGCCAGACACACAAAAATGTGCTGCAAGATGTGAGCTTTGACAGGGGGTGACTCTCCACGCCTACATAGATGGGGAGATGTTTGAACAAACAGGAGATCTGGTATTTATATTTCTACACACCTACTCAAAGCTATGGTACTGGTGGTTAGTGGAGGAAGGAAAATAGGAGCCAGGGAAGTAGGGTGGGATTGAGAGTGAAGGAGTTAGGAATTGAGGGGGAGAACTTTGCTATGGCAGCAACTGCAAGTGGCTGGGCCCATTGAAGACTCCTGTAAAAGTCATAAAAATTTGCTTTGGAAGGTTATGAGAGGCAGAGGCAGGGAGAAGCTGGATTGGGAAAGGTTATTTCTCATCATATGAGAATAGGGAGAATCAGATGGAAGCATCCAGCATTTTTAAACAGAGGAAAATATGTTTTCACACAACATACGATGAGGTTACTGAACTGACTGCCTAGTGTTGTAATGTGAGGCCAAACAGGCAAGTGGTTTCAAAAGACAGCTTATACTAGATGGATCTATTTCTGACCATTAATTGCAAAGATACAGTGGCACTCCTGGGCTCAGAAAGCCTCTGACCTGTGGGTTGCTAGGGGAGTATGCAAGGGAGAGTTTAGTTCTTATACTCTCACCCTGAGCATTTCCTGCTGGAGAGTGATATTAGCCTAGACAGACCTTTGGGCTGACCAGAACTACTGTGTTTTTCCATATTCATTTAAGGTTTTCATACTTTTGTGCTGGATAGCCTACAGACACCTCTGACAAGTGGAAAAATAACAGTTGAGAAAACTTCTCATGTGAGACCTTCTGCTCTTGTTACTTGATCTTGCTGTGATCTTTCCTTAGCAGAGGTAACTCGACCATCTGAAATTCATGAGTCGAATGTTCTTCAGGTTATGAAGGACTTGTCAGTAAATTTTGTTCAGGAAAATTCTTGGGGATTTTCCTATCCTTGACTCTCCTCTTGGGTTGTGACGCCTTTTATTGGCGTAAAGTGCCCTGACCTATTTTATTTCTCTAGGTTTTCCCCAAGATCTGGCTGAAAGAGGGTGGAAAAAAAATAATTAGATTCTTAGATAATTCAAATGCTACGTGCTGTGCCAGCCGCACCTCTTCTGATGGCTGATAAAAAGACAAGTGAACACAGTTCCTTGCAAGATGAGGATGCATTTGTTTGGATGGCACAAACACGTAACTGCATGACTGTGTGGCTGATGAACAGGTGTTATACAATACAGGGACAATTCCAGCACTTCCATTAATTTATTCCATCAGCATGTCTGAAACCTGCTTTGGAGTGACTATCTTGATTTGATAGTTCAACCTCTTTGCTTTTCAATCGCTGACTCTTCCTTTCAAGTTCCTAATAGCTGAGAAAATTGAGGAGGAAGTGTTGTTTACAGAGTGCCTGGACTTCATTTTTCTACACATAACAATTAAGAAATGAGTAAGCCGTCAGACAGGACCTTCTCTTGGGACCCTGTGTACATCAAGTGTTTTCCTTCTGTGCAAGTTGAGCTCTTTCTCAAACCATGCTTGTCCTGCACTAATGCAGTTAGTGGGCAATTAGAACTACAAAGGTGAGCTGGCTGAAAGGAGAAAAAAACCCAACCCTGAAAATGCTTGTGTGTCCTTTACCAAGCCCTGCATATAGAATGGTGTCCTACAGCAGGCAGATACCATAGCAACTTTCTCTCCTGTGTTACATACCTGCCCGTCTTTAGGCCAAACTTGATGGTGATGACTGTGCTGCACAACCTCCTCACCTTTAATTATCTCCTGAGGTCCTGTCCCATTGCACCAGCTTGGACGGGTCCCTCTGGGGCTATAGAGCCTGAATGTCTGAAGACATTATACCAGCTACCAACACAGTAGAACAGAAGCAGAAATTCCCAAAAGATGCTGAGAGCTGAAGGAGTTCTGTTTTACAAGTGTTAGAAACAAAGAAGTTAATTTTTATCTTTCTGTACAGAAGAGAATTACAGTGTGTCTGTGTACCACATGCAAAGTCTGTACATGCACTTTCCTAACCCAGTGTGCAAGCACAGCAGTAACATGATCCTGTGACCAAGGACTATATTATTCACCTAGGTTCTGTAAATCATATTTAATTTCTGACTTACTGATACCCTAGCTGGTTAAAGTCAACTACTTAACTCCTGAATTTCTCACTCAGGCATTAGGTATCAGTGTGGCTCATGGTGCTGCAGGAGTGGGTGCTGGAATGCCATCTGTGGACAAATGAACAGTTAACAATGCACTCTTGAATTTAGGCTGCTGAAGCAGGGCTAAATTTTCTCGTGCCTACCTTTATCAGTGCTCAGCCTGCCCCTTTCTCACATTTCCAAACGAATAGCCTATTTGTGCACGTGCTGTGTTTTCTTTTGGGTTTGTACCTCAGGTTTTACCTCACCTTTCACATGTTTGAAGCTGCAGTCCTTAAAAGTGGCCGTGATGAGGGTACTGGGAAAACACAGCCCTTGGAGATCGCAAAGTCTGTTTGTTCTTCAAGTCACTTGAAATAGGAGCTAAATGATATGCCTGGTTTTAGAAAGCAGCAGTGTTCTATCTGATCTTGTCCTTCCAGTGGAAAAAAAGCGAGGGTTTGATAATCTGTGTAGCAGTACAGTGGTAAACTTCAAGTGATTTAGACCGTTAATGGAAAGTACTTTAACTTTGATTTCTTAACAGTGTGTCAGATGAAAGGATAATCTTAGCCTTTCTGATTTCCCATTGCTGCTGGCTTGCATAGCATCTGCCTAAAATGAAAAGGCAGTGCACAGATCCCAGTGTGTAAAAGTAGCAGGCTGCTTGCGTGACCAGGTCGTTAACTGCCTTCTCACCATGTCTTGATCTTGGGTATTGCTGCTGTCCATTGTTAATTATTCTGGCTGTAGGCTTATTAAGAAGCTCTGAAGTTCAAGCATTTTTCCAGACAGAAGTCATTTGTGCTGAGATGTTTGTTTTTCCCGTGGCTAACAAATACCTAGCCTTCTGGTTTTTGCCTCTTGTATTCTCTGTCATTTCCCTTTACACAGGGTAAGGGTAGTTTCCCTAAATTCTGCTCTGTTTGTTGCTGTAAAGTGCACGCAAGAGGCAGTGGACTGTTTCAGACTATGCTATAACTGCTTTTCTATTGAATTACTGTGGGATTTGGCATCATAAGAGGTGAGCCTCTTTAAGCATATAGAGTCCTGCTCAGGATACGGAGAGGCAAGTGAAAATTGGTACTGTCAACATCATCCTTCCCTGCCTCTGTCAGTGTCTTTGTGAAAGGAATAGTTCCCCATATCTCACCCTTGGGCTGACTTGGGGCTGGTTACTTCTCTACAGGTTTTAACCACTCTTTAAAGTCACTACAAAGGTGCAGAATTGTTCTGATGAAGAAGTAGTTTGAGACTCTTAATTCAAGATGAGATGGCAGTATGGTGAAACATCTTGTTCCACCCTTCCTCCTTCTGTGGAAGGTTGCACTTGATAGGGTGGCAGATCTGGATTAAGGTGAACGGCTTGTGCTAGCACAAGGCAAAGCATGATGTGGAGGTGGGGACAAGCAGCTAGCAAGATGAGGAGGACAGGGCATGTTTTTTCAGTGGTGGCGCTGGTTGATCTAGGATTAAAATGCTGATGAAACTCAGAGTAAAGCTTTGGCCAGAATTTTGTTACCTGACATCAGAACCAAAGCTTTGAAACACTGATGCCTACTTTCTTTACAAGAGCTGTCTCTTTAGGTTAGAAAGAATAGCTACAGGAAAAGTGGTCACTGCTTCAGGAAAGCATGGAGGTTTCTCTGCTAAGAAGCCATCTCTCCTTTCTTTATGCTGGCATACACCAAGGATCTGAAGCAGCATGGTTTGCTCTTCTAGTGTGAAGGGTAGAGCTGTTGCCTGGAGGTATGAATGAGCCGTCTGGTATCAGCATGAGGCCCTGCTGCTGTCATTTGTGGGCTTCCAACCATACTAGGGCTTGCTTTGCATGTCTGAGCACACCTTGGCTTTGTCAGTTGGGTTTATTAAAGCAGTGTAGGAGAACACTGCTTTAATAAAAGGAAGCACTTACATGTATTGAGTCTTCTCAGAGAGTCTGAGAACACTGAATGCCAAGCCCCCCCACTTTCATTGTGATTTTGTGCTGTTCTGTACTGCTGATGCTGACAGTCTGGAACTGTTTAACCATGCAGCAAAGCATGAAGCTTCTCTGGGTCAGGGGAGGAAGTTCATCTCACGTGCCTAATCTAGAGGTCATTTCAGAGTTTCAATTATCATATAAAATTGTGTCTTCAAAACATGCAAACAGGGAAATGATAGGTTTCATCCATAAATGACAGATCCTTGTGAGCTGTGCTCAGGGCAACTTTCTCAGGAACTTGGTATAAATGCACTGTATTGCATTTGACATGAAAGGTATTTGTGGCATCCTTTCTATAGAAAACTAGGCCAGCTCATAGATCTTGTTTTGATTTTCTTATGTCTTCTATGCTAGCCTTACAACGTGGTTATAAAAATATGCCTGGTGCATATACTCGTTATCCTGGACAAGGAGGATAGGCTTGAGTTAAAGGTGCTGTATGGAAATACAAAAGGTTTTGGTTCAGCCCCTACTCTGCCACTGTGTTCTTTTTGACCTTGAAGTGGTTTAATGTGATTGCCCTTCCATAAAGATTAATGCCTAGCAAAATGGAGTCTGATCACAGGTGGAAACTACTTCTGCCTCTATAAAACAAATAATTAATAATGATCACACCCTAGCTCATTACTGGATTGATTAGTATCACAGAATTATTGGCAGTAGGACCTGAGGTACCCTAGGTACTGGGGAATGATTTTTGGGAGTTTGTTTCCTTTTTTTTTTTTTTTTTTAAAGAAACCTTCTGGCTTGAACTCTGTCAGAAGGAGTCTTGAAGATACCACTGTATTGACTGATATGCAATAGGAGGCCTGAACCATCACTAGGATAATAAATTTAATGAAAATTATTTTTCATTACTTAATAAGAATAACAACAACAACAACAATAAAATCTACATGATGTAGAACTGCTCAGCTATCAGTTTGGTATTACCCCAGCATTGATGATTTGGGTAGTTCCCAATTAAACAGTTCCTTCCAGCTAATAGCAGCTTAGATGATCATGGTGGCCAAGACTTGAGAAATTCTTCTCCCTTGTCCAAATTTACTTGAAAAGCTAAAGAAACTTCTGCAGCTAAAGAAGGAAAGAAGTCACTCTTCAAGATCCAAGTATTTACTAGAAATTGTAAAACAATCATGTTTTATTGGACCTAATGTCTGTGTTTCACTGGGTTCGAGAGGTTTTAATAACTGAAGCCTATAGTGATAACTAAGCAAGACATAACTGATAAAGGAAAACCCATTATTAGTCAGTGGCAGTGGCCATAATGAAAACTGGTCAAGTGACAGATTTTGTCACAAAGGTAACATCACTACTTTCAATTAATTTTCTGAAAGTTCGAACATGAGGGGAAAAATAATGTCTTTGGTTTAAAAAAAACCTAAAAAATCTGAGAAGTCTGGTCAAATTGCTAGGGATTTGTAAACAGCAAGGTCAGCTTGTCTCTTTTTTTTCTTTTAGTTACTATTATTTTTTATTTTGAGGTATTCTCATACAAAGCAGAACAATTAAGCATTTCAGAACTCCATTCTTCATTTGTTCTTTTTCCTGACTAAACTGAGGAAGTTGACTGAAACACCACCACACCTTTCCCTCACAGTATGGACAATGTGTTTTCTAATAACGATAATTTCTTGTTAGCAGATGATGACACCAAGAGCACCAGAAATAGGATCTTGTAGTACAAAGTAACACTTCTTTCTTCCTTTTCTTTCTTTCATCTTTTTTTTTAAGGCCAGAGAGGCTAGTAAGAATCCATAACTGGAGTCTATTGCATTTATTTAACCTGTGTTTTACATCTGACCTGTGACAGCTGCGTGGCAGGTAGATGACAACTCCTCCAGATATTTTGTTCTAGACTCACCCACCCACCCAGCTATCCATCCATATCCCAGTCCAGTCTCAAGTAATGCTGGTGACTGCTTGATACTGTGCAGATGCTGTATCTCTTGAGCTACATGATTGGCTCTATCTGATGTGCAGCCTGGTTGGTGAGGGAGGCGACTCACTGACCAGTCTTGCTTCAAAACAGTATGTAACACTGATGCTGTTGCTGCTCTGCAGCTGCATGAGATGACTTGTTATCTGATTACCTTTCTACTCCCCTGCACCAGCTCAAGAGTTTGCAACTAAGGCTCAATGGATTTTAAGGCTGACCTTACTCAGATGAGTCGTGTCTTTCATGCGTGTGCATATTGAAAATTGATTTGGATTCCCCCCGCTACCTGCAAAATGTAAAACATTCATGTCACCTCTGACAAATATAAAATGGGTGCAGGAGCTGCTTCATTAGTTTGGTAGACTGCTATCCACCTGTCTTCAGTTCATCTGACTATTATTATCAGTTCCTTGTGTGTACTGTGATAAGAAGAAATCTCCATTTGTTGTTAAACCCTTTTCGGATTTAAAGGGCTTGTCTGTATTGATTTTTATCTCTTTGGTCTCAACTCAGAGGTGTGATTTCCCCTTTCTTCTACCACCCCTTGCCAAACATTTTGTATAGGGTACCCCGTACAAAGGTACCCAGGTGCCAAGATATACTAGTAGTATTGTAGACCTGTTCAGCATGGACTGAATGGATATCAGATGGTGAAGAGGCCCAGTATCGAATGTTTTCATTTTGTTTAATTTTAAAAAGGAAAGAAGCCTTAGCTAGAACACTTCCCTATGAATAAATAACCATTGGCTTTTGGATTATTGTAATTAAGAAAGACAACTCCTAAATATCTAAATGTCCTAAATATGTAAATATTATTCTTTTTGAGTGAACATAGGAATGGACATCCTTGAGTTAGAAATGTACTTCCACACTAGTCCTGCTGAAAGGCTGCGTGTCGCCCCCTCTGCTTGTCTGAAATAAGTCCTTCCAGTGCTGCTTCATCACTGGTAGTATGGACTCTCAGCTCTGTTAGGGAACAGTATCTCTGACCTCACAGTTCTTTCCCATGGATTACTCCCTTTCTTTTCTTTTCCTAGTCTAAAATGATCAATGTTTGCCACCTTGTTTGAGAACAGGTACTTCCTAAGCTGCAACTGTTCGTACAGAATCTACAGCTCTCTTAGGTTATATGAGCAGCTGGACAGAGGATTTTGGATCTGCCCCTTCTGGGCTTACTTAAGTTTGAGAGTCATTTTTGTTGGATCCATCCTTGGATTAGAGCAGTTCGAGCAACACTATTGTGCAGTTTTTACTTGGGAGTAGCATAGCAGGCAAAGAAAGGTGTGTGTATGTGTGTGGGAGGATGTTTTCAGCCGCGTAAATAATAATCTCCAACTGTTCACAGGTCACTTCTTTATTTCCTCTCCCATTACTCCCAAAGATTGTTCCTGCATGTTTTACTGGTGAGATGAGGTTTCCTTGGGAAGTTAGGTGCCAATTTGAGCTTCACTCAAAAGCTTTACAAAGATCATTTAAGTGCTGGGGGAGAGAGCTTCCTTTGAGCATTTTTTCTTGCCAAAGGGGTATCCCTATGAAGAACTTGGGTTTCTTAAATGCTTTGAGAAAGGGCAGGGGGATAGGTTCCTGGAAGAGTGTTCTTTCCCGGGGAGACCCCTGAGGAATTTTGTTTGCACTTTGCAGCCACTTTGTGGTGAGTCTAAATGCACCTCACTCTACACTTCTTGGAACTGGGTATTTCTCGCCACTTACATCTCAAATAGTGATGCCACAAGTTTTTGTGTAACCCTCCTCACTCCCACGGTCCTGTAGTTGTGGTGAATTTATAGCCACCTGTGGTTTGAAGCAGAGTTGCTAGAGGACTCTGTGTGTGTGTGTGTCTGTAGGAATAGCAGATCAGAAAATGAGAGCCTGAGAAGCTCAAACAGCTTCCTGAAAGTGTGGGAGTACAGGCCAGAGAAAGGAAGAGAAATCTTTTTGAAGCTATATCAGTGCTTTACATGGACAAGAATAGCAGACAGAGTGTATTGACAGAGTGGTCTGAGGATAAATGTGTCCATGTAGCAAATCATTAGTGCTGTAAAAATCACTACTGTCCACTTGTGAAACAATTTCTTCCAACGTAAGTGCAGTTTTACCGGAATGGTTGGGTCCATGGTACGCAGTTCTGCTAGCATAGATATGTTAGACCTGATGGACACTGGTAGGTCTGCTGCATGTGTCTGTGGTATACACGCAGCCCTTATAAAAATTATGGATGGGGGGTGAAGAACAACTCATATCACATCTAGGACATGCACTGGCCCTGGGAGGAGAGACAATACAGCTGGGTATTCTCTTATTGCAGACCTGTAATGTGTATGCTACATGCTAGGTACTGCTCCAGTGGTGCTTCCATCTTTCCTCCAGTGTGTATAAGGCCTTTCCTGAGATGGATTTAACTTGGTACCTTAAAGCTTGTAGTGAGCAGTAACCAGGCCTTGGGCCCCTGGTGGAACGAGGCACAGCTTTTGTTTCGTGTTTCCGCTGCTGTTTCCAAAGACTTTACAAAACAGATCAGTGTAATTTACTCTGATTTTCTAATGTGGAAACTGAGGCAGGGAGGAGCAGCAGTGGAAGCAGAACAGCTTATTTAGCATCTGCCATCCTAAGATAGGAATACCAACCTGTTTTGTTCTCGTTCAGTGCTTTGGGCACTTGTTCAACAACACATTGAAGCACACCCTTAATGATAAGCATGGCTGTAGTTCCCTTACTCACTGAACCCAAACTCCAGGATTATTCCCATTTATGCCGACCCATTCAGCGTCACCCAAGCTGTCAGCCAGGAGAAAGCTGTATTTGCTGTTGTAAAGAATGCCAACATCTGGACTATAGAACCTGTCTTATCATTAAGAATGCAGGAGAAGGAACAGAGTCATCTTTACAGTGTGGAAATTTTAACAGGAGATGCAGACAAGTAAACTTTTCCTTACAGTTGGCTCTTGGACAGAACAGACTTGAAAAGAAAGTCTTGAACTTCCAGATGGGCTCACAACAGTCACACAGAGGCAGTACAAGGTCACCTTGGTTTAGTGATGGGCCTGGCAGTATTAGGTTAGTGGTTAGACTTGATCTTAAAGGTCTTTTCCAATCTTAATGATTCTGTGATCAAGCAAACACTTTCATACAGCAGTGTAATGATCCCTGTTAGTCATTCCTTGAGAATTTAAGCGATGTAGTGCAACAGCAAACCCCAAACCAAATGACTAGTGAGTGTTCCAATAAATCGGCTTTCTTCTCTTCAAAGAGAACGTCAGTCTTTGCAATCATCCTGGCACAGAATGCTTCACAATTATGCTGAGAGGCAGAGTTCAGTCAGTATAGGAAGCTGCTTTAGTGAACCCCAAGATCTGACAGCCAACTTAGCCTTTGTGAGAGCAGGAATTTGTTGTCACCAAGAAAATTACATTTTCCAAAATCTCAGCTCAAGAGCTGTTTGTAGGGTGGTGCGATTATAGTGCCTAGAAGGACTCCATTTGCTGCTTGAGTTCTTCTCATATATCATGTCAGATGCCAGACATTTTTTTCCCCCTCTGTAGGCCAATCTCAATTCAGTATATACTTCCAGGCATTTTGATCATCTTGAGGTCTTTGTAATTCTTTACAATTCAGAACTTTCACCTGGGTAGGATTTTCTCAATGAGGTTGTTTATGAGAGCATGAGTTTCAGGATTGTATCTCAGGAAGTCATGTGCTTTTGTTTCTTTATTTCATAGAATCGTAGAATGGTAGGGTTGGAAGGGACCTTTAGAGATCATCTAGTCCAACTACCCTGCAGAAGCGGGTTCACCTAGGTCACGTCACATTGGAACGTGTCCAGGTGGGTCTTGAAGATCTCCAAGGAAGGAGACTCCACAACCCCTCTGGGCAGCCTGTGCCAGGGCTCCCTCACCTAACAGTGAAATAGTTTTTTCTTATATTTAAATGGAACTTTTTGTGTTCCAGCTTCATCCCATTACCCCTTGTCCCGTTGCTAGCTACTAGAGAAAAAAGGGATGTCCCAACCTCCTGACATCCACTATTTAGATATTTGTAAATGTTAATAAGATCCCCCCTCAGTCTCCTCTTCTCCAGATTAAACAGCCCCAGTTCCCACAGTCTATAGATTCAGGATTTTTGTGAGTGTTCAAATCTTAGCATCAGGACTTAATCCATTCTTCTTAGAACCAATGGGAGTTTCCATTACTAATTGCCACTGACATAAATACCAGCTCCTGAATTTGGAATCAAAATGTATGTCACATATGTTGTTGTTATATGCTACATTAAGTGCAATGTATATTATGTGTCATAATGTTATGTGCAATATATTACATTTACTTTTAAGTAATATTATTTTCTAAAATCACTGTATGCGCCCTAAAGAGTTAGTGCAAAGTGGATTTTGTTTGTCTCATCCTGCTCTATTGCCTTGTAGTGCTGGGAGGCTTTAACTGTGCTGCTGACTGTACATTATGCAGCAGTCCTCAAACATCTTGTTCTACAAAATGTAAGCACAAGCCAGTAGCAACAATAGACACATGTTGCCTGGAATGTTTGAAACATGCAGGTAACTTAGTTTCCATGGAGGAGAAGCAAAAAGAACTGAAGGGAGTGAATTGATTTGTAGAGGTGACTGAAAGGGGAAAGGGAAGACTGATATATGGAAGAGGAGGAGAACTTAAGTCACTTCTGTAAAGGTACTACTACATTAGGAAGCATTGGGTTAACTTCTAGTTCCATAGCCAGAAGAGTTAAGAATAATTTAAATAACATCTACATAGCGATTTATTATATGGTTAAATTATTTATTAAAAGGTTAAATTAAGTTTATGAAATGGTAAGTAAAAAGCAAGGGCCTTAATACAAGGAATATTTTCTTATTTTTCTCTTTTGTTTTGAGAATTGCTCAGGGCTGACCGAACTGATGGGTCAGGAAGGGATTGCTTATCTCTGCAACATCTCAACAATGGGATTAGCAACCAACAGAATCCAGGGGAAGAAAGGAAAAGGAACATACTCCCCCTCTTCTTAGAAACTTGCAATTTATGAAGCAAATTGAGGAGAGGCAGGTATACCAACTTTGAAACTTCTCAGCCGAGTAGTTGCGATATATGAGATATGCATCAAAAGTTTGCTAAACTTTCATAACCGAATTAGCACAACTGTGGAAAACTTGTGTGATCTAAGGTTTTGTGATTTAGGTCCGAGTACTGTAAATATCTTCTGAGGTCTTCTGGCCAAATTTTGGCCAAATATAGGTTGAGCATCTTGATGATCTGAAGGTGAAATAATTGAAAATTTTATTGCTTACAGTGATGAGCATGGCTAAAAGACTAGAACAACAGCTCTTGATCTGAACATTCCCAAATTTGGAAGTCTGAAATCCACATCTGGTTAGAGTTTTTAGATGGAAACATTTTATGCTTAAAGAAAAAAAAAATCACTGGTGATTAAACTTAAATAACCATAAAATAAATCCCACAGAAAAAACAAAGCATGCAGTGAGTTTTTTTGGAAGGAGTTGATTGCGG
Organism: Colius striatus; assembly: GCF_028858725.1. NCBI lineage: Eukaryota > Metazoa > Chordata > Aves > Coliiformes > Coliidae > Colius > Colius striatus. Next base: position 128,538,738 of record NC_084759.1, read on the forward strand.
TGCTTGTCACCTTGATGTCCTTAATTCACACTACTGATTTTATATTGCTCAAGTTAAAAAGGAGGATGGTAGATTAAAGCAAGGAATATATCACAGTTGAACATGCTTTGAAATTTTCCCTTGGACTGCTTTTCAGTGAGAAAGTTAAGGGTTAATTATTTCCCCTGTCTGCTCTTGATGTATAGATGTAGTCTTCACACATCAAGAACACAGTCCTACAAATGCACATGGGTCCCACTGGGTTTGGTGAGATTACTCACGTGTTTGAGTGCCTGCAGGCTTGCAGCTCAGTTTTATACAATTTCTTTTTTTAATAGAATCTTTTTTAAAAAATACACAGGAATTAAGCAATTTCCTTTACTTAATGCCTCAGCCAAAGCCCACTGAAGTCAGTGGGAAGACTCCCACTATTTTTTAGCTGGCATTCAAATCTATCCCATATTCCTTATGGCCTTGTCTGTGTGTGTATGGGGGTGTATAACCATCTTAGTTCTTCTAGAATGGCTATTGTGCCATAAATTAGCTACCATGGAATAGATGGGCCACCACACTAGCAGCATAATTATTCTGGAACAAAACAATTCTGATTTCTGAATTTCATTTGTATGGGGAACTACTCTGGACTAAAAATTGGGCAGTGGCTTCATCTGCAATAGCTGTGCTACTTGGTTGCTTTCTGTAGACAAGGTGTTTTAAACAGAGGTGAAAGGCAGAAATGTGCCTTGCATCAGCACAGCCTGTCTGCTGTGAACTTTTGCTGAATTGTAGTTATCCTAGTTTATAAAACAAAACATCCAAACCCCTAAAACCCAAGTGTAGACAACCCCTTACTATGGAGTCCAGCCAAACTCCTAATATCGTAATCAGATCTGTGTAGGTGGACCTGTGTGCCTGTGACTTCAGTGGGACTCTCTATATGTGCAGATACCCACCTACACAGATCTGATAGCAGGATTGTGGCCTGTACTAGCAAGAGAGCATGAAGTGTTGCCTTTTGTTTAGGGATGAGCGCGTGGGGAATGTGGGGTACTACCCAGGCAGTTCAAAGCATTGAATGTATGCTATCTTTGAGATCCCTGAGCAAATCTTCCCAGTGTAATATTTTAATGGGAGCCCTGTTTATGGTGATGTTGATAAGCGCTCTGGAGGAAAAGCTTTATCTGTCATTGCCTTTTTCACTGATACAGATGAAACAAAACACTCAGTAAATTAACTCTTTTTGCAATGTGTGTATGGATCCTATGAGTGAACTTGGAGCAGATGCCAAAACTGAGATTTTACAGTTTCCATGTAAAACCGAAGGGAGGGGGGACTGAAGGGTCTGAGGATCTAAGGACCTGGGATCTAAGAAGTCCGTCCTGTAGGCATAAGCATTTTAGACTCCTTTTCAAAGCTGCTACGCTAGTCTTGTCCGTTTAACTGGTCCTTTAACACTCTTTTCTATTAATGTGAGTGCTGTCTTATACACTACACATATGCACATACACAATATTAATTCCAGACATTTCACAAGACAATGTATAGAAATTCACCAACATGATGATGTGTTAACTTTAAAGCATGCACTTCAGAAATAAAGCAGGAGTTTAACAAACAAGAAAAAAAAGGGAAGGATTAAAGTAGACTTTTCAGTCCCTTTCTTTATAGTACGTAAATTCATGTACAAATATGGAATTTGCAGACAGAGAAGAGTTAGAGTTTCTCTTTTTTTTGTTGTTTTTTTTTTCTTCCCAGTTAACCAAATATATTGGATGTGGTTGATTGTCTTAGATCTGTGTAGCATGTTTATTACATAGAACTGGTATTAAGTGGTATTTCCCATGAAAAGCATCAAAAGAAAATATTTTTAATAGATTTTTCCTTTGTAACGCAAAGAAAAATTCTCATATCTATTTTCAGAAGAAACACATTTTTCCATGAATACAACTTATTTTGTTAACCGCAGAATATCAGCTACTTCACTCTGTCACTTCATATCTTAAGATCTCTGCTGTGAATGTCTGTCCTAAAAACTGTTGAGTGTCCTCAACTCTCATCAGTTAAAATTGATACAGAAGCTTATCAACACGTCCCTGGATTTGACTCAGAGAAATTGGGTTGAAGACCTGGTCAGACGTGATGTTCTGGCTGCAATTAATTCAGACTGAAGAGATGCTGCCTCAAGTAGTTATTACTGTACTGTTTGTCCCTTCCACCTCCATCCCACCTGCCTACAAAAAGCTCATATCTGCTTCATTTATTTGTTTATTTTTTATAGTTTGAAAGTTATAATTTTCTTCAAATGATGAAATTGGGAAGTTGAGATTCCTGTCTCGGTGGGTTATACCTCCCACTGGTCCTGGGGTCTGTCATGGTTTCCTGAACCAGATTTTTCCCGTATCTAAAGCCTGTTTTCTTAGTGGCGTCTACATATTGAGGTAAAGATGTTGCTTAAAAAGCAAAGAAGTTAAGACTGTAAACTAATTCTGACTTAAAAATAGCAGAGAATCTGTTTTTCCATTATAGGGAAATATGGAAAGCAGATGGTAGGAATTTGTGGCAGTGGGAGTTACTGTATTTGTTGGTGGAAAAGGGCATGTTCTGGAGAGGTTGCAAGGAGAGCTTGATTCATGTGCTGTGGTGCTGCAGAGCCATCCCAGATGTGCCCTGACACACACTGTGGCCAAAGCTTGAAGTGATTCAGAGAGGCCGTCTAGGCGAGGTGTGCTGGGCAGCAGCCTGCTTTCTCGAGTCAGGCAGACCTTGTTCTCTGTGGAGTCTCTGTCTCTTTGTATTTCCTTCAGAAGCAGCAGCCCCTTCACTGTGTGGCTCCTTGGGCTGTGGCACCTTGGATCATTGCTACCTCAGGGTGAGTGCATAACCCTTTTTTCCAAATGCACCCCCCATGCTTTGGTGTCCCTACATGTGGCATGGCAGTGGTGTAGGGTGATGGTGGCCAGAGAGGTGAACTTAGAAACATGCTTTGCTTGTTGGTGCGCTAATAAGGTGGGTGTAAGGTGTAGGTCTCCTTATAAAGGCACTGCATGGAGAAGGAGACAGTGCTGCTCGCGTGATGTGTTGTGACTGGCTGCATGTGTGTGCCTGAAATCCACCCAGGACTGTCAAAAACTAATTGGTGTAAAAGAAATGTTTTGCTGAGAGCTCACACTTTCTCACAGCCACAAAAGAAGCAAAGCATGTAGGCTGAAGGTAGTGTAACAAGCGTGGCTGCCAATTGTCCTTCCATTCGCTAGGTACCTGGGGCAATTCCATGCGCCTGGCCTCATCCCACCCAAGGGTTTGTCAGTGCAGTCTCTCAGCATTTCTATTACGGAGTTTGTCTTGTGGCAGGGTCCTCTTCTATGTTTAAGTAGGGAATAAAAGACTTCTCTCTCTCACAGCCTAAACTCTGTGAAGTTCCTTAGCGCCAGCACGTGGTTCGGTTTAGACACTGTAAAGCTGAGGTGCCATTTGCTTCTTCCTGTAGTCTAAGTTTCAGGTTCAGGTAATTGAAATTACTCCCTAGCAGCTTTAATCAGCAGGTAGTTCATTACCATGATATCTTTTGTGATCCCAGTGTTGGTTGAGCTGACCTGCTGCCACCTCAAGTCTGCTGGCTTGACTGAATTACTGCCCTGGGGTCTGGAGGTCTTCCTACAAACCTGGGCTCCTCCACCTCTCCAGCTATTATGCATGTACTCTGTATGTTAATGTTCATCAGCCTCTATCATGAGCCTTGCAACATCTGCTCAGCTCAATTTTTGTCTTCCTGCAAGCTAGTGAGGAAGTGACTGTGCTTCCCAAAAGGGCAGGGGAAGGAAGGGAGGAAAGGAGCTAAAGCAAACAGGCTTGTGAGCCTGGTGGTGCAAAGTGTCCCTTCTTTCAGGCCCTCTCTTTTGTACTAAATTTAACTGTTGTTGCGAATGAGCAGGCTTGCACTCAGCAGTAGCATGTAGTCCGTAAACTATCTCTGTTTCCTGCTGATTTCATGTTTTGCTAGGAAGGATGCAGCGCAGGGCTTGAGATAGGATTAAGCAATGAATATGGACGTTAGTGGAATGACTGTCATGAGAGACAAGCTTGTTCTGCTCTGTCCAAAGGGAGCTAGCTGTGACCTATCATGTAACAGCAGGCTTTTCCTTCAGTGCTGGAACTGTCATCTTGTTGCCTCCAAAAATTGCCCGATCCTGAACATTTTTTAAGGGCTCCATGATCAGACATTTGTGGTTTGAGAGAAGTAGCTGACACTGGTTTGAAGGAACTACGTTTTAATGTTTCCTCCATAGAGTCACTGATGAGAGAAGCTTTGGACAAGATTTTTACTTGAAAAAACTCCACTTTCATGTAGTTGAGAGAGGCAGAAGATTTCATCCATTGCTTTTCATTACAAATGATGTCGTCACAAGAGCAGCATCTTTTGGGTCTTAAGAATCTGTCTGTTCTTACTGTTAATTCCTGACCTGAAATCTTAATTTACCATGGGTAATATTACACACACTTCAGCAGCAGCAAGCTGTGAAGAGAAGCGTGAACAGCCATCCCTGTGATAAGGAGATTAAGAAGAGTCAAAGTTTGTTAAATCTATACTTCAAGCACTTCTAAAGGGACAAAACCATATCCAAGTTGTCTGTAAGTCTGTTATCTGTGTGAAACTTGAAGAAAATGAGGCCAAAGTTCAGGCAGACTTTGGGGATGTAGAACAATGGTGGAGGAGATCTGTTGCATCAGCGCCAGTAAAATTTAACTGAAGAAATAACTTCTTTTTTTTTTTTCCCTGTAAATTTCCCCCTCCCCTACATTGGCTTCAAAGCTCTTTGAATAAAGATTTATATTTCTGTGTTCTACTTGAGTGTTAGCATGAACTGCAGGCTTACGTATACGTTTAAAAATTAGGCCTGGCAATCTGGGTACTGATAATTTACCTACTCTTGGCCTAGATTTGATGTCAATGTGTGCAAGTGAACAAAACTTCTCCTCCTCCCCCACCCCCTCTTGTTCTCTGAAATTGATGAACAGAAAATGTACAAAGAAAACAACAGGTATATAGTCATGTAGATACTTATGTTCTTTATTGATACAAATTGCATGTGTAAATCTGTGTCAGGGAACAGTGCACTTACACCTGAGATTACCCACATAGATGTTCAATTTGGCTGGCAGGAGTTAGGAATAATCTGTGGATAATGGGGATGGTAGATATTTTAAATGCATACATAACAGGTGAAAACACAGATTGTATCAGCTGTGGCAGATTTTTTTGGAGTCAGGGACTGTGGTATAGAGTTTTGCTGCTGTTTTTGAATACTGATACAGATTGCATGCTTAAATAGCATCCTTTAGTAAGAACAACAAAACAAGATCTTCAGAGATTGGCCAATAAAGTTTGTCCTCACTGCTCTGGCAGCATACCTTTTAACACCCGTTTCCTGGTACTCTCTCTTCTGTTTATGTGTACATCCTTACCTCCACTAGAGTGTTGCTTTGTCCTTGACCTAAAGTGATTGAAACTTGTCACCAAAACTCAAGTTGTGAAAATAGTAGAGAGAGAGATCAATCCTAGTTTTGTTAACTCTGCAGCTGCTGAAGTCCAGTATTCATCAGAACCTGTAGTTCCCTGTAGTTCAGTAGCAATGTGCATGCTTGCTTACGGGTTTTAAGATTAGGTCATGCAACATCAGAGATTAAGATCTTGCATTTATTTTTACACATTTGCAGACTGAGAAGAGTTTCAGCACAGGTTCCTGACTATTGCTCTAGATTCTGATGTTAAAGGTGCAATAGCAATATGTAACAGTATGTGTATATAACATAAATGTATGTAGACACATGCATGCATGTGTTGAAAGATAGCAGAGTTTGCCTGTGAGCCTCTTCTACCTACATCAACTAACCCAACAAGAGGTTTTACATTTCTGTACCAACCAGGTTACTTTGCTTTTAAATGTGTTCATAGCTTTAGCATTTCCAGTCTAGGGCCTTGGATCATTCTATTTTTATTGCTAATATGAGGATAGGAAGAGGAGAAGCTTTTGGCCTAAATAAATAATCTTGAGACATTCAAAACCCTCCTGGATGAGTTCCTGTGTGACCTACTCTAGGAGGTCCTGCTCTGGCAGAGGAGTTGGACCAGATGATCTTTTGAGGTTCTTTCCAGCCCTTGAGATTCTGTGATTCTGTAATTTTAGCACTGGTTCAGCAGACAGGAGGCAAATGGTTGCTGGTTGCATGATGAATGCAGTTTGTTGTGTGGATGTCATCCTGTCACACATACAGCCTGCATTGTTCCATCTAATTCAGTTTGGATTCTCCTGGTGTGAGGAACCATGCTTGCTGTCTGTGGGATGTCTGTATGTCTGAGCCTAAAAGCAGTTTGAGGATGCATGCTGCAGAGGAAGAGTCTGTGTAGGATGGCTGCATTACACACCTGAGGTCTGATCTACACATGTTTAAAGCATCTAGGCTGTTGGAAAGGATCCTTTCTCGCACTGCTATATGGTTATGTATGTAAATATTGAACTACTGAACCCCTCAATGGCGGCCATAGAGGGAGCTGGACTAGCTCATACAACTCACAACTATAGGGGATTGTGTTTCTGTGGGATTTGCAGGGTTGAAAATACTGGTGGTTCTCAGTTCAGCTGATTTTAAGAGTTCCAAAACAGCTGCCTTTCTGGTGTAACTGGAATCTGGAGAAGGATTTTTTTATTTTGCTTACAGATGTGTAAGCAGTGGTGCCCATTCACTTTTTGTGCAGTGAACTTGTAAATCCATCGTAAATTGTTCGTAAATCACTTTGGTATCACTTTCTGACTGACAGGCAGATCCTTTATAAGAACATCACCCAGCCCTGCCAAGACAGCCTTGCAAAGCCCAAACCTTCAGGAGCAAAACCAGTTGCCAAAGTAGCAGGTGTGTCAGCTCAAAGTGGCCCGTGAGGAGCCAGCTGTAAGCTTGAACTTTGCCCGTTTATTTGCTCAAGGTTTTATCTCATCCTTTATTATACAGCCCAGTGAAAATGAGTATTTACCGTGTCAGTTAAACCAGGGCCATCCAAGTGACAGGCTCCATGTGTGCTAGGTGGCCTCATGGGTGAGAGTGAACCCTATATACAAGACCTATACGTGAGTGTCGGAGGGGAAGGCTGTGCTTTCTGTGCCACTGGAGAAGATAGGGACACCTGAGTAAACAGTGGGCACCCGGGGCTGTGTGGGTAGGGTGGCTGGTTTGCTACACTCCATTGATTTACTTTTTTTTTTCCTCCTGTTTTTTTTTTTTTTCTCAATGGCCATAGCCCTTTGTTCTGTGGGGAAATTCTGACATTAGAGCAAGACGAGAGCGCTCCAAACAGCAAGCTAAAGTTGCACATTATTTGTCATTTTGCTTCAGGATTTTGAACGTGGAGAGAAAAATTAATATCAAAACAGAAATTTCTTCTGAATCGAAGACCAAATGTTCCACTTGGAAAGTGCTGCACTTGAGAGAAGTTATTCTGGAAAAAAAAATCCCAACAAACTTCAACATGAAAAGCTCTCCCATATATTACTTGAAAGGGGTACTTTTGGTGCAGTCTTTTAATTTTTAACAAGATTGCACATAGTGAGGGAAATGTTTACTATAAAAATCATCACCACTTCTGATTTTCAGTGAATTTATTGCCAGACAGCTGTAATTTATGAACTATTATTTGTCTAGTGCATTGTAGGAGCATAAAACAACATTATTTTCTAGGATTGGGAACTGCTTGGTGTTGAAGGTAAGGCATCCTTACCCACCTACAGTAGGCCATCCTTGGTTGGGAATTAGCCACGTGTACATAGGGGAAGTGAAATGACCTAATATGTAATGAGCCAGGTAGATGCTCAGACCACCTGTTTTCTGTCCCTGGCTCTGCCTTCCTTTAGCAGGTTATTTAGCTGCTCTGTGCCTCAGTTTCTCATTTTATCTGGCTTATAACTTGTCTATTTAGATGTTAAACAATTTTAAATGGGACTGCCTCTCACTATTCAGAAGAACCACTCTACTTCAACAGAGTTTTAATAATAACCAACTGTGGGTCTAGGATATTCAAAATAAATGTTGGAAGATTCTGGTTAATTTTTGATTCTTCAGCTGTATTACCAAGGGTTGATCTTTGGACCTATATAACCAAACTTTTTCCTTATTTGCTTTCTGTTATTCTGCCTTTCAAAGGACTTTGTGGAAAAGAAAGCAGCATAAAAATCACACAACCGGTTTGGCAGGTCCTGTATAAACAGGAGAAATGCCAGGAAAAGTTTCATGTCTTTGTTGCCAGCTTTAAAAAAAAAAAAAAAAAACAAACCTGGTTAATTTTCCCTTAACAAAAACCTCAGCCCTTGCTATGTGTGAGCAGAACTGTGGGGAAGAAGGACATGTGGTAGAGGGGTTGGGGGATGCTTTGCTAAAAGGAACATGTGTGTCCTCAGATGCTGGGAATGTTCCTATTCTTGGGCAATTGTCCCAGTCACCTTCTTGGCTCAAAGAACAGAAGAAGTAGTTTGTCATGCTGCTTGTAAGCAGGTTTGGTTTTCTTTTTTGTTGTTTTTTTTTTTTCTTCCTCCTTCTCCTCTGACAGTCTCAAAGCTCAGCTCATGTGTTAAACACACCCTGCTTGATTAGTTGGGGGTGATTGATACCCCCCTGTTTTGCTTTGCATGCACCAGCAGAAAGCTGTGCTTGTTTTTAGGGCCATTTAGCTGTGAGTTGGGTCCAGTAAGAAGACTTGCCTTCCTAAGTGGATCTGTGCCGTTGCATAACCATGGGAAGGGCTGGATTGCTTCTGTTCTGATTCTTGTGGCAGAGGAGGGACGTGTTTCTGGAACTAGTTCACAGCTTGCTTCTGGTGCAGGTCATCTCTGCCACCGCTTGTGAGTCGACAGTTTTTCAGTCAATGCTTTGACAAGGAGGAATGTTGGAAATCAGAAGTCCTCATGGAGATGGGTGTTTGAAATTGATGCTAAAATGCAAAAGGAAATGATGCCTTCTCAGAGCTTTTGTATGGTCTGTGTTGCACCAACATAACTCCAGAAATATGGCTATGTGGGTAGAGGGCCAAAATGGGATTCAGGCAATTTGCTGCTTCTTCCTGTACCTCTATTCCTAACTGAAAAGGAAGATTCTGGTGCTTGTCTACCGTGGCTGTTTTGCCTTTGAGCTCTTTAGGGCTGTCCTCTGCTTGGCGTTTTCTGTGGTGCTTTGGACAGTGGTGCCCCATGGTTCATTTTGCCTCTGAGTGCAATCGCTGTGTAAATGTCAAGTTCTAACAGTTGAGTTCTGACCATGATAGAATTTTTAGGAGAAAATACTATTTTCTAATGTATCAAGGTAGGTTTTTGTTCAGCCCCTACGCTCCTCATTGGCTAACCACCTAATCTGCATATGTTTTGGTCCCTCTGTAAAGGTGAGCGTAATAATGCTTCTTCATTGCAGGAAAGTGGTAAAAGTATTATAGGACATATTTAAATAGCCTAGGACTGTCACTTTACTCTTTTTTTTTTAAAGATGGATGCAACTTATTCCATTTCAGCTGCCTTAGTTGCCAAGCTCATCACATATGCAGTGAGGCAATATTTGGAGCTCATAAGCAGTCTTATGGTAAGGGTGGAGGGGCTCTCACTACAGGGTCCATTCAGCTGTGAACCAGCAATGCTTAGCTGTGAAAACAAGCCAAAGATAACCCAAGTGAAACTTCAGCATTTCTCTTCTGCCAGGAGCAACATCCTAACCAATACTCTGGGATTATGAACTAAAACAAAATAATAATTTCAGGGAGAACAAAAAGCAATGCAAAGGTTGAAAGGAACAATTAAAACAATTGGGGAACTTAACAAACAGGGAAAGCTGTGACAGGAGAAGAGCAACTAAATTGAGATTTTTGGGCTTAGCCATCCCAGGACTTGACAGATGTGTGTGCTCAGCATTATCCTATTGCCCTGTTGGCACAACCAAGACAACGAGGGCTGTGGTAATGCCACAACCTGTTCTGGAGAGTCAATAGCAGATCTGGGAACGCACTCTTGACCTCCTCACTGTTTCTCTTCAAACCTCTTCTGCAGAGCTTGTTTTCCCCTGTGCTCTGCAGTGTGGCATCTGCTGCCCAGCCCTGTACAGCAACACTGTGCAAGGGATGATCCACTTCTTGTTCCCTTTCTGAGTGCTGGGAGTGCCACTGGAATTTCCAGAGTGAAGGCATAAGGGCTGTGTGGGATGTACTCTGTCACATGGACAGGTTGTACCTGGAAGGCATCTCTTGTTTTCAGAGCAGTTGGGAAAGGATTGCTAATAGCTCTCCTTACACAACAGAATATTCACCCGCTTAGTTTATTACTTATTAGCTTCAGGCAGGGACATTGCAGATTTGTTAATGGTAATGGCCAAATCATTAGAGTGTGCAGCATAAATGGAAGAAAAAGCATTTAATAAAGAGCCATCACTAGACCCCATCCTTGTCCCTGGAATATAGACCATATCATCAAATTCAGACTGTTACCTACACCTTCTTAAAAGGATGACTTGCTTGGGAGCTTCACCTTCATTTCAAACGTGTGAAAGCCTACCTTTTCCTTTCGTATGAGATATGCTATACCATGCCCAGCTGCTTCTGTACAAACATATTTTTAAAAGTCTTCTTAAAGTTGCACTGATCCTGATGGTTCTGAGCTGGAAGGATCATGGTTTAGAGGAAACAAAAGATTTTGCTGTGCCTTCAGCTATCCCCCAGGTGATTTGTTTACTTTTTTCTGAAGCAATATCTTGTGTCTGATCAGCAAAAGATTCAGTTTCTTGTGGTTTGCATTCTCATAGACCTTCCAAATACTGTTAAACAACTTCTTAAATTGTAAAAAGTAGCCTGATTCTTGTACAGGCTGACCTGCCTGCAGATTTTATTTCTTTTGATGTAACTTGGCTTCCTTCAGTAGTATTCTATTGCATCTTAATGTTTTAATCACAGCCTCTCGTTAGCTCATCTTCTGCAATACGTCTTCCAGATTATCTTCTCTTTGCTCTCTTTTTATTTCCTTTTGGCTATTGAGCTCTATCTATCATATCTCTCTCCATCTCATTCCCTCCTTAGAAGCTAAACACTCTGACTCTTCTAAAATGTGCATGTCTTGCATATATACATGTTTGTGTGTGTATGTATGTGATGCAGAATGAAGGGCTTTCAAATGTTTGGGATGCAATATTTTAAGTGAACTCCTACCAGCTGTTTTTTATATATTCTCCTTTGTCAGATAGCATTTTGTTTTTAATGACACTGATCTCTTGTTGTTTATGTTTATAGTAAGTGATTGGAGTAGGTGAAAGGCAGTGGGAGAGGAGGATGATAATTTGATGTTTCTTCCATATCCAGTTTCTGTACAGTAGATAAGGTCAGTGCAAGTATGGTCCTTTTTAGGAACTCCCTCTGCATGTAATGTGCTAGGAGTCAAATAATCTGAATCCTTCCAGTATTTTATAGTGGCAAACATCCATTATTTCTGGACTAACCTACTAAGTCTTTAAGGATAAGTATTTTATCTGGCTATCTTTCTGTGTTTGTGGATTCTGTTCAGTTCTCCTGAGCACTCAAATGAATTTGCCCATTTTTTCACCAGCAGCCCTTATTATAGCTATCCTCTTCCCCAGCTGGCCTAGATTCTCTCTGGAAAGTTGCTTTTACCTACTTAGAGGTGGTGAACAAGGGGATATAGCACACTCCCTGCCATGCTATGTATACTGGGTTACCTTTGCACCACTTGGACCTTCAGGAGCAGCAACTGTGTAGGGTGTAGGATTAGACCTCGTCCTGGCACCCTCAGGTTTCTCTGAGTATTTGGTATGTTCTTTTTCATGGAAAGTCTGCCAGAAGTCCTGAAGTGTTATGAAATGTTGTCATGAAAATATGGTGATGCTGTGTATGTCAATAGGGTTTTGTTTTGACAGTGACAAAAGTTGCAAAGATGTCAACCTTGCAGGGTGAAACTGTTGTTTCACAGGGTAAGTAGGTATACCAGTTCTCTGGTCTGAAATGGTCTTCCAATACCAGAACCTGAGCCTGTGTTCACAATTGTCTTCCCAGTGCCTCCAGCAGTAGATAAAATTCTCTTTGTAGAGGACAGATGTTCTCATCCTTACCAAGCTAGGCACCTCTGTGATCACACATAAACAATCTTTTTCCAGTTTATTATAGTAGCTGAGTTTTGGGTGTGCCTATATTTTCAAATGGTAACAGATATAAGATAACTGTGGGATATCATGATGCAATTTGTTTCCAAACAGGCATATATACACACTGTTCACCCTCAGGTTGAAACTGATTTCATGTAGATAAGGAGAGAGACTAAAATTTAGTGACTGGAGAAGATAGAGGCCCAAATATTGACTTTGTTTCTGCTAACATAAATCAGGAACAGATTTACTGTTTTTAAAAAAACAACTGGAGAGTTTTGGAGGTATAGATGAGAGCAGAGGCCAGCTGAGCAGTTGGATTGAGAACAGTAATTTGTTATATTGTTAAATTTTATTTTTAAACTGTGTATTTCAGTGTTGTAGCTCCTCGGAAATTTCATTTGCATCAGTGACTGAGGATTAAAAGAAGCTAGGACTTTTATGGTAATTACTTTCCCGTGATTTTTCCACTACTTAACTGATGGACACATAGGTAATCCATGGAGGTGAATGAGTTGACCTCATGCATGTGACAGTTCTGATCTGTGGTTTGTGCTATGGAAATATTTGATGGCCCCTGTTGTGAAAGATCCTGTTCACAGTAATTGTACTTTCAGTAAAAATGTTCAAAAAGCAACGTTCATTGCTTGTAGAACAACCAGAAATAATGTTTGTCCTTGGAAATGTGTTCCAATATATAGTAACGCTGCAGCTTGCCAGTACATTGACAGCTCCATAATGCAACCACATAAAAACACTTGTTCCATTGGCCAGCCCTAAAGATGCTGCAGAGGAGCTCCAGGATTCTCCTTTCCCATAACACGTGAGAGAGCAGCTCCCTATACACCCTTAGTCTTCCCATCTCAGTTTCATGGCCTCCAGAAATTTTGCACTAAAATGAGTCCATGACTCCAGTAACCGGGTGTTGAGGGTGTGAACTCCCACGCACACAGGCAGGGTTGTACAACCACCGTATGTTACAGATATAAGGCTCCTCAGCACTCCCTGTTTTAGAAAAGAGAACATTAAAAAGATGAAGTGAAATATCTCTGGTGCGTAGCAATCTAAGCCTGGAAAGTCTTTATTGCCCTCCCTGCTTCCCTGCTGCTTACTCACTGGCCACAGTACTTCAAAGCCTCACATGTTTGGTTTTTTTTCTAGCTGGGAAATAAAACCTCTCTTCAGCCTTCTGTGGTGCTTTGTGCTAAGAAAGTGTGCTAACAAAATCGTGATATAGATGCAAAAGGACCAGAGCAGCGGCCTACCTTTCTCTCTGCCTTGTTTAAATGGAGGTCCATAGCAAGTCCTTCAGAGTACTGTTGAAGTGACAGCCCCATCACACAGATTTTGGAGTTGCGTGTGGAAGGGAGGTGTAGGCAGATACTTTATCAGTTTAGTGATAGGTGGAGGCAGATGGTTTCTAGGCAGTTGAATCCATTGTTGACTTCTGCCTTGAAGTAGTAGGTCAGTTGGGCCAAGTCCCAACTTTTACTAGGAGCGTTGCTGCAGAAGGGTGGGTGGAAGGCCGTCCTGCTTAGACATGGCTTTACTCCCGCTTTGGTGTGCGATGATTCCACTTTCAAATTCAGAATGAGAATCTGCCTATCATTTGTATTTTGTACTGCCTTGCTGGGATATCTGTGGATAACATTCTTTATTATTCATATAAATGAATAATCCTGTCATGAATCTTATTAAGCTTTTTTGCTTTAATATTATCTTGTAGTTTTACCTGCTACTATTGTTGCATAGCCTGTTCTACTCTCTGTTCCCTCATATTAGCAATGACCTCAGCGAAGAAATACTTTTTGAGCATGTGGTTCAGCTATTTTTTTTTTTGCTTCATTTATATTTGTTAATTTGAGATATTTTGCAGTGCTTAGACAATAATGGAACTGTATCATGGCATTTTCAGCAACAACATTGACCTCTGCAAGCTGTTTTTTCACAACATTTGAGTGCATCAATATTGCTGCCTGTACAAGTTTAATTTAATTAGAACAGTGGTTGTAATCATTTTGGGAGAAACACGAAATTCCTCGCTATCTCCCTTCCCCTTCCCTTTCATGATGAACTCTTGCACCTCTGTGTTTGATTTTCATTTGCTTGAATAAGGATTGAGACGTGAGAGGGTAGCCATCTCCTGCCCCTGTGCCGGGAGGTTAGTCAGAGGCAGACTGAAGAGAGGAGGCTAGGAGGAACTGATCTTCACAAAATCACTAAGGTCACTGAGACAATCTCTGCTCTCTCTGCGCAGGAAATGAGATGTTAATCTTTTCCCAGTGCTACTTTGCATAAAGTCCATTCCAGAGAGCTGTGTTTGTTTTAATTTCTCGAATTACTGATAGTGTGCTGATTATGCTGCTATAGATTTGACATGAATTGCTATATTAATGGGATCAAAAATGAGAAGTCTGCCATGGAAATTAAGAAGATGACAGCAAACAAGGGCAGGGAGGGAAGTGTAGAGCTTAATTCATACTCTGGTACTGCAGAGCTATACTTTGCTTTCTTTGGAGCCTGATCCTTTGTCCCTGGCAAAAGTTGGAGTATTCACGGTATCACATTGACCAAAATCCAAAAAAGTACCTAGTGCTGTACAGTCTCTTAGGGATTCTGATTTCCCTCCTCCTCCCTATGTTAGACCCTCTAACTGATTTCCTAGAGATCTCTTGGACTTTTGTATCCAGCTGTAGTGTTGCCTATAAAATGCTGGTGAACTCTGCATAAGTCTTCCTTCCCTTTCCTCTTCCTCTCACTTGCTTTCCTAATGATTAATCTCCTGCTGCTATCTCCTGCGATACTCTATGGTTGGTTTTCTGACATTGCCCTGCTGAGTGCCCAAACATGCAGGATGTTCTGAATCTTTCTTCCAAGCACCTGATTCTCCTTCAACAACCCTTTTATCTTAAGACCATTTTTTTTTTTTCCTCTGTACCCAAAGCAACCACTCCTGCGAGAACTCTTAGTTGCAAAAACAGACCCACTCAGGCTCCCCCCATCTCCTGGTCCCTTGGCTTATCTTTCCACTTTCCCTCCCTTAGTGTGCTCACTGAAAGAGATAGCAGCTCTCATCCCATGTGCTTGCAGAGCTAAACGTGCTCTGTGTTTTGGGGGATACAGTGTCAGATCCAGAATACCAGCTTTCCCAGTCCTGAGAGCTAAGGGCATGTTACTCAGAGGGGTTTTTAAGCCTAGGGCTTCCTCAGAAATTTAAGAGTGCATCAAAACATCTGCACACCTGCTAGTGCTGCTCTCTCTGAGTGCACCTCCCACAGGCAAAGAGTTGGAGCAGCATGATGGGATTGATACCCAGGGAGCTGAAAGCTTTGCTTACAGCAGTGCCCTGCTTGAGTAAGCAAGGACAACCTGTGAGGGCACACAGGTAACTTTCTCCTCTTTTGCTTCTGACTGTTGTCTTCTTGATAGTTACTGCAACACAAATTGCTGCATCTCCACCTTGAGGTAACACCTCCGTCTCTGGGGAGCAGGAGGACCCTGGGCAGTTTGGAGAAGCGAAGAACAGCAGCAAATCCAACAAGAGAGGCACAGAGTGGCACATGTATACCAGCAGCCTGGAGGGCAAGTGTGTGTCAGCTTTCACTCTTGGTTCATTTAGCCCTATATAGTATCATTACTTGCAATCTAGAAGTAAGTTTTTACCTAGTTTTTACCTGCCTTTTCTGTCCAGCATACAGGATTTGCAGACCTCTTTGGCCGGTTTTGGTTTCCTGAAAACTGCTGCATGGGTAATGCATTTCTTTGCTTTATCAATTTAAAAAAAATGCTTTAGTATACCACCTACTGAAGCAGTCATATCATTTAGCCAACATAAGGGCTTGCTTAGCATGATCTTTTAGATCTCTTAGATCTTCATTTCTGTGAACACATGTATGTCCTTTGTGCCTGCCATCTGAGTGAAGTTAGTAAAGGGACACAAAAGACTATCAGAGTGCAAACTGGAGAATATTCACGAGGAAGGCTGCTGCTTTGGAGATTAGAAGGGTGTAATTTTAGAAAAAGAGTGAAGCTACTTTTACTTGAAGTGAACTCATCCTCAACTGTTAGACTTTTTAAAAGGTGACAACAAATTAAGTCTTGAAAGTTTTAATTTTTGTCCATTTTTATTTTAGCAATATGACTTATTTGTGTTCCTGACAGAATTTTCTAACTGTTCAGGTAGATTTTGTCTGTAAAGGTTCTACCTCAATTCTTCAAACTAAAATCAGTGTGTGCTTTGATGGCTTTCGGAGTCTAGTCCACTGTTGTGTACACTCCTCTTAGACAGTCTTGACAAATATAGCTTTTGAGTTACCTTTCTTTTTTAAACAGGATGGTTTGATCTAAGGCTTTCTTGGCAGCTGGATATTTAGTATTTGGCACTTTTCTAATATAAATTGAAAATGCTATAGCTTGCCTTCATTCTTAACCACATGTTTTCTTCTAGATTGGGCAGGTGAAAGCATGACCCACTCTCAGCAGACCTGGCTGGCTGTCTATGTGGTATTGGTTGAAGCACCAGCCACTAGAGTAGACCTCAAGAGGGTCTCCATAAAAGTTGGCTTACTCTTCATTTATTGTAGTCAGGTGAAATTTGCGTGGTGAAACTTACCTGACTCACTGTGAGCTGAAGAAGCTTTTAAAAAACGCTGACAGCAAGCAATATGCCAACTGTTTTTCCACCTCATTGTGACTACCAGCAAAATACTAGGGAGCTGCTATTTTCAAGTTCTTGTAGGTGGCAGTTGTCACCTGAGTGCTTGGCCACTTCCAGATTTAAAATGTTTATAGAGTTCCCTGGCAAGGTGGTGAATCTGCAGTGTCGCAACGCCAAACTTTTTTCTAGCACTTATCACCAATAATCTCAAAGGACCACAACAAATTGCCTATTGATTTAGTCTCTTTTACCAGTAGACTAAGCTGTAGCAAGGCTATTTGCTCAAGTATATGCAGAGTTCGTGCTGATTCTGTTACCAGCACTACCTATTCTTCCTCCCAAGATGTACTTGAAAAACCCTGCCATTGAACTATCTATTCTTGGCATTAATGCAAAGGAAAATATTAAACTGACTGGTTAGGAAACTCTTTCAGAAAAATTCCTAGTAGTGGAGTATCTGGTTGCGTAACCGTAGAAGCATGAGATACCAGCCATGATTTTGTTTGATGCATCCCATAGAGAGAAGCACCTAGGCAGTTCTGGAGTTGTGAAGATTAAAGCAAATGTGTTCTCCGTGGTGTGAGCACAGCAGGTACCTCCTGGCAGTGTGACTGTAAAAAGCCTCAAAAAGCCTGGAGGAGCAAATGTGACCTTGTGCATTCACGAGTCTGTGTAGGCTGGGAGACGTATGTAGCTGAAGCATGGAGCTATGGTAGGTTGCAGAACTGGACTGGTGTTTGCAGTTCTGCTTCCAGCCATGTTACTGACTCATGCTGCAGACAGGGATGAAGCTCATTTTTCCATAAGCCCAGTGACTTGACCTCCCTGTGCCATTACCATTCCACACCTTTTAGAAATCTGTCCAGGACAGTTACAAGGGCTGCTCTTTCAGGATGCACTTGTTAAATACATTGCCCTTAAGAGGTACATGCTGTCGTTTTTCAAGACAGCTTAAGTCTGAAATTGCTTAGCTCATTTGAGCTTTGCTCTTTCAGTAACTCAGGTTGTCTGTCTGTCTGATGAAAAGAAAAAGACTTACCTAATGTCTGTAAATTGCTTTGATATTTGGGTTAAAGGTGCTGGAAAGAAAATGCAGGATTAGTAAGAGAGGGCATTTCAAAGGCACTAATAAGAGTCACAGAGCTGACTCCCCTTTGTGCCTTGTAAAATGTGCTCTGCAATTACTACCAATTCACACATTACCGTGGACATCCAAGGTGTTTGGAAAAAGTAACAGTGCATTTCCACAACTTCTTTTTTTGGTTTTTACTGTGCTGTTGTTAGGAATGCTAGGAAACAGTGAATCAAATGCATTTATTTATAACCGTAAATCTCAATAAAACTGTCTTGTTATAAATCAGGTTACCGCATTGCATGCCTTTAGGAGGTCGATCAGTGCGGAGAGAAATGTGACAGAGCGGGTACTGGAAGTGTAATGTAATGTCTTAGTTTGATACAGCATCTCCTGGGTGTTGAGGGAAGTGCACGAGGTTCTGGATTTCGTTTCGTCTTTTGCTTGCATTTTCTTCCTGCTTTTTGCCAGTGAGAAAGCCCTTTGAAGCCACTTAGCCCTTGTCTTTCCAGCGATGATTCAGTATTTCTGTGGGCATGAAATGTGACATAAGGTTGGACTATATCCTGCATTCTTCAGGAGGGAGGAAAAGGACTTCAGGTCTCCCATCTATCCTCTAGTGCCTGTTTGCAGAGGCAGGCATCTGTGTGGCTCTGTTTCAGAAGTGTTCCTCTTTTTATAAATATCTTATCCAGTAAACAAAATGAGCAGCTGCAGTGTGGTTCGACTATCTGAACTGTGGATCGCAGCAGGAAATGCCAGGAAGTGGCTGGTCTCATTGCAAATTGCTGGTATGTGCACCAGTGATGAG
The DNA here is from genome assembly GCF_028858725.1 of Colius striatus. Lineage (NCBI taxonomy): Eukaryota > Metazoa > Chordata > Aves > Coliiformes > Coliidae > Colius > Colius striatus. The sequence continues at coordinate 128,557,425 of NC_084759.1, forward strand.
AAGGTGCAAATGGGCAGCAGGACTGCAGAATGGGCACAGAGCTGTACCTCACAGGAACGTGTAGTGTACAGTCAGCTGTTTTGGGTCAGGGAAAGAGTTGCGTAAGTTGAAAGCAGAATGATGTTTTGTAGATCACAGGTGCGTCTTTCACCACATTTCAATGAAGTTCCCTGTTTGGTAACTAAGAAAGACTAAATTCTTATGAGCTAATGTTTTGCTGTTGTATGGACAGTGGTGAGTAGCAAGAAACTTGAGTGGATACAGTAGGATGTTAAAGGTCTTTGTGGGAAACTGGAACATAAGATAGAATAATTTCTGGTTACAAAGTACTCAGCTGGAAGCCACAGAAGCCATACTCTAAGAAGTAACATAGTGATGGTGGAGTGAACCAAGCCTGTCTTCCCACTGTGTCTAAACCCCAAGTAGTTAGAATTAGTTTATTGTCTACTTGCTGACAGTCTTCACTGCCATGCCTGTCAGCAGCAGTGGCTATTGTACAGCGGTAAGACTGCAGACGTCGTGGTGGAACTTGTGGTTCTGCATGAGCTCCTCAGCAGAGAACTGATAGCAGAATCATGCTCTATAATGAACTGGGCTTGCTTTGAGGTGGTGTCTGAGAGATACAACACTTTGTAGGTGCTCCATGCCTTGTTCCTTTTTGGACATGTCACCTAGTCTGCCTGAAGAGTTTACTGCTTCCTGCACCAAATTTGTCTTTTCCATTTGCTAGATATTGAGGTCATGGTGGGAAACTGCACACCTACTCTCCTGCAAATGCTCAGAAATGAAGATAGCTCCTTTTGCTTCTGTATATTTGTGGATATAAGTCCAAGTGATTTGCACTGTCATCATTAAATGTCAGCAGCATGGTTTTGGGGAATAACACGCATTGCCTTCCAAGAAGCATATGATAATGATTTTTTTTATGCTTCTTTAAAATTGCAGCTCTGTTTATTTACAAAAGGTATAACTTGTGTTGTGATTGGACTACAGGTTTAGAATATGGAAGAATTTTCCCGTCAGATCAGATGAAATTTCAGTATTAAGTTTCTTGGCAGGCATTTTCAGAAATAAAAACCTAACAGTGATGATTATGAAACTAATGCAACATTCACAAATTGCCCTTTAACTCTATTTGACCTTGCATAGCTGCTTTCTGTATGCTGACTTACTTGATTGCAAGTTCAACTACTTCAAAGTATGTGCTAGTAACTAGTTTAGGCAAGAAAAAACAAAGGTACTGCGTTACTTGATGATACACAGAGCAGTTTTTCATGATAGAATTTGGTTTTCTGCAGCAGAGACAAAACTAATTGCTTAATGTCTTTAAAATGTGATGAAAGAGTAAAGTTTTAAATACTTAATACATGTGCTTAGAGCATGACTGATTTGTTAGCATAAGATTGTTTTTGGCACTTTATGTGATGGGACATAAAACTCTCAGAGCCTCCCCACTTGAGTGCCACTTCCCTTTCCTCACTTGGCAAATTTCTGAGGAGACCCTTGGAAACTTCATGGACTTTTTGAAAATTAAACCCATCTCCCTAAAAGCTGTTTGGCCCATGTCTGCAGCAGCAGGCAGTGTGTCGCCGGCAGGTGTGCTGTGCTCCATGGCTCCCTGGGCAGCCGGGTACATCGCTACTGCTGCTCGCCCCCACCACACACACACACTTCCTTCCTTCCACCCACTTCCCCCTCCCTTGCCTTGGTTTCACACCTCTATTCCAAAGTTCACGTTGTCCTCTCTCTTTCTCTCTCTTCCCCCCCCACCCCCTGCTTTCTTTTTAACAGCAGGAACGAATTTCGTACACACCTCCAGTGAGCCCGGTACCAAATTATACTTCCTCGTCACCACTACATGTCCCAGTGCCTCGAGCGATCAGGATGGAGGAAGACACGATCAGACTGCCAGCACACCTGCGTGAGTCTCAGCATGGAGGCTTTTTACGTTCTTGGATTGAGGAGGGTGCAGGGCGGGCTGAGGAGGTGCTTCTGTTTTTACGGAGGAGATTGGGGAAGGACACTGGCTTTAGACTTTTTTTTTTCTTTTGAAGCTCTAGCTGGTTTGTGTTTTCTGAATATTCTTTTTAATCAGAGGAAATTACTCCTAAATACAGTACATTATTATATCCACACACCCGCCATTCCCTTGCACCCCCTGTCATGAGTTTGACTTGTTTCTCATGACAGTCACAAATGCAGAGGTTTTAATTTTGACAGGAAGTGTTATATTTCCTTCCATGGTATAGGAATTGCTCAGCAGTGTGCTGTGACACAAGATCAGAGTTTCACAAACTGTGGCAAGTGGAGTGCATTTGTTCTGTGGATATCTTTTAGGTTGTTATGCATCTCAAATGTTCCTGGTGCCCCCACTCTCTATGGTAGAGACAGTGGAAGATGACGAAGAGTGAGCTTGACTGTGCACAAGAGGATGCTGCAAAGGAGGAAGGGCTATCACTGACATTGAAACAAAAACTGGAGCTGGGGGCAAGGCAAGAACCAGGAGCTTCCTGGCTGAGATGATTTAATGTTTGAGAAATAGGAAGGGTCAAGGGCTGTTGGCCAATGAGAGGTGAGTTAGTGAGACAGGATGGGGACAAGGAACAGTGGAATTTTCCTTTTTGGATGGGAAGCAGTTCTGATGTAAATGAAGGTATTTTAAGTAAACTCCTGTCAGGTATTACATTCCTGGGGTACTTGTTCAACAATACCAGGAGTAAATGTAGCTTTGTGCACTGCCATTTGACAAGTGGGTTGGGGAAATCTGGCAGGAACAAAAGTCCATGTTTATCATAACACATTCTCATTCTTGACCTCAACTGTCGTCTTGGCACACTTCTGGATGCAGTCCGTGTTCCCAGCATGACTGTAATCCCATCCTCGCTCCCTTGCTGGCCACTGGGTTGCTCTGTCCCAGAGCCACTTGTTGTCCAAGCTGCGTTCTGCACCATCTTGGTTTTAACTGCTGCTGCTTCTTACTCTCTTCTGCCTGTGCTGCACTGTAGCCCAGGTTGTACCTTTTCTGTGCTCTCTAAAGGGAATGGGAGCTGCAGCATTTCTGACTATGTCTGATCACTGCCTGAGTATTTGCGAGCTATCAGACCCTGCTTGTTCATGTGTGTGGTTACTGGCCTGTTTCCTCAGCCTAAGGAGTACTTGCTGCCACTCTTACAGGGCATTTCTGTGCCGTGGCCAAAACTTAAGAAACACAGAAGCAGTTCTTTTCCCCACTGACACTTTTAGTCTCTGAGATTCATTTATTTATTTATTTATTTATTTCCCCCCTCCTTACATAGTTGGTACTGTCTACTTCTGTGATGAGAGCCACTGTCTGTCCTTTCACAGCCAGGATCACAGCTGGCTTTCCAGTTAGTTACTTCCTTCCCCACTGTGTCTGGCAGATGCACGAGGCAGGAATGCAGAGACCCTTGTTACTGACAGGGGTGAGCCACACAGTTTTCTGCCCATGTCCCTTCAGCTAGCCAGCTGCTAGATAGTGTGAAGCTTATAAGGCTTCCTCTCAGTGAAGACTTTGGATCCAGTATTTTTAGTAGTGATCCAACCTTTCACCTTGAGTTTTGGTTTCATTTTTTCTTTTCTTTTGATTGCCACATTTTAAAATTTGCAGAGACTTCTTCCCCAGTAGTATTTCCACATCAGTCTGACTTGTAGTGTAAAAACACAGCCAATTAATCAGTAAATGTCTGTGGAATAGTCATCTACAAAGTTAAGTTTCTTGGGTCATAAACAACATGGAGCACGTTTACATGGCTTTGCTAGTTGTAGTCCCTGGCAGAATAGGAATTTTATAGTTCAGTATGCAGTCAGTATTGACCCAAACACTGTTAGAACCATATAAAGATTCATATATGTATATATGTATAAAGATTCATAGCTAGGCTAGAAGGGCTCTGAAATGATTCTGAAAATGATCTCTGGTATAACTTGAGTTAAAGAACTTCACTTGGTAACTCCTGTGATTAGGTCCAGTAAGTGTTTGAGCTACAGCGTGCAATGCAGAAGGATTCCTGCTCTTCATATAAAGACTTCACTGATGGAGAGGATATAAGGTCTCTAGATGTTCTTTCAATGCTTAATTATCCTCCTTATTTGCTTTTTTATAAGTGCCCTATTTATAGTTTGAATTAGTCAAGCTTCAGTTTCCAACTATTAGATCTCATTATCCCCTTTCCTGCTAAATATTGTCAAAAGACTACTCCTGATATAGGTACTTTTAGATAGAGTCACTTCTTAACCTTTTCTTGGCTAAACTGGATAGGAGGAGAGGTTCTTAAGGCTGTCAATCTTCCTGTAAAGCTTCCAGATTTAAAATTCTGTTTGTATCACCTCTGTGAACTGTTTCCCACTGCAGACATCAGTCTTAAAGTGAGGACATCAGAACTGAAGACCATATTCCAGGAATAGTCTTCCTAATACTAGGTACAGAAATAACTAAGTACCTTTTGGATCTCAGATCATGAGGTTTAAGAGGTATTAACATATGATTTTACAATTCCTGTATGGACCTCTCTCATTTTAGTTCTTGTTTCTGAGATGTGTCTGAGAGATGGCTTTGGTCCTAAGTCTACACTGCCTGAGAAGTCAAAGTAGCTAATTTCTCATTCAGGCTGTGGTACTGTGTATGAAGGTTTGATTTAGATTTTGCAAAGTCTGAGGGTTTTCCAAGTCTGATACTCTGTTTGATTCCAGCCTTATTGTTGGGGTTTATTTTGATTAAGTGAAGCATAGTAATTCCATTCGATCCTCACTCATTCCTGTGCAACAAGGAGATACAGTGAGTTTCTCCAGGCATACACAGCTGATAGCTTGTCAGGCTTCCACTCATTTGGTGTTTCCATGATGTTCTGATGCCATTTACTGAAATAAAGGCAGAATTCAGTCTTATCCGGTACACCTTCATTTCTGCCAGCCCCCAGGTTCAAGAGGTGTATGCTACAGGTGCAGCTGAAAACAGCAGTTACCCCAAGTGAAGGGAGAACTAGACACAAATGTTTCAGATGGAACATGAAGTACATACATTCTGTGGACTTAGTGTTTTATGCCTTCCTGTTAGAAATTTCACAGTTTCTAATGTTTAAGAGAGCTCTAAAGGCACTAACAGCCAATAGTATCAGGACAATTGGTAGAACAATTTCCTTTGGTGCAATGAATTACTTCTCTCCCTGTTTGGTGAGTAAATGGATCTCAGCTACACTGAGCTGATTTGGTCCATAGACTGGAAAAGGGAGAAGGGCAAAGTTTAGAAGGGTGGAATGCAGATCTCTCTCTGCTACAAGCATGCAGCAAGGACCCCTCCACTTTGTTCAACACAGCTAGAAATATATAGAGAAACCTCTTTTTCTGGAGGTGATGTGAAGACACTTTCCCCTTCTCACACAGCTTTTCTTGTTTTAATTAGCTGTTTTCTTCCCAGCCTGCCTTATTCCTTTAGAATCGAAACACAATGTAATCACTCTTAACTTTAAAGCTATGGGATAGTGAGAAACATTTGCTGATAATACACATCTTTCTCTGATGCTTCACTTCTCTGTAAGGGACTTCTGACTCATACTTTTAAATATATTTCTTTTCTTGACATCCACACCTTGGTAACTGAGTACTGGGGGCATTGTAAACAAACTATCAGCAGGGAGCTGGAGAACATGCTTTTTCTCTATGTAGTCGGAAGGTACAGTGGTCTCCTTTTTCACTCTTTGTCCCTGGTGTGTTTGCTGTGGAGCTTTGCAGCGTATTTGATCTTTTCTAGACTGTTAGAAAGAAGATGGAGATGTTTACCGAGGAGTCAGGAGAGAAGTTCAGTCCTCACACAAGGCTCTGCCCTTGGTGCCTTCTGCAACCTTGGACATTTTGTTTACTGTAAAATGAAAGAAAAAAAAAAAAAAGAGTGCAAAGAGTCTTAAAAGTTTGGAAAATTAGTATGGTGACTGTCTAGATACAGTCATAATGAAGAATGCTGAGGGAAGTGGACGTCCCCTGAAGCTTTGCACGCTCCTTATCTCTGAGGAAACTTACTCACTGTTACCATGGAGAGAAAGTTAGGATTTTCTTAAAAAAAAAAATTAAAAGCAATTCTTTCATGTTGTCTGATACAATGTCATTAGTTACTCATTTTGTGCTATGGCCAATACCTTGTGGTAAAAATTCTTGGAACTGGATAGGGGATACAGTATTTAAGAGATAGATATGAGAACCCTTCCCTGTGTCAATTAATATTCTCTGAATCAGAGAGAAAATAGTTTTATCCTTTTTTGTAATATGCAAGATGAAAATAAGGTGGTTTGCCTTCTTCAACTGTAAATATGTGCTGAAGGTGTCATGGTTTTCTTTATCTCCTTGAACGTAAAACTCTTCATCGAGAGACACAGAAACATGAGTGCTGATAAAGGACTTGTTGCATGCTCTGGCCCTGTGCAGCAGCATCCCCCTTTGCACATTTCTGTTGATTTGTACAGGCGAATTTTTATCTCTGAAGGGCATCTTCCCTTGGGAATGCGTATGTGTTTGTTTAGGAAGATGAATCTCATGGGCAAAGATTTCACAGTGTGTTCTACTGATACAAGCATGAACAAGTGTTCATTTCTTCCTCTGAACTAATTACTCTTTTTTCTTTACTATTGACATCCTTCATCCGCCTGCAGCCCATTGTCATAGCAAGGTACACTGCACATAGTTTTCTGTACACATGAAGCAATTACTCTTCACAACAACTAATTTTCCTTGCTGCTGTTTGTTTGATTTTTTTTTTTTTCTGAACCCCCAACAGCCAGCACTGATGTTCAGAGTAAAATGGCACACTCTAGATCGCCAGGGTGCATGCAACACCTCGTAGGTGAGGACTTTTGCATTGGGACTTCAGTCTTGTCATCTTGACTGTGCTCATGTTTTGGGACATGGTGGTGATGGGGAAGGCTAAAGACCCATGTGAAAAATTGCTTGAGTACTTTTTACTTCAAATGTAGGCTTGGGTTCTTCTAGTCTTTGGATTTCTGGTGTGTGGTATGTTCCAGGCTACAGCTGATTTTGATGAATCACATACAGCTAGTGAGATCATGTTTTTTATTTCACTCTGTGTCCCCTGTAATTATTTTCTCTTCCACTGCCCTCGTTAAGGAGAACAGAAGGGAAATGTGTTTAGTTTTCTGCAATGATTACATTAAAGGCATTAACTTTTTTGGCAAGTGTTTCATAGGAGCCTTTCTGCATAAGTATTTATATTGGTATTTGGTACTCTGATTCAATGGGGGCCAGTCCAATGCCTCTGTATTGGTTCGACATCATTATGACTTTAGCTGTACCACATTCTGCAGAATATCTTCTGTATAACCCCCAACAGTGGACATGAATAAGTAGGGCAGGTCAGTCAACTGGGCTCTCAGCTGGGCAAGTTCTTTAAACTAAAGCATTTATGAGACCTGAACACAGTTTATTAGGATTTTCTTCCTCTTGATCATACTTTGTTGCTTATATACATCATTTGTGATTTAAGGGCACCAGTTTTCATTCTCTTTTTTTTTTTTTTTTTTTTTAAAGGAATGCAGGAAACAATTAAGAGAAGGAGGAGGAAACAACAACACTGTCGGGATTGCCAGGGATCCATTTTTTCTGTGTAGTGTCTATTAATTATGCTGTTCCTTTTATTAATCCTTTGGCACCTGTTAATTATTCTACAATTTTGGCTAGCAGCTGGAAAGCCACTTTGGAGCATTAAGCATATTGTTATTTAGTTACTAGAATATTCAATGCATTGAACTGAAAGTATGTAGTGAGACAGGAGAAAAAGCCCTTCACCCTAAGCCAGATTTAGAGCAGCAAGCAATAAAAATATTTGCTTTGGAAGGATATTTGTGGAACAAAACTGACTGACGCACATACTGGGAAAATAAAATAAAAGCTGCATAAGACAAAAGGACTGTGAGGGGTGGCCAGAATGTCAAGTTAATCACTCTGAGGCTAATCCTGGTCCCACTGAAATGAGTGCTTTAGTTCCCACTGAATTTTGTGGGATCTGGATCTCTTTCTCAGATGATGGGCTTCTTCTAGCCTCCTCTCTGCTCTTCTCTTCTGGCCACTTAAGCCTCATTCCACGCTCTTACTGTCTTTTATATACCTGCTTTTACTCGTAATCTGCTTTTCACCGTATAGTTTGTTCTCTCTCAGAGGAGCTAGTCCTTTCCTAACCAATCCCAACCCTCTGGAAAAAAAAAAAAAAACAAAACCAACCCATATGACAGTTGCCCTGCTTTCCACTACCTGACTGTTGAAGTATTTAATCTTCTTGATGTGACATCTTTGTCTTCCACCGTGGGCTTTTCTTGCAGGTTTATCTTGTGAGCTATGAAGGGCAAGGCCCATCCGCTTCCTCTGTTCAGCAGAGCTTCCTGGTCTTTCAGTTCATAATTTGTAATAATCTGCTGGCAAGCTGGCTGGACAGTGGAAATCCCAGCCAGCCGTGCTCTCAGCCTCAGTGACCATTACTTCGGTCAACCCTATTGAAGTGACTGGGCCTGACTCCTTTGTGACTGGGAGTTACATCCAGTTGTTAGGCAAACACAATGAAAATCATGAGCCAGGGAGACATTGATTATGTCTGCCTCTTACCTGAAGTGGCCTCTTCCACAGGCAGCCTCAGGTGCTCATCTGCATTTAACTCATCTACTCCAGCCTGCCTCCTAGGTGTTTCTTACATGAATTTCAGGCCAACTTTGAGCGATTATAAGGACAGACAATTTGGGTGAGTGGGAAGCCTAGTCTGAGATTCGCTCTTGCATCATGGCTACACACAGTATAGATGCTACTATTTTACTTGAAAGAGCTTTATCTGGAATATGTTGGACTTGGAAGAGCGAAACCTCATTACTGATCCAGCTGAGAAAGTTGTGGCCTTTGGATCAGGAAAATCCTGCTTTACATTTTTCTGACGTGGTCTTTGTTCATCACCTGTGGGAAGTTGAGCCTTCATCAGGGTGTTTGCATCAGCGTGACTCAGGGCCATTTCACTTGTCACCCTTGATGTAAAGAGCTGGTGAGTTGAACCCTAAATCTGTTAGCTCCTTACTGCTGTGTGGTGACTGTGGCAGACACATAGAGGTTAAGTGTGAAAAAACTTGTAAAAAGCCAGTGCTGTGGGCTGGTTTCTGCTTTTTGAGAGAGTATATTTGAGTCAGGTGCTTTTTAACAAAGAGTTGTTGTTATTTCTTGTTTGGTGGTTTTTTTTTTTATGTACCTGGTTGTTACCCAGACAGAGTTAACACATCGATTTCCTGCACTGACAGTCTCCAAGGAAGTGAGTGTGGAGGGATGAGATCCTTCCTGCCCTGGTGGGGACTTGCAAAGCAGTCCTAGAAGTGGGAGAGCAAAAGACCTGTGCCTTAGTGTACAGAGAGCCTGCAGTGTGAAGTCCCAATGCTGCTAAGCCAATCTTTTACTGCCCTGGAAAGCTTCACTTCAGGGTTTTAAATCTTCAAAATGCAGACTCACCCCTGTTCAGAGCGGAAAGGGAGCCATGTTGCTTTAGTCTGGGATTCAAGCCGATCCCTTTTGGAATTCCCCTGCAAAATGTGGGAAGGAATAAGAAGCAAAAGCAGCAGGACATTTATGGTATTGCTGGGTTTGAAGCATTTTTAGCTTTGTCTTAAAGGGATGCTGTCAAGATCAGTGAACCTAAAATTAGCTTGCTTTTCTCTTTCCATCCCAAATGTGTCTGTTTAATTTGTCATTTGCGTTATGTTATAAATGCTTCCATATTAATTTTTTTTAAAGAAATAAAATTAATGTAGAGAACCCAGTGTTCATAAATAACCCTACAATTAAAGAAAACACAGAAGAGAAACTTTGTGTAAGCCATGACTAACAACTCCACAATAACAAACCATTGTGTGGTGAGTGCCTTGCAACGAAATGCAAGTGTGGTAGAAAACCCTGCAGGAATAACATCGCGTGCATACAATGTCCACTCCCGTAATAAAAAACAGAGCTGAGCCTCTGAACATTGGAAGAGAGCACCACTGTCCACTGTTGAGGAGAAACCCACTGCAGCTTCAGCATACTGGAGGTTAATGTAATTGGTCGTGTATGCATATACTCAGACAAAACAATTATTTGATGTCCTTTGTAAGAGGCTGGATTTCCTTCTGCTGTACTTTTATGTGTCGCTCCCCTGTGCTGGCACTCCTCTTTATACTTAACAAATACAGCCTCCATTAAACAGCATTTTACATCCATTTTAGAACTCCTCATTTTACTGATGGAGCAGAAGGACTAAATGATTCATGAGTTTTTTGAAGAAACTTTTGGTTAAATGATTCCATCCAGACTTGGAGGCCCAGTCCAATGCCTCAGCCAAGAGCCTCTTCTCAGGATCATTTTCCAAAGATGTTTGAGGGCAAGCACTTGTGTAGCAGCCATTGCACTGTTGTGGATGCTTATGCGCTGTCTTTTATGGGATGAGTATGTTGGAATGTGCTCAGTCCTCATGTAAATTTTATTTCATGCAGGACTAGTATGCTGGTATTAATGTAGCAGTGATCTTTGTTCAAGTGCTTATGAGTTATTTGTATATTTAATAGGCATATGGTTGGTGATGTTGTGAGTCAATAGACAATCACCATTGGCTTTCTAGACTCAAAGCACTGGGATACTTGCTCAGCTCTAAATCTTTGTTTATGAGTCTTTATACATAAAAATCAAACACTGGAAATAGCCCTAAGCACCCAGCTTTATTTACTGCAGATGTCTGTCTGGTTTTGATCTCCGTATACTTTTTTTATTCCACTAAAAAAATAGTGTCCACTCTGCACTGGCTGCAGGGTCAAGTAGCTCTGTGGCAATTATACAGACCAGAAAATGAAAACGTTAAATTACACTGAGACAAGTTAAAATGAAATTAATGTCTCTAATGATTAACCAACATATCCTTCCTGGCTTTAGAGTTCACAGGCACAACGTGGGGTGTTCTGCAAACAGTGGAGGGGTAGGATGAGGGACTTTTGTGGCAAAATCCTCAGTGTAATGGGGATTGATTTGGAAACAGTGCAAATCTTCCTATTTGAGTGATTACTGAGTTGATCCTTACAGCTGGAGATTCAAGTCTCAGAGTTACTTGTAGAACCAGATCACACGTGCTGCAAGAAACTAGACCTATCTCCTGCAGGCAGGCGATACTATACCCATATCGTACATGGCCTTTACCTTTGTCCCGGTGCTGTGACATGCAGAAGGAGATGGTACTTCAATATGGGCTTTTGGCATTATGTTCTCCGTTCTCAAAGGAAGAGTGTTATTTTCAGTGACTTTTGGACTATGGACCACTGGGCATACCTGGGGGGCGGAGAAGGAAGCAATGCACTGGGTGACAGGAGTTCAGTTGGGAGCGTCTGACAACTGTACTGACTGCAATGAGGACTTGGTCTGAACAAACCAGTCGTAGTCAGTACTGAGAGAGTCAGCTCTTTGCCAGAGCAATGGATTTTGCAAATGCTTTCTGGTAAAGATAAGCTCTAGGAACACACTTACTTCAGAGGAAAATACTACAATGCTGGTAATGAAATTGCACTATCTCAGCATCCTGCAGAAAAGGTTTATTTTCCAAACTTATTAATATGTTCTTAGCATTCTCCCTCTTTCAGTTCTCTAGAAGCATTTTTTTTAATGTTTCCCTCAGGTGTCTTAAAGCTGCTTGTTAGCAGAACAAACCTCTCAAAGGGGCTTTGACCTGGTCAGAGCACTGAGGTTTTATTTTAAACCCACCAGCAACAAAAAAACACAGAATATTTTTGAAGGGAAATTTCCTTTTTGGGTTTTTGTATCCCTGAAAGAATTTCCGATGTAGGCAGACAGTAATTCCCAGCTACATACTTCCTGATAAGGAAACAGCTCCAATAAATGCAGCTATAAATAGCTACCTTTTATTTTTTTAAGAACGTACGGAGATTTGTTTAGCCATTTCTTTCAAACTGTTGAAAGAAAGGGACAGCGTAGGATAAGAATCTTAGGTTTAGCACCCATTGGCTGTCCAGATCCACACACTGAGATTTTAATCTGCATCTGCACATTTAATTGTCTAAAGTTTAGATGTCTATCTATTTCTGCTCATTCTTTTTACAACACTATAAAAGAAAAAAACACTTTTATATATTAAACATAAATTGCATTTTGCCTTCCTTGTGAGGCAAAAGTATTACTTGCTTTAAGCAGAATTCATAATGCTTTTGCTATGCACCTGTACTTTAATGCATCTCTTTACATATAGAAAAAAATATATATATTTGTTAAGGTGTCTTATCCTCTCAGAAAAAGTAACATGATCTTCAACTGCATTTTTTTTCATTTACTGTGGATGTGCTGTAGCAAATTCATAGTTAGACATAAATTCCCTTTTTTCTAAAAGTAACTTGCTGGGAAAATTTTGTGCAGTTTAAAAACGTTCTGAATTTTCTGCATTCCCTCCCCCCTTTTTATGATTCTGTTTCACGTATGTTTAATTTCATGCCTTTCACTTTGGACTCTTGCTAAAATTGTCCTTTGCCAGTCCTGCTTTTTTCTCTGTTTTTTTTACAGTGCCAAATACATATTACCTTCAGAAAAACAAATAATCATTTCCCACGTAAAAATTTCTAGAGATGAATAAATTTGATGCAAGTGTTAGCATGCAAATGTCTTTGCAGATAAGACTTCTGGGGAGCTGTACCTTTCACTGAGATTACAATTAAAAATATATACATGTCCATTAGGATTGTTTTATAGAGGATGAGTCTGCTTCATAAATCACCTTGGTCAGCACTTAGACCTTAGTTAGGCTTTGGTTTCTGTCCTACAGTGGGGAAGGGTCTTGCAGTCTGGCATGTCCTGCATGGCTGCTGATGGGCAGGTGTCTTCAGACAAATCCTCGGGACAGGCTTCTTCACAGGGGATGTTAGTGCCTGGGACACCATCTTTGCTTGTGTTTTGCTGTTCTGAGTGTTCTCCTTAGTTATCTTGGGTAAAGTGAAGTGTCCATGGTGGGCTCCCTGTGTGTGTGATTTAGTTGTGCCATGGCCAAAGCCCCTGGAAGGGTGAAGCTGTCACTTCCTCAGTGCTGGCAGTCAGCAGGGAGTCGGGGCCCAGCACAGCAGAGATCAAATAATCGCCATTTTCCTTCTCCTCCTCCCCCTTTTCTCCTTCCTCCGAATTCACAGGATCTTATGACTTGTGGCCAAATCCTACCCTCAAGGGCACTCAGCTGCCACAGGCCCCTCCTTTTGGCCTGCTGGTTGTGCTCCCAGCTGGCCCAGAGCCAAACAAATTACACAAGGGTGCAGCTGGTGGAAGACCCCTCCTTGCTCTTATCATTTGTTGTTCACTGAAACACCATGGCAGGGCCAAGTGCGTGCCCCTCCTCAAATATTGGTTGCGTAGCCACTGAGCATGTTGTTCGAACCCTGTTTTCCTTTGTTAGGTACCTGAAGGGGTTTTACCTTCTCCCTTCTGTACTTCTCTCTTGCCAGAGCTAAGAAGGTTGATCTGCATGTGCAGACCTTGCCACACCTCCTCAACAGGCCCATGGAATATGCACAATTAATACGGTATTAATTAATTATGGGGAGAAGTCGCTTCTGGCACAAGAACCAAGGCTTACAGCTTATAAAGTGAATGCTTTGATGCTGAGCTTTAAAGAACGTTTCCATCAACTGAAGCCAGCAGAGAGATTCTGTGATATTTAAACCCTCCCTCCGTACAGACTTCAGAGCTCTCAGATCTGCCACCCTGGGCACTAACAACAAAAATACTAGGGACAAAGGAGGATTCAGAAAGTTGAAGTGGGGATCAGCCCTTATGTGCAAAATTGCACAAATCCTAGGTGGGAATGTTGGGGCTAAACCAGAAATGGTTTGTTGAGCCAGCTTAATAGATGCTTGCATTGTGAAAAAAAGAGTGATTTTCTGGACCTACTGAAATGGAGTTGTCTCACTGACGTCAGCATTCCAATGGTTTTATCCAGAATATGTGTGTATGTCACTAAATGTGTTGGTTTGTGCTGTGCTTCTACTTATTTAGCCAGTGTTTGGGGGAAGAGAGATGAAGGAATGATCGTGCTGCTTTGGTTTTATGCAATACTGAGAATTTCTCCCTTTCTACTTCCTCCTTCTTGGTAGTGCAGAAGGAAGTAGTCCTAGTCCCTGCCACTCCACAAACCAGTTTCTCATTTCAGTTCTGCCGCTTCAATGAGTCCTCTTGTATTTCCTACAGGGGGAAATCTCCCTTTCTGTACCTAAGTTCCTCCTTCCTATTCTCTCTTTCATTTTGATTTCTTCTAAGTAATCTATCTCCTTCAATTTTTAACCTCCTTGCTGACTTTCACTTCCTCTCCGTGCTTCAGTGAAGACATTTTGTGAGAAACCCCCTTCTGTACACAGATACTTCTTTGTTCCTTTTTTTTCTTTTCTGTATCATACATCTTTGTATCTCACTTCCTTGGAAACTTCCTTAGTAGTCTTATTACCTCTGGGCTTTTAGCTGCATTACTCTGAGTAGTCATTACTGTGTTACTGGGTGTGTAATTGTTTAATGCACCTTGATCTTTTTATTAGAGGGCTTCTTTTTGTTTTTTTACTTTAAATACTAATAGTCAGTTTTGAAAAGTATTGTTATTAAATACAGAGGGATTGTTTCATCACTGCTTTACAACTTGCTTGGTGGTTTCCACTTGTTGGAAGTGAGCACAACCAAATCACAGAAGTTATTCTCTACTTCCACTTTGTACTGTTGTTGGGGATGCAATGCACAGTGTGGGGTGGTGGGGAATGGGTCACATTCAGTAGAAGTAGTTCAAGATTTGGTGCAGGGTTTGAAGCCTTGGAGCTCAGCAAAATAGGAACAAGAGATAGCACACAATGTCTGTAAGAGCTGGAGTGTTTACAGTCCTCCTCCTTGAATTTTTACACCCTCTCTCAGTTTTAAAATCATCCAGAATGAAAAGCAAGCGGAAGGACTGGGAGTGACAGCAGAGGTAACAGTGACAGCAAGATGAGTTGTGTTGGGCAGACCTGAAGCAGCTGGGCTGTTAAAGGAGTCAATATTTTCTGTTGGCCTTCTGCCACACCATTATCCGTGTGTGCGCTCACGATGTCTGACTCTCAGAAAATCTGGTGGCTGATTCAGTTCAACAGAACACCCAGAAGTAAATCCAGATGTCTTTCAAATTGATTGGATATGCGGCGTTGTAGTAGGTTCTCCATAATTATGATTCTCTTGTGAGAGAGTTCAGGGAGAATCTGGATAGTCCAGAATAACTCTGAGAGCACAGCTTCTCACCCACAGCCTTTCGTATTCATTGTTTTCAGTGAGAACATGCATGCACAAAAAAGCCCAGTTGAATTCAGGAATTATTTAACAATCAAAATTTGTTTCATAGCTGAGAAGTTTTGGGTTTTTAAGAAATCTGTCATATGTCACGTACCTCTGTGTACATGTGTATATTTAGATCCTGCAGAAAGGAATCCTAGGTTTTACACATGGAGACCATTACTCTTCCTTTTTCTCTTGAAGCCAATCAATGCTTACAGCGTGTTACAAACATTTGTTTTGGGCAAAGTTATAAAGTTCCTGCCTATGATCAGAAAAAGTGGATGCAGAAGATGATGGAAGGCTCCTTTCATGCCCTACATGCTGCCCAGTAGGCTTGCAATGCCATCTTGCCCATGTCTCTGCTGGATCAAACAGGCACTGGAGGGATAGTGTTTGAGATGTGAGGCCCGGGTTTGAACTGGTCTTTCAGGCCGTTTTTACCAGATCAAGTGCACAGACTCAGCAGTATTATATGTGGTTTAAAATCTCAAATTTGGCTTAAAATTGTAGATGGGGCTCAGTCAGCTGTTTAATGCTTTCTTACTGAGTGCACCCCATGGGTCACTTCCCTAAGATTACTAATGTAGTAGACAAACAGGCTTGGCACCACTTTGGAAACTGCAATAATCAGAGTGAGATAATCTGTTGTGAATATAGGTAGCTCACACTGATAATTTTATCCCAAAATGACTGGACCCCCACTCTGAAGCATTTTCACGGTATGATTTTGTCAGTTGATACAACGTCAACGATGTAAAAGCTGTAAAAATATGGTTAGTGGGCACAAAATCTGTTTCTTAACCAGCTCTAAATTGCACATACACTTTGTGTAATTTGAGCCTCAGGACAACCTCACTTTAATAGATCCAGACAACAGGAAGGGCAGGGACATCATCTTTCTCTGTGTGAATAAAATGCCCAGTGTGTCTTTACTACTTGAAGTTATGGTCATCTACTAAATTAACTGCTCCTAGTGTTGCTCAGAATTGGGATGAAAGTTAATTATTCATGTTTTAATAATATTTTCTCAATTCTTCTTGAGAAAGACAGACTCATTCATATGGGACCACAGTACAAGGAAGTCTCATCCAGAAGGATGTTGTGGTTGTTCAGCAGAAAACAATTATTAGTTTGAGTAGCTCATGGCTTTTTCATGTGGTTTTACTGTAAAACCTGTTGATGTCCCTTGACTGTAGTGTTAAGCAAAGATACTTGACAAAATCTAGTCACCAGTCTCAGGTTTGTTTAGTAACTCTGCGTTGATTTCATGATTTTGCACCAAAATTGTTAGGAAATTGAGGTTCTAACCCACTCTTTTTGGAGCTTATGTACTTCTAGAATGATTTCAGCACCTTGACTTCATTCAAACTCAGTCCTACTCAGGGTGGGGGTGGTCTCGTCCACATGCTCATTTTTAATATGATAGGGTACTGAGCTAGAACACACTACTTCTCCAGTTTTCCTGTTCCCAGGAGACTAGAGGGCGGGGCTAGGACTCTGCAGTTTGAGGAAAAGATAGTTTTGTAAATGAATGGGTTGGCAAGGAGAATGCTGTCATGTGGCTATGAAATCATACTTGGTATGGAGAAGGTGAACAGGGAATGATTATTCATAGTTCCTCACAGAACAGCAAATCCAAAGATCCAAGATAAATCTTTGGGCAACATGACTGAAAGAAACAAGAATGAGGATGCATCACTACATGAAAGAAACTGTCGCAGGAAGTGTTTTAAGGGCTGAAAGTGTAAACATATCTCTAAAAGGAACAAGATAAATCTGTGGAGAGAGGGCTAGGCCATTTGGTCAGTATGGAAACAGTGGCCTGGATGCAACCACAGCTCATGACGTCCTTAAACCACAGATATACAGAGACTGAGATAAGCAAAATATATTATAGAAGAGGTGGCTTAACGTTTCCATATTCCTTACACTTTTTGCTTATGCAGTCACTACTGAAGACATTTGGCTAGATGGGTCAGTGATCTTTTCTAGTCTGGCATTTTTTTATGTTTTACCCCATCTCATAACTGTCTCCAGTAATTTGACAGTAGTGTGGCCGCCATCCAAGCAGATATATGTTTAGTATGTGTATGCTGTGCCAGAGGGCTCTTTTAGGTGATAACTAAGTCATCAGCTAGAGGCCATGGGTAAAAGTTAAGTGGGGGGATTTGCCTTTAAGCAATTCTGACAAAAGTCTCTTTACACAACAGCTGACTGAATCACTGAATGTAATGCCAAGGGCAGCAACAGAAAAGAAGTCATGTAAATTAGCTGGCAGGAGAACAGGGCAGAGCTGAGCTATCTGGTGAAGGAGGGGATGGGAGAGGAGGGCAGGCAGCCACCTGCTGGAGCTTCATCTTCAAGGACCAGATCCCCCCCATTCAGTGTTTGAAAAACAAGTTTGGAAGCTGAGATGGAGGGCAAAACGTGGAGAGGCTCTCTGTAATGTATAGGTGTCCAGTGGGTTGTGATCTCTCCTGTGTAGGACTCTCTTATCCCTAGCATTTGTTTTTCCCACATGCCCTCAAAGGCTTCTTTTAGTTTTTCTGCTGTCATCCAGTTCAAGATTCAGTTTGGCCTGTGCCCCTCCATGTAATGCATGACACAAATTTCAGTTCTGCTTCCTCTCTTGCCCCAAAACCAGTTTGGGGCATAATCATTAAAGTTTTTCAGTATTACTTGTGATTTGAAATGGTAGGTTAAAAACTATCAGAAGCGTGGCAGTGCTTCTGATCTGTGTCTCCTTTCTTAAGGTGCTTCATAAAATACCGTATATTGTTATTCACTCTGGCCTGGATGTTCTTGGCTCTCTCCCACTTAGTGATTCACAAGACGTCTGTGAAATTCATTTTTCTAAGCGTGGTTTCCCTCATTCCCTCTGTATGTTCTCTGCTCCCTTCTCCTTTGGTTGCAAAGTCTTTACTGCAAAAGTTCAGTAAGTAAAACCCATAGTACGTGTAAGGGGCAAAGTACAGCCTGTAGCGTGCCAGCCATTGGAAAAGATCTAAGATATGGTACAAATTTTCCCCCTGATTTCCCAGTAGAGGGTTGGAGTAGTTTGGGAAGCTTTTCTACGGCTCCACCCCTCCTCTCTTCCCCTGCTGTTTGTCATCTCTCTCTATGCATGTCCTGTGCCTCTCTCCTGAATAGAGAGATTTTTTTGCAAGTAAAAGCTCAGCAGCTCTTCAGTGCTCGTGGCTGCTTTTGTGAAGGTGGGAGCAGGAGAAAAGCCAGGCGTGGTGGGGTCTCTGCAGGCCAGAGTGAGGGCAGAGCCACGGATCCCGGCATGCCAGCTGCGGCAAGCAGGCAGGGCTGTTTGTGGGGCTCGCATGCCAGAGTCTCTTCAAACAGCTCTGCTCAAAGGCATGAGCTGTGCTCGCTTCTGAGGGAAATTTCCTTTTTGGGGAAGTTGCTGCAAAGGAATTTCCTGTGTGGGCAGACAGAGCTTCCTGACTTGAAGGCTTCTTGGAAGGGAAACCATTTCATAATGAAATGATAAATTAAAGACATACCAGCCTGGTTCGCTTCAAAACAGCTATTGAGAGAGCTCAGGCATTGCACCATTATACTCCCTCGCAGAATGAAAATAAATTGCATCCTGACAGGATTCTCTGTAGTGGAGCGTATCCTTCCCCCCAGCCTTCCTCCCTGTACGTCTTGCTTTCCTACCCTCCCTCCCCCTTTCTCCCTCCCCTGCTATTTGCTGCCCTCTCATCTGTCTTTTACAGCCCTCTCTAAACAACAGGCGAAGGAGCATGATGTCCAAAATGGTTTGCTAAATGTACTCCTTTCCTCATGGAGCAGGCAGCTCTGGTTTAAGCTCTGCTAGACTGGCCAGCAGAGTGAGGGCCCCAGCTGTACAGAGTAGAAATGGCATGTGGCTGCCCTGAAAACTGGGTGTCGTGGCTACTGATGCAGTTGTGGCAAGGAGAAATTAGAGGTATCAACAGAGTTTAAGTCACTGCCTATAATAAGGAATGTCTTGGTGTGGCCATGGAAATAGCTGGGAGGAAGGGCTGCAGATATCCATTTCCTCTTATTTAAGAGGAAAAAGGGACCTTTGCTCCATCCCAGTCAAGACACAATGGAGGGAGGGCATCCCCAGAGAGCTCATGCTGTTACAGCTGAGTTTTCAATAGGCACAAACTGACTCATATTACTTATTTTCTTTGCACCATCCAAATCTGTTGAAGAAGTGAAGGCTGTGGGTTTGTGCCCTAAGGGATGCCCTGTAGCTGTAAGCTCAGGTGAACTGGATAAAGAGCTTCAATTAGATTCCTTGGGTTGATGAACACATGCTTGCAGATAGATACATTCCCGTGTGACTTGATCTATGTGGATCTACTTTAGCAGGGCATTTGGGTTAGATGATCTCTAAATGTCCCTTCCAGCCCCTACTATTCTGTGATTCTGTGATATAACTTCAGGTGACACAAGGACAGGGGGAACAAACAAGCAAGAGTTTTACATCACTTTTCTCTCTCAGCTACATGGCCTGCAAACTTGGTGGGTGACTCTGCTCACACTACCTAGTTCCACAAAATGATCTGACGTGTACTGCTACAAGTGTGGCATCAGCATTTTCTTTTCTCCCTTGAGAAAAGGCTTTTATTCCCTGCCTCCCATTTGGCTGGCAATTAAAGCTGCTTTAATTCTTTGCAAGAGTCCCCTGAATTGGTGTGCATTATGTGCCGCTTTCTGTTGAGGAGGCCTTACCCCTCTTCATTGCTTAGAGAGTTTCTTAAGAGTTTTGAAACACTTGAATTGCTGGCAGAACGTTGCATGATTTTATAGTGAGTATTGCAGTTTTGGGGGGTTTTTAGTAAAAACGCATCTGCTGGAGTCACGTGGCAATGAAAGAATTTGAGTTTGTATTCATATTTTTTAAAGCAAGTTTCTGGCTGGCACAAAACTAGAAAAGGTGATTCACGGGGCTCAGAAGTCAGATACAAAGGACTTTGAAGTCAAATATGTAGCATGTGATTGTGTATATACAATTGTTTTGGGGTTTGTTTTTTTTTTTAGAACTTCGACAGTTTTTGTCCTCTCTTTGTTATGAGTGGCATGCCATCTTGATGGATGAGACCTAAGTTATGGCCTGCTCCAGTGAACATCTACAGAGGATGAAAGATACAAGAATGTTGGTTGTTTGTTCAGCGCAAGAGGGAATCAAGAATGGTGTTTTGTCTGTTCAAGAGTGGGGGTACTGGTTAATGAGAATATATAAGAATGTATATGGGTCATTAAGATGGTTTGTCTGAGCATAAATGATATGGAATAAGGGGTGGAGACTGTAGTGGGTCTGGGATGGTAGTGATTTTCCACAGCAGCTCTTGCAGTGCTGTGCTTACTGTTGGTATCAATATTATGACTACTGCTCACACAGCATCAGGATTGTCCCTCCAGCATTCCTTCCTCCACCTTCACCAATAGCTGTGGGTGGGCAGAATCTTGGGAGATACCATGGCCAGGACAGCTGACCCAGGCTGACCAAGGAGATATTCCATACCATATGATGTCAGCTCAGTAATATAAACTGGGGGAGAGGAGCAGGAAGGGGAGGCGAGATTCATTTCTGGCCTTCCAAAAAGCAAACACTTGCTCGTACTGAAGCCCTGCTTCTCAGGAGGTGGCCAGACATCGCTGCTGATGGAAGTAGAGAGTAACAGCTTTATTTGCTTTTACTTCGTTTCTTGGGCGCACGCGGCTTTGCTGCTTCTTTATTAAACTGCTTTTATCTCGACCCACGAGACTCTCATCCTATTTTCTCCCCTTCCCTGGCTTGCTGAGGAGGTGGATGATAGAGCGATGTGGTGGGCACCTGGCATCCAGCCAGGGTCAAACTACCACACCATCCCACAGCTCATGCCCATGATGCATGGTGGCATCATGAGGGCAAACCTGACACTGTTCTGTGGCCAAGGCTGTGTTACAGTGCTGCTGCTTAAATGTAAGTTAGCAAGAATCTGTCCTGAGAATCCCGAACTAGGGACATGCCAGCCTCAGAGCTACAGAGTACAGGAGGTCCTGAGAGAAACAGACTCCTGTATGTACTAGACTCTCATCTTCATTCAGTTATGTCATTGGGCCAGACTGGATTGACAAACTAAACAGTTCAGACCAGGAAGATCCTCACCATGCATTTTGTGTTTTGAGGTTGTCTATTTCCCAAACCAGTGAAAGTTATGTGGAAATACTCAAATGGCAATGCTCAGTGTAGTTGTAAGTAGTACTGGTTTTAAGAGAGTTTCTGTAGTCAAGGTATAGATCAGCAGAGAACAAAATGGAAATACCTACTTTGCTTTACATCTGTTTTGTAAGATACCTGACAATTTTTACTTGCAGCGCTGTATGTAGCTTTCAGAGTTGAGGATGGTCTATTGGAAACATCTTCCATGCCAGATACAGTGTCTGTTAGCTTGAAAGGGCTTAGAAATCGAATTGTTTGCATTTGTCTAACACGAATGACATGCCTTGGATGGGGCCTTGTGTGGGATATTTGATAAGCTTACTGTTTGGCCTGTTTTGTTTTGCTGAGCTGAGAGGTACCCAGAGGTGTACTAGGCAGTAATACTACAAAGGGTGGATAAACACTGATCTTGGAACTTTTATGCTGTCACCACCTTTTGATAGTGTTAAATTAATGATTAAAATCAACATACTGTGTACTGTTTGCAAAAGTTGCTCCTCTGTCTGCCCTTGCTAATGTATTTTGTTCAGCTAATCTCCTCCTAAAGAAACTTCATTACATTTTCTTTATTGACTGCCTCTTTCTTAGGCAACTCTCTCTTTGTGTGCTTGACACAGCCTCAACCAGTTCTGGGATTTGTTATCCCTCCTTCTCAAACTGTGAACTCCCAATATTGCATCTTTCCTCCTCAAAGAACATGGAACCCACTTCTATTGCCTTCTTTTTTTGAGTGAAAACTAAGCAGAATTACTTAGTCAAAACCAAAATCTAGATGACATCCCACTGCCATAGCCACAGTAGGTAACGGCCATAGCCACATGTCATGGTTTAGGCCCATCAGGGAACAAAGACCACGATTAGCCTCAAGTACCAAAGAGGCTGAGAATTGCTCAAGGGCAGGGAGGGCTTAATTGCCGCTTAAGGTTCAGGACAAAACGGACCAGGCTACTCGGTTTGGGGAAGAAAACAGAAAATAATTTAATGCAACACCAACTAAAACATATCCCCAAAAACCCAAAACATAACCAAAACGAAACAACACAGAGTAATACATCAATGAAGAGTCCAACCAGCCTTTTTAAGAACACCTTCTTGCCACACCTCCCCTCTTCCCAGGCTCAGAGCCCTGATCCCGGTGTTTTTACCTTGCCCTCCCCTGAACGGTTCGGGAGGGGCAGGCAATGGGGGTTTCAGTTAGTCTGTTCCCGATAGCTTCTGCCGTTTGTCCCTCCTCAGGACGGGTGAACTCCACACCAGTCCTCCCTGCAAGTCCGTGGGGTAACTCACACGCATGGCAGCCCTGCACGGGCTGCTCCGACGCGCACCCATTCCAAAGGCTGCAGCTCCTCTCTGCCTCTCATGTGGGGCTGCTCTGTGGCCCGCAGGCTCTCCAACACGGCCTGGGCCATGGCCGTCTCCCCACACAGTCCCTCGCCCGTCCGAGCTCACTCACACTGAGCTGCTGGTAACTCTCGGTCCTGCCATGGGTCTCCATAGGTTGCAGGGGTACAGCTTGCATTCTCGCCACGGCTTGCAGAAGGGTCTCCGGTCTACTGCTTCTCCTTCCTTCCTCCTTCTCTGGCTGAAGGGTCCGCGTGGTCGCCTCCATCTTGTATCACTCATACACCTCCTGCCTCGCATTTCAAATTCCCGTCCCCTAAATAGTGATGGCAGAGGCGCCAGATTGGCCCAGCCGGGCCAGAGGTGGGTCTGAACCCAGGAGCCGGGGGAGGGTCCGCAAACTCTTTACCGGGTCTTCACTGCAACCCGCTTCCCCTGTTACTAAGCCAAAAGCTGCTCCTTGCTAAACCAGAACACCACACCAGTAGGAAATCCAAGTGAGAGGTCAGTTGTTGAGCTGCACAGTTCCACCAAGGGGTTTGATTTTTTTTTTTTTTTGTAACAGAGCTTTGCATTGTTAATCAGGTGCCACTCCAAGCTCACTATTCAGCTTAATGATAGAGAGTTCCAGTAAAATGCGGGTGGGAGGACACTTAATTTGTGCTGGTTTTTTATTGCTTTAAATGCACACACAGTTTGTTCTTGGCATGATATCAAAAAGAGTGCTGGAAGGAAATGAGGTACAAAAAGAACATGAAAATCACAACTGCACGACTGATCTTTAAGGGTAGTGTTCCTACTTCCATGTGGAAGGACCAGAGATTCTTAGTATATGTTCTTGCTCGGCTGGCAGAAGATGGAAATCTTATATTTTACTTCTGGCAATAGTGGGTCAATAGGGATTTCTCTAATCAGCTAAAAACTAGCAGTGATAGAGTTTAAATAAATTGTATAACAATCATTCCTATCATAGGAATAGCTCCTAAAATGCATGGCATTTGAGGACAAAGGGAAGACTTGGAGAGGATGTATCTTACTACCCTTGTTCTTGCAGATGATATTCAAAGGCTGTATCTTGAACTCTGTGCTTCTGTGTCGCATATATTTCTGCTTGAAATGAGAAAGCTGAAGATGGTGAGGAGTATAGCACATGTCCTCACTCCAGAACAGTTATTTTATTATATGCTTGTCTGCTTTGGTGTAATTTCTGTGATATCCCTTGTGAGGCAATTAAGTCTCACCCATAGGAGGCTGGCATTCAGCCTCCATTTTCTTTTGATCAAGCTAAGTTTCTGTCTTTTAAATTACATTGTCTTGGACCACTTAACATTTCTGATTCTGGGGTGCTTATACAAAATATTTGCAGATATTTCTCTTGCTACACTGTCTACTTCTCTTACAGTGCTGTATGAAGTCTCTACAATGTTTTTGAAAGCTCAGCAGTTTTGGTGTTGGAAAAGTTGGTGAAGGAATATGTGAGCCAAAGATGGTTTCAAAGTAGCAATTCCTCATACTTCTACTACTCTGTTGGGAAGGTAACTAGTGTTTTATCAAACTGGATCTCATCCTGATCATTTGAAATGCTTCCTTTTTCACCTCAGTGTAATTTACAAACACAGATCTATTGCAGCAAGAAATGTTAACAGGAAAGAAATGTAAACACTCTAACTGTTTGACTTCCTCTAAATATCTATATGTTTGTGTTGAGGGAGTTATTCAATTAAGAAGAAAACAAAGCTTTCCAGTCAGCCCTCAGAGAACCTAACTTTGAGAGAGGTTCATCTCTTGAGTATCTGGAGCGAGGGAAAATTATGAGTGCAGCAATGCTAGTTGGTATCTTGCCCAAGCTGTCGCTATGACAGCGTTTCAGCGTGGCATCAGACACAGCTCTACACCAGATGCATTTGCTTCCCATGAGAAAGCAGACTGGCATGGAGAACCCTGAGGTTGAAAGTGGAAATTACGGACACAAGTTTCCTCTCTTGTATAAACTCTGTTCTGGGTGTTTCAGTTCGTATGCCTGCTTGTATATAAAAATGCTTAACTGCTGAAGGATGGAATGATTTTCTCCAGGAAGCTTGTTTCTCAGTGTCTGAAGAAACATTACTTGAAGAGAAAGGCTGAAATGTACCTCACTTTACTAAAGCGTGGGTAACAGTGAATCAGTGCACTACTTTTTTTTACCAGAGAAGACCTGAATTAAATTTCAGCATAAGGCATAAATAAGAAGGGCAAAGTCAGGCTCTTCATAGTTTTTAGCAATTGATGGTGGTTTTGTTTTTATTTGTGTTTTTGTTCTGTGCTGCTCTTTTAACTTTTTCCATGGCAGGTGGCAACCAGTGTATAGTTAAGCAAGGTTTATTTTTTCAGTTACTTTTCAAAGCCTTCCTGGAAATAGGTCAAAAGACTCCCTGAAATCCACAGACTAGGATTTGGAAAGGAAATATTTTCACAGAATGTCTTCTCAGTTCAGCGACCTCAGGACTGTAGCAGGACAGCAAGAGTTGAGGCAGGCTCACACTGAAGAGTAGTCACAAAACATACAGACCAAGACTTGGAAGTCTTCAAACCCTGATCACCTGAATTTTGCTTGTCCATTGCACACATGTTAGAGGTTCAGCTCTGCTTAGCTAGACTAATGTGACCATAACTGTCTGGTTTAAATGTTTGTGGGGGTAGGCAGCCTTTTCTGAACCAGATGAAGAGGCGATTTCTCTCTTCACCCTGACACTAATTGCTTATACTTGCAAAAAAACCCGTAAGAGGCACAAAGTGATATTTTTCTTAGGGAAATTTCCTTTCCAAGGAAGTTAGTCATATAAAATAATTATTATTATTTTTAAATCCAATATGAGTCGAGGGAGTGTCCTGATTACACATTTCCTGGAAAAGACTGTTGGTGACGTACTGTTGACTAATGAAAACTCAACAGTTAGAGGTAGTTCTTTTCTGTTAACTGTTTGAAAAGGCAAGTGTATTTTTAAACTACAGATCTTAAAAGTTTCCTTGTTCTTTCTTTTTTAACCCACCATCAGTGGACCTGTTTACATCATTAGCAACTGCAGATTCATGGCCCTGATTGGAAAATAGGAAACTCTTTTACTAAAATAAGTAAAATTAAAGCCTGCTTGCTGTCATGTTGCCAGTGTCGTGGCTGTGCAGATTAATGCTACAACCTAAAATGCAGGAAGGAAGAAGAGAAGTACAAAGGAGGCGCAGCAAGCATGACAGCAGATCACTCAGCTTTCCCATGAAAATCCAAATGATGGTTTAGCCGCTGTTAAGTGGCAGCCCTCAAGGAGCTCTCCAGTCCCTGCCTAGGGGACAGCATTGTGCCTGTTAACAGAATTTCTGGGCAGAAAGGAGTGGTAGGATTGAACTTCAGTATTCCATCACTACTAATTCAGATTTTTCTAGCATGTGTTAAACCAGAGTCCAGGAAATCTGTGAGTGGATGAGCCAGAACTTCTAAATAGCATTTTAGCTGTTATGTCTAAGACTCTGGGAATTGTGTTGCTTATGCTCAGAAGAGCATGACTTGTGACTGCAATTTGTTCAACTCAAAATGACCTCCAGCCTTACGGGAAGTCAACTTAAAAAAAGAAATAAATAAAAAAATCCCACCCCCACCAAAAGAAATTTTTTTGTTTTAAAATCGTTATCATGCAACATTTTGAGTTTTACCCCAGGAATATCAACACTGCAGAATTATACAAACAAGGAAATTTCCATGGGCTGAATTGCACAATTTCAAGAAACAATCTGAATTACTAAACAAACGTGAGCACTGATGCTTTAGAAGGGCTGTGCACTCTCTGCAGCTGTTGCAGCAGAGAGAATAAATATACCTTCTTCCCTGTTCATTAACTGAACACACAAGAGGGTATGAATAGTACCTGGCTAAGTGTTGGTGTGCAGTGCCAAACCACAGGGATTGTTTGGAGGGCTAATGTAGGTGGCACACTGTTAAGTCAAAGAAGTAGCACTAAGAGGGTGTTCAGAGCAATGCTGCTGTAGGTGTTAAAGCTATGCAATGAGAGTCTGAAGTGTTTCCTAGTGCATCGAGGATTATCCTTTGTACTTCCATAGGATTCTGGATGGTCTGTGATGACAGCTAGCTCTAGGATATAAGAATTTCGAACTCCACCACAAAAATTTCTGTGAAATATGCAACACAGACACCAACCTGGCAATGATCTGCTTTCAGCAGGATACTGGACTTAAATCAAATAACCTTATGTTCTCACCTAGAAACCTTAAGCTTGCCTACCAGGCTATATCCTAGGCATGCTCTGATAAATGAACTACTAGGCTGTATTATTTTACTGATGTTTCTACTGTATAAATTCACGTCAGACCCTGTCATGCCTGTAAGGGCAGAATATTTTTTTCAGCTCTCAGTGCTATAGCTTTCATTATTACAAGGGTGCTTGGCTATGGCAGGAATGAGTCTTACAAAAATTAAGATAATTAAGTGATTAAGTTAAGCAAAAACTCAGTACCAACCTCGGACTTTGCATGAGTGGAAACCAAAGCCAGTAATGGCCGTGAACAAATTGATCTGGGATATGTAATGTGTATAGCTGTCAGAGCAATGAGATTCTAGGAGAGCCATCCAGCTGGATTAGTGACTCAAGCAGTCTAAGCACCTGATGGAGCTGGTACTATTTTA
Organism: Colius striatus; assembly: GCF_028858725.1. Lineage (NCBI taxonomy): Eukaryota > Metazoa > Chordata > Aves > Coliiformes > Coliidae > Colius > Colius striatus. The sequence goes on from NC_084759.1 coordinate 128,584,970, forward strand.
AACAGGATTATTATAGAGAGGATTCAGTTTGGGAATACTTTGTGAAGGGTGATTCACTTAGAAGGCCCTTCTAAAGTGGCCTTAAAGCTCTGTGTGCTGCTTGCACAAATCTGAAGTTCTCAATAAAGTCTTCCAAGTCACGATTCACAAGGGTCTCTCAGATGTATGCAAGACTTGATATTTATTGACTTTCCTGTGGTTGTCACATGCCTCGAAAACCCTTGCCCCGTGCAGACTGTAGGTGTGTATATTTGTGGAAGGGATTAGAGTTGAGACTGAGAAGATGAGAGAGAGATGACATGAACAAAAGGACTACACATCAAGTTAGCGCATTACAGGGTAGGTGTTTTTGGTGAAACCAGGAGGGAGGGTAGGCAAGATACCTCCTGCTTGCTCTGTGAAATAAAGAACAGAGATCTAAACATATAAGCTAGGTGCATTGGGACAGAATAATGACATATTTGGCATCATGTGACTTGCAAATGTGTGCAAAACACATTACTCCAGCAGAGGAAGTTGATTTTCTGAAGGCTTAGTGAATGAATATGATTGAGTCAATATATTCTTAGATTTTATTGACTGATAATCAACTGGTGAGACTCATCAGCAGAATGACAGATGTGGTTTCTTTATCTCACTGTCAAACAGAGAGTTTATGTGTCATTCTTCACTTACGGGAGTTTGCCCAAGGCTTGCATTATTGGTAAAAACTGTCTCATTTGCTGTATTTAATGATCTATGGGTTATCAAGCCTTCTGCAATCCTTTACTGGCTATGACGCTTTTTTGCATGATGCTACTTACTTTCCCTACCTAGAAGAAGGTCCTTTGCAAGGATAAACACATTAATTCTTAGAAAATATTTTGAAATCCACTGGTGAAATGTGCTTTTTTCCACTATCTGCAGAGTATTAGCAATAATTCCGTCTGAAGAGGATGAAAGAATAGGCAATATGGGTCAAAAAGCATTACAATTAGAAGTTTCTCTAACAGGCTTGCCTTCAGCATAAAAGAGCTGCAACCATTAGAGAAAGGGTAACTGAATGCAGGAGCATGCCTTTGCAGTGAACAGTGCTGAGATGAGCTCATAGAACCCCATAATATCTCTGTCTCACTACATGTATGTGTCCAAAATCTTTCCAAGATGGATTGAGAGCCTGTGGCTTACAACAGTAACTCAGGAGAGCACAGAGAGCATACAAAATGTGTTCCAGGGATATCTTCCCTCAATTGTGGTTATCAGGACTTTGAATGCGGTTATGTTGTTGTTGACAGCTTAATTCTGCACCATGGTCCGTCTCCCAAAATGATGACAAGAGTCTACTTACACTGATGAAGATGGTGGCTGTATTTTGGAAAGTATTCTGGCATAATTACCGTGAACAAGATGACTTGGCTTGGTTTTTGACTTATAGTGGGGAATGCACACTCCGGGAACTTTGAAAGAGTAGCTGTGACGTTTCCTGTGTGGGTTTTTGTTGCAAATTTCTCTTCAAGTGCCTAAAAACAAATGCAGATTTGTATTTTCCTAAGGGTTTTCTTAGTATGAAAGGCAGTATAATCTTAATTCTTTTTAAGAAGCACTGATTTGACTATGTTTGATATAAAGGTGGTTTCAGTCTTACCGATGTGATTTCTGAAGGACAACAATTGAATAAACCTGCAGCAATGAAGGACTTGGGTAAAAGGAAAAAGAGAATTAAGCTTGGGTATTGGAGACCAGTACTGACATATATCTTTTGGCTTTTTTTAAAGACTTTAACATGTATTGCACTTAATTACTTCCCTTTTGTTACCTCACGTTATCAGTAGTGTACTGACCTGAGTGTTTTCTATTAATTATAAACTTCCAACTGTTTACTTTCGAAGTAAATACACAGATGACTACTAAACATGCAAGTATAAAGAGATGACTGTTAAAAGAAATTATCTGTCTTTGAAAAATGAAGTTCTTAATAGTGCCACAAAAGTGTCTTCAACTTTGGAAGACTGACTGAGTTAGGAAAGAACATAAAGTTGCTAGTTGAGGGCTGGTCTGGTTGTTTTAAGTGAGATTCAACAGAATCAGTCCAGTAATGCACAAAAAAATCCAGTTTAAATAAGCCATTGTAAGTGGAGGACACAAGCTTTACATACTCGAGGTATCTTCAAGGGCTTTGGAATACTATGAGACAGCATTGCCAGGATTGGCTCAAAGTCAAATTTCCATTGTGCTCTTTCCCGTGAGGCTTTCTGGTCATCTTAAGGTTACAGAAAAATTAGGAAGTTCAGTCTCATTCTACTACTCCTGTGGCCCTGATCAGGTCCTGCTTCACCATATACTGTACTTGTTATGAGAGAAAAATGGCACCAAATCTGGATTCTCCTTTGCAGAGATAATGAAGAAGATAGATGAGGGAATCTCAGGCTACACTGGAGGACTTATTCCACTGAGATGGATGTGTGTCCTCTGAATTTAGGCCTCTCATGCCGTCCCATAGGCAAGGACAATGAATAACTTCAGCTATGTAAGATATGGTTGCAAGACACAAAGCTGCTTCATCAACAGCTTTTTCTGACTTACCACTTTCCCACCTCTCCTGCCATACCCCCAAACACACTGGAATAGAAATATGTTCTGAAGATGGGATTCCTTATGACTTAGTCCTCCTATCTGTTGGGGTTTGTTTTTTTTTTTAAACTTTGTTATTCTGTGCTTCTTATTGGTATAGGTTTTGTTTGCTCAGCGCACCACCATTTCCACTTCTCCAAAACCCACAAGATGGCCTAGCAGATGGAGTACAAAAACCATGTAATGTACATCACAGATGCAGTAAACATTGATTTCATTCCAGTCACAGATCAGTCTAGGGGCATGAATGGGGGTGGTGATGGGGGGAGGCATGAGAAAGGAGAACAAGCTGGTTTAGGGGAATGCTGGTAGATTTAGTTTGAATCCAATTCATGCTAGCAATGATTGTAAATAAACACTTGGTGGTGATCAATGGATTTCTGTTAAATGAGTCTCTGTCCTGTCCTCAGTGAAAAACTGTTCATGTGCATCCATCCCACATCATAAAACCAACTTTAGGTGTAGGGAGAATCGGAGAGCGAAACAAGTTCTTACAGCTCAAGATGGCCTCTTCATGTCAGGGTTAGCCCTTGGCTGGGCCAAGTCATATAAACTACTGCATGATAGAGGACTTGTTCATCACACCACTCCTCAGAGCTGGTACTTCATGCTTTCTCACACTCACTTCCCTACTGATACAGAAGTGTCATGGAAAGTGATAGAGGAAACTTACCTGAATGCTGCAGCATAAGAAGGGGGAGAAGCCAAGAGCAACCTGCTTGTCAATTGAACAAACAAAGACATTAGAAAACTCACCATTTTGTCAGTTACTTCAACCCCTGATATTTCCTTCACGGTTAGGACTTTAATCATCAGTAAAACAACAATAACAAAACACATACAAGGAGTCCAACTCTCAACTATCATTTTCTTCAACACAGCAAGACGCTCTTCAACAAATAACCATTAAGAGATTAAGCCTCTTTTGTGAATAAATTGTTTGGTATGCCGAAGGCAATTTGTTTTACATTATTTTTGCAGGATTAAAGAGTTGAAGACTTTAACAACATGCTAATTGTCTATACCTGGCATAGAGGCAGTATTAAAGCCTTTGTAATACTCTATGCTATTGACGAAAGTAGCATTCACAGGATAGCATTTGCCAATGTAATCTTTGGTTTGACTGCTAATAAAAGCAACTGAGTGTATGTTATGATGATAATTTTCATCCCAAGATCCTCAAATACCATGACCAAAAAGTGGTAGTCCTGCTTGCTCTTTGCTCTGCCTTTCCTTCCCACTTGAATACTGGCTTTTTTTTTCCCACTGTGCAAATATTAAAACTGAGAAATTCTTCTAGGTTAAAACTAACGTTGGGAGAAGTTAAGTTGGTTTTGGTTTTTCTTTTTTAGTTTCACCTGGGCCATTTTCTTGATCGAACTGTTTTTACAGCTACTTGAACACTAGGTTTCAAGGGAACTCCATGGAAACTGGAACATGAGATGGGAGGAGGTAGGGCTGATTTATTGTGGCAATGCCACTTTAAACCAGCCTAAAGTGCTCATAAAACTGTGGCCTGAGGTACAGCTAAATAACCTCTTTAAGGACTTGCTTACACCACTCTTGTGAGCTTCCCCAAGTTAGCATTAGTCTAGTGAGGTAGCATACACAGAGTCACAGTCAAATTGAGTCTTTTTGCTGCTGCGTCTGGCATCTGCTGCTGCCTGGCTAGTCCACACTGGCCTCAGCTGAAGGGAGGAATGCAGAGCAGAGATGTCATCAATAGTGCCAGATGCAGAACCCAGTAATCCTCATCTATGTTCTCAAAAACAGTGAAAAACATACTTCCCACAGCCTGGTAGTGGTACTTCATTGGTTATGATGTTTTCTCATTCATTCTAAAACAGCTCATTTTACAGACACGAAGCCGCTACTCCTCAAAAGTAAGTGCAGCCAGGGAGAAAAGGGACAAGGAAGCAATTTTCCCTGAAATCTATTTCCTTGCACGGTTTTCAGCTTTAGAAGTATATATGGGGCAGAGAGAAGTCCTGTAAACGTGTTCACATTTGCCAAAGCTCCTTGAGCTTTTGCCTTAGCTAAATCTAACAGGACACACTGAATGTGGTTCATTGTCTTCTTAGAGGAGCTGCGTATTAAATTGTAAATTCCATACACACTGAAAGGAGAGAGAGAGAAGTGAGGCTATATCAGATCTTGTAAACAAAACTGAATCTTTGTTATTTCCTCTCCCTGCTTTCTGAAATACTTTTAATCTAAAAATAATGGAAGCTGAGGTTGTCCCAAGGAAAACTAGAATAAATATGACTGGAAAAAGCCCCTCTGGAAAATGTCTCAATCTCCTGCTGCTTTGCGATTATAAAAGCCTTCCACCTTGTATCCGCAGCTGAATAGGTATCAATAAAGACAACTTCACTTTCTTAGAAGTGCAATGGGGGATCAAAAGAAGTCAAGTAGCAATAAACTGTTTGTCAGAGATTTGCTTTTCTATGTATCTGTCCAGCATCTGCATCTTCTTTTTAAAGTGTACTGCAGGAAAAAAAAACCCAACTTGCTGCATTGCTTTATTCTGGCAAGGTTCTTGTTTTGCTGCACTATAAAAGCGTTGGTTGGTGTGCGCATGAATGGTCTGTGTATGGATGTGGTGCAGACACACTAAACTTTGAGTCTCAGTGTTCCGTCTTTTGCTGGTGACACTGAGTGAATACTGTCACATCCCTCTGAGTTGGATGTAGAGGCAGACATGATACAGCTAGCCAGCATAGAAGATCCTCTGCAGCCTGTTAAAGGAAGCTGCTCCAGAATTCAGGAGTTTGTATTCCTGGTGTTGGTCATCACTTTACAGCCAACCTCACCCAAGCTTCTGCCATATAAATGAGGGGCATCATGGTTTATACCTGCAGAGCTGGCCCCTGTGATTTGGATGCTGAAGGTTCAGGCTTTTATCCTTACATGTAGGGCAAAGCAGGCTGCACACCTCCTCTACTGGTGTAATTTATGGCTACTTTTTGGTTTAGGTAACAGTAATAGGTTTTGGGAAGCAGCGAATAGATAGCTGAGGTTATGACTTTGAAGCAAGGAACTTATTTCCAAATTATGTTCTTCAACGTAACTCATCCATTGAGAGAATCAGACCTGGGAGAGGCTGGAGGATTTGGGTATTTTTCATAAGCCCACCTAGGACAGTCAGAAGACTGGTGCACTGAGCTCAGGTATTGCTGGGGCTGGGATAGTGCCAGAGAATAAAAGAGTAGGGCAAGGAGCTCTGATGACATGGGGCTTCTGCAACTGCCTGCTATCCATCCAGGGTTTACAGCTAGTGAAGGCTCCGGTTTGTCATTCTCTGGAGGACAAGTCAGGAGCTATATTGTCTGTCCTGCTCACCTGTTCATCCTCTCCCACTTCTTTGCGCAAAAACACCTTCATATAATTGGGAAAAGGCCTGTTTCCTGATGATTTTTTCTTAGGAGGGCACATTTTGTTGGTCATAGACTATAATCTCCTAGATTACTGCACCCCACTCTGAGAGCGCTTCTTGCAACACAACCTCTGCTTACAGCTCTAAGCACATCTAATTATATCTCAGCTTTTGTTCTGTCTTTCAAGTCAGGGGATTGCTCTTAGAAATGGGTATGATTGGTAATAGTAAGCTTTGACCATTAGGACTTCACTCTAAACACCAGGAGAATTGTTTTTCTGAAACAGGAATGAGATGTTGTGTGAGGTCACCCTTCCAATAACTCTTCTCACTTATCGATTGCCTGATATGTGCAGTTAGGAGCAGCTGATAAATAAGTGAGAAGGGTTTTGTTGTGATGTACATCACAGCAGACCTAAGTCAGCAATTTTTTGTCAGTGGGAAGGAGCAAATGGGTTATCAGTATATGCACCTAATACATTCATGTTATCAGTTTATAGCTGGGTGTGCTGATTGAGTTCTGTAGGTCATTCTGTGTGTGTGTGTATACATCTGCTTCATCAGCTATCGATGATTTGCAGAAATTTGTTGCTGTCTACTGTGGATTTTAAAACGTGGACCTTTGATCAAATAGCTAGTTATTGTCCTGGCTACCTGATACATCTCATCGATACCATGTACTGTGCCTGCTTCAAAAGCCGCAGTCATCCCTGTGCAGCTTTGCACTATAGTTCTCTTTCTGTCTCTGTATTTACTTGCAGATGGGTGTGTTTAAGTATATATTTAAAAATCAGTGCCTTTATGTCTCACTGTCTGAGAATGGGAGAGGAAGATAGGGAGCTGCCAATGAGGAAATAGTGTCTGAAAGCTAGAAGAATGGAAATAGTGAGAAGCCAGGCACATTTTTAGAGATGTAATGGGGAAAACAAAATCCTATTACAAATCTGAACGTCCCTAAAAGTCTTTGGAACCCTGGGTGGAAACTAACCCCAGGTACTTGCAAACGTATATACAATCCATATATCAAATTCCAAGTCCTCTATGGATCATGTAGTGCCTACAGCAGATTTTTCAGATGTGTAAGGCTAATGATAATGACTTTTACTGGACAGGGTGTAACACTGGCACTTTCAACATAACAAATTGTCTAGCCCAGAGAGCAAAATATTCCAGGAAATGGTGCAATTGTATATTCAAAGTATAATAAAGAGATCACTAAAGCTGTCATGGTAGTATTAGACATTCAAGACAATAACTAAGCACTGAACTCGCTGAAATTGTTGTCCAGATGGCAGTTGTGAGTGCCATGGGTTGAATCTTTCTTTTAATACAGTTCTGTGTCACACTGACTTCCTTGGAAATGGCAAAAATCCTTTGTAGTACCTGCCGTTTTAACTGTCTGACACTTCTTACTGCCCTAAATGGCCGAGTATTTGCAGAGCAAGCTGCAGCCATCACCCTGATGTGGGAGAGTAACTGACGTCTGGGTGCTGATACCTGCATAATCTATCAGGGCTTGTTTGATAACTCCCCAAAGAGACTTTGTCTTGTAGCAAGGTTAGCTCTGAAGTCTTGAGGATTTTCTGATTTTTATTTCTTTTTTTCTTACCTTTTTTTTCTTTTTCAAAGACCTTCTCTAATGCAAATCACCTCTAAAAAATAAGATTACACGTTCTTTACTCTTAGTGATCTGTTTCTCTTAGAGACTAAAGAAAAAGGTTTACCTCTGAACCTGAATGTTTGAACTCTGCTGATCTTGGTTGACCTGATCTAGTGTTTGATATTAGGATGTAATGTTTCTGTTGGTGGCAGAGAAACAAAGGACTATTCAACCTCAGTCTCCCAGATGTGCCAACAGCATCCTGGACTGCAACAGGCAGATATTTGCCAGTAGGTCAAGGGAGAGGATTTTTCCCCCCTGCTCAGCCCTGTTGAGATCATATCTGGCCTCAAGAAGAGAAGGCTCAGAGGTGTCTTACCAGTACGTATAAATATTTGATGTAAAAGAGTAAAGAAGACCGAGTCAGACTCTTCTCAGTGGTATAAAGTGACAATGGGGCACAAACTGGAATATAAAATATTCTGTTTACACCTAAGGAAAACTTTACTAAGAGGATGGCCAGACACTGCAACAGGCTACACAGAAAGGTTCCAGAGTCTGTATCTTTGACAATACCCAAAACTTGACTGGGTGTGGTCCTGAGCAATGTTCTGTGGCTGACACTGTTTTGATCAGGGGTTCAACTCAGAGGGGATCTCTGAAGACACCTGACCTCACCTATTCTGTGATATGTGCAGGCTGATGGACCCTGGGAAAAGCTTACAGTAAGGAACCTCATGCTACTGTTGACTATTCTCCTTAGTCTGTTGGGACGTTAAAATAAACCAAGCAAAAGTAGTTGTTGAAGTAGGGAGAGGGAGGACTGAATGGGACTGTAGTTGCTAACTGAGTTTCAGAGCAGTCTGGAATCACAAACATTCACGAAACTGTTTGAAAAACTAGTTTACAGAAAAACTAGTTTACATCTATTCCCTTTATTTTCCTAGTTCACTGAAGTTCATTCAGAAATTCTATCTTTTAGACAGGATAGTAAACTCCATTCTCTGGCTATTTAAGGCAAAATATAGGCTGAAGTAGTGTCAAATTAGAACTTTAAAAGATAATGAGTCACATTTACAGAGGTAGTTAGGATCACAGGATAAAACAAGTTGGAAGACACCTCAGGAGGTCTTGACTCCAACCTTCTGATAAAAGCAGGATCAGTTGTGAGGCCAGACCAGCTCCCTCAGTGCTTTATCAAGTTGGATCTTTTAAACCTCCAAGGATAGAGATTGTATGTCTTCACTGGGCAACCTGTCCCAGTGCTTAAGTGTCCTCATCGTGAAAATGGATTTCCAGTCCTAATCTTTTGCTTTTCAAGGTTTTTTTTTTAGGTGAATGCAGGTAACAAATAGGTGCCTTTTGGGATTTTCAGGAGTATGTAAGCAATCTAGATCTCTTAATCTATTGGACACTTCTGGAAGCATGAAAGTGCATCTGAAGAATTTTGCCCAGTGTCTCCTGAGCTTCAAAACTTTAAGAATTTGGAAGCTTGAACCTGAAAGTTCTTCTGTTTTCAAAGTTGGGGTTTTTTCTAACTGTTTTGTGTTTATGAGCAGTGATTTAGGATTTGGAGAGGCTTTGATTGCAGGAGGCTGTTTCTGGTGAAATATAACCAAAGTATTTCTTTTTGAGCATTTCTTTCTGTTATCTTTGCTGATATTAATAATGATGAGGTAAGATCAGAGCTAGAGCCATAATTACATCAAGTTTGCAAAGAGAGGAAAGATACAGAATTCCTTTGACATCACTTAGCACATTGATAGGAAACTGGATCAGTAAAATGTTTTTAAAAGGCAAAAATCCATTATATGTGGAATATTTAAAACATTGCATCAGTGTATGTCAGACAAGCTTTACTTCTGCATAATGTTTAAGGTAGAAAACCTCACAAGTCATCTCCAGTAGCATATATTTTAATGTGTGACAGACTAATTTGGTCATACGTGTTACTCTAACCATAACTACTCTGTGTGTGTGTGTGGCAGTGTTTGCTTTTGCTCTGTCCGTTTCTTGTTGTTCTTAAGAACAGATATTTGCCAAAACAAATGTATGTGAGTGATAAAAGCCAAGAGGAATGTCTGTTGGACCACAGGAAATTTCCTGTGCAGGAAGAGATCTTGAGAACTTCCTGTGGCGCACAGCATTGTGGGTCTGTTGGCAGAAGTCCCTTTACCACAGCTGCAATTAACTAGATGAGGGTGGAAAATAGTCAGCACTGCCTTTTTCAGTCATATAGTTCAAGAGAAGAGCCTGAACTAGGCACTTAAAAAAAGCTCTGTAGGAGCAAATGTTAAATCAGAGTTGTGGGTTTGCAGATAGTTATTCTCATAACTAAAAAGCAAACAAATAAAAATGGTTCAGAATTACAGGTCACCTCTGCTTATACTGCCATGCTTCATGTGCACCTTATACTGACTTGGTGTACATGGGAATGTCCCAAGGTTTGATGCTACTAGAAGACTTCTTGAAGCTTGGTACCATATGCCTGAGAATGAAATGTGTCCTCGGTCCCTGCATTTTTACACCACTGTAGCATGGTACCTTGCAGGATTTGTGAGACGTGGCTAGTCAGCCTGTACTCTCCAGCAGGATTTTCCCATGTCAGTACTCTTGCTGCACCTTCTGTGAGGCTTCTTTGTGGATGCTTCTCCAGCAAGTTCAGATCTTCAAGTGAATCATATCCCATGTGTTATATTAAATCTGCCTGGTGCCAGAAACTTGTATTGACTGTCAGATGTTGGAAGACCCTTGTTTTTGAGTCATCTTAATTTTAAGGTCATCTTTATTTTTGCTATTAGGAGACGTACATCTCTTTTCCCACTTCTCTGAGGTGACACTTGCAGAAGGCAAGGGAATTGCTTCTGGAAAGAGAAGTGAGGAAGCAAAAACTGAGGAGGGAAATGGGATGCTAACATAAAACACTATAGTTAAAAAGAGGGGAGAAACAAATGGATAATAGGAAGAAATAAGCGTAGTTCAAAGAGCAGAAAGAAGGAAGAAAGAAAAAGGCACCAGAAGCACAGATTTTATGAAAAAGGAAATTGGACAGTCTGGAGACAAATGTATTTTTTCTAACAGTGTGTGCAGAGCATGACTAGGTCCTGCACAAGGCAGGATTTGTAGGATGGGGGATATCAAACCATTATTAGGTGATAGCAAAGCATGCTTGATATGGATTCTTGGCATTATGTTGTACACTGAAGTCCCAGTGTCATCTGTGAAGGCAGTTGTATGCCCTCCACCTTTACCCATCCCTTGTCCTATCTGGAGAAGGTGCTGTGGAAAAGGCCACTGAAATGGTGCTTGGGGTTGTGGCCTGTGCTCTCTGCAGCTCTGTGTTTAGTGTGGCATTAAGGCTGTTGACTCTCTTCAGAGAGGTCAAATAGCAGCTGACCATAACATTTGAACTTTCAGCCTTGTGAGTTAGACTTCAGCATAGTGGTCTCACCTGGTGATTGTAAGGCCCAGCCTCTCAGGTAGCATGATTTTTCTCACAGAGTTTGAGTCCTGTGACCTAATGCCCTTGCCCATGCTGCTTTGGCCTTTGGGTTTTTTCTTACAGCCGTATGCATGTGCCCTTTTCTTTTGTACGAAGGAACTCTCTGTTTGCTTACTAAGTGCTTCCCCGCAGGAAATTTCCTGTGATGGAAAGCTCTGGGGAAGCTTCCTGTCAGACGAGATGCTGCAGTGGGCAGATAACAGAACCGCTGCAGCCCACAGACCGCAGCAGCTGAGGAGGCGTTGGTTGTCACCTGGCCCTTTCTGATGGGGGAGGTTGGGCGGCAGGAAGAGACAGCCACTTTCTTGAGTGATCTGGGGCGATAGGACAGGGGAACCGCTTGCTGGAAAACCCACAACTGCTGTTGACTGATGGGTCTTTACTAAGGCTGGGCACTGCAGTCTGGTGTTGCTGAACCCAAGTCCCCGGAAGCTGTGGATTAATTTTTATCACAGAAGACTCCTCATGGGTCAGCTAGGTCAGCATTTCTCAGGTTCTGAAGAAGGCCAGTATTTAAGTGTCCTGTTGCGAGCAGTGTACCAAGCAGAGCTCTGAAGCTCACAAGCATATGAGGAAACAGACAAGGAAGAACCCCACCTTTTGATAATGTTACCTGTCTCCCACTACTTGCTTTCCTGAAGAGGGAGGCTTCTGCAGCCATACTTTTTTTTGAGCCTGTGTCTGTCCCTGGCAGTCTGTAGAGAACCACTTTGTGTTACTTACCGTGATTTGTCTTTACGTTGGTACAAAAACAACGGTCTGGCTGTCAAGTAACTGTTACTACAAATGGCAGTTATGTGGGACCTTGGGAAACACTGAGGCCAGTAAGGTAACTGAAAATGACCTGCATTGTTCCACAGCTCTTGCCATTTAGGCATTGCAGTGCCTCATATTCCTCATATATTATGTCTTAATGCTAGTGCTTCCTTCTGCCCCTGTTAACATCTCCTCTGTCAAGATCAGTGATGACTGACTGACTTGTATGAGAGGGTGAGACTTCAGAGTTGTCAGTCTGTCAGCATAGAGGTGTGCCTGCCCCATTAACAATACTTGAAGATGCCGTCTCACCATACTACTCTTGGGTTTCCACAGTGTCCCTTTCAGCTCTTCAGAATGTCTTCTCTGCCACTACAATACCTCAGCTTTATGTGCTGTATTATTTATGTGTGTATTATTCTGTACTATGCAATATTTTTTTTACAATTCCCTTCCCCAAGTTACTGATTGCCGGTAACATTCCTTAAACCTTCTTTTTGGTAGTATTCTTGTCTCCTTTTGTTAACAATTGCCTAAATATTGCCTACATAATGGAGTTTGTTGTTTGCAAATAATTCTTCTGTATGTTGATTTATGTCAGGAGCTTATGGCAATTTTCTTTACCAAAAGATGGAAATTAGAACAATCTTCAGACAATTTGACCTGAACGTCCCTACCTTTCTTCAGAGCTCAGACTCTTGAATCTGGCAAAGACACTTAATCAGCTTCATTGCTTTTCTGTTTATTGTATTTTAGAAATTCAAGTTGAGATCGAATTAAATTGAACTACAAAGTCCTGAAGGAACTTCTTTAGGTCCATCCCCTGTAGACTAGGAAAGGCAGATGTTTTAAGCCTTTCGTTTTCAATGTAGCATAATTTCAATACAATGTTCAAGCAGCAGTAACTGTTTCAGTTTGATTAATGGACTTGACTCGTAAATGTGTGCAGGCTGGCCAGCTGGCCTAGACAGCTAGTCACTGGATTGGTGAGATTGGCCAGCTGGCAGTCATTTCTTGGCTCATAGGAGACCCTAAATTGCAAGTGCTGCATCTGAGCTATGGGACAGACAGGAATGAGGCACTGCTTTTTGTAGGCAAAGAAACAACTTTGGGCTTATACACAGCCATCAGTAGCTATGTTACATAACCTGCCACAGATCAAAGGCAACGGGGGAAAAATGACAAGCTCTTTTTGTGAGGTGAATGTTTGCACCTCTTGTTACTCAGGTTTCCATACACTTCCCAAGATAATAACTTGATTTTGGTAGTTTTACAACTTTTCTAGTTTTTAACTGCTGTGGCTGATGATTTCTTTGCCAGTACCAAGAACAACACATCATTGTTGAACTCTCAAAATGTCTAGTGCTCTAAGAGCTGGAACAGACTTGAAGGAAGAGAGGTAGTCACCTTTATGCTCTGAATACCCCTCTTCTGGGCTATGCAGGTGTGAGAAGAGTCATCTATTCATATGAAAAAATGAGAAGACCTTAAATGCAGGGTGGAGGGGCAAAAGCTTGGAGCAAAGAGGTTGTTCAGGGAAACTGGCATTGTGCACTGGCACAATTAGAAGTGGAAGTGGAAAGGCAGGAAGTCAAGCTAGAAGGATGGATTTCTTAATCTTGCCTCTCCTCCGCTGTCACAAACAACTGCTGCCCAGCCTTCTTGCAAAATGAGTCAGGGTTATGGCAGTTGTTCCTATAACAAGTGACAGTATATTCCTACTAGTATCAGTTGCCCCTTTAGCAAAAAGTGGAAAAGGTCTGTAGGTTGGATCTAAAAGTGGTAGCCCTGCTTCTGACCCATGCAGATTTCATTATGATGTCTTGGTGGAATTTTTGAGGGTTTTTTCACCATTACCTATACTTTAAAAACAAGGGAAAAAATTACACTCAATATATATATTCTGCGTTATTGGTCACTAAAGTTGTAAAGGTGAGGAAATGTCAGAATTAACATTGCTTGTGTGTACACTGATCCTTCAGTTGTGTGAAGTTTGCATATGCATCAACACATGCAGTGTCTAACAAAGTGTGGACTTCAGAAGCTGCAGAAACAACTTGACTGATAAAGAGGAAAGGGGATAAACCTTAGTCAGTAGAGAGGATAATTGCAGGAGAAAGTTAGTACGTCTTCAGGAACTCCTGGTCTGCTTACTGATATATCTCAGCATGAATAGTTGGTTTTGCAGCTCACGGGTTGTCCATAACCACATCAGTTTCAGTAACTTCTGCTACGATGCAATGGTTGTCTGGAAGAATGTGAGAGCTTCTTCCTGGCTGCAGTCAGTACATGTGGGTTTGCTAGGTCAGAAGTGGTTTGTACCAAATCACATAGGAGACCTGTGGCTGAACTTGGGTTTTCTGGGTCCCTTGGCCAGTATCTTCCTCGCTAGAAGCTTCTTCCTTTTGCAACAGTGCACAGACATACCTTCCCTTCAATTAATATTCAATATCCCTGTTGCAAATAACTCAGATGTTTACATGGGAAAGTAATAGTAGGAAAGTATTTATTGTATTTTAAGGAGGCTGTAACATAATTTAGCAGATGGAAAAAAAGAAGGAGGAGAGCCAGCTTTCTGCAGCCCACCAATATGTGTTTTGCAGGCTGAAACTGGAAGATTAGTAAGCTAAAGTAACTGAGACAGTGCAAAGGTTGCTGAACAGATATATTCATATACTGTCAAGATGGAAATGCACTTACGTCAAGGCCTGCAGTTAAGAGTAAGCTCTTCCATTGACTGTAGTTGGCTTTGGGTTAAACCCTATTGTGTTCTAAGATGTTTAGTTCAGAGACCTGCATAGCATGGTATTTGTTTGTACGGTGTGTTTGTTATGCTGCGAAGGTGATATATAAACCTCACAATGTACATGGATAAACTAAGCAAGTGTGCTATAGAAAGTCCTGGATAAAGCACTGTCTTATTCATTCCAAAAAACACAATTTGGTTTTAATAATTTATAATGCTTAGTAATAATGCTAGGAAATGTTCTTTAATATATTGTATAAACACAGTAAAGTATTGAGGAAATTAAAGTTCACTACAGATTGGCTCTTTGCTGCTCAAGGCTGCAAAAATGATCTAACTGGCAGATTAGTAAACTGAGAATTCGCACTGTTAATTTGTAAATATAAATAGGGAAGTTCAGAAGTGAAGTCATTAATAGAGCTTATCTGTCAGTAAACTTTCTTGACATTAGTTTTTAATGCTATAATTGCAGCTGTCTTTGAAACAAAGATCTTAGAAGAGGTCAACACTGTTACACCAAAATATTCCAAATTGAAAAAAAAGAGCTTTTAGAAATGGTTATTAAGCTGATTCTTGGAACAATTATTGAAAATTTTGATTACCCCAAAACTCAAAGTATACATTTCAGCAGGTTTTTTGAATTTTTTTTGTATTTTCAGTGGATCTGATTTTGTATAGTCAGACAAACTTTGTCAGGGACTTACCAGTCTCCTTAGTGTCATGAACTGCCTTTTTTTTTTCCTTTTTCCTCTTGACACCTCTGGAGACCCAAGATGCTGCCTCCTGTAGCAAAACCTATGATGTTACCTCATAATTTCTCTTTTCTTTAGCTTTCATGAGCAAGAGATTTGGTAAAAATACCAATAAACTACATCCTCTTAATAGCTCTGCATAGAGATTACTATCTAAGGAGACTTTCTGGACAAAAATATAATTTCTCTCCTGTTTGTGTGCATGATCAAGCATGCCAGGGTCCTGGTTTATGATTGCAACTGAGACACTGCAATTATGCAGAATAATAATGCAGGCCTATTGAATTAGATGATGAAGATCATTTGATTTCAATTAGGACAGCACCTCCTGGCCCTTCACATGGACCAGGGACTCACTGTGTGAGCTGCTGTAGATAGCAAAATAACTACGTTCTGTCTTTCTGTGCAAACAGAGCATTAAGTCTGCTGATTTAGAGATACTAGCTATTTTTAAGCTGCTGTGAAAAACGAGATGACGGCTTTTGTTGTTAGTGAGAACTTCAGAGTGAGCCAACTTACATCACAATCATTTTCAGAATAAAAAAAAGAAGGCACTCCCCTCCCATTAAAAATATGTATTTTTTTTAAGAAAATTTAACCAAGCGAAGGACACATTTTTGAGAGCTTTTTTTCCCTGAAAGGCAGATATCAAAGTGAGACATCCCACTAAAATCACTGGAACAGCTTGTGTAGGTAAGTGCTCACAAGAATACGGGTTAAACCATGCGACCCTCAGTGCCTTGTTTATTACACCAGTGTCATATTTACTTAAGTTGATGCACTTTCATATTCATCTTCCTTTCCGTTGCTTATGAGGATTGCTTTGCAGTTTTACATTTATTTCGGTTTTGACAATAGAAGCCTCAATATTAAACATAGTTTTGTTTAGAATTGTTTTTAGTTTTAACAAATTTCAGTAGCTGTGTTTAAAATGTTTTTAGGAGATGCTAAGTTAAAAGCCAATTTTGACTGAATGTGAAAGAAACCTATACAGAGAAAGCAGAAGTCTTTTCTTCACTAACAGCACAATTTTCTTTATTTAACATTGTGCAAATAAGAATAGATTTACCAAAATGCACACTGGCTCTTTACAAAAAAAAAAAGAAATCAGTAAGTGTATAGTAGAATGAATATTGGGATTAACTAAAGACAAGGTTTTCATAGGGCTTCCCTGACACATGGAGACAGATCTGAGAACTGATGAAGTGGAGCGAGAAGACGAAGAGAAAAAATGTATGCAAAGCCACTTGGGTAGAGTTATGCAAATGACCTTATCAGGGCAAGCAAAAGGGCTTCTCCATTGTGCCTGCCAATTAGGAAACAGCAGCTACGGACATACTCAACTCCCTCTTCCTGAGGAGATGCAGCTTTAGCCTGTGATATTGGCAATCACACCGTGAAAGGAGATTAAAAATTGTCTCCTTTTTTATATATTTTTAAGAAGTTTCAGAGGTGCTAAATAAATCCTGGACATGGCAAGAACCCTGATGATATCCCAGTACCATTTTTTCAGTTTCATATGAATTCTAGCAAACAAAAAGACCAAAGAAACCACCAGGTTTTGACAAGAGTACAGTAACAGTTCCAGATTTCTCTGAAGGAACTCTTGTCGCTCTGTCCTGACTCCCAATCTGAAGAGAGAAAGGAAAAAGAAACACTTCCTGCTGTTCAGCCCAACTCAACATGCTTGGTCCTGGTGTGCTGCTCTCACTTTCTCCTACCTCTCATGGTTAAATCCACTCTCACAGTTGGTTAAGCTGAATGGAAACACAAGAAAGCAGTATCTAATCTTATACAGTATTTTCCAAATGCCAAAGTGTGTCAAGCTCCATGAAGGGCTTTGATAATTAACACAAAAGGAAGATGTTATGTTCAAAATTAGTAACGTGAAGCTTCTGATATTCAGTGAAATTTTTCTCTCCCTTCTGGTGCCTTACATACTACTCTTTGCACTGCAGCTAAATTGTCAGGATGACCACTGATTTCCACAGGAGATGTAGACATTCTTTCCAGGATTAAAAGCCAATGTTTTGAAAACCTTAAGCAGGGATTAACTAGTCACTCATTTAACACTGAGCTGTGTAGAGTAAGTTCATGGTTAATATGATATGTTCATGAAGATTTTTCATAGCTAGGGTTTGACTGTGCCCAAATTGTCTGGAGGCAGCCAGAGAGGGTACGGTCAGATGAATGGGTTGACTGGAGCATTACCCTCCGGACTGGATGCGCATGCTGAGGGTGCATCCACTATGTTAATGCAGCTTTATTCAAGTTCCTGCTTCCCAAACTGAAAAGAACAAGGTATAAGAAGCATTACTTAAGCAAGAGGGCAAAGAGTGAAAAAACACAGTGTCATCTTTCTTCATGTTGAAGCAAAGCAGCATGCAAATAAGAACCCGAACATTATGTCTTTCTCTCCTTATCCCCATATCGAGATAGAGAATGTCCTGAGTGGAAAACCAGGATTTAGCAGAGCTAATTTGAGGTGCGAGGGTACAGACTCTGAGACCAACCAACATGGAGGGAAGCTGCAGAGTGAGGCATTCCTCAGTACCCAGCAAAAGCTCTGAGCCTTGGAAGTCCTTCTTGTTGTGCGGAGATGCAAGCTGTGCAAAAGAATCACTCAGGCCTTGAAAACAGTCAGCGAACTGAACTAGAAAGTTTGATGAAGAGGAGCTCTGCTCCCTCTGTCCCAGTCAGGGTGAACACTGAATCTGCCTCTGTGAACAGTACAGTCTGGGGGCTCTGTTCATGTATGTGTCTTTGGCAAAAACAAAAACAACAGAAAAGGAACTATGTCTCAAGAAATGCTGATACTTCGTGTGCACCTTTGGGCAAAGTTCTCTGCTGATATGCCCTCTGCTGTGAAAATCCCATCTTTGGACACAAAATGGAAGAGACAACAATGTGCCCAGATACACAGAAAAATCTCAGTGTGCACTGTCTTGGACTCTTTGGCAGTTCTAATGCATGTCTCAACCTGTTCTCCTAGATCCCTTCTTTGTTGTTAGTTTTTCAGAATCTTTTATTCTTCAAAGCTAGTTCCTATCTGGAGTTTTTAATGCCTCTTACTGAGAGCAACGTGTTTTCATGTATCATTTCTCCAGGTTAGCAATTCTAATTGCTGCAAGGATGCTGTTTAGAAACGAAGGGGAAGCAATGAAGCGACACTTGTTCTGCATGCCAGCCCTTCTCTTACATACAAAGGCTCACTTATAGTACTGGCAGGGAAGGCAGGGTGGGGGGGGGAGTGGCAGCAGGGGAGGGGGGCGGGGGGGGGGAACAGAATAACAGTGCTGTGATTTTTTTTCTTTTTTGTTCAACACATGCTGCTCACTCCTTGTTTTCTTTCTGATAACACCAAGGTATTTATGCTCAAACAAAAGACTCCTCTTGCCGAATCAGCCTCCTCCTCCTCCTCCTACCTGATTCCGTCAGCAAAGTTGCAAAAGCATGACTGTGACAGCACTAAATGAATATGGGTGAGGTTGGACTCACAAAAAAGATACCTCTTCTTCACATAATGTGTGCACCACAGGGGTAGTGAGGAAAGAGAAGATCTAGAAGTTCAAAACTAGACATCATAGAACACCTTGTTAAAAATTAATCACTGTTTTCCTGTGAGTATTAATCCTCAAGTGAAGTAGTTTTTGAGGACCTGGGTTAACAAATTGAGTCAGAGAAGGGAAGAGTAGATAGAACAGGACTATCCCCACAATTGCCCATTCCAACTGCTTCAGAGAAAGGTATAAGAAAGAAATACTGTGGTTTATTAAAGGAATAAAGAAACCTTTTTCTGAACTTCCATTGTTTAGTTGTCCAAACACCTGAATAACAAGGGTGTAAGTCTCTCCTGAGATTGCATTCATGTCCTCAGAAACTCTGCAGGGTGTCAAACACAGAAGACTGTGTTTTCATGAACATACAGTATTTGAGTCCATATGCTCTGTGTTTATTATCTGCCAGAATGGTGTGAGACATCTAGAGTCTGCAGATTTTTTCAGGGCTTCACAGGAAAATTTTTGGCACCTTACGTTCCCTAATGTCATTTTGTGTGAAATTGCTGAAGAAGACTTCTTCCCACCCTCCTCCAATTGACAGTGTGCCCATATCTGCATTTCTGTACCACGTTGTCAGTGTTAAGCCAGTTGACCTCAGTCATGTAAAAAATCAAAATCACGTTAATAAGAAAAGCATTTCAGAAAAGTAGTTTTCCACTTGTAACTCGTTAAGAAGAAAGGAAAGGTTCAGGATGTCAACATGCATTGCACTGACAACATCTGTCATTAGCTTGGTAATTTCTGTGATATAGGAATTACAAAAGCGGGGAAAAGTTAGGTTAGCAGGTATCCTTTCTTCAAAACATGGTATGCTATCTTTCTCTAATGTGTATATTTGCTTCCTACCTTCTTACTTCGCAGTCTGTCTTTCTACTCACCCCACTCCCTACCATCTCCTGCTCATACACATGAACACTTTCATTTACAGCCTGAGAGATTTATAAGCTGTGCAATCCTGTTGCAATCTGGATTTGACTTTTGTGCTCCAGTTATCAAGAAACTTCCCTTCCTCTGATCATTGACATTTCCAAAAATTGCTGTTGCTGGTATGGTTAGCAAAAAAAGCTGTCATGGATACTTGATTTGTGACACAGTTGGCTTAACTGAAGAAAGGATATCCAGGCAAAGTGTTTCTTAGTAAGTCAGAAGAAACCCCATCAGGGATAGCCAAGTTCAGACAAGTCCAGGCGCATAAACAGAAAGTCCAAATGGTGGATTTTTAAAAAGATGTTCCATCTTGTGCAAATTGGTTGTGAATCAGTCTTCCCAGGTAAGCAGAAACTTGAGATGATTTGGAAATTGCAATACAAAACAAAGAAGCTAAACTGGCTTGAACTTTGTAGACCAAGCAAAGCATTGGAAAAATAGAAGAGAAATTACAACTTTATAGAGACACCTTTTTTGCTCTTCTGACTTCAACGTGATTGTGATTGTCTCAGTTTTTGTGCACAGAAATGATATGTGAACAGATATACCTATTAATCTGTATTTCTGCAGCAGATAAGATACATAATTTGACAAGTATCCTTCACAGAGCTGGCTGCAATTTGCCAAAATATAGGGGAGCACTACTAGGAAAGTTTTAATTAGACAAGTTGATGAAAAAATATTTCAACTATGTTTTAACAATGCTCACTTAGTAAAGAGTGTGGGGATTCCAGTAGTTTCAGGTGGTTTCTGGGGTAACCATCATGCTGTTCACTTTGCTTGTGCATTCAATCCCTTCACTTCCCTGTCTTTATACCCTCCAGGCAGGGACTCCTCCTTATTCAGTGTTTTATACTACCTGGCACAATTGTCAGACATGTAAAGAAGTTATTACACGTTGCTAAATATTTCTGACAGGTGATATAATTTTATTCTCTTTCACAATACTTTAAGAAAACCAAAGTTGCTACCCATCACCTTTTCAAAAGAGGGAATGCTGCTAGTGGGAGCGAGATGGGTAACTTTCTCACCTCTACCTGCTGTCACAGCACCACAGCAGATCTCACCTCAGTTCTCGGACTCCCAGCTGCAGTACACTAACAATGCCCCTCTGAAGAGACAGAGATCCTCTTTCCCTCAGCACATGTGCAATAGTTTGTCGGTGATAGCAAGCACAGGAAAAGGAAGGATGGAAAGAAGGACAGCAGAAGATACCTTCACTGTTGCTGAGGTCAGGAGGTGTCTATGACTAGCAGAATAGGTTTATGAAGTATTAAGAGTTGTGAATCTGTGATGGTATCAGATACCCATTGCTACTAAGTATGCAGTCTGACTCACAGCACCTTTACCTTTACAAGAAACCTGAAAAGCAGGATGAGACAGAACCTTCTTGTGCATTATCTCATCCATTTGTTTTCCTTTTCATTCAAAGGTTGATCCCCTGCTGGAAATGCGTAGGTAAATTATTTGCCTCTATTGACATAGCAGTATTTTTTCCAGCCCTGGAAGCAAGCCTTTCTTGGTGACATCATCAAGATTAAACTCAAGTAATACAAGGAGCCGATGCATTTTTCAGTGACATGACATGTTCCATAACAATACTAGCTGAAGCATTTCCTCCCTTCTCTGTCACCACATCCAGCTGGTATTCCTTTTGCAACTTGCCACCTCCCTGCCAATTGTGTTGACCTAACTGTTAGTACAATTGTGCTTTTAATCAGCTCAGAAAGCTGATCTGGCAGAAACCAATGTACATATACACTTAAATACCATTATTTCTCTCATCAAGATCGCAGCATAACTGATTGCACTGGCACATCGAAGAAGTGACCAGAAAACAATACTAAGTCAGCACTGCCTCTGAACACTACATATTGTCTGAGTTGTGACCTGAAAAGAGTTGTTTTGAAAAACAGTAGAGCAATGCAGACAGCCCAGCACTGAGATACAAGTTAGCATCTTTTTTCTGGTTCCTTCATACCAGGCAGAATAATAGAAAGGGATTCCAGTATACCCAGTTCAGGAGAGGAGATATATTCCTCAAGCTTAGGGCTCCAGCAAGACACCTGTGAAGCCAGAGAGGAGAAACTGAAAGTGTATGTTTCTGAGATCTGAGACAGTCCCACAAAGGTAGCCATGGCTCACTGAAGTGTGTATCTGCGCTGCAGTCAGAGGTGAGTTGGTGTCACAGCTGTCCAAGAATTTGCTGAAGCCATGATAGCTCCAAACCTCAACATGAACTACCTAGGTGTCAGGCAGTCTGTGCTCAACATGCAGCGTATGCTCAAGCTCTTGTTGTGGTTGGCACCTCAGGTAGCTAGTTCGGAGAGCACCCTGGGGATGACTGCAAGTGCTGCAGCCAAGTCTCTGACTGCAGGAGGCACGTGACTGAGACACACAGCACAGCATCCTAGCTCTGCCCTGACAAGCTCCCAAACAGAATCTTGCCTGCCGTCCCAATTAATAAAGTTGATTCTGATTCCTTTTCAAGTGACCCTAAAGAGAAGTAACGCCTCAACTTAATAAGACTTACAAAGAAGTAATAGGTGGAAAACATTTTTTCATGGGGCCTAATATGAGAAGTTAGTGGGTGTGCTGATTAACTTCAGAGCAAGCAGGAGTTAAATCCTGGAGAGGAAGCAATTCTCAAGCTGCAGCAAAGATAATCATGATAATTTATCATCTGATAATCAAAGAGCACACACTTAATTTGTTCTCATTATCAATGTACTTCAAGCACAAGTACCTTAGTACAAGAAGCTTTTCTGTGCACACTTTGCACTGAAAGGGTGGAGATAAGGCCCCCCCCCCCCCCCCCCCCCCCCAATTGCAATGCAGTTACTTCTCCTGGATGGGTGATGGGTTGTAGTGCAGTTTGGAGTCCATGTCTGTGGCCTCCTTGTCCCCATAGATCTGGAAAGGGACCCCGGGCATGATGTTTTAAGCACTTGACCTTTTTCTAGGACAGCAGTGTCTTTTTGGAGAAATGACTGACAGTTCGTAAGAGCTGCAGGGATTTAGTTCATTAAGGAACCATCAAGAAATGAAGCTATAAATGTGGAGTTTTTAACCATGTCAGAGCTCTGGTTTGCAGCATCGTGACAGTGGGAAGTGTCTGTAGCATGCTAAGAGCAGGCTTTTACCTCCAAAGCCCAAAAAGTGGTTCAGAACTGAGTACGTATGCAGTCTCTAGAGCTGTAATTTGCACCGTTTCCCCCAGTTATTTAATATTTAATGTCACCTGAAGACAGGTCTTCGCGTAAAGCACAGAAGAAGTCATATGCCAGTAGACTGAAGCAGGCTTTTATAGCTCTCCCAGGTTAGGAGTCTGCAGGAGAATGAATGTCTGCATAAGCAGGAGACAGAGGTCCAAAAGTGAAATCAGTTACAGTAGAAGTATGACATGCTTTTACCACATGCTGATGGTAAAATTTTCTCTATGCTGATTTGCTTAATGGTTACAGGCAAAGTGAGCCATGGTTCTGGCTGTGCTGCCAAAATTTGCTTTTACAGTAGCAGCGCTAGTGCAGCTGCAGCTCGCAAGGCTTGGAGCCCCAGTGCAGAGGAAGCCAACAGATGACATCTTGCTGTCACGGCGTAGACTGTTCTGTAGTGGAGCTGGCCTCACGTTCCCTGGAAACAGCCTGGAAAACATGCTCTTTGTGTACATGCTCCCCCCTCCCCAGCTCTCACAATCACGGTTGAGTTAGGAAACAAAGTCCCAGCCAAAATTCCTCAAGGGAAAGGGACCCAACTTCTTCAGGATGTGAGCCTCTGAGAACAAAATCTCCTTGTGAGAAGAAAGCAGCTTCTTAATACAGGAGGATTACAATGTCTTGCTATGTTGGTTGTGGTGTTTTGCTGGCATGTGAAACAGATTTCAAAACATTCCACTTGATTCAGCTGTAAGAAAAGGACTTCCTAACCTCTGTCTTCCGAACTGGTAGAATCACCTCTGGGTTTGCAGACACTGGAAGAGGTGGCCTAGCTGATGATAGATTAAAGTGACAAAGTGCCGAAAGGAACCATCTTAATTTTATCATCTGTATTCATTGCAGCTAGCAACTATTTCTTCACTTTTTCACATCTTTTTGGAGTGTTGATCAAGTACCTAAAATGCTTTTAGTTCCATCGCTGGCATTATTGCCACATAATGTAAGCACGGTAATAATCTGAGCACCTCTCTTCACTGTATAGCTATTAGTCAGTAGGCAAAAAGCAGGCAAAGTAAAACCATATGTAGGTCAAGACTACCAAGATCAATTCATTTCTAATTACTTTGAAATCTTCAACACCCCAGCCAGGGATCAAGGCCATATTGTGTTAAAAAGAAAGAAGCAACATGTATTGGCAGCTCATTCTAATATGTTTGGGTATTTTATTCTTAAAATTAATATTGCCAGGATGCACCAAATAAGTGACACAAAAGGCGGGAAGGAAAAACAGGTGTTCAGCATGTAACAATGCATTTGTCCATTTATAAAGAGGAGCAGAATATAGTTCCTAGTTTTGATCCCTCCTAGGATTTGATCCCTCCTATAACAGCTTCAGTGTATGGGCAAGGTGTTTACTGACTTTGTGCTTCACATCTGTAAAATGGTTCTAACAACCTAAAGTGTCAGCAGTTGAAAGGCACCATGTAGTGTAAATGTGTAGGTATTATGTGTAGTAATGTCAGCAGTGGCTATACCCAGTACAGGAGATCTGTAAAGAGTGTTTGTTAGACCTGAATTCTGACCTGGATTAAGTTAAATTGGTCTGAAACAATAAACAGTTGCTGAGAAGAAAATTAAAGTTTTTATAATCTTCTTGGCTTCCACTTGCAAAACTGCTTGCTTCTGGCAGGATGGTCTTCTGAGCTAGCTAACCCATGCCATTGTCAGGGCTCAGATAGTTTTGTTTAGGATATAGTTTTTGCACATACAAGGGAAAAAGCAACAGAAGACATTTCTTTCAGCTCCTTTTGGAAGGGAGGAGTAGGAAGGCAATGTCTGCTCCGTGGAAAATGGCCAAAAAATGGTTGAGAAGGAGTCAAGAGTGGATTAAGACTGTAACTGGGAGCAGATCCAAAACAACATTTCCCCATTCCCCATCCCCCTGCCAGCTGCTTGTGTTGCACAAGCTGCTGTGGTAGGAATCCCATGGTCACCTGCTCTTTCTCTCTGCCTTTGAACACAACATGAGCAGGGAGAGGGGTCGTCTGGGACCCAAGCAACAAGGTTCTTCCTGAGCACGGCAACTACGACAGGGGCTGAACGGCTGTAGTCAGCCGAATGGCATTGCGCTGTTTGCGGCTCACTGACTCACTGATTTATGCTCTGGTCATCTCTGAATGTGGTGCCCAGATGCAGAAAGCCAGCCTTCAGCCTGCCCTGGAAGGAGAGCTCCTGTCAGGCTTCTAGGAAGGTTTTGCAAACAACATGAAAGGAAGCTGGGGCCGTACTGTGCAGTTCTTGAAAGCTCTTTGGCCATGGCTCATGGAACGAATGCCTAGAAAACAGGCTGGTCTTTTCATCACCGCTGCGGTTGCTCGCTTCTTTGGCTGGTAGCTTTTCCCTTCCAGAACTTCCAATTCTGTCCACTTCAGCATGCATACCAGCACCATTTATTGGTTTGCCTCATCCTGGGTGAATTCTCTTTTCAGGCTGCAAACTGCTTCTGTGACTGATCTCACAATGGGGCAGCTCACAGAGGATACAGGCTTACATCATAAAGTCTGTTTTTAATGCGAGCTGACTCCAGATGATGCAGGTGGAAACAGACAGGAGAGGTGACTGCTGTAGGTCAAATACTGATTTCAGTTACAAGAAATGCAGCACAATACTAGCCATGTTAAATTACTGGGGTTGCACTTGAGGCTTTATTATGAGATCAAACACAACTCTAAGGACTTCAGGAGTTGGTCTGCAGTGTTCAGGGACTTTTCTGACTTGCTGGGGTGGAGAGTCTTACACATAGCTGAGTAATTGTCTGTAAGAGAGTTACTTCTTTTATTAGCCTGTGTCTGCAATAAGAGGGTTTGGCTGTAAAGTGAGAAAGACTGTTCTTCATGTTGAATTCCATAGAGTGTGGCCTTTTCTCCCTCCTTTTCTGCTTACATAGTCATCAGATATTGTGGGGTTTTTGTACCAGTGACTTCATCTGCCATCATTAATCAGCAAGCTATCTCAACCCAGCAAGCTAATTTAGAGCCCCGCTTGTGCATTTGATCAGCAAATGCAAACCATGTGTAATGTCAGCAGGTCAGGAGAGGTGATGGAACATGGGATTTTCACCTCAGTTCCAGAAAGGGCCATAGTTGCTTCCAGGAAGCTGAGCTTGGCACTGGCTGTGGGGAATTGAAAAGATTTATTTCCCTGTATGAGAGCTTAGAGCTTGATCATTCTAATCAAGCATTTTCCAATCAATATGTTTCTTATGGGCTTTCCAAAGGCTGCATTAGAAAAGCAATTTTATTTATTTTATAACCCTGAAGCCCAAAGGGATTTGGGGGTGTGAGCTTTCCAGGGTCTTCGTACAGACAGCGAGAAGAGAAAGGCAGGGTCACAGGGCACCACACTTGCACAGTCAGCCTGGCAGAAACCTGGCCTAGTGCTTCGCTAGGTTTGTTTCTGTAGATGTCTTCATACACAGAGCCCCCAGAGCAGTCACCATGCACAGAGCATTATTTGCACTTGTGTTCTACTTCTAATACCCTGTTCAACAGGACAGCAAGAGACATGAGCCTATGCCTTTTATTTCAGATTACTACTGAAAAAGCTTCTGTTCCTGGCAGTGTAGGAAGCTTCCCAAAGCCTTGTCATTCTGATTACAGACAGCTTCAGGTTTTTTTGAAGAACACATAAGCCTCACTGGAATCTCTCTTCCTGCCCATTACACGACTCCTCTGTTCCCTGTCCAGCTGTTTTTTGCTTAACAAGACCTGTGAAGGCACATTTTCATCTGCTGCCATCCATTTCCCTTGTACTGGTTTATATTCATCTCTGAAATAATTCTCTCTGAGGATTAGACAGGATTCACCTTTTCCTCTTTTTCTACCTTTGCTTCTCTCTGGGCCTTGAAACTGCAGAGCCATCTCTCTTCTGTAGGATAAGGTAATCCCTGTGGGCCAGCAGCAGCGGGTGGGTCACTACCTGGGTCAAGTGGCACCTGCTGGAAAGACCAAATGGTCAGACACATCACTGCACGCCAGACCTCTGTCCTCTACTTGTAACAGCGAGTGCACAGACCATCAGCAATACAGGGTTTGTCCTGTGGTAGGGCCGTATCTTCCACATGGATGCAAATCCAAGAGCAATCCCAGAAGGCACTTATTTAGGCTGTCCATCTGCATGAGAATAGCTCTCGACAGCTCTCTTTGTTGCCCCGTTCACCTCCTCTGAGGAATTAGAAAGGCTTCCTGAGAAAGCCAGGTCCTTGATCTTCATGCCATTAACTTCCATGGCAGAGGTAGTCCTGAGTGCCCTGTGGGTGGGAGCCTGGCAGCACTGGTGGCTGAGGGGAAGGCACCTGTGGTAAGAGGTCAGTGCAGCAGCTCCAGCAGAGATTTCTGTCTCAGGAGGACCTCAGCACCCAGCTTGGGCTTTAATTTAAGCCCCCCTTCAGAGTGACGGACACACTGCTGTTGAGCTCAGCGCTGCAGCACTTGTTGGGGAGCAGCACGTCGTGGTTTGTGCTTTGAGCGTGCTACCAGAACAGGGCCCCTGGTCTGCAGCAACAATCAATCCGTCTGAAAAGGGAACCAGAGGGCAACAGAGACAGCTCAGTGGGACTATGGAGCTGTAGTCATTTGAAGCAGCTGTGCAACACTTTGCACTTACAATGCACTTCAGATGTTAACTGGCCAAGCCCCATGACACCTGTTGGCATTTTGGTAGTATAACTTTCCAAACAGTTGAGAAAAAAGGAGAGAACTTTTAAGAAGTCGCTCTGGTGGAGCCTGGGGAAAGTATTTGAGTCTAATCCTATGTTTTTCCTTCAGACCGTGTTGCCTTGACACAGTAATGAAAAGCACAACTCCATGCCCCTGTCCTGCATGACATGCACCATCAAATGCAGAACCACGTTATTATGCTTGATGGGTAACATGGAAGAAATTTTTTAATTAATAACAGAGAGGATGAGTTGCTAGTTGGTAGCAGACATTAAAGTCTTCTGAACTTCTCCAGCATCATTTTCCCACTCAAGTACTGTCCTATAGTCAGAGCTGGCCTGCCTGATGCTGCATCCGTCCCTGGGTGTTTGGGAACCAGCTGCTGATTTGCATGCACTGGCCCCTTTGCTGTTTGCCCAACTGTGCTACGTTTTTGGCGTGGGAGTGAGAACAATTCTGTCTGCCCTGCGGAAAGCAGGGATAAATGAGAGGTCTGTCTTTACCCCCTTCTCGCCTCATCATCCTGCCTGCCAGGCAGCCAGGCGTAAGGATGGAGTGCCTGGCCGAAGTGGAACAAAAAGTGAGAGGAAACTTACTGTGAGTGCTGTTTCCATCATGCATGCTGTTGTGTGGCTGCATCCTCATCTCGAAACTAAAACGGAACAGCAGCTCTCAGTAGTACCATACATCCCACTTTGCATTGGATTTGTGTCTTCAGGTTGTTCCAAAATGAGTCAAGGTGAAAACAGCCTACAGTACATTACACTTCAGGTTTTAGACGTGTCTGTTACATACGCCAGGCATAGCTACTCGTACTGTAAATGCACACCCTGACTTCCAAAGCAAAAAGAGATGCTGATTACAAGTGCTTAGCAAGATTCAAGATTGGCTACATGTCTTAAAAAAACAAAGTTTGAGGTCAGATGCAAATATTGCTAGCTGTGTAGTCTTAGGTGCAGGAGGTTATATTAAGTAAGCAGAACACTATTTTTCCAACTTCAAAGCCTGACCGTGCTTAAGTTTCCCGAGGGGCTCACTGTCAAAAGGAATGAACTCTTTAGAGACCATCAACTTAAACTCCTCTTCAACAAATATAGACATTCTTCTGCCTGTGTGTGTGTGTCTGTGTGTGCTGTGTAAATGTGTGTATGTGTGTAAATGCCTGGATGTGAGTAAATAGTTTTACTTGAAGATGTAAACTACCTCATCGACCCCTCTTGCATTGTCCTTGAAGAGAAAAGTGGATTTCTTCTGCTGTCCAGATGGTTATCAGCTTGTGCCCTGGGGCATGAGAATTAATCATTCTCATCATTCACAAGGTAGCTAGTTTAACAGGTGTTCCAAACAGGACATTAGGAGAGGAATAAGCAGCATAAGTAGATAATCTACTAAGACACCAATGTGGCAGCCTGCGATATTAGGGAGGTTAGCACAAATTTTTTTCCCTGCTTAATGCATATGAAGCTGTCTATAAATCATTGTTTTTACTCTGCTGGAGATGGTACTTGGAAGCCGAAAGATGACAGGCTAGAGAAGGCAATGGATCTCATAGAGACAGTTTCTGATGGTTTACGTGGTTTTGCCTAACCTGCTTTCAGCTATTGAATTAAACAAGTTTATGTTGTTGTGGGGTTTTTTTATACTCTGCAGATAGGGAGACCAAGATTGGGAATACTTGCCAGATTTCAGCCAGCAGATCAATGGCAGAGATGGGAGCAAAGCCAGGTCTGACTCCTGGAGATTCCTGACTCCAGTTTTGACTCAGTCAAAACTCAACTTCTGAAGTCTGTGGCAACACTGGCCACCAAGAGGGCATATCGGGAGAAAAGCTGCATCTCCGGTGTCTGATTTGAACCTACTGAAAGCAGCAAAGCCTTCCCACTAGTTTCAGCAGTCAGTTAGACACGTGAAACTCTGTCCTCATTTTGTAACACAGTACTTATTTTCCTCACTTGATTCTGCTTAGTAAATATCTTTGTTAGTTGAAGACAAAGCTGTTAGCTTTCACAGAGTACAAAACTGGAGAGATAAAAAGAGCCCATTTTGCTCTACTGTGGGCATGACAATAAAAGAGAAGATGGAGAGAGAAAAATAAGAAACAGCATCCAAAAAAAGAAAAAATGTATAAGCAGGATTAATTTTTCTTTCATGGAGAGTATAGGAAAGCATTTTCAGGACATACTGATTGCTATGTATGCTGTGCTTTAAAATCCCTCAGCTGCAAAGCCAACCCTCTCATGCCCTTGTTTTCAAAAAAACAACGGCTTCTTTTTAAGAAAAGGCAAAGAAGGTGAGGTACAAATTTAGTAAATTCTGTGTGTTCATGAAAGAGGTGTTTTTTTTTTTTTAAAAGTGGTTTCTGAAGAAGCGTCAGTCTGCACCCCTAGAAAAGCCTTCTGCAACTGAACTGGTTCAGCCTTACAAAGCAAATGGGCATGCAGTGGAGGCAGGCAAATAAAGAGGTTTTTTGGAGAAACTAACTTCCCAGGAAAGTGGCAGGGCAGGGAGGGAGGGAAATGAGAGAAGACTCAGTCCATCTAGGGAAAAAGCGATTAGCTTATTTTACGGTACTTCGTGTCTTCCAAACATAATGTGAGTGTGCAATTATGGTATCACCCTGTGAGTGGAGAGATGTGGCGTGTCCACCCACTCATTTTAGCGATAGCCAAACTGAATTAGAAAGGCTGCTTGGTGATTCTCAGTAACTAGAAGCCAAGTGGTCCTAGGATATACTACTTTGGGGTTTTTCACACAGAGTCACAGAATGCTGGGGATTTGAAGGGACCTCTAAAGATCATCTAGTTCACCTCCTCTGCTCAAGCAGGTCCACCTAGATCAGGTCACTCAGGAACACATTCAGGAGGGTTTTGAAAATGCTGAAACCCAGCAGATACTTGATTTGCAGCATGAAGTGTTGGGTCTGTTTCAGAGTTGCAGTGCAGCACACGTGGCTTCTCCCAGTCTGTGTAACTTATCTGGCTGTTGTGAGTCTAGTGCCAATCCATCTAAACCTCTTTTTAGATGTGGTATTTTTTTGTATTAGTTGAACAGCAAGCAAAAATACACTATCACCAGCACATGGGAAACATTGATCTATGTTTGTACAGGGAGTTATTTATTTATTAAATTATTATCTGTAAGGGAGTATGCACATCATGTGAAGTTATCATGTAGCTTTGTCTGTCGGCCACATTTTATTTCCCCTTCTTTTGTTTCGTGCATCATCTTGTGAAGTGCGTATCAGAAGTCCAGTTAGATTTGCACATGGCAGTGCTCCTTTGTGCAACTTATTACTTACATGGCATGGCAAAGGAGGAGGCATGAGGAAGGAAAAGGAGGAAACCAATGCATGAGCATTTCAAGTAGTCCTCAGATGGACTTCTAAAGTCTTTCATACATTGTGGTCTGGCTGCATCACATCTGGCTTCTTACTCTTTTAGCTGCAGTCACTATCCCTGGAGATACTCAAAAGATGCATAGATGAGGTGCTGAGGGATATGGTTTAGTTTAGTGATGAGCCTGGCAGTGTCAGGTTAGTGGTTGGACTCAATCATCTTAAAGGTCTTTTCAAAGTGTAATGATTCTGTGATTCTGTAATGTGCATGCTGCCCAACAGCAGCCTGGGATCTGGAGTGTGTTTTCTGTAGGAATAATCCCATACACAGCAAGAGATGAACCTCTCTCTGGCATTTTAGATGGTGGTTTCAGTGTCTCGGCAGATCTACACCTCACCCCAGTCCCTCCAAAAGGAAAGATCCTGCAGAAAACTCTGACCCAGTAATCAGAAGCTAATTCAATAGGGGGGAGAGAATTTAAGTCCTTCATAAATAAATAAATAAATAAATAAATGTTACTTCTTGTTTCTGTGTGGTACATAATGCAGTGTGACAGAGACAGTTGAAAGCCAGTGGAAATTCTTGCTGCTGCCATGAAAACATCCCTTCCTTCGTTCAGATCTGACCCTTTCTCAGGCTCGATCTCGATTCCTTTTCTGACTGAGATTCAGTTCTGTATGCAGCTGTGGCTCTGGGACTTTCCAAAGCTGCTGTCTGGGAATCTGGCATAGCAGCAGAATGCAATTCACTGCATGTGACCTCTTGCTAAAACAGAAAGAAAAGGATTGCCTATCTGTTAGAGAAGTAAAAACTAAAACAAAACAGAACAGTACAACTCCCAAGTTTCTTTTTGTGCTTAGTAGGAGGAGGGTAATCAGATCTCAGAGAATGGTGTGCAAGGAAGGAAATTTCTTCCTATGCACAGCATACAATCAGCCAGGTGCAATATGAGGAAGGGAGGTTCGTCTTCCTCTGAAGCATAAGATATTAGCCCCTGCCAGACGCTGTGTACCAGAGATCTGATCAGATACAGCAAATTTTATGTTCCTGTGCACAGTGAGAAGCTTTCATTTCTGTGCAACACATTGTAGCAAGTCAAACAATGAGTCATCTCGAAAGGGGGAAAAGGAAAGAAAGCTTTTATCTCCCAGTGGATTGGAGATAATCTCTCTACCTGGTTATAAAAAGCTCTTCACCGTTCTGCCTTCTCTCCAGGGGAAGGAAGTGATTTTAAATTTGTCTGTAAAACAGATATTGAGTTGTTACACCTCTCAGGTGTCTGCCTGGACCAAATAAAGGTAGCAGGCAAAAGGTCTTGGTCTTTCATGGTAACTTGTTTGGGCCACTATGAGTAAACATAGTAGTCCAGGCTGGATATACTGTGTGAACTGACTAGGAGAAAGGGAGTGCCAGATTCTCTTTGGAGCCCTGGAAAAATTGTGCCCAAACAGAACATACATGCTATTTTACTGTAAAGTGGCATACCACCCTTATATGGCTGCAGTTACATTGGTAACATTTTATCACTATACAAGGAACACAAGCTAAAGCAGTGCTGAAGGTGCCACAGCCTCAGCACTTGCTTTCCAGAGTGGGAACAGCACCAGCTGAATGTAACAGCAGCTGTGGGAAGGGGGATCCAGTCTGAATGCACCTTTCCCAACTGTACCCACACTGATAACCACTGATGTTTACAAATACATAAAGGGTGGGTGTCAGGAGGATGAAGCCAGACTGTTCACAATGATAGGACAATCGGCAGCGGGTATAAGCTGGAACACAAGAGGTTCCAAAGAAATACAAGGAAGAATTTCTTCACTGTGAGGATGACAGAGCACTGGAATGGGCTGCCCAGATGGGTTGTCGAGTTTCCTATGTGACCTATTCTAACTGGCCGTGTGCTGGCAGGGGGGCTGGACTATATGATCTTTCGAGGTTCCTACTGACCATTAAGATTGTGTGATTCTGACAGACACATTGTTACACTGCACTGATGACCGCTGACAGACACACTGTTAGGCCACATTAAGCAGCCCTTCTTTACAGACCCCAGCCACTTCGAGGGAAGTCTGGCCACAGCTCTCTTGCTTATGACTGCTTTTCATTATTTTTGATGGACGACTTTACAAGGGGCATATGAAGAGAGAGCACGCCTTTCTTCTACAAAAGGATGTGCACCAAGGATGGATGGGGCCAAATACTTTGTCTCTTGCATGCTCAGCACCTCAGAAAGAGCAGCTGGAGGAAAATCCCATCTCACAGTGGAAACCTGAAATGAACTAATGACCTAGAAGCTTTTTCTTCATGAGTTCTTGTTTTTCAATGTGTCACAGATAAACCAAGGTGCCTAAACTAGTAGAGTATTTCACAGTCCAGTACCTAGAGTAATTCCACCTCAGCATGACATTCTTCTCCTCCATCTTCCCGTGAGACGTGGCAAATTACAGTGCGGGGAGAAAAGGGGGTTCACTCATGTTTGCCTATATTCCCGTGGCTTGTCTCGATTTGTTAACACAATCATGGTCTCTTCCTGCCACAGGTTTGCAGCCCGTTTACTGGAGCAGGGATGATGTGGCGCAGTGGCTCAGGTGGGCAGAGAAGGAGTTTTCCTTGAGGCCGATTGAGAGCAACACTTTTGAAATGAATGGCAAGGCTCTGCTGCTCCTGACCAAAGAGGACTTTCGATACAGGTCTCCTCATTCAGGTGAGGATTGTTTACAGAAGCTATGATTGGAAAGAGAGAGGAAGCTGCGACAAAATCTGGAGAGGGTCAGAGGACAAAATGGTCACATTTGTTGCGACGGACTGGGCAAGGGGAAGAGAAAGAGCACAGAGACACTTGCATGAGGCAAAGACAAAAAGGACGATAAGGAAAGGAAATCCTGATACACCTGAGTTGTGGACAAATTTGAATGCAAATTCAGGCACAAACATCCAACATGTTTCTAGTTAAAACTCCCTGCAAAACACCTAGAAGGCAAACTTCTCTGGCAGCACTTTGTGACTTCCAGCTCCTTCCTGTAAAGGCTTATCTTTTCACAGACCCAGCTACAGTAGCAAGTTAATCAAGTACTCTAGCAGCTTTAAGAAGCCCGTATTAGCATTTTGCCTCACAGTTGGCTTGGCTAATGTGCTGCTGAAAGTGACTGCAAGACTCCTCCCTGGAGGACCTTTCTTGTATTTAACAGCCCCTGTGGGCTTTGCTTTACTTTACGGTATTCTCTCACGTGCTGGATGGATTCCAGCCCAAGACACAGCACAAACAGATGTGTGAATCAGTCTGCCTGTTGCTCAAATTATGTCTTCATTTATTCACAAAGAAGATTTAGAAGTGTGTGCCTGCCTGTATTTATATCCCTTGCGGTCTAGCTGCTCCAGTTTTAGAGTGAGAGTAAACCTCTGCCCTCCTTTGTTAGGGATGTTTAACTAAATACAAGTTGTTGTGAGCTTTTCTTTTGTGACCATACAAGGTACTCCTGTTGAATACAAAGGCTCATAATTCAGTCACCATAGGTGATCAAAGAGTTTGAACCAAGTGGTGACAGAATTGCTGTGAGGAGGCTTCCAGTGCACAGCTCGGCTCACTAGGAGCAGAAGTACAGCTGGTGCTGCTTAGATCCAGCTGATAAACAAGCCATGGCACTAATTCTGCATCGGGCTGCTTGGTGACTCCCTTAAACGGAACCCCACAACAGTCCTGCAGAATCTGCCCCATCTGCATGTGCTTCAAATCCAGGACTAATTTTGTATGGAAGGAGATGCCCGACATTCATGTCTATCACCAGTGTAATGCAGCGGTGGAAACTGATGTCTAGAAACATCTCTTTTTTTTTTTGTTCTGGTACACCACTTTGAATAATTCATTTAAAAGATTAGTCCTGCTTAAGGCAAAAGGAGTATTGTAAGTGAGGATGTGGGCAAGGGCTATAAGGGACTGCAACTCCCCTTATCATCCCAATGCCTTGCTGCCTGCAAGTTATGGCCCTGCTCTTCCCCTTGTGTGCCATGAGGGCACTTGAAATGAGTAGGATTAAAACATTTGTAGGCTGGAAATAGATCATTCCCAGAGAAGGGCCTCTGGCTTACACATCCTCACTTTATGCAGAAGGTTAAGCCCTTGTTTAGCTAAACTTGGAATGAAATAACCAAACTGAAGGCCTCCTCCCCTGCTTTTTCTCTCCTCTTTCTCTCCAGGTATTTCCCAATTATAATAAACTTTTTAGATGATATCTGAGTCAGTCCCTAAACATTTAGATGACTGTAGATAAAGGGACATTACCTCAGCATTTCCCAGAAATTAACTATACGTGAAATTTAAGAACTGTGAAATAGTGTTTGCCATAGAGGCATTAAATTTTTCAAGAGCGTAGCTACATAAAAGCTGTATCCTTTCCCTTCATAGTTGAACCAGGGAAACCACATCCAGCCTTCCAGCAGTCCTAACAAAAAAATGAGCTCACAGCCCCACAGCTGATCTCCTGGCCAGGGAAGGGAGGCAGCAGAGGAGAGGGAGAGTGCTACCTTGTTGCTTGGAGTGTTTCAGCACTAGTTATGATTAAGTCACTGTTCCATTCAAAGATGCAAATTTTGTGGTAAAATCACTTTTTAGCCTTTCATGTACTAAACATGGAAAAGGTAACCAGTTCTTGAGGCTTTGTTTTTAATTAGGTTTTCAGGTATTGGAATCCCCTTTTAAAAAATGCCCTAAAGTCACTGCTGAGACAGTAAAAGCAGCCAAGATAGTAAAAATAAAGGAAGCTGAACTATGTAAAGCAGAACGGCTTTAACTGTTTTGTGCTAAGACATTAAACCTGTCCGCAAATAAAGCATCGGCAGTTTATAGAGACAGGACAAGTGGCACACAGCGTGCAATCTCATCGCAAAAAATATTAAAAAGCCTCTACACTCTTGAGAAAACTCTCCCAGAAAATCCAAGGTTTCCTAAGTAAAACGTCATTAAGTTCCTCTTCATAAATTATGCCGTTGCTGCAACCCATTCCTCTATAATATGAGCAGTGGCAAACAGAATTTAAGGTCCAGAGACTTTCTACCCTGTGTCATACATTTTCATGTTGAAATGCACAACTGGTTACATCAGACAAAATGTATAAGTACCTATGTGTTTCCTGTAGATGTTGTTGGAGGAAGGGCATGAGTACAGAATGTGATATATAAAAGACAGAAAGTAAGCAGTCAGTCCATTGGTCTTCCAGATACTCGTAGAATCATATATTGTGGTGATTTGTTCCACTGAGGAGAGATAAAACAATTCTGGTGCTAGGGAATGGGGAGGGAAGCGAGGAACAGCCTGCCTGCAAACAGAAAAGAAGCAAGTTTCAGGATCAGTTCACGGAAGAACATGTCAGCTTGGTGCAGTGCAATTCACTGTAGACAATCCTGTGGAAGTGACACCAAAGCAACTCAACAGCCTATTCAACTTAGGTATTCACCCACACAGAGCACCAAGTCACCTGTGTTCTCTTCCTTGGCCAGCCATAGTCTGATGTTGCCGATTGAAGCAAATTCCATACAGATTCTAGAACCTAGAAATAACGAGCATTGGGATCTCATTTGGGCTTCTCAGGAGTCTATCCCATGGCACCAATAGTAATGTACAGAAATTCCTAACACACCTGTAGTACTCGAGTATCTCCAGGAGCTGTCACCACAACAAAGACATGCAAGATAGTTAAATCTCAGTTCTTTCCAAGTCTTAGAGTCCATCCCAAAGCAACTTCTCAAAGAAAATTTTCTTCTTTCTGTGGATTCCTAAGAGTGGAGTATCTTAATAGCACACTGCTTCTGGCCTTGAGGCACCGGTGTTGCCTGGAAGGGTTTTGCAACACTTTCTATCCCATATCCTTGTTGAGTAATTAAAGAAGAGCACCATCTTTGCTCTCAGCAACTCACTGCATAAATTATGGGCTCTACAGTTAAGAATTCTGTGTCTTAAGGTGTCTGTCTAAGAAAGTGAGAAGCCAAGTAAGCAACCTCTGTCATTCAGTAAGCAACTCCGAGGCTATGAGAAGGGAAGACACTGAACTAACTACCGGTTGTGAAGATTTGGAGCTCTTGGATGGGCATTTATGTCTTGTTGGGGTAATAAAAGCCATGTCTTGTAATTCTCCCATTTTTCCAGTCATACACAGAGACATGATGTGCACCTTTCTTTTCCTTTTTTTCCTTTCGGGGAAGAACCTTGCAAAACAGTGAAACAGAGGATTTTGCTCCAAACATTTTGAGGTCTGAAAATAGCACCCAGGAGCCACAAATTCATGCATCAGATGACTAAGTAAGTCTTCTCAGCAGTATATAGGTTTTCACTTATTTTTTCCTGCTGCTTGTCTTTCAGGTGACGTTTTGTATGAACTCCTTCAGCATATCCTGAAGCAAAGGAAAGCTCGTATGCTCTTCACACCTTTCTTCCACCCTGGGAACTCTATCCATGCTCAGCCAGAGGTCATATTACACCAGAATCATGATGAAGGTAACTCTGTTTAATTCTTATGGGAGCTGCCATTATAAAAGTGAGGAGGGTAAGGCTGTGAGGAATTATGACTGGCTCTAAAGTTACTTAAATAAAGATACTCTCCTCCTTTAGACTCCATGACTTTAGAGCAGTAAACTGGGCTAGGGAGTTGACCATCCATTGTCTGTTTATCTTCTGTTATTTTGTCCTGTTTCCAAAGCCTACTTGAAAGACGCAGACTGAAAAACTAACAGAAAATTTTATGGACCCCATTGATTCCTTTGTCCTCACTCTCAATTAGGTAGTTTGTGGACTTTTAGTATCCTGGAGATGCAACTAGATGCAGTTGTTTGCAAACACTTCAGCTGACAACCTGTCATCGCATCATGACAGAATTCCTATCAGTGAGCCCAACATGTTGCTCAGCTTTTGAGCTGATGGAACAATTCACACTGAAAGAAGGGTTGGGTTTTTTTTCTTCAGGTTATCTCTTATTTTTGCTATCAGAACTACTTGCTTAGGCTATTAGTTATCCTTCCAGCAGTGTCCTCACATACCACATCTGTCAGAGGTTGTGAAGAAAGAGTAAGTATGTTTGTGGAATTGCAGCTTTTGGTTTCTTCTGCTCATTAGTACAGATCAAAATGTAAGTCTGCTGCCTTTAATGGAAAATTAAGGTTTTATTTGCTTTAAAAATATACACACTAAAGTACTTCTTGATTTTCTTCAATAAAAGAAAAATATAAAGCCCAAGCTGTTTAAGCATCCTTTCCATGAAAGCATCAGTCAGAATTCACTTTTTCATATATAAAAAAAAAAATTAGTGTTATTCCTTTTTTTAAGTAAAGAGGAGAAGAGAACAGGAGTTAGGATATCACTCTAGTCTCTGCTAACTGGAGAGAAGATGCACAAATTATTCCAAGACTCAAACGAGGATTGCAAGAGAAGATTCAGGGGTACTGTCAGCCCTGTACAAGTTGCCCATGGCCAGCCTAGCAAGCCAGAATCAAATGGCACCATCAAATCTTGGAGACTAAGCCAAGAGCAGGGCAGCAGCAGGTAGGATAAGGACACTCCGAAGTGGTTCCACACAGCTGTGTAAATATTTCAGATTAGAAGAGGGTGCTACAGGTCAGGATGAGGTTGAATTGGCAGAGTTGTGCAAGAGAGAGTAGGATATTAAGACAGGCATCTTCCAGAGACCATGATTGAAACATCCATTTTTGCCTGAAGCTTTGCATTCACTCACAAGTGTGAATTTCAAACAGAACTACTAGCATCCCTCCCAGACACCCCTGCACTAAAGATATGGAAGAACTTTCACTTTAGAGAAGATTTCACGAGGATGTTGAGTTGGCCTTTCATGTGTGCTACTTAAAACAGAGGTCCTTTGCAATCTAGTACCAATTCTGTCAGAGCACAGGATGATGAGGAAACAACTTTGATTTCTTCCTCAAAATACTCTAACTGCTGGTAGTAACACTGTTTTTGCTATGAGAACTCTGTGCTATTACTTAAAACGTTTCTTTATAATGACAAAAATTAGTTCTTGTTTTGCTGTGAGAGGAACTTCAAAACAAGCAAAAGAAACTGCAGCTTGCCTGCCACAAGACTGAGCAATCAGAAAATCACTATGCAAAGAATTTATAGGCAGGTAGATTTGTTTATTTGTGTATTTTGACATTCCTTCTTTCTTCTTCCTGTTTCACTGAGTCATTTGGCAGAAACTAGCACAATTAAGTTTACAGTTTTCCCTCAGCAGAATGCAACTCAGTAGAAAAGACGAATGAATGTGAGAAATAGGACTTAACCCTGCCTAAGTCACAAACTGTAAGAGAATGATCAAGTGTGACTTTGGCATAATTTTGAGTGGTTAAACTTCGTAGGTAATGAATCTTTTTTACAGTCCCTCCTTA
This sequence comes from Colius striatus, assembly GCF_028858725.1. Taxonomy (NCBI): domain Eukaryota; kingdom Metazoa; phylum Chordata; class Aves; order Coliiformes; family Coliidae; genus Colius; species Colius striatus. The sequence goes on from NC_084759.1 coordinate 128,624,392, forward strand.
CTCCAGTGATCTTTTTCTGTTTTCTTCTGATGGCTCTTTTGGCTATTTTCTAATGGATTATATATTTATGGTCCCACTTTTAAATATTTTCATTTTAAGTTAGCTAATTGAGAATCAGATGAGACCAAAATTTCCATCTAGTGGCTTTTTGGTAGCTTCGGTAAAGTGGGTTTGACTATTTGAAATCAGCTGACAGAGGTTCAGAATATTTCCAAGATGCATTGACATTGGTTTTGTCTGCCCTATGGGCGTCGTTCTCCATTCGTGTGGAGGGGTGAGCAACAGAGAGTGAATTACCTACATGTCCAGTGGTCCTTCTGACTCAGCACTGAGTCATTTAATGGGATGCCATACAGAAAGCTTACACTGTCATCCCCTGTTTTCATGAGTAAGAAAAATAGTGCCAGTCTTCCGGATTGTCACGCCAGCAATTGTGCAGTCCCAGAGTGAATGCAGCCTTGCCCATACCTGTATGGATCAGATAGGTCAGCAATATTCCTGGGAGCTGAATTCCCTTTCACAGCTTTCCCTTCAAGAAAAGAGTGTTGGTCACTCAGAATGAAGAGCCAGACTGATGAGTGATTCTATTCCTGCAGGAAGTGATGCACCATATGTGCTTAGCTTACGGTCATTAGATATGCCAAGGAATGAATGTGATGAGGATTTTGTTCTATTCAGGGTGATCAGTGGCAGTGGAACTGTTTGGAGCTGTTTGAATTGTTTCATGGTAAACAGCGACTTCAGCCACAAGGGGATTCTTTAGTTAAGTATTTAAAGAGAAAGATTAGGGAAGACAGTGAACACCAGTGTGTATCTTGCTGCTTTTTAAAGAGTTCCTTGGTCCCTACCTTCTCTGCACCCTGTCCTGGTTTGGGATTGCTGTGGTTTGGGAGAAGATAGGTCTGCTTCTGTTTGTCAGAGCCAACTAATGTTTGCAGACAGCTTGGTGGAAAGCACAGCAAGGCATTCCTTTCTGTTTTCAAGAGAGCCACTCCCCACAGCCAAGGCACTTATTTATAAGTATGACAAACAATACAATATTGTGGTCTATATTTACAGGCCAAGAATGAGCACAGTTTGTTTGAATGTACAGTGATGAGGGTAGATGGTGTGTAGAAGATAGGACGCTGTGTAAAATTCGGGGTTGGTTTTCTTTCTGTTGTGGCAAAGAAAGGAGACTTTAAGGAAAGACAGCCACAGAGGTAGGTATAGTTGCAAATACGTTCCTCTTTGATCTTCACATCATTTGGGCTATCCCACATTAGCTGGCCACATTATATTTAAAGCTGTTTGGGTTTAAACAAGAACAATAAATATAACTGGAGTTTTATGTCCTCCAGCTGTTTCATTGTGAGTACCTCAAATAGCTCTGCAAATGCATTTTTTCACACACAAATATGTGGAAAAAAAGTATTCTGGAGCAATGTCGTTTCTCCCTAAACTTTCAGGGTTTACGCTTTGGCATCTTTATGTAGTTGAACAGCCCATTGAGTAGGCAAAAGGATTGGTGTTCTCTCACTTCTTGGCACTGTATTTTCTGAGGTCTAGAGGTTTTTCTGGTTCAGGCCATTCTCTGGGTAAGTGCTGTTCCTTATCCTGATGCATGCCTGGGTTCCAGCTCAGTGGGACCTCCTGAGTCTTCACCTCAAAAGAGTTTTCAACAAGTACCACTGCCTTGACAAGAGAGTGAGAGAATCGTTGAAGGAGACCAGAGCAAATGGAGTGAACAAACAGGCAGCCACAAATAGGCAGCTACTTGTTTCAGTTGTTGACACGTACCCAGCAGTTTCCTTCTCTTATCATCCAGGGCTTTCCACAAACAGCACTGAAATTTGATCTTTGTTTTTCAGATAAAAACCTGTTAGTCACTGTGCTCTGGTGGTATTTTCTTCTTTGTCAGTAATTTCCCAAGTCAAAACTGATGCCCTTAGTTAGGTTGAAAGTTTGCAGTGTTTATACCAAGCATTTCATTTTGAGAGGATTGTTAATACATAAAGCCGCTGACCTAGTGCCATAATTTACCCCACCTCTGCTGTTCAGGGTCACAACTGGGGAAGTACACTCATGCAAAAGTGATGCTAGAAGTCCTCTTGCTGGAGAAATATAAGTGCCTATATGGGACAACCCAGCAGTAGACAGCACGGCCTAAATAGAGCAAGGTGAAAATATCCTCATGAACATGCTACATGCTTTTAAAATCAAGCTGGAATAAAATTTAGCTAGTCTTTCACAAAAAGCCTCCTACCAATGGGGTTTTTTAGGTAACCCAATCCATATTTCAGACTAAAATATTCTCTGCCCTGACCCAAGCCTCTAACATGTAAAACTTACTACCCAGTATTTCCCTGGACACATTTCCGCTCTTTACCTCTGCCCTCTACAATGTTCATCACAGTACAATAACAGGAACCACATGTAGAGACATGAATTGCAGGAGATAAGTTTCAAAGTGTCTGCTCAGAAACACAGAATAGCTGAATCAGATCTTACTTTCTTCACATGTGTTCCAGTTAGCTTCTCAAAACGGGATTTCTCTTCACATGTTTCCCCAGGAACTACCGTTAGACGGTGGTGGAGGGAGATTTCAGAATACTGATTTCACTCTGTATAGTGCGAACTGTCTACATTTATATGGTAGTTTTCTGTGTATCTGTAGGTCACAAGAATAAAAACATTTCCAAGCTGGCAGCAGTAAACAGTAAGCCCAGCTATCAGTTTGACAGTTAGATCCTACACATTTATCACAGTATAGACAATCTGTATTTTGTTGTTGTTGGCTTTTTTTCTCTACAGATAGCTTTGTCCAGAGACCTTCAAGACCATCCACAGAAACAGTACACCACAACCCCCCAACCATTGAACTTTTGCATCGCTCTAGATCACCCATCACCAATAATCACCGTCCGTCACCAGATCCTGATCAGCGGCCACTGAAGTCCCCTATGGACAACACTATCCGTCGCCTCTCCCCAGCTGACAGGGTGTCAGGGGCAAGGCATCAGCAAGAGAACAACCATCAGGAGCCCTATCCTCTTTCAGTGTCCCCGATAGAAAACAATCACTGCCCACCTCCATCTGAGGTGCTCCAGAAGCCCTCCAGCCCTCGCCAGGAGAACACCAGGGTCATCCAGCTGATGCCCAGCCCTATCATGCATCCTTTGATACTGAACCCCAGGCACTCCGATTTCAAACCACCAAGGTTGTCTGAAGATGGGCTGCACAGGGAGGTAAAGCCAATCAACCTGTCCCACCGAGAAGAGTTAGCTTATATGAACCACATCATGGTGTCTGTATCCCCTCCTGAGGACCATGCAATGCCAATTGGAAGAATAGCAGGTAAGTGTCATTCTCTAGGCTACAACAGAACTGGTGATCTTCATTCATAATTAGCCATGATGCTATGTATTACGAGCTTCTTGTTTCCTTTTGCTACTCTGTCACCTCAAGAGTTTACTGGCATTCTGTGAGTTTCACCACATCTGTGGTTTAGACAGTTAAGTATGATTAAACCAGTTTCATGGCAGGTAAGCAAAGGTGCGGAGTGACTTGCTTGTGACCACAGAATGCGTAATTGGTATTGAAATGCTGGTGTTCTGACACTCACTGCCTCTCTGCCCACTTGCAATCCATTTGTTTCCCAAGATACCTATCTCCAAAGCCTTGTCCTTCAAACAGGTAGTTTTCCACGAATTGCATTCCCATTAACATCCAGTCCTATGGAAAGGAAAAAACCTCCTGTCAGTGGCCTTTGAGATAATGCAGTGTCAAGCTTGCTATTATGGAGGTGGTGGGACTAATGAAATAATCCCCTTGGAGTCCTACTTTGTAGGCTTTCCCGTGTTTCTCACACTAGGATTGTCCCTTTTTACAGAAACAAGGTTGCCTTTGTCCCACGCAAACCACAGGCATTGTCTCACTTTTGTTATCGTAAATAACTGACTTCACAACAGCTGTATCAGGAAGCTGAGGTTACAGAAAATGTTTTTTGTACTTGAAAGGGAACTGTAAATAAATAGGTAGAGGGCGAAGGGGAATCCAACCACTTCAGAAATATGCTGAATGCCCCAGTAACCAATTTCTTTTGAGAGATGTAAATACACACCACACCCAGAAATGTTCCATGCCTTTCCATCAGCAGCGAGCTAAGGTGATAGCCGGCTCCTGTGGGGTATTACACAGGCCCACAGAAGTACATTTTAAATCACCTTGTTGTTTTTTGTCCTTAAAGTGTCTTAAATTTGTTAAAGATGTGGGCTGCCTCAGCTTCAGTGAGGAAGGTTTTCTGTTTTCTTATGACTTACCACTTTAAATTCAAAAGGTACATATCTCACCATCTAGTCAAACATAAAGCATAAGGGCCATGATCCCTTCACGTAATAGAGAGGAGGTGTGTTACAGAAATTAATCTTTCAGCGTTTCTGCCTGACTTACGTTTGTCTCCTTTCAGTTTTTATTGCCCACACTATTCTCAGCAAGTTAAGTAATACACTTAATGTTATGGCAGGTACTGTACTGCTTGCATTGCTGGAGATTTCCTTTCCATAAAGTACTGTTGGAAGATCAAGGGATGGTTAATTTTTATTTTTCAGAAGGAAAACTATTCCTTCTCTATGAATGGAGCTTAGACTGAAAAGAATATAAGAAATAATACGGGGAGCAGGTGGTAGGGTGGTTTAATTTAAACCCAAGAGTTATCTTACATGCTTGGGTATCTTTGGTTTCTGCATGTTGTGCACTGGGTCCAGTAATGCTAGCCCTATAGCTAATTCTCCCGTAAAGGCATAAAGTATCTTTCCATCCCTCTGTTGTTTGCAGGGCAACAGACCCAAATCTGTGGATATCTGGGCCTAACACAATTGCTTGGCAAATACATGTAGCAGTTTTGAAGTGTCACACACAAGCTGTACTGGCTTGCCTAGCTGGTTTTGCTTGCAGTCTTGTGGCTTTAGTGAGACCCACCAGCATGGGTGGCATGTCTTAAAGAGCTGATGAAGTATTTAATGCCAGAAAGACCCAAGGAGTACTCAAGCAATCAGTTCAGATGAGAGCATTGCTTTACAGATGAGGGTCAGGGGATTACATAGCAGATGGTTGCTAGCATTTCAGATTTTTACTGATAAATTTGCCATCGGTGCCCCGTGTCCTTTAATTCTGAACATCAACAAGCCTCACTTGCTGTACAGGCACAGACTAGTGCTATTCTGTTTGGATTGTACTGGCTCATGAACCATAGCTGGACCCTGTAAAGAGCCCATGGCCATTTTAAAGGTGACGAACCCAGATTACTACCAAAAATGTAGACAGTCCACGTTTCATACCTGAAGTCAACTGCCTTGGTGCTATTGAAATTCAATGTCAGTCTACTTAGTCTCACTAGTAAGAAAGTACATACCTTTCTACCCGCTTCCCACCCACCTCACAGACTTTTAAATTGAGCTCTTGCCATCAAGTGATTTCATTTTAAGAGCATTTCTTCTTTATATCAGCATAAATCTGTTTTCCACTTGAATGTCCTTATCTTAACTAACACTGCTATAGCTAAGATGAAGGCTTTTGACCAACCATGGCTTGCCATTTCAATTTGAGAGAGATCATGAAAATTATAACATCTGGCTCTTAAACTGCAAATGCACATCATGGAATTGTCAATACAGAGGTATTGTTAAAAAGAGCTTTTTAAAAATCACTGGCATTATTTCCATTTTAGGGATGAGGAACAGCGATGGGTTGGGTAATGAAAAGATTTACCAGTAGTCCAGTGGCAAAGCTAAGCACTTACCTGTTTATACTGGTGAGAAGATTGCTTTGGCTTTCTACTGGCTTAACCATTTGTGTGCAGGTGATTTTCAGGGGGCGCAGCAATGAGGAGCAGCAGAAAGCTCTTTGGCCTGCTGACTGAAACATTGAGCTGAGATCCAAAATATGTTCTATTCCCAGCTCAGGTATTTTAAATTGTAAAAGGTTTTCTTCACAGACCTGAGATACCTCACAGCCTCATAAACCTGTTTACTTGTAGATAGACTCTGTTTTTAAATACAGTATGCAATTACTTGATGCTGAGAAAGAAAACAGTTTTTTCACTTGCTGCTATCCACAAATGCTGTTTTCAAGAGATGGATCAATAAATCTCTGGACTTCCTGTCAGACAAAATAATGACCTCCACTCACCAGCTGACTAATCTTTCCTGCTTTTTGATGTAATATCATTTCTCAAAATATTAATTTTACTGGTAAAGCACTTTGTCTTTTACAGCAAAGGATTTCAAGTTGAAAGTCTTATTCTCTTTTCCTCCAAGGCCATTTTACACTATTCTAGCAAAGCAAGAGGCCTAAAGTATCTTTACGTTACTCATTAAGGTCCCATATATTATTCCTCAATGGCTAGAGTTGATTTTTAAAGTTATGTTTAGTTATCTTCTCAACACAATCCACACGACTTTTTCTGTGACTTTCTCAGAACTAGGGATCGTTGTGTTGGGATGAGCCAAAGGCAGACTTGCATCCCCTGTAAATACACCAGGCAAGGGTTAAGCTAACTAGCTCAGGCATCAGTAGTCATCCAGCTATAACAACACTTAAAAATATTAAAAATGCTTCACAAAGGGAGTTTAGCAGAGTGGTGCAATGGACAATTTTTCCCATTGGAACTGCTAATTCAAAGCAGCAACAGTGTTTATTGGTAGTAAGCTCCTAACTTGGACTCTAGTGAGCAGGCAGTCGATTTGGCTTACTTTTAGCTCTGAATTTTTTTAATAGTCCTTTTTGATTCCCCCCAAACAGTCTCCATGGATTTCACTCTACAGGGAAAAAAAAAACAACATATTTTTCTTGCCTTTTTTTTTTCCTTTTTTTTTTTTTTAAATGTTAGTTGCAGTTTCAACCAAAAGAGGTGCCTGAAATTAGCTCTTCTGCAGGATGGAAATTCCACTCCCTACACACCTCTGACTGGGAGAGTTTTGTTATCAAACATTTTAGAACTTTGATACCTCATAAAAGGTACTTCCCCAAGGCACAAGGAGAGGCAGGGGTTATTGCATTGGCAGGCGTTTGCAGTGCTTCATGGCTAAGGCACGCGCTGCAGCCCCAGTGGAACCACAGCCACCAGAAACCCTCCCTGCAGCCATCCTCAAGTTCTGCCCCCACAGCTTTCCTTGGGAGTGCTGCTGTTAACTTCAACCAGGGCAGGTTTTCACCACAAAACTTTATTTAGTTGTTAAAAATGTCCTTCTTTGTTTTCAGATACGCTGTCTATCTCAGCTTGTTGGCATGCAGGAAAATGGGAGCTGACATATTAAGTCTCACTAAAGGAGGACGGGGGAACCCTTGCAAGAGACAGTTACAGGAGTATCTGACTACAGCAGAGTTTATTTCGTCCTAGCTTTTATCACATAGAGGTTGGCTTAGAAACATCCAAATTAATCTAATGCCATTAGAAACATCCAAATTAATCCAATGACATAGGCGCATTTACCTGACTTTTGATTCAGTGACTTAAAACTCCCTAATATGATTCTGGATGTTTCTTGTGAGGGGAAATATGTTTCTGGCAGGTTCTTTTAATTTCCAGCTCCCAGTGTCTTTCTGTACCAGCTCTCTGGGACTGAATAGCTTGTTCACTGATCCACAGCAAACACTGGCATTGGTGGAATACAGATATAACTAGCCCTTTACTCGAGCGTTGCCCAGTGCAGACTCTAACCAAATGACTGCTTGGGTGTGGGAGGCAGAGTGCTGTAGAACAATGGTACGTGCTGCTGGACTCTCTCACCAAGGGTTCCCTGTGCTATTGGAGTTAGGACTCAGTAAAAGCCATTGAGTTCCAACCGGGTTTACTCCGTGCAAATCTGAGGCAAACCTGTCCCATTCGTACAAGCAGCTTAGAAAGATGAGCATTGCTCTTCCCCTCTGCGTAGCCTCACCCTGCCAATTGTTTTTGATTCCACTTGGAATTTTTCAGGGGAGAATCTAAAGACAGGTGAGTCTTGCCCCTGTTGTCTGTTGGTATGCTGTTCTTATCAGCTGGGTTACCTTAGCAACCGGGTGGAATCTGACTTTATGAGCTACCAGATTTGTTTCTTCCTCTTTCAGAGTCTGAGGAAAAGCCAGGTAATGTTTAAACCATTCAGAGGCATGTTGTCTACCACTGTATTGGTTTGACTGGTGGAATGAGGACAGGCAAGATTCTTACCCTGACAAAGTCATGAAGGAGAATCTACCTCCAGCTTTGCTTCTGCCTCACCTCAGCCCTTCAGTGTGCCACACATCCAGAGAGTAACAGGGGAGAAGCGTGAACCCCACAGATTCGTAGCAAGGCATGTGTAAGCGACAGTCTGACAGACAAAACTGAAAACGCAGTCCCCTGTGAAGAGTGCATCAGCTATGAATGACTCACATTCTACTAAAATCTACAAAACAGTGCTTATAATGGGCGTAGGCTATGTGCTAGCTCTGAGCGTAGGGAGGTTCTTCCACCCCAAAGCTCTGTAAGGACAGTAGATGGATTGTTTTGTGTGGGGAGAGCGGTTGGAGGGGGAACAAGATCAGGGATTCTCCTCCCCCTTTGTTTGAAAAACTTCATCACTTCTCATAAACTTGTGTGGGAGAGGAAATGACAGGAGGGATTAGCTTAGTGAATCTTTCACAAACATGGTGCTTAAAAAAAAAACTACTAATCAACTAATACCTATTTTGTTACTTTGGAGTTGAGCTGGAAAGCTTCTTTTAAAGGTGGATAAGAAAAACAAATTCAGCAGATCGAACTGTTAGATTCATAACACTAGACATTTAGAGCTTCAACATCACAAGTCACTGCACTTCAAAGCACGGCACTTTGGTCATCAGTGTCCTTGATTTATCTGCTTGGACCAGAGCCCCAGTGTCTGCATTTGCTCCAGATTTGTCAATGTCACATTTACAACTGTGTCAAGTTGTAGGATTTTATATATATATATAAATGATATATATATACCAACAGAATCCTTTGTGCAAATGCAGTCACACCATATTTGTTTATTTTCCTTTCTGTACAAAATAGCTGTACAGCAGTTACTATGCGATGGCGTACGCTGGATGGTAAGGAGGGTGAGTGGGAAAGGAGGCAAAGAACAGTTATGCCAGTATAGTAAAGAAGGTGAAAACCCATCAATGAAGCACAACTTAGGAGTTTAAAGTTTTTCAGTAGCTGATAAAACTAGCCTTCACAGAAGGATGCAGCTTCCTGTTCCATTGAATTTTTAGTGTTTGTAATACAGTAGTATGTATAGGCTTTATTGTGCTGCAATCACTGCCCCAAGGAGTTTACTGTCCAAACAGACAAGGTAAATGTCAAGAAAGGAAGGGCATGCAAAGGTGAAAGGTGTTTTCAAGAGGTGTTAGTGAGAGGTGTTACTTAGTGGGAGCTATAGTGCATAGAAAATAAAGTCATGCAGAAGAGTGGATCAGTAGACACCATCTGACCAGTCCCTCACTCAGAACTGTAGGTTACATTTACTTCCAGGTTCAGGTGACTAGTAACACCTTTTGTTGTGCTATAATGCCTCACGTTTACAGGTTCTAATTTATAAAAATCTGTATTACCCAATTTAAAATTGGAACAGTCAATGCCCTGCATTTCTGGTTAGCCTGGCATTTCCCTGGTTCTCATCATGCCAGCAAGCAGAGCTAGCCATAAATTCGAGAGGCCATGTACATAACTTACACTGAGCTGCTGCTTTTCTCTGTTGCAGCTTTTTAAAGCCAGTTGTAATGTTTCTGTGATACAGCCACTTCTGTGTCAATATTTCAGTTACACCCTCCAAGCAGAACTTGCCCAACTGTGCCCATACTACTGGGACAGTAACACAGATTCTTGAACCCATATCAGTGTGGTTTTGATTTGGGGATTTTTGGTTACGAATTGTCTGCATGCGTAAGGCAGTGAACACAATGGGTGTTAGTAGTAGTAAAGGCTTAAACCTAATTCCTTCATATGGTCATTTGCTGGTTGGTAAGTGACATTATTCCAGAGTGACAATACTGCTTTGTAAGTAGAAACCACATTCTGCAAGAAAGTCACTCATGTGGACAGGCATGTCCACACAGACCTGCTGTGGCACTACATGTCAGGAAGAGCCTGGCAGCATGTCAGGTTCCCTGTGTGCACCAGCACTAAATATTACTATCCATCCAGTGATATGCATCACTGTTTCATTCATTACTAGTCCCCCTTCCAAAGTTGCATCACAAGCTTTGCTCTTGTGAATTCTTATCTAAACTGAAAACAGTTGCTGTGTCCTCCTTTTTGCAGAGGAGGAGTGCTGACAAACTGAACTGTAGAGACTTAGCTTTTGTCATATGCTTCCTTAGAGGCATTCTGGGTTTTTTTTTGAGACAGCATATACCTATGTTAATACCATAGAAGTCCACCTGTGCACATGCCTGAGACTGCCAAGGCTATCTTCACCACTGTTATAGGGTGTGATTCCAGCAGAACTGGGCAGCGTAGCACTGACTGGTGGCCTTTTGTGATGCACAGACTTTGGGGACAACTGTGACAAGACAGTTACAGCAGCTGAAAAAGTGACAGCCTGGCAAGCTATAGAAAACCAAAACCACAGTTCACTTTAGCATACTAAGTTGTAAGCAGTAGGGTTTCAGTGCCTGCTTTCCAGGTAGCTGACCCTTCTTTCTGTAGGGCAGCAACTCATATAGACAGATTGGAGCCTTGAAAGAACCTAAGAACCTTGGTAGGCATGGCATGTCACTCCACATTGTATATGACAATGATAATGTCACTGGCCTTGTTTAATCATTCACCCTTGCAGTCATGTACACTTTCACATTTGCAGTATATGCCACATCTATTTCGAGCTCCTTGTGGAAAGCCAAGCTACTGGAAAGAGACTGAAGTATGGATGAGAGTAAAGCTCACAGAGTTTGTATTCATAGGAGAAGCTTTCATTATAACCTTGAGAGTCATCTTAACATGGCATTAACAATTAATTTCAGCATGAAAGTGTGCCTTCACTACCAAATTAGCTAATTACACTGAAGAATGCCAGCAGAATGCCAATAGCTGGGATAGATGGCTGCAGATTTTCTGTGAAGTGTTCTGCTGTAAAGCTGCTGCCATTCTTACTGAACAGTTACAGAAGCAGAAATCACAGTCAGGTCTTGTTCTGGCCCACTCAGAAGCCAGGACTGACCAAGTCATAGGAAAGCTCAGTCACTTAGACATCACCCTTCCCATTACTGTGTTGCAGCTTCTAAATGCTATAGCTAGACAGATGTGCTAAGTGGGTACAGAGAAGTCTCAGCCTCCGTTGAGGTCAGCAGGATGTTAAAGACATTTTAAAGAAACTAGCCTTTTGATAAAAATAGGCCTCTTATTTTCCCTATATATTGCACACTTTCTTCAGGCTAGAATTGTGTTGGTAATTCAGATTTTTTTTTTCCTACAAAGCAAACTTGCATCACTTTGAACCATTTTAGTTAAACCAGGAAAATGTGCTGTAGTATTGACAGTGTTCACACTACACTTCACTGTCTTCAGAGACAGGCCTATTTAAGTCTGGTTTTAATATTAATCAGCTAGAAGTGGCATGCAAAAGTTTTCATCAGCTTATGATCATTCAAATGCACACCTTTAAACTGGTAAGACTCCAAATACAAAGAGGGTCTCAGCAGTACACTGTTTTCCTTCTCTGTTGAGGGAAGAAAAGGAAGAGAGTTAGGTTTTAGCTATGGGGATTTAATCCTGAGAAGAGGAGGTCACATTTCTGTTTTCTGCAAGAGGCCCATCCAAAGTGGCAAGTTTAAAGCTTATGAAGAAGTTCCTTTAGGAGGGGCTTCCTGGGAACACATCAGGAGACACCCTCCAGCCACAGTCATGCCTCCGAGAGTGTTGGGCTTTCTGATGGAGCATAGAAGTGAGTTTCTTGGGCAGCACTCTCCTACAAACAGTGATTTTCTGCTGTTGAAAAAAAAAACAAAACAGCTCAAATACCTCAGAAGACTAAACCTGAGAGTGAACTGAGGTTGTGACAGAAGATACTGAGGATTCTCACACTGTGAAGTTAAAACATATTGCTCTTGTTGGGAATTACTTTACTACAGTTAATGTATTCCTGCTTTTGCTTGCTTCTCTAAAGTAAAATTCAGAGTATAAAACTTCATCCTTAATTCTTAAATTCTGATGTCAGAGTGGTTGTGAGGTGGTTTTAGGATATGTATGTGAGCAGAGGTTGAATTTCTTACCCATTGTTCTTCATGAGCAATGAGGGTGAGGAAAAGCCACAGGATGATCAGAGGTGGGTTTCTTTAGCAAGAGAAATGGAAGAGGACTCTTTACCATTGTGGTAGAGCAGGAAAAGAACAACAGGAAATACCTGTCTGTTTAGTAGAAGAAATGGGAGGATGGAACAGGGAGGAGGGGAGAGCAACCACTTTTTTAAATACTTTAGCTTTAAGACTTTAGCTTGCAAATTCTTCATCTGTTAAGCTGTTCACATGTTCTTTGTGATTTGAGTGCTCTTTTCTACAACCACATGACAGATATGAACCTTTTGGATCCTCCTTCCTCTTACAACTTTTCATTGCCAAAGGCAGAGCTTGGCCTCATCTTGCTGTGTTACTTTTACAGCCTCACAGCACAACTGTTTGCAGGATGACAGTCTCAGGTTTCTGCTCTCCTTCTGCCTGATCTCCCACTCAGCGTTTGAGTACAAGACAGAAGCAACATACGACTGTTGTATTGTACGATCTGGCAACTTCTTTCCTCAGCCCCAGCCTGAATTTACTGAGCTGAACAAACAGTTGTCTGTCAAGCGGTTTCTCCACATAGAAACATTGGCCTTACTGTACCGGCTTCCTACCTTGCTTCCAACAGCAGCCAGCATTCACGGAAGGAAAACTCTTTTCCCTCAGTAACCTGGATATGGATCACTATGTAGGGATGAGCATGACTGCTCTATCTCAGGATCAGTGCTTCCTCGGTCCTCAAAGCCATTTAACCCCTCAGTAATGACACCTGGTTACTTTTTCTTCTAGTTTTGTCAGCTAAAGTAAGTGTGCCATGAAATCAGATGGGTACGGAGGCTGGATTGTGTCTCAACACAGCAGTCATCCTACTGTAGCCTATCTTTCTTTCTTAGTGTGCTGTCTACTGTTTTCAGCAAGAATGTGTCCTCTCTCTGCACCATCTTTATCGATCTCCCTCCCCATTTCTGGGATGAGAGCAAGTTAACAGAATAGTTTTTACCATAATTCTGAAACAAATAACAGTGTCAGCCAGCCTGATAATTTTAATGTACCAGTTAGGTGGCTTGAAGATCCATTTGGCTTTGTCCAGAAAGCTGTGCCTGGTTCACGATATAGGATGCACTTAAATTAGAGTTTGTCTCTATGGCAAACCTAAACTAAGTCAGGACTCGGGAGTTCTCTGCCAATCTTTTTTATTTTCTGTACAAATGAACAGCCATTAACCTTTGTGATTTATTGGTTCTGGCTGCAGTTTATACAAATCCAGATGCACCAAAGTAGTGTTGTCTTCTTAAGAGACTTACTGACCTTCTCCGGCAAGGGCTGTGATCACAGACTGTAGGCTGAAGATCCATGGGACCTTCTAGGCCTCTTCGTCTTCCCACCTCGTCCTCACCTGCTCTGCCAGTGTGGACTTTTTGCCTTCTTTGGCTTGGCTTTACCATTTAGTAGGTCTTCCTGCATTCAGATTTAGGTCTCAGAAAACCAGCTGGTGGGTTTTTTTGCAGGTTTTTTTCTTCTTTTTAAGTGATTAAAGTCAACTCATAGAGAAATCTTAAAACAGACCCAGCACAAGGTACATAGCAAGAGGAAGGAAGGATAGAATGGAAGGGAGATCAGGACCTTCTGGCAGCAAGTATGGCCAGATTAGTTTTACCAGGTCATCATTTTTATACTGTGAGCATCACCATCTTAGCCATCCTAACCACACTTCAGGTGTGCTTATGGAAACCACAGTGGCAGAGAACTCACAAAGTTCTGTCCATTAGCCTCAGTTGTGAACAGCCATTGTTTGCTTCACTGTGAAGAAATGTAACTGAAGCATAAATCACCTAGTAAGACAAAGGGTGCCCAGCCTGGGAGAACTCTTCATCTGGTAGAAATCACAGAACCATTTAAGTCAAGTGATATCATGCTGGAGAAATTTTAGGCTAACCTACTCAGCAAGGGGTAAGGCCTCAGCTGATGTCAGAGGGAGTATGACAATATTATTTTGGCATAATCTCTCCCTCTGTGAAGCTGTGCTAGTTTTCAAGTCAGTCATCAGCCAGACTGAATGCATTTTGTGTAACGATCTTCAGTGCAAGATGTGGGTGAGTCTCACAAAATGTTTCTGTGGTTGAGAGACAATTTTGGTAGTTGATACATGAAAAGGGCCAGCTCTGCTTCTGTGCCACAGGCCTCACTGAAACATCATGGGTCTTAGATGCCGAGTGTGTTTTAGGAAACACCATCATGCAGGGAAATGTTGTACTCTGAAGGAAAAAAAAAAGAACTTTTTAGCATAAGTATGCCTGTACCATTAACAGCATTATTTAGTCTAAGGGAGCACAGATGGAAGACCTCTCACTTCTGCAGTATCAACACTACTAGTCTTGTGTCTATCTTTGCCATGTGATACTAGAGAACTCATTCATAATGGTTAGGCCAATGTCAAAATGCTAAGAACATAAGGTCCATAATGTTTCATTTATAGATTGCTCTGAGATGCTATTTCAATTCTAAGGAATATATGTACTACTATCATGTGGCCATTAGGAAGTATTTATATGCCAGTTTTCCTTTAGGTGTACTTTCAGAAAGCTGTGCCTATAGACTTCCAAGGGTATGTGAAATGAGGGATCTATAATACATGCTTCCACTCACCCAGTGTCTTTTTGACCTTCACAAGGGATCCTTAATTACAGTATTATTGCCTCTCCTTTTTCATAACATTATCAAAGCAATGCTGTAAAAGTGGGCAGTAAAAAGAGCTTTTCAGACACAAAAGAGAAACTGAGTTTTACCATGTCAAATAAGAGTGGCTGAAGCTTGGGTAGTTCTGCCACCTGAAAAGAGTTAAAACTAGAACGAGGAGACAATTTGGCATCTGTCAAAAGAGTTTAAAGCCAACAATTAGTGTCTATGGGAGAGATTTGTCTTAGTTTAGCCAAAAGGCAGGAAACTGCAGCATACTCAAACTGTTTAGGTACGTGGCCTAATTCAACTCCCCTACTGAATCTCCCAGACTTTGAAACTTGCTTGGCCTCAGCAACATCCATGCACTTTCTTGCCATCGCTCACTAGCCAACACACACCCAGTGGAGAGTCTCACCATGTGACTGCTCTTTGGAGGCCTTCTGAGAGACAAGGAAGTGATTTAGGCTTCATGGAGTCACTCACACCATCCATATTTGTGATTTACACTTAGAAAACAACCATCCACATACAAGTCCTTCTCTCCATTTCTCCATCCTTCCTGAAAACACATGTAAGAGTTCTTACCTTCCTGGAAGATTCAACTTCATTGTCTTTACCAGCCTTCTGTGGAGGTGCCTCTTTTCTCCACTCCTTTTAATAGCATTTTCTAGTTTTGCTGCCTCTTGCTTTTTCACCAGTTTCATAAGCTTGCAGTCTACTCCAAGTGACCTTTACTATACTTGACATTTGTTAGACTCTCTAAGAGTTATCAGGTAATCTTTAACCTGTAGTCTCTATTGTCTTGGTAGATAATTTAGGGAGCCCCCTGAAGAACCTTGTGGGTTTTTTTTACCATGCGGTCTGTGGAGAATGATACTCAGGATTTATTTGTATTCAGATTCCTAAAGTTCTCCTATGTGAAACGTGAAAGAAGGCAAACTGATTTAGGTACTCTGCAAACAAAGCTCATATGTTTCACTAAACTGCTAGTTGAGTTAGTGCTGCTAGTCATTAGCTGGTCCATGATAAGAATATGCATGCTGGTAGGTCTCAGGAGAGGTGAAAAGAGATACAGTGAGCCTAAATATTTTCTACTGGTGTTTAATGGTTTTTATTTCTTATTTGCAGTGGCTTGGGATACAGTTGCCATAGTTGCATTGATGCATGCCAGCTCATTAAATTACTGCACCTCAGTCATATATCTATATTTGCTGGTAGACAACTGTAGCTTTTGAAGAAGATTTTTAAGTGGTTGCAGAAGCCAAGCAGAATTTTCAAGAATTTTCAATTTTCATATTGAAGCAAAGAGAGGTCAAAGATACTTGGGTGGTTGGGTTTGGTTTTTTTTTTTTTTTTTCAAATTCCACCAGCCTACTAAATACCTCTGCAAGTCTGAGCAGCTCAGACAGTTTAGAATATGGGATGGGGCCCTTGATCACGTAGGACTTTTCTTGTGAAGATCTCAAGATGCAGATCTGAGTTCTTCTCATTTGAGGAATATTTATATTCAAGCCTAGCCTGAATCCATTTTAAAAATTCAGCAAACAACAGAAAACAAATCTGCACTTGAATCCTACCTCTTGTCAGAGTCTGAAGCTCTGTTGTTAGTCCAATAATTTTGCCACCCAGACATCTTGGGCTGAGTATTTTTGTGCTTTCTTGTTTCTGTAAAAGATACGTAGATGAGGTGCTGAAGGACATGGTTTAGTGATGGGCTTGGCAGTGTTAGGTTTGTGGTTGGACTTGATGATCTTTAAAAGTCCTTTCTAACTGATTCTATGATTCAACATGTGTGAAAAATACTGATGGGAAAGTGATGAAAGAACAGGGGTTTTTGAATTGGTGTGAGGAAATATGTCAGAATTTGAAAGTGGTAGTCTGAGACTTTAAGTTTTACGTTTTACGCTCTTCTGCAGACCTCTGGCGTAGTCCAGGGGAAATCATTTGCTGGGTGAAAGACACCTGTGAGTTGGGGTGGGAGGACAGGGAACAGATCCCCTGCATCCCTGTGCCAAGAAGGGACCCATCTAGGCTGGTCATTGGCAAATGCATGTGGAAGAGAATTATTTTCTATCCTGAGCACAGCTGCAGGTACCTTATTCTGGGTGAGAGGGAGGAGGCCATCACTGAACAGCATTCACATCCATGAATTTAAAAAATCAAAATTGATTTCATTTGTTAAATGAGAAATCCAGAAAAAAATTAAAATGAGAGTGGATAGTTTTCGAAATGTCAATGAAAATAAGTTTTTTCCAACCAAAAGATGTGTTTGCTTCCTTTCTTTCACATTGCTTCTCTTGTAGATGTCACAGGTGAGGTGATTATTGGGGTAGGTTTCAGCTAGAATGGAAACCCACAATTTTTGCCAAATGTCATCCTTCAAAACGTGCTTTGTTGTCTTTAGGACTGATGAGGAGAGTCTATAGCAAGGACACTGGTAAACTAAGCTCTGGTTTTAGAGACAGGACAGGTTTCAGATGTACTCTTTACAGTTAGAAAATTAAAAATACCATCAATAATGTTAATATCTCTAACCATTTCAGGTGTGCTTATTAAATATGTTATTCATATCCCTTTTTAAAAACTGTTTTCTGTTCTCATACTGAACATGGCATTATCCCCATTGTAACATGTACCAACCCCAGACAGACGGGAGTTAGAAAGAAAGGCTGACAAGAATCCATCTTGGCACCCAGAAGCTAGATGTCTTTGGTTGCCTGCCTGTCCTTTGACCACTCTAACAAGAGATTGGGTTTGCTTTCAAAGTAAATGAAACTATATGTCCATCTTAGGGACGTACACAGTTGAGCTATAAGACCCCTGTTGTTTCTGATAGCAACAGAACCCCCAGCTCTGTGCAATTCACTTTCCATGTTTCATTGTTGCCAGTTATTATGCTGTGCTGTGCACACACACATTGCAAGCAGGAAGTAGAAGCAGCTCAGCTCTTGGCTTCCTCAGTCTCAAGAGACTGCCGTGAAACTGAAAAACACTAAACTAAAACCTAAGTATCTGTTAGACCTTTAATTAGCGACCTAAGGAGTGTTTGCCAAGAGGAAATTTGAATTCAATTATCCAAATAGAAAGTATTTAACCTCTCAATAGCACTCAAGTAATTACAATACTTGGGTTGGTTTTTGTTGGCTTTTTTTTCAGGAACCTTAAAAAAAACCCAAAAAGCAAATTGAAAAATGGTAGAAGGTGTCAGTTTTATATCACTTGGAGTGTACAAAGGAAAGCTGCAACATTGCCCATGTTTCAGACCCCTCATGTTAGACAGTTAGGGGCAGTTGTCAAGCAGGGAGAGCAGGTTGCAGGATTCTGGATTTTCCTGATGAAACAGACAGCAACAGCTTCACGGCCAACAATGGTAATTTTATGCGTATCGGGACAACAATAAACACACAATTAAGATCAGCAGGTCATCTCACACAGCTTTTAATGTGATAAAGATACTCAGTGTCAGAAGGACTGTGATGCATCAGAAGAGGCTCTATAGTCCGTCTTTTCTATCTTTTGCAAGCATTAGTTGATACCAGCTAAGTCATTTTCATGTCACATTGCAGCAGCTGTTTCAGCCCTGATCCCAACTGTCCTTTCACTTCACATCCACCCCAAATTAATTCCTGAAAAAGGTGACTATTTTCTTGCTTCTCTCTTCACAGACTGTAGGTTGCTTTGGGATTATGTTTATCAGCTGCTTTCTGACAGCCGGTACGAAAACTTCATCAGATGGGAAGACAAGGAATCCAAAATATTTCGGATAGTGGATCCCAACGGGCTGGCCCGGCTGTGGGGGAACCACAAGGTAAGGAAGCAGTGCAGTTTTCCTCTTACAGCACCTCACCTCTTGTAACATCACAGGATTCACTTTGAAACAGGGGAAAGGAAGAAAGCACTTGCGTTTAAACTACTACTTGGGAAGCCATAATCTTTCATTTTATGCACATTGGAAATATTAAACATCCAGCCTGAAGCACTAAAACCTACCCTTCATATACAGAACCTGTTTTTTTGGTTTAAAGGCATTTACTTACAAATGCGTTTTATTATAAAACACAAGGAGTGCAAGAATTAACGGTCCTTCTCTCTCAAGACATCTCATTTCTTCCCGAAACCTGATTCTAAGGGTGTTCTGGTTAGATGTGGTCTACAAGGAGCTGTATACTGCATCTCAACAGGAGCATTCTGTCTGTGTCCCTGTCTGCACCAACATTCAGATTTCACACACTGTCCTCTGACAGACACCAAATGCTGCAGAATTACGTATTTCCTTTTAAGAGAGTAGTAATTCTGCTTTGTTCTCTAGAAAGCAGTTAATGGTTTTTGCAGTTTGGGGCTGAGTGTATATAGGAGTTTCTATATGTGTATATGCAAATGAGTGTATTCATATGAATATATAAGTAGTCAGCATCAATGTACAAAAAGGAAATTATGCTTGACCACTGTGATACCCATCTACGATGAAATGATTAGCTCAGTGGATGCAGAGAGAACAGTGGATGTATCTTAGCTTGATTTTAGAAAGGTTTTTTTATACTGTCTGCCATAATATCCTCATAGACAAACTAATTAAATATAACCTGGGCAAGAGTATAGTGAAGTACATTAAAAATTGACTGAACTGCTGGGCTGAAAAAGTTGTGACCAATGGCACAAAATCCAGTCAGCAGCAATGTTTGTTACCCTGGAGTTTTATTCTGGGGCCAATACTGTTCATTAATGATGTGGATGATGGGATAGAGCACACCCTCATCAAGTTATCAGACGATAAACAACAGTGATGTGTGGCTGATATGGTTGTGCTGCCGCCCAGAGGGACCTGGACATGGTGGGGAAAAGAGCTAATGGGAATTTCATGGAACTTGACAAGCTGCGATGTAAAGCCTTCCACCTGGGGAGATGGGAAGACTCACAATGCCCCTTGTTAGGTTTTGTGACACCCCAGTTATGGGACTGTTTTACTAGGAAGATGGTAAGACTGGAGCAGGTTGCCCAGAGGTAACTGCAGAGTCTCTAGTCATGGTCCTGAGCAACCGTCTCTGGTTGATGCGGCTTTGAGCAGGGGGGACTGGACTAGGTGATCTCCAGAAGTGCCTTCCAACCTCAACTATTCTGTGATTTACACATAGCCAAGAATCTTGATAAGGTCAAGATTTTCTCATGTGACTCATTGCTTACAAGAACATTGGTCTTAGAGGCCTTGGTCTGCAACACTGGGAATGGAGTTCTGCCCTTATCAAGCCTCCTTGCTGATCATGGGGCCTCACCGTCATCTCTCATGTTGGGTGTTTAAAGCTGGAGCTCCTTCAGACCACTAGCCACTTGGGAAACACAGTGGCCTTTTAGCTTGTAAGAAATGGAAAAGCACAGATGTGACTTCAGGGGGCTTCCCAGTGAGCAGTCTAGATTTTGCAGGGAAAACACTGTCAGTGGTAGCGTTTAATTGCAACAGGAGCTCTTTATGTGGCCTTCCTCAGCAGAGCTGTTATTGCCAGGGCGAGCAGAGGAGGTTTTAGACAGGCGGATCCAGCTTATTTGATAAAGCCAGGTCAACACTGCAGTCTTCTGCCTGATGATGTTGGTCTGACAAAGCTCTGCCAAGCCAGACTGCTAACAGAGCAGAAGCAGGCTTCTACTAGTTTGGCATGTTTTGCCCATGGCAAGGCAGCTGCTTTATACTCATGCAAGCATGGCTTTGTCAGTGTAGTTGTCTCCCTGCTGGGAGTTTCTTTGCCAGCAGAGTAACCAGGATTCCTTGTACCAGAAAAATGCTCTTTATGCAGACATAGCCTAAGGGACTGACGCTACTAATCCCAAGTCAGTACCGTGAGAGCTGCCCACATACGGCTCTACCAGTGCCCCTTGCTTCTGCCGTGTGACGCTCAGTCAGCCCGCAGTACTCTGGATATACTGCCTTTGGGGTCAGTAGCTCCCAAAATGAAGGGGAGGCTCTGTCATAGAAGCAGATGTACAGCCTAATGGGCTTCTTGATTTACACTTCAGTAGCAAGGGGAGAAACAGGCTCTCCATCTCCACAGTGCTCTGTAAGCATTAACTAGTTAATGGAGGGGAATCCCAGAGGAGCAATGCTCTTAGCAGAGATTGCTGCTAGTTTCAGCCTCTAAGCCACAGTTCTTAGGCTTTTACAAAAGGTGAGTTCATTAAGAACGGGCCTGTCATACATCCCACTTGATGTGTGCATCTCCCTCCATCTTATGTCTCCTCTTGTGGCTGATGAAGCTTTTTATTACCTGAAATCCAAGAAACTCTAGAAAAACATCACTCGGCATTTTTGTTAGCCTTTGTCACTTAAATCACCCCGAATGACAAGAGACCCATAAAAATTTGGTGATGAGGACTGGAGGGGCAGGATGGGCCTGCAAACAGCAGAAAAGTGGAACATGTAATTTCTTGAACTGACTTGGTTACATTTGGTAGCCGTGATAGTTCTGCAACGTCTTTTGGGGATTAAGAAGATTTTAATGAATCATCTCACCATGGTTTTCCTTTTTTTTCTTGAAAAAAACAGAACAGAACAAATATGACTTATGAGAAAATGTCCAGAGCCCTACGCCACTACTACAAACTAAATATCATCCGGAAGGAGCCGGGACAAAGGCTTTTGTTCAGGTAATTTCTTCTTTTCTTTGTCATTCCTTTCTACAGACAATTAATTTTTGAAGATGGAAGACAGAATTGTGTGGGGGATACTTCATTGCCAGAGCTATAACATAGGTGACAATAGGCATGCATTTGTAAAAGCTGTCTAGACCAGTGCTTGCTTTCCTGCTTTTAAGGCAGCTGCACTGATTTATAAAAGTACAGGCCTGTTTCAATGATCAGTGGAGTTGATAGAAGTCTTTTCACCCACTCCAAGCATACTGTGCTGTTGACTGAGACCTCAGCTAAATGATTCGTGATCTCAGTTGTTCAAACTTCTGGAAAGCCCACTCCAAACTGACTTCTCAAACACAGTCGCCAGTTAGAGCTAAGCAGGGATCAAGCATCTCCTCCAGGGCCTCAGCATTGCAGAAGAGAAGTGCTGATGACCATGTCTTCAGCAGTGCTGCCTTGGAGGAAGAGAGGGACCTGCAAGAGCTCTTCATAAAACCTAACGTGTTGGATTGGATGATAGAACCAAGAATTTAGGAAATAGTGCCTGAAACAGCATTAAAGCAGGGAACTACTCGTGCAAACTTGAGTGCAGCTGACAGAGCACGAGAGCACTCCAGTTCTCTGCAGAGAAGACCAGCGAGTCCTGGTGCATACGTCTGACCCACAGAACACTGAACTCGGACCAAAGATTGCTTTGATGTCAGTGATCTGGATCTGGTATTGTGCTCAGAAATGGTATTAATAAGGAAGGCCGTCTTGGAGTTTTTCTTAAATAGCTAACAGAACTTCATTAGCACTCAACTATCTACAGCTGAAAAGGTTTCTGTGGAATGTTTTGTTTATGTCAGCTCTTAGAAGGTGACTTGGATGGAGGAAGGAGAACGAAAGGAAGAAGGAATCACAGGCAAAATCAACTGCACAGTTTAAATTTATTCAGTTTTTGTGTGGAAAATCAGAACAAAGTTGCTCCATCAGCAGCAGTACCAAGGGAACCTGGATTGCTATGGCCTCCTGTGAGGACTGCACCCACCCCGGGGGGATTCTGTGATGTTGGGCAGTGAATGTGCTTATCTTGGAGACTCTCCTTGAGTGGAGGCACAAACATAACAGGAGTCCATCTCTTCTCAACCAGGCTGCTTCTTTTCTTAAAACTGTAGAAAATTCATACTCTCAGAGACCTCAGTTCCTCTGTCAGGCTTGCCCAAAATTGACCAACGGATTCAAAGGTCACCAGGGAGCATAAAATAAGAGCATAAAAACCTCATTTCCTTCGGACACTGGAGAAAAAACTCAAAAAAACCCAACAAAGCGCTTTTTGCACAATTCCCAATAAAAACTTACTCGATGTTGTTTTCTTAGACCTATTTATATCTGAAGAGAAGAAGAACAGCTGCAAAACATCAAGCCGTTAATGTGCCTTTCTTGGCTATTTCTCGCAAGCACAGAAATAATAGGAACTGTGACTGTGTAAGTAACGTGCAGGCAGTTGTCCTTTGCAGATATCTGTACAGGACTTCCAGTAAAAACAGAGGCCAAGAGGGATTTCTCACAGGTTACCCGAGTGTCCTCTGCAACCAAAGAGATCGTAGGTACCATTTCTTCATCATCTTGTAGTTCTGGTGTTGGGTTTTTAATCGAGTGCTATCACAAATACCTGTGTTTGGGGCTCCTTGACGTGACGTAAGACACAGACCAGCACCCAAAGTGTCGCGGTACGGTACCCGTCAGCCCATTTCCCATATGGCTTAGGAAACAGAGCACACAGAAGGCAGGGAAGGCAGTGGGATCACTCTCTGTTTTGATTTCATCCTCATGCAAGATTAACAAGACACGGTTTAAATCAGGGCACAGCCTGACCCATAGGCTCCCGTGCCTTCTCAGTGTGTAGCCACAGGCTGATTCACCACTTCTTTATGCTCAACTTTCACCACCCTAACACCATTTTATATCAGCAGCCTTCTTCCAGCATACAAATGGGAGTGACACAGCACTGACTCACTCACAGCCCCTATTTTTTCTCTCTTCCTAAATGCATGTGTGCACATGATTTCCAAAATTAGAAGGGGTGGCAAAAGGTTAGTTGCAGGCTGTGCTGTGCGTTTGCTGAGAGACTTCATATTTGTGAGATGGAAAGCCCTCAGCTTTATATCCTCAAAGGCAGAGGAGGGGGGCAAGTCTCGCCCAGTATCTTCAGCAGTGATTTTTCCTGGGTCAGTGGTAGTAACAAGGCTACTGTCAGTTGGTTTCGTGTTCACCAGTGCAAGGATGCTGGGCATATCATCAACCTGAAATACAGTTAGCTCCTCTGATTAACACATTTTGTACTGCTGAATGTTAGCCAGTACATCGTTAGTGAAAGGCTGAAATTTTGTAAGACTTCCAGCATAAACATCTTTCATCCTAATTTCTCCAGAAGTACTTGCGAGTTAGGATTTGTGTTTAAACTAGGATTTCATCCTTCCTGTGCCACTCTCTCTTCCTACGCCATTACATTCAGAAAGAAAAAGCAGAACTTTTCCGGCTGTTTCTGTGCAGTTGGACACAAAAGCATCCTGGCAAAGTTCAGGACTGCAGGCTTGATCTGCGGGCTGGTGGATGTCCTTTCCCATTTACTCCTGCTGCCGTGCCCCGCTAGATGCAGCTTCTGTCTCTAGCCCATTGCAGACATACTGCATCAAGGCATTAGTGCTCAGAGCCGTGGCATTCATTTACTGCTTCATTACAGTCACACTTGCTACCATCAGACAGGAAGAGACTACCTTGGCTCACAGTTCCTTAGCTCAAAAGCCTTTTCTTTCTTCTGACATTGTCCTTAGCGTTTTCCACCACTGTTGCTTTGATGTTTCATACTCCTTTTCACTCACCTTCTTACAAGGCTGCACAAACCAGTAGCCCTCTGCCTCTCCACACCTTGCAAGTGCTTTTGCTCTGAAATATGCTGGCTGGCAAGTCTTAGATGTTTCTCTCACTAGACACCATAAATGAGTGTACCTGTGGCTTGCTGCCATTTTACGTGACAATGGTAAACAAGATGAGGGAGAAGTAAATATTGTCTGGAAAACAAGGTGATGAGGTTTGGTTTGAATTTGGACTTTCAAGGAGCAGGAGTGATTTTTTTTTGTTTCCTTTCAAGGTATGGAGGACAGAAGAAACCAGTAGGCTGGGGAGAAGTTGGGATGTACTAAGACGTTGTGAAGATACAACAAAGATGATTTTGATGGCTGTAGAGCTCAGGGGCATCAATGACTTGGTGAAGGTAAAAGCTGAGATTGCTGGAAAAACTGCATTTTTCTCTGTGTTGCAGGTTCATGAAGACCCCAGATGAGATTATGAGTGGCCGAACAGACCGCCTCGAGCACCTTGAATCCCAGGAACTGGATGAACAAATATACCAAGAAGATGAGTGCTGAAGGGAACTGGTGCACTGCCTCTGTGGGTCCACAGGAGAAACATCTGCCCAGATGGCTGGCACGGTTTGGGAGGGGAAGCCGCAACACAGAAAAGCAGTACTTGGGGTCGCCGCTTAGCTTGAAGACCACGCAGGACCTGAAGCACCTTAACAAAACAAACTAACAGGCAGAAGTGGTGCTGGCAGAAAAGTAAAGGGGAGAAAGCCTGGACTTATGCACTACTTCACTGTTCCTACAAAGTCTCCCTTGAGTTCTTTCTTTCTTTTTGGTTTGTTTCAGTTTTGGGGGTTTTTGTTGTTTTGTTCTGTGGGTTGGTTTTTTTTTTCCCTAATAAACATGCAGTTTGACTTTCCTTATCTCACGTAGGACAAAACGTCAGATTCTGCTTTAATTTTTTGTTTGTTTGTTTTTTGGAAGGCTTTCCTATGGAAATAGAGTGCTCTTATTTTCTGTGCAAGTCTCGTAACACCATACACAACAGTAGCATCACAGAAGGGATTTGCTCAAGGGTTCCAGTTTGCTTGGATGAATTTAGACGTGCTGCCACTGGGAAATGTGTTGAAGCTACCGAAAGAATTTGCCACACATACCTGTCAGATGAAGAGGAGTCACCCTTCACGTGTAGGCTGGGATATTCCCCCCAGCGTAGCTTGGGCTCACGACGAGCCCCGCGAGTGGCTGTTAACTGCTGGAATACGGACCAAAACCAATCACCTAAGTGCTCCGGGGAGGAGAAAAATAAATGTGACAAACCTCTGCAATAGACTGATGTTGACGTTTTCCCTTCCTCTAGCAAAGAAGTGGTAGAATTGAAAGGGAGGGAGAGGGAGGGCGGGGAAAAATACATATATATGTGTATATATGTAAGCGTTTCATATATATATGTATATATATATGTAACCCTCACAATATATCCACAATGCAGAATTTCGGCTCAAAAGCTTTCTATGTTAAAAAAAAAAAAAGGCTGAAGCATCTGTAATGACAAAGGGAGGAGTGTTTCTTATACCCTGTAGCAATTCTGGAGTGAAAGGTGAAGGACTGTTCTTTACATTGTGAGGAGAAAGCAAAGGGACCCATCACGTGGTTTGCATTACCCAGAAACCTCTCCAGGATCATTTTGTGCTGCTGGAGAGGTGGATGATTCACCAATCTGAAAACTGATGGTAGAGAACTAGAGACCAAATAGCTATACTTGTATGTTGTCATTGATTTTGGCTTTTTTTTGGGATTTGTTTTTTTTTATGCCTCCCACTACCCGCCCCCAGCCCACAGCTCTGCCATCAAGGGAGTTTGTCTCAGCTTGCCCATTTTTAACATGATTTAAAAGACAAGAAAAAAAAAAAACAACCAAAAACCAAACAACCCACCCTACAGCCATGTTGCTTTCTTGGCTTTTGTTTTTGTTCTGGCTGCAAGGAGCGCCATTTTTTACACCCCTGATTTGGTTTGCTGCACTGAGGATGCTTTGCCTGGGGCAAAGGGCTATGCCTAGTTGGTAGCAGGAAGCTTAGCAGTCCTTGATGCCCAGTGCAAGAGAAGCTACTGGCCTCTTTCGTTTCACGTTGCTTGTGTCACCGTGACAGGAAGATCTGTGGTGTCCAGGCATCCCGCAATCCACCTTCGGTGGTCGTTTTAATGGAAAGAAGATCTAGCAGCAGAAATGATGCTTGCAAAGGGAGAAGATGTCTAGAGAAACTGCAGGAGTCACATGGTGTCTGGAAGAAAGCATGTCCACACCAGTCCATTAAAACAGAAAGCCTCTTTTATGGGAACATGCATACTAGAAATGGAAAAAAATCAATGGACTAATCTAATCCATTGCAACCAAAAAACAAGGTACATTCCCGTGGTAGAGCTTTTATCAGATATTAAACCAACACGACATTTGATCTTAACACATATTTAACAAGCAGGTTAATCTGCCCAGGAAAAAAAATGGCACTTGGCAATGAACAGTGTCCCCTATGTTTAAACAGAGATAGTCCAGTTTCACAAAAGACTTAATATTGAGTCACGGGTCATAGAAGGAACAGCTTTGTTACGGGTGTAGGTAGGCATCATACAAAGAGGAGAGACGTTTCAGAGCCAGCATATGATGAGTAATGAGAGGGTGTACATCTATCCCTGATCTTTTCCCAGCCACGTTTCTTTTTTATTAACTTGGAGTCAATGCATTGCAAGTCCCAGCACACTATGTGCTTGACTTTTTTTGCCTCAAAGGACGAGGTGTGGGAGTGTGTGTCTGAAAGATGAGCAGCCAGCCTGTCTCTGCTGTGACTCTGAAGGCATTGGAGCTCAGAGAGTGTGAGACCAGGAGATGATGAGGGACTTGAGCGATCATAGATCTAGAACCAAAGGTCCCTTGACACCAAGAGGCCAGGGAGTTAGTCTGTTCTGCCGCCCTGCTCAAGGTCACCTGAGTTGCAGCCGTGTCTCAGGAGCTGGAGTGAAGAGGGTGTAGTGAAGAGGTGGACATGAATGATCCATTTTCTTCTGCTCAATGCAGCTACTGCTACGAGTTGATGAGGGGAAAAGGAAAAAAAAGGCAAGAGGAACCTTCTCTGTACAGTGCTCTGAGGAGCCACAAGTTATTGTTGTGGCCAAGGTAACACAAGGCAAAATAACAGAGAATGAGAAGCAATCCACCCATATGAGACCATATGGTCACTGTGTGTGCTAGCAAAACTCATCCTCAGCACCAGGTAGGGCAGGAAAAGCAAGGAATCCTGAAATCACACCTGTTGTCCCATAGGAAAAAGAAAATACAGGGAAAGTTTTGTAGAGCACCTTTACTAGAAACGCAATCGCTTTCACCTGCAGAATCTGTCAAAGGGAAAAAAATAAACACTGCCTGTTGGAAACTCTTCCAGTTCACATGTAAAGGACATCTTAACTTCTCTTCTTCTCCACCACAGCCATACAGAAGTTTTTTTCAAGGCTGATGCTAGCTGAACTGAAAACTGCCTTTGAATTTGGAGCAGGCTGATGCCATAGAGGCCCTTGCTTCCTGCCAGGTCTGCGTGTTGCAGCAGCGAGTCGCGCAGCTGACACTGTGGCCAGCAGAACTGCTGGGCCTGGGACCTGTTGTGGGACCTGCAGGATTTGAACTGCTCATGGGCTCTTGGAAGCAAGTAACAGCTGTAACTGGGGGGAAAAAAAAAGAATAAAACCAGACTAGAGCAGCTGCAGTAGACATATTCCCTTCTACCTCACATCCAAATGGCAGATATGTAGAGAGCAGACAGAGAAGCACAGTTCCTCAGCTATGGGAACACTCAGCTGCCCATCTGTGCTAGCAGAGGTAACGCTGTCTTTCCACCAATGCTGACACCCACCTCCTCTCCCCAGTTTCTGACCTCTCTTATGTAGAATTTGCCAGCAGCAAAGCAACCAAGCTTTCTGCCTTTGCCATCAAAGCAAAGTGGAAAAGGGAGAAAGAGTCTTATCCTTGGAGACATGCAAAAGCCATTTGAACACGGTCCTGGGTAAGTGGCCCCAGGTGGCCCTGCTTGAGCAGAGGAGTTGGACCAGATGACTTCCAGAGGTCTCTTCCAACTCCAAAACCCACAAAGGATCTTCACACTGTGCAGTTCAGTGGGACCCCCGTTGCCATCAGCATGCTACAAGTCTGAAGAAGGCACCAGCTGGTCAGGTAGGACACACTGCACTTCCTCAGCAGAACAAGTTTGAAACCTTTTGACTGCCTCTCCATCCAAAGAACACTACAGAGGCCCTTTCTGCAAACACTAAGTTGCTGCCGCCCTCCCCGGATTTCAGACTCCACGCACGCATTGTCCAGATCTCTTTGTCAGGCTGCAACCATGTGCAAATCCAGAATGCATCAGTTCCAGGTCTTTTTTGGTTGTTTTGTTTTTTGGGGTTTTTTTTAAATAAAATTCTAGTCTCTTTTTATTGATGATGGCTTTTTGGTTTTTAAGGTGTTGGGCTAAGGGACTGAATCAAATGAATGTAACAAAACAAAAACAAACAAAAAAGCCTATTCTCAGGGCCAGTGAGTTGCAAATAATTTTTAAAATGCCTGTAATTACATCATCTCAATAAAAAAAATTTAATATAAAAGTGGGAATGCCAAATTTTGTTGGTGCAGTCATTGCTATGAGGTCCTTTCTTTTTAAAAACTATGGTACTCAAATATCTACAGTGCATAGCAGCTCCTGTCAATCAGGAAAAGAAACCTGCGGGCTTCCCATGCCCAAAACACGTATGAACAGTACTTGGATCTTCTCAGGGAAGTGTTGTTCGGAAAAGTTAGGGCTATGCCTTGGAGTACTGACTTTGCCACCTGCCCTGAGAGATGAACAGAGCACCCCACTAATGCCTAAATGAATGTACCCGATTCTTCTCTTGGAAGGGATCTAGGTCTGAAAACCAAGGTGAGGCGATGACTGTGGCATCTTTTTTTAACCTGCTGAACAGGCCAGGTCAGGGAGCTTGAGAGCAAAAGGTTTTCCTGTGGTACTCATCTTTGCAAACCAGCCTAGAAACCCTGCTACTAACCTGCTGCTCTTCCAGCACAGTGGGGACCTTCACTCCTAACCAGGCAAGGCACAGGACACACATCTAGTACTCTCAGGTTGGAGCACTCTCTGGCAGGTTAAATCATTTGGTTACCAGCTACATCTCAGGATGGCCCCATGATAATCTGGCTCATCTGTGAGTTACCCACTTGGCTGCCCTCTGCTTGGTATTTGTTCTTGGTCTTCTTTACCTGCTATTTTTAAGCCACAAGGCAAAGGAGTAAGCATAAAACAAATGCTTCTCTGAACCAAGACATCAAGCACGAAGGAAACAAAAAGTGTGTTGCTCCCTAATTCAGTCCCTTCAGGCCATTTCTCTATGCTTTAGAAAAGGAAAATAGACATATCCCACACCCTCACTGTGCACTCTGAACAGCAGCAAACGCTGCAAGTTGAAGGCAGATGGAGGAAGTTCTCAGTGGTTTTGGCTAGCTCTCCAGTGAGGATTAGTCTCAGCTCACAAACTAGTCCCAGAGAGGCTGATCAGAGGATATCCTTTCAAGGCTGCAGGACAGAAAAGGCTGAGCTGCACATGCCCAGTACATCTGCCTCTCTCATTTTCAAAATCAATTCAGCTGTAAAGGGACACTACCGAGGCAACAGCAGCACAGGGACCGTGGCTGACGCACGCAGGTGTAGGCCTCAGCTACCACGTGCATGATGGTGCACGTACCCCAGTGCTGACCAGGACAGATGCTGCAAGGGTGTGAAAGGGGACCTCAGTGACTGTCCACACACCCCCAGGACTTACAGAAGCTGCTGGTAAGGTACTAACAGGAGTATTATTTTATTATGTAGAAAGCCCTTTTAAAATAATTCCTAGCAGAGAGGTTTTCACTTCTCCCAGATGAGACTATACCTGTGAAGCATGAGCAAGCAAGCACAGGCTTTTTTATCCCCTCAGTGAATTCTACCTATTCATACAATCCAGTTTGCAAGCCAAGCAGCTTCCGAGCAACGCAGAAGGAGGCACCTGTGAAAGGTGTGAGGGCACAAGGAGAGAGAGGAGGCACTACCACCATATGAGGACAAAAAGGAAGCATGCTTCATTAATCACCTGAAAGAAAGGCTTGGTGTGTTGTTGTTTTAAATATTCTAACAGCACAGGACCAGGTGGATCTACTGCATGTCAACGCTTTCTGTACTGGAGGGATCTGCCGGCTACACTGGACTTACCTTGGGCACCACCTTACCCAGCTCTGCTGCAGGCAGCAGCATCCCTTCTCTCCCCAGGCAAAGCCCAGCAGAACAGGAATTTGTGCCCAACTACACCCACCTGATTGGAGAAAGGTGCTCTACTTCATGAGCTGCTTCAGAAGAAACACCTGAATGCAGGCTGCCATCCTGCCAGGCCCAGCAAGGAAAAGGAGGAGGAGGCTGGGGAGAGAGGAAGGAAAGGAATGCAGCCCAGTTCAAGCTTTCCCCTCACTGGACAGCCCCCTAAGAGTCCGCAAGAGAGTCATGCAATGCTGGAAGATGAGCTTCCCAGTACCTTCTTCCGAAAGAGGCAAGGGCACAATGTGCCAAGAAGTCAATGCCAGGGCAGCTGCAACTGCAGTACAAAACATGACAGGACTGTGCTCAGTGGGAACAAAATCACATCAGTTTCTTCATTCCAGATATTCCCACCTGTTTCCCCTAACCAACTAAAAAATTAAGTCTTTTTGCAGCTAAGGCAGAAAAAGAGGGGCAGGACCCTGTCCTCCCACCTTCATCACCGCTCTTGTTTCGCCTTGCTGTCTTAAAAGAAGGGGAGAGGGATGTGGATACTCAGCAGCCATATTTTAGCTACACAGAGAGATGCCGGCCATTGAGCATGAGGGCACCTGCCCCATGCCAGCCCCCTCACTGGCTCCAACAGTGGCAATGCCACCAGCGAATGAAACGGCCATTGTCCTCCTCTCCTGTGGCAGCAATGTCACATCTCTGCTGTGACAGTCCTCCTTTGCTCTAGAGGATGGCACTAACAAGGCTTAACAACCACCTTCCATGTTCATTGGGGCAACCTTGTTCCCTTCCTGAGCGGCCCTCCTCCCACCATGTGCCCCTGGTTAGATTGCCCTCTGAAGGGTAAAGCTTGTGTTGTATGTGATGCTTCACACTGCAGGACACCAGTTTCTCATGATTCTTGTCAGACTGAGGCAGGCTAAACATACAAATGGGGGAAAAAACCCATAATCTGGCAATTGCTATAAAGAATTGGAGCATGTTTGCTTCAGTGCTGTCTGTCAACAAAAGTGAGTGCACACACCTATGACAGCCTCACCAGAGCATCCATATATTCCAGCACAGGAACCAGGTTGAGACACCAACGTAGCACCTGGCAGAGCCTCTTTCTGTGACTGCACTGAGCTGGCTCCCACCAACTACAACCAACATTTAGGGGCAATAAAAGAAAACGGAGCTCCCTCCTTTAAGACAACAGAGGTTGTTAGGACCGATATGATCAGTTGCAAAACCTGCAGGGACACATCAATCTTTCTACCTCCTGCAAACACCTGTGCATAAAGTTTCTCAGCATCTCAAAGTGCTGGAGAACAGCCGCAACAGGAAGAATGATAACTGTGCAGGAATTAGAATTGATCTCCTGCCGCTTGATAAACACTCTTAGCCTGGGGTTGTTGACTTGAAGCCAAGCTCTGCTAAATGGACAAAGATTTCAAGTCAACCCTTCCGGGTGTTTGACAAGGTAAAGGGAAGGAACTGGAGTGACGACAGCTCAAACAAAGCAGGTATTGTTTCCCCCGTGGGCTCCATGTGAGTACATGACCCATCAGAAGTAGGTGAGAAAAAGAAGCAGGGATAACGTGAAAGCCAGGACAAGTAAAGAGTTGGATCAGATGATCATGAAGATGAAAGCTGGGAATATTTACCACAGGCCTTCCCAAAGGCAGGGCCAAGGTCAGTGACTTCCGCTTGGCTAATGCACACTTGCAGGATAGGAACCAGTCTCAATTCAAAGACCTGCAGAATGAGGACTCCACCTCCTCGGTACCAAAGGTTAATCGCGCACTGCCTTTAAAATCTGTCCCTTCCATTCCGTTTCTCCATTCATTAGCTCTCATTATTCTTTCCTTCACTAAATCCTGTGAACCATAGTATTCCCACCCATACACAAAGTTCCTTACTGGCTGCAATTGGTGCAAGTTTTCTCTTCTTCTTTTTTCCAACTAAATAAGCAGAATGCAAGGGAGGAACTGAAGCTGATGTACAAGGGCTTCCTGGAAGGGGCTGTTCCCAGCTGAGATGACTGCAAGGCTGCAGCCAGACTTGTTTCTTGGGGTGCTGACTGTGCTGATCCTGCAGAGAAGGCTCCAGAAAGACTATCAGTGTCTTGGGAACTGGTTAATATGAAACAGAAAGGGGAAAAGAATACCATGTCGAGGTGCTGTTTTAGTCCCATGAGAGCACCGGTAACCCAACAACCATGCTCCTTCCAACCTTCCAGCTAGGGTAGGAGGTTTTCTCCCCATCTGGAAACAGCCCTGGGGATATTGCCTGCAAATGCAGTAGCAAATACATCAGCAAAAGGGGCTGCCTGTTCCCTTATTTCTTTTCAAAATGTTCTTGTCATTGGTGAATGCTCTTGGAAACACAATGTCTCACAAAGGTTTCTTCCTCTTCACATGCCTCCCTAGCTCACATCCCAGTTCACTCCTAAAAATTCAGTGGAATCAGCAAGCAAAATTAACAGGCAGTCAAATTTCATATAGCCAGGACTTCACCCAGCATTCAGTTCCCACAGTCTAAACCGTTGCTGCTCAACATTACACATAACAGGAGGCAAACAGTCCAGACAGATCTGTCGTTCCAGCACTAACAATTTCACGCATGAAGAAACGATACCTTTCCTTTGCTAGAGCCAATGGAAATTTGGGCTGTATAAAATCTGTGCAACACAGACATCTGAGCGATGTCCCCTGAAAATATCATACCCAGGAAAACTTGAGGGTTTGCAATAAAAATAAAACTTAACACCCACAACCAAACTCCTCAACCAAGCCAATCCCCACCCTGGAGTGAAAAATGTGACAATTTGTTTTGATAGTAATTTGCAGAGACCTGGATGCAGTGCTGATATCCATCAGCTCCAAACAGAGTTGAACTGATGGCACAAAATCAGCCTCAGACCCAGTTACCTGGGACTTAAGCGTCTGGAGTTGTCAAGTCATGTGTTTTCCAATTAGAAGAGGTTCATTAGAAATGTTTTCACACCAAAAGATGAGTCTAGCATACAAAAAAAAGTAACACTTCATAAAATTAGGCCATCTCAAGACATATGAACATATAGCCTGATTTCCAAAAGGACTGATTAACCCACAGTTTTTGCTGTGCTCAGTCAAACAGAAACCACCAGTTTTGCATTTGGAAACTTGACTGCTCATTTAGGCTCCTACATCCATTGGTCATTTCTTTGCATACATTACTAGGGGTACTTTGTGTTGTCTCAGATCTAGCAGCTTTGCAGTGTTCTTTTCATAATGTCAAGACAGCCTCTTTGGGGCCCCACATCCCATTTTTGCAGGAGCCTGGCTTAGGGAGCAGTGCTCAGGGGTGGACAAGGGAATGGGCAAGTGACATCCCTTGGAAAAGTTCAGCTCAGGGGCTAGGCTCCATGGAGGGAGGGCAGGAACAAAACACAAGTGCCATTGGAGATACCCAAGACATCTGCACAGGCCTGGTGGGACATGCTGTAGACGTGCATCTGGTTTCCCAAACATTTCTGCTTTAGCAAATACAGATAACAAAGACACAGTAGCAAGGGAGGATTAAGCCATCCTATTACCTTCATGGCAGGTGGCCCGACAGAGATCTTTTCAGGTGATGCTTGAGAGAATAAATGGTGAATTGCCTTGGGATGAAGTCAGCTCTCATACTACAGACATCAGCAAAAGGGTTAGAGGAAGGGTCAGTCCCATAAGTGTAGCGTCTATGTATTTCAAGGGTAGCATTTCAAGTTGCACCAGGAGAGCTTTAGACTGGACATTAGGAAGAACTTTTTCACCAAAAGGGTTATTAAGCATTGGAACAGGCTGCCCAGGGAAGTGGTGGATTCACCATCCCTAGAGATATTCATAAGACGCATAGATGAGGTGCTGAGGGATATGGTTTAGTTTAGCGATGGGCTTGGCAGTGTGAGGTTAGTGGTTGGACTTAAAGGTCCTTGCCAACCGTAATAATTCTATGAGTCTATGATCTGTGGCTGAGGTAGACATGCACAGCATGGGAAGGGATGGAGGGCGAGACGCCTGGTCCGTGCTGAAAACCAAACAACAGAGCACGGCCATGGATGTGAGAGGCCAATTGCAAAAGGGTAAATATTTATCCAAAAGAATTTTAGAAAGAAGGAAACATTTTTCATTTGGCTGTAAGTCTTTCAGGAAATTATTCATTTTTCCAATGAAAACATTTTTCTTACATTCAAAACAACTGTTTTTCTCCCAGCTTTTGTTTACGACAGAAGGAAGAGTTTCAGCTCTGCCCTTTTTCATCCGTCCTCCACAAAATGTCAATGAAGCCTCAAATCTTAAGTCTAGAAGTTGTTTTTTGGAAAGAAAGAAAAGAAGAAAGCTCTGTGAGGCCTTGCTGAGTAGCTGTAGCTGCTGCTGCAGAGAGAGGGGAGAGACATCCTTCTCTCTTCCTGTTGGAGAAGGGCACCATGTTATTCGTAACAAGCTCATTAGAGCCAAAGGCTAACTGTCAGAAAAGCAAAAGGGAAAAAACAATTGATTCACCACTTCAAGCTCTATTTAAACAGTCCTAGTCAAAAAATTAGCACCTTCTGTCTCTAGTTCACTCTCACTTTTTCTACCTTGATAATTGCTTAACCTCAACTAGGAACAAAGGACCATGATCAGCCGTAAGTACCAAGGGTCTCGGGAATGTCAGTTGCCACTTACGGTCCCAGGCAAAACAAACAAGACTACTCAGCCTGGGGAAGAAAACAGAAATTAATTTAATCCACCACCAACCAAAAACATAAAAACCAAAAATGTAACAAACAGAAAACAACAGAGTGGTACAATGATGAAGAGAACAACCAGCCCTTTAAGACCACCTTCCTCCCACTCTTCCCCTCTTTCCGAGCTTAGAGTCCTGATCCCAGTGTCTTTATCTCCTTCCCCCAAATTAACGTCACAGGGGGGCAGGGAATGGGGGTTTCAGTCAGCCTTTTCCCAATGGCTCCTGTCACTTGTCTCTCCTCAAGGTTGACAGACCCCTCACCGATCCTCCCTGCTCCAGCAGAGTCCCTCACAGGCTGGGCAGCCCTGCACAGGCCACTCCTACGTGCGTTCATCCCGAGGGCTGCAGCTCCTCTCCACCTCCTGTGTGTGTCTCTGTGGCCCACAGGCTCTCCAGCACGGCCTGCGCTATGGCCGCCTCCTCACACAGTCTCCTGCCTGTCTGGGTGCACTCACCCAGAGCTGCTGGTGGCTCTCAGCCCTGCCATTGCCCTCCATGGGTTGCAGGGGCACAGCTGCATTCTCACCATGGGCTGCAGAAGGGTCTCTGGTCCAGTGTTCCTCCTTCCTTCCTCTTTCTCTGACTGTGGCATCCACATGATCACCTCCATCTTGTACCACTCCTCCTCCTCCTCTTCCAGTTCAGATTTCCCTTCTTAAATAGTGATGGCAGAGATGCTAGATTGTCCCGGCCGGGCTGGAGCTGTGTCCACCTCAGGGCTGGGGGATGTCTCGAGAACTGCTTACTGGGCCAGCACTGCAGCTCGCTCCACCTGTTACCAAGCAAAAAGTGTCTCCACACAAACCCATGACAATACTTTTTATGTAACATCAATGCTTTCTTGGGTCTCGGCCGCATGGAGTCTGTACGCAATGAGTGAGCAATTTCCAGTCCACAAAATAATTGTCCTGTTGTCTTTTGCACTTTTGCCTCCTGTTTCAAAGCAGTGTAGCCAGCATCACTAGAAAACCACAAAAACAATACTCACAGGCCTCGTGCTATGACTATGGGCTGGTAACCCAGTCTATGGCTAAGCCCAGCTTCCCCAGAGAGATTGTTCCTCACAGGTGAGATCTGCCCCTGCCCTCCACCGGGACTTAAACCAAGAGGTGTTACCTCCGGCTTCACAGATTCTCTCAGCTGTTGTGGTAATAATATGACCAATAAGGCAAGCTGTTTGCTTGTAATTGAAATCTTATGAGTGTTGAAACGAAATTAAATTGCACAGAAATGTTGGGCTACAGACCGAGGAACTGTCCCTGAGGGTGCAGGACACCTTCTGCATTTGTGAAAATGAACAGTATCTTAACATGCAACCAAATTGAGAATATGTCACGGTAAATCTGTCCAAATGTGGGAATGGATGTGCCTATGTGGGAGAGAAGGGGTGTCAGCCCACCAGCAAGCATGAATTGTTACAAACCAGCAGGAGACAACATGCTCCTTCCAGGAGCAGCTGCAGAAAGGAGAGGCGCACACAGCTGTGACTGAGGCTAACAAAGGGGGTGGAAACGGACAAAAATGTGGTAAAGAACCAGCTTCCCAGCTCTAACCATGCCTGTGACCCAACCTCCAGAGCAAGCAACACAACCTGGCTTACCCTAATTGAAAGCAAGGAGCCTCTCTCCCATATCTTCAGCCACAAATGTTAGTCTGGTAAACCCAGCTCTTCCCATATGCTCCCACCATCCTCCCTGTGCCAGCACCATCCCTTTGGCAGCCACCACGCACACTGGCCCAGGGGAGAACAATGTGGACAGACAGAAGAGGCTGGTTTTCAGCTACTTCAGCTCTATGGTCTGACTCACCGCCCAACCGCACAAACGGCGGTGCTGCTGCAAGACGGACAGTTGGAACACGCATCCCAAAGTGGGGAGAGGAGAAGACTTCAGTATGCTTAAGGCAATTGGGAAACCACAGCCCAACTAAGATCGCTGCTTGGGCCAGCTCTCTGTAGCCATCTGTTTCCCATGGAGCTCCATGCTGCCCTTTTGTTCATGTTTTCTGCCATCTAACTAACCATCCCTACCCAATCTAGCCTCACAGCAATTCACTTTCAGTCAAACCAGGCTGGAAAATTTGTATTTCTGAGGCATGTCATAGAACCATAGAATCATAGAATGGTAGGGGTTGGAAGGGACCTCTAGCGATCATCCAGTCCAATACTCCTGCCAAAGCAGGTCCACCTCAATCAGGACACAAAGGAGCACATCCAGACAGGTTTTGAAAACCTCCAGAGAAGGAGATGCCACAACCTCCCTGGGAAGCCTGTGCCAGGGCTCCCTCACCCTCACAGGTTTTCCTTGTGTTTAAGCGGAACTTTTTTTGTTCCAGCTTTTGTCCATTACTCCTTGTCCTGCCACTGGACATGGTCTTTGCAGAATGCAGAACAGCAAAGCTAGTGGCTGCCCTGCTGTCTGAGCAGGTGCAGGCAGCTGGCTGATGTGCTTCAAAAAAGTTCTTATGTGCACAGCTCTCCAAGGCTTTCAGCTGCAGCCCCACTATTTATTTTCTCCCTTTCAGCTATATCCCCCTGCAATTGTTCTTTGCAACCATCTGACAGCGGCCAATAAACCCAAGAGGTCTGCTTCAAAAAAAGCCTATAGCTCCTCTGTCCTGGGGCTAATGCCTTTTGCAGCTGGGCAGAGGAACATCAAAGACAGAGGCAGCAGCACAGGACACTCCCATGGTCAGTGTGGGAAGCCCCAGTTCCCATGGCCAATGCTGGCAACTTCCACTGCCGCTGCCCCTTTACTCACCAGGGAGCACCACTTCTCCCCAGACAATGCCGTTGCCCTCCACTGGTGGTCTCCTGTGGCAAGATTACCCTACGTTTAGGCTTTAAAGAAGAGGCCCATCCTTTTCAAGATAAAAATCCACCAGAAGGAGAGTTCACTTCAGTGCAAGTTACATCTGATTATCCAAAACACATCACAGTCTCCCGGCTGCTTCCTTGGCACTACCACACACTCTTCCAGCCCCCTCCAAAAAACAGCCCTTTCGTCTTGGATAAGAAGTTGGCCACAGAAATAACAACCTCCACACAAGATTGCTGTAATTCCCAGGCTCTGAAATCCCCAGGATATTCACTTGCCAGCTCCCACCGCTATTTTCATCTTCACAGAATCAGTGAGGATGAGCTGGGGGAAGATGATGGATGTTGCAAGCTACATGGGTGTTGCTCCGCTCACAGAGGCAGCGGGGACTTTCCTAATGTCCCCGATTGCCCCTGAGCAATTCCCTCTCCCCTTGAACCCTTCTGGTCCTTTGCTGCATGGTGAAGTCCAAGAAAAAAGCTGAGGGGATTTTGGGGGGGAGGGTGTTCCGTTTTGTCATTTAGCATCATGTGAGGAGCTCCCATTCCCACAACCTCACGTGGCAGCTGCCTCTAGAAATCCCCTAAGTGTGACCACTGGCTGATGTGGGCAGCACACAGGTGGCAGAGCCACACTGGAATGAGGCCTCTGGCCTGAGCGCTTCTCCTGGCGTGCACCCCAGCACCTCTCTTGGATTTGACTCAGTCAAGCACATGATGAATCCCTTTGCCAAGCCAACAGTGCAACCAAGTAGTCCTGGTCCCTCCTGTTTCTTCCCCTAAATGCATCTTATTCATTAAGGTAATTTAACCCTGCAGGTTGCTTGGGATTTTTTGCACCTTTGCACAGATGGTACACTAAGTGTGCAAACCTTTGCCTGCGTTTATGGTTGACAACTGCAGTCTCCTCTTCTGAGCCCAAACAGAAAAGCACGAGCGCTTGCCAAAGACAAATTGTTTTCGTTTCTCTTCCCTCCCCCTACAAGGAGGTGAGAAGGATATTGCAATAGGTGTTGTACTTCCCACCCACATTTTTTCTCGCTGCCAAACACATTGCATCAGGAACAATTAGAAAATTTTTCTTTGTGTGGGCCTTTAGACTATATGTAAAATGCAGAAACATTTTTCTTCTTATAAAAAAAAAAATAAGGAAACCAAAACACCAACCACCACCTCCCATGTGATCTTTGGATCAGCTTTCAGGGAGCTGGTTCAGCTATACTAGTGGGATAGCTACCGCCACAGATGCAGAGCTGGTCTCCCAGCCTTAGGAAGAGAGAAAAAGATGTTCAGGGGCTGTTTATTCCATCAAGGAGGCAAAGACACAAGGAGAAAGTGTTTTTTGAAAGTTACAGCTGCACGCACTCATCGCAGAAGGAGACTGCGGGAAATCCAGCCTAGGTCTGCAACAGCTTCTGCTTCTGCCAGCACCAGTGTGTTGTTCTCCAAAGCATCTTCCCAGGAAACAGGGCCCTATAATTCTGTGTGACAAACTGGCACAGCAAGAATGAAACCAGATTGGCATTAATCTAACACCCGACCCAGGACTGGAACTGTAACATCTATTACCACTATTAGGTGCAGAAGCACAAGCTCAGCAGACATCAGCCTGGGAGCATAGCTAAGATCAGCACATGGTGCTTATCAGACAGACTGAAGGCAAGAAGTGACGGTTCACATCCAGACATTGAGGCAGGTTCAGGCAGTGCCCTTCCAAAACAGCACCCTTGGCTGGAAGAGGTGCTTCATCTGCAATCTGAGCTGTGTCTTGCGACGTATGGTCCAGACAAAGGAGAGTGCATGCATAACCCTCTGCAGGCAGTTGCAGCAAGTGTTTCAAACAGTAGCTTAATTTTGTTTCATGCAGTCACTTTAATGCTAGTTAGTACTCGGCCCTGTCCTGCATACCCACACAGAGCATACTCTAGTGCCCACTGCCACCTTGTCCACATACAGCAGGACCTCACAGGAGTTCCAGTTAACAGTAGCTGAACTGCAGGGATGTACCTGGAATCAAGATGTACTCTCGGGATGTACCTGAAATCAAGAACTCGGGTGGCGTGGGGCCATGAGCTGCCAGGATCTGCAAGGGGATTGGCAAGGGCACTGCCAGATGCGTTGGCTAGGTCTGGCTAGTGGTGAGGCCAGTGAGACAACATTCAGCCCCAGCTTCGCATCCAGGACCCCCCAGGAGACTGGCACCTGGCACCTTGACTGAA
Organism: Colius striatus; assembly: GCF_028858725.1. Lineage (NCBI taxonomy): Eukaryota > Metazoa > Chordata > Aves > Coliiformes > Coliidae > Colius > Colius striatus. Next base: position 128,664,875 of record NC_084759.1, read on the forward strand.
GCCAGGTTTTGCCCAGGATCAAATACGTGCAAGATCTTTGTCGAGGAGCTGTGGCTGTGATGAGGTGGAGCTGAGTGGGGCAGAAGCTCTTTCCTTACTGCTTGTGTGCATCCTCCTCCAGTCCCCAGCCAAGGGCTGAGCCCAGCAGCCTGCCTTCACCCCCAAGCTGCTGTGCCTGTGCCAGACCGCTCATCCCACCTTGCCAAAGGGCCTCTGGGGTCCCGCGCTCTCCAGCTCCAACGTGCCCCCACCCAGCATGGAGTGGAGGTGGCTCCAATGAGCAGCAGACATCCATCTTTCACAGCGGGGTTATCACTTTCTACCCTCTGACACAAAATGCTCCCCACTTTGCTGCCAGAAACCCTAACCACATCACAAACAAGAAGGAATCTACAGAAGTATTCAAAACATCTGGATGTTGTGCCACCAGCGCAATTACATCCACGCTCACTTTCTCACACAGTGCCTGGAGGGAAACCGACTGCATGGCAGGGCAGAGGAGGACATGCTGTGGTAATCTCTGTTTCCTTATAGCCCAGCTCCATGTTGCAAGCTCTGAAACCATTCTTAGCATCAGGCTTTGCCCCAGGAGCCTGGTCCAACCTCTCCCGGGTGGGCTCCTTCTCTTTGGAGACTAAGCCATGCCAGATGTGGCCCTGTGCCCACGAGGGGCTGTAATGCCGGGGGCTTCTTTCCAGCTACCTGCTTTTAGCTGTTTTTTGGAGCCCAGGCAGAGCAGCAGCTGAGCCAGGCTGGAGAACATCTTCCTGGGCAGGTTTGTGCTTTAAGAGAGAGCTATGTTGTGGCAAATTCTCCTCCCCTGCCAGGCTGAGCCCCCTGCTTGGGGAGGCAGGGGAAGGCAACCCACTCTGAGCAAGCGAGGACATCGGCACAGCTCAGGTACTCACAAGCTCTCTTCCCCTCACAGCCTGCCAGAACAGGTCCACCAGCTCCTTCCTTCCCTGTGCACGCCACAGACCAGGGTTGTCCCAGCCACCCTGCCTGGGGCCAGGGGGTACCTGCATGCCAGTGACACATCCCATGGAAAGTTTCTCATGGATCTTGTTAAAAGGAAGTTTGCCACAGTGTGACCGTGCTGCAGCAGCACCTCAACTTTGGTGACATCTTAGAGGGTGCGAGGGGAGTTTCCAGCAGCCCTTTGGGTGCGATGACCAGGTCCCTGCTGCCCACACTGCCTGTGGTCTGGCATGGCTGGCCTCACAGAGCAGTCTCCTGCCTTGAACCAGCCCAAAAAAATCCACTTGGAAATTCCCCATCACCACCTCCAATACCCACTTTCATTTTCCGCTTCAGAAACACAACAGGAAAGATACTGCAAAAGAGGCATTTAATTAATCACATCCCAATGTCCAATCTTTTCTGTCACTGGCACCAAATTTCCAGTGAGGGAGATGAAGAATAACACGGCTCTGAAGCCAGGGAAGAGATTCTTGCTGGAGGGCTGCACAGGAGCTTCCCAGTACTCCTGCTGCCTGTTACCCTTGAGCAAAGTGCCAAGCCAGCATCCAGCAGCTTGCATTACCTCCCGGACTCTCACCCTTTGGCTCTCGTTGCTTTCGGTGCCTTTGGACAAGGCATATACTCACTCGATTATCTTTGCTTCTTGCTTATTTGCAGCTCACAAATACCTTTTTGTTCCAGCTGCTTTCGTTGCGTGGTAGAAATAATGCTCTTTGCAGCACAGGTAAGCTTGGCTTTACATAGCTGTGTGGTGCCTAATAAAACAGAGCCTTGCTTACGCACTGGAGTTCCTAGAAGTTCATTCAATAGAAATAAAGAACAACTTGGCAACTTAGCTACCAGACTGCAGGTTGCTGGCCAGTTTACAAATCAGTAACCAACTAAATGAGACTAAAATCCTGGGTTGGACTGGATAAATTATTTTTGTGAATATTGTATTTTATGGGGGAAAATGGTATTTCAAGTGAACTGGTAAGAGCTGTAAGTTCAGGTCAAGTGAAGCAAACAGTTGAAAAAAGGCAGAGGGAAATTAGTAGCATTGAAAAAGTTTGGTCTGGCATACTCAAAAATTATTAGTTCTAGAAATGTCAAATAGAAACTATTTCACCTTTTTCTTTTTTACTTTGGCATGGATATATTCATTTAAAGATTGACCTGAATTTCTAAAAGGAATGTATTAAATAACAGGAGTAAGAAGGAGACCATACCCCTCTGGATCACATATAGCATCTCAAGGTAACAAGACATATTTGAATTTCTTTGTTTTAATTTTTCTAGGGGAAACAAAAAATCCTGATCTTCTTTGCCTCCAACCATCACATCTCTCCAAAACATTCACCAGAGCCACTGAGCAAAAACATGATCACCTCTCCACTGGCTTTTGCAAACACTAAGAACAACTCACAGCATGTCTTCAGGTACTTTTGGTGTGGACAACAGAGAATTGTTGTCCACACCAGAGAATTGACTTGAGACTTGAGAGACATAGGGTGGGCAAGGAGAGTCAGAAGTAAAGCCCAAGTCTTTCGATACGCATTTTCCTGTCCATAAGACAGTAAGTGTGGCTGTCACTGACTGGGATGCTTTTTTTCCTCCTGCTAAATGGTTGCTTCACTTTCTTCTCAGGGTCCATTCAAGGGACGTTTTAGAGTCGCAGCATTATCAACATGGGAAAATTAAATGTGGAGAGATTTTTGAGCTGCGTTTACATAATAAGCAGACTGTAAATTTGGGGTGCCTGTGTTTTTGGCTGCCTGACTTCAGATAGCCGCAGCCTGATTTGCATGAATATTATGCACCCAGAACTCCCACTGAGATCAAAAACTCAACTCGTTTCTTCTGCAAAAACAGGTTGCTGGCGCGTAAACTCAGCACATTTTTCCCAAAACCTGAATCCACACCCCTCGTCCAAAACTGGCCACTGAGTCAGATGCAGAGTAAAGTCTCAGCAGTTCCTGGCAGAATCCAGCCTCATTTCCACCTCAACAAAGACCCAGCAAAATCCCTCTTAGCGTTTTGTTTGCTGTCTGTTGTCCTCTGCGCTCTGGTTTGTTTTTTTTTTTGCCATCTCCAATTTGAGACATTTCTTCTAGAGCCCAGCAGGAATAAAACTGCTACATGTTCTCTGGGGGCCACCTGTATGTGCACAGACACACACACAAGCTCAAAGGCAGCCAGTTTAGAACAGACACCATGAGGTTTTCTGAAGAGCAACTGAAGTTGAAGGAGGAGCTCATTTAGTCCATGGGCTTTCCCATGCTGTGAAGTAAATGCTGACCATGCTCAGCAGCCCCAGGGTTATCAAGGTCTGGGTGCTTGCCACCCTTCTGTCAGAAAGCCCCAGCAGACAAAGGCAAGTGTAGACAACGAGCCATCACTCTGTGGCCAAAAGAAAGAAAATTTAGCAACACTTCCTGCTTTTCGGGGAGCAAGGTGGACTCCAGAACATTCTGCACTCACTGTCTGCACTGTCTACCTGTGGGGTTTTGCTGTTGGTTTGTTTCGGTTTGCTTTTTCAAGTGGATGGAGGTGTCCGATTTGCCTCAGAGAAGGAGCCCACATTGCTGGAGTTTGGAAAGGGCAATGTCATCCCCAGGTAGTCAGCCTAACAATGACTGGGCTCCATCCAGCTGTGGCAGGACTGCCAGGCGGTTGCTTTCACGTGCTTTTTGTTTCATGTTCACCACCCTGGCATCTGAGCAGTTTGCATCTTGGTTCAGCAAAGGTTTAACCACATGAGAGCTCTCCTTGCAAGGAGGGGGAAGGGCAAGAGGCTGAGTGCTTTACGGAGGCTGGGGTACAGAAATGAGCTGAGCGGATTTCATCTAGCCTTGCTTTCAACTCTGATCTTCATCAAATGCAGTTAGATAGGCAGGGAAATCTGCTGCAGTCCAAGGAAAGGCAGTGATGGCACCAAGACAGCGGTGCATGGCAGGGGCTGTGCCAGGCTGGGCTCCAACTGCAGATGCCAACAGTGCTGCAGAGGGACCATGTCTGAAGATGCTCATCAGCTTCACCCCATTTGCCTTTGTGGAAGGCAATGTTAAAAGCCACGCTTCCCTGTGGCAGAGAAAGAGCAGACAGAAAGCCAGGAGAGGATGTTAAGAAAAGAAATCTAATCATTTATAAAAAGCAGCTTAACCCAGGTGGCCATGGGTACTCTGACAATCTGTTCTGGGCAAGAATTGTATTTCCTGTGAGTTCTTTCACTTATGTCAGTCTGTGTTTCAAATCAGCTCTGACACAACCTCAGTGACAAAGGCTTTGAAGTCTGAACTAAATGTGTTACAGAGATCATTATTCATAACCACTCAGACGGAGAGGGAATATTTTCCTTTTGAAAGGTCCTGCCAAACCTGTCCTGTGCTTTGTTTGCTTTCAGAGGCACCATGGTCATTCTTTGGGAGGAAAGAGGATGGAGGAAAGAAAGGGCGATAACAGTTTGGCAGGGAATGGCCTTCAAAAATCACTGATCAAAAATTCCCTAATTGAGAAAGTACAGGGACCATCCCAGCTGGAAACCACTGCTTTGCACAGAGTCCATCTAAAGGACCTTTGTGCAGCACCTTCCCTGGGGAGCAATCCTGGGCCCAACTCTGCAACACCTTCAGCTGTGTCTGTTTCACCAAGAGTTAAGCTGCTGTACTTTGTAGGTCAGTGATTCTATTTGCAGTGGCAAGGTGCAACCTAAACAGCCAGTGTTTACATACTTGGAGAGCATGAATCCGAGCCAGTCCCCAGGGAGAGCAGCAATCACCTAGGATTTTACAGCACAGGGATTGACAGGGCTGGAGCTGCCATACATAGGTCTCCAGAAAGACTTTGAAGATATATCATTTTTACATAGGAGTTATGAGAACGAGTTCTGGCTAAAGTTCTGCGTAACAGTCATTTCAAATGCCTCCAGGCTCAACCTGCTCCTGCTAAAGTCCCTGGAAGGACTCCAAGGCAGGAAGCCGAGACCCTTGCTCACTGTGCCTACTCTTCTTTTAGTGCCTTTCCTCTGTTCATTTGTCCTCCACTTATTGCTGCTTTTTAAATATTTTCTTTCTGCACATTTCTGTTGCTGGGTTCAACTAAACTTTCCTCTGGCACAGTGTCATCCCCTAAAACATTGTTGGCATTTGTTTCCAGAACGTACCCTCTGCTATTCTCTGGATTTGTTTCTCTTTAGAGTCCTCTCCTCAAGCATTTTAAGTATTATTACTGGTCCTTCTCTCACAGACTCCCATTTTGTATCAACTCAAATGCCTCTTTCCTTCATGGTGGCATCTACCTGCCTGCCTACTCACAAACACTTGTCTAATAAACATCACATTGCCTCCTGCTGCTACCTTCTCCTCTTTTTGTCCAGTGTCTCTTCTGTAGCTATCTTTCCTCCACTTCAACCTCTTAAGATCATTTCTGCCTCAGGATCTTTGCATCCTTCCCACTACCTCATCTCATCTCCTCTTTTTCCTTTCCTATCCCCATCACACCAATATCCTCATCCTCTTCTCCCATCAGTTTCTCTCCTCCTTGCCTCCTTCATATCAGCACCTGCCTTTCTGTCTCTGCTACACACATAATTCAACACTTTTAGAGGATGAGCTGGATAAAGAAGGGTTGGATACCTAAGTTGGATAAATAAGCTCTCTGTGCAACCAGTGGAGAAGTATAGGTCAACTTAGGAGGCTTGTTACATGCCTCTATTGTCTCTGTAGGAAGCCTAACTCGCTCCGCCCAATTTAGTAGCCTGAAACTAATGAAGTCGCTTGAATATCCTCTGCACAATCCTACTTTTGTTTAGGCCTGTGTGAAGGAGAGAGAGGGAAGGACAAGGTATCAATAACACAAGGAAGCTATTTGGCAGTGACCAGGCAGCCTTCAGCTCCTGGTGTACCTGGCAGCCACTGCTGGGGTGTGGGGAGTGGTGGCTTTTCAGAGATGCAAGGCAGAGGAAAATGGTTTTGCAGATGCCTAGGGGAAGTGTGTCTCCCAGCCAGAACAAGGCTTTGGGCTAGGAGAGCCAGGTCACCTTTGAAAAAGGGCAAGGGGGGACAGATCTGTTAGATGAGAAGGGCAGCTTCAGCTGCCTCTTGAGAGACCTGAAAAGCAAAACTAGGCAGGAGCCATCCAGCAGAAGGAAGGCAAGAGGTGAGCAATGTGGTGGTCAAAGCAGCAAGCCAAAATAAAAGGAGGTTTTTAGTGTTCTTTAGGAGGCTTGAGAAGACGAGTGTCACAGGCACCTAGGCTACTGCACCCAGGCTACAGTGGAGGAAGGGTGGCGATACCAAGGTATCACGTCTGGGTCTCCACTGTGCTGCCTGACAGACCAGGAGATGTGGGGTTTGAAAGACTGTGCAGGCAGAAGCCCTGTGAGTGGAAAACAGCCTGGATGCTGAAGTCCAGTGAGACAGCTGAATCAAAGATGAACAGCTTGCTGCTTTAATTCCCCACTCCAGGGACCTCCCTAGACTATCTGCACCTGGGTATACCTCTAATATTTCCTCTGCTTTATTTCCTATGTCCTCACCAGGTTGTGGGCTACAGCTGCTCTTGTAACATTTTGGTATGTGTTCACCGAGGACAGAGCTGAATGGTGTAAGACACTGCATCTGCTTCAGGGTCATAAAATGTTGCTCCAAACAGGATACTGATTGAGAACGTATTCTCTAGCTTCCCATATTTCTCACATTGTTTGCCTTGACAAGCCCACTGAAAACCCCCAAGCATTTGGGTGAGTGAAAAGGAATATTAATCTGGGACAACACAAAGGCTGTAGGACAGAGGGGTAGGAAGCTCAGAGGCTGTGCTCTCTTTTGCAGTTGACGTCTTTATTCTTGCTGCAATTCCCTTAGATGATTTCCAAGGCTATTAAATAATACTCTCTTGCTAAAGCCTAATAATTTGTTCTGAACAGACCAAACTCACCCCTATCCTTTACTGAGAACCACTCACAGCTCTTTTCATTTTACCCACATAGAAGTGGAAGCATTAGATTTTCCTTTTTCTTTTAAGGAAGGAGAATGCCCAAGTCCAGCTTTTCCCCAAGATCTGACAACACACAAAGCAAGAAGGGTGGCGAGAGGACTCTGAATACTCCATTAGTGAATAAACACGGGACTTTTCCAAAGCAGTTAAGAGCCAACAGGTGCAAGAAGACAAATAACACGGAAACTCCAGACATTTCAGAAGACAATCAGCCTTTGCTCTGAAGGGAAAAAAAACCCAAACAAACCAACCAAGACTCTTAAAGGTTTTTCAGGCTAAGTGTTTTTCCTCCCACCCTGCTGTTTTCCCTCTCCCTCAGCAACAGCATAAAAGCACCTTGCTTTGTGGAAAGCAGAGGACAATGCATCCAAAGTGACTCCAGAATAAAACAAGCAAAACCTTTTAGCACGAGGACTTGTGGAGGTGGAGGCAGAACAAAAGCACAAACACCATGTGAGAAATTGGAGGAGAAGCTGCTTTGAACGCGAGAGAAGGAGCCTTCACCCTTTATGAGGCTTTCTCGGTGAAGCCGAAGCGCAAAGCTGCTCTCTGACTTTCAGCCCAGCCTTGCTGTTTACAACCAGTACACAAAGCCCTTATCTTCCAAGCACAGCTTTAGATTATAGAGAGGGCATGCTGTCAGGAGAGACCGTCAAGGCTAACGAGCACAGGGTTAAACCAGTGCTGCAGCAATGGGACACCTCTTGAGGAGCTGCTTGGCAGCAAGGCTTGCTTTTCAGCACACTCAGCCACACATTTATGTCTGTTTTTGCCCTCTCCTCGGTTAGCTCCTGTTGCTCTGAAGCTACAGCTTGACCATCTGATCTCTGAATATCTAGGCAACAAGGAAAGCCTCTGGAGCCCTCAGGAAGGCAGTGCTTGCTGCAGCCCTGCAGCCACCAGCACCCGACGGCACCAGGAACCACTTGCGCGGGTGGGAGGCACATGCTTTTGAAAACACCGTGGCTGTACACCTTTTGTGGAGGGTGTGGGGTTGTGCATATCTTTGTGTTTGTCTGTTTGTGTGGATACTGGGACTGCTGAGCATGTCAGTTAAATAAGCCAGGAGATTCACATTCTAGCAGCCAATTTTAAAGGCAAACATGAGCACCTCACATGAGCCATGTGTGAACTTGTAAAAGCCATTTGCGTCCATGGAGAACAATGAGCTTCCTCCCAAGAAGGAACATCTCAGTGAGATGACACCCACAAATCCAAGAGGACAAGCATCTGCCCTACGCTTTGGCATTATCCAGCCAGAAAGCGAGCATCTCCATCAAAGCCGTTCTGAGAAAAAGCCTGCCACGCCTCAGTGCCCTGAGATTGCTGCCTTGCAGCACCACTCAGGAAAGGTGAAGTTGGTAGAGCAGAAAAAAGAGCAACCCAGGAATGAATTAGTCTATCATCACTATAAAAGGAAGACAGCTTAAGGCTGTTGAATGTGGAAATCACAAACATCCTGGTACATATTTTTCCGCTCATATCATACTTTCAGATAAATTGAAAGTGATCTTTTGTATCGTACTTCCCCCGCCTATCCAATGCAGTCATTTCCTCTAATAAACTTCCTAGTGCTTTGTGTGGTCAAGTGTTAGATGTCCCCAAGGGATGAAGTTCCCACCACTTCCTTGCAAGGCATTGCACATCTCTCCATCAAGCAGATTCTTGATATTCAGCTGAATGTACTTTTCTTGGTGCACTGCCATTTACTCCTGATTATCCCCCTGCATACAGCCTTAAGTAAATCTGCTTTTGCATTCACTTCATTCTAACACTGGTGACAGCTACCTCATTCTCTCCTTTCATTTTTTTGTCTGCTTTCTGGAGTAACATTATGGGATAGCACAGGCAACCTCCCCTCCTCCCCTTTTTTTGGTTGCTGTTCTTGAATCCCCTCCAGCATGCCTCTGTCTGCCTAGAAGCACAGCACGCAGAATTCAGGGCAATATTCCACATGCTCTGCCTTCCCACATGTAAGAGGGTGCCTTCCCACACATTGCCTACTTCTGCAGCTTGAGAAATATCACTTGCAATCAGCTAGCTGCTATCATTCCTAGATCTCCTCAACACGATTTATTCCTGCTGCATATTTGAGTTTCGAGTTGTTTTTCTCCAGTTTGCATTTTTCCAAGTTGGAACACGTATTGTTGTTTTCCAGCCATTCTTTAATCTCTCTTGAATTGCTTTGTATCATTTTCCTGTCTATAAAGGTGTTCACGGCCTTTTCCAGAGGAGCATTGACTTGTCTTTTACGTCTTGCAAATAAGATTTAAAAGTGTATATACACAAACCATCAGAACACCTAAACACCTACAATGAATGACTACACTTGGGTGGCACATGTCAATCCAGCTCTATTGCTTCTCTACGGCTCTGCTGGTTTCCTGAAACTCGAATCGCCACTGTAGGGCTCACAAAATATTTAAGAGAATGCATCCCAAGTGCAAGTCACAGCAGTCATCATCCCTGCATTTCACTGATGTGAAATCGCTTACTCTGTTCCATAAAACTTCTTTCCTGTGAGAGTGCGGGAGCCCTGGCACAGGCTGCCCAGCGATTGTGGAATCTCCTTCTCAGGAGGTTTCCAAAACCCACTTGGACATGTTCCTGTGTCATCTGATGTAGGTGGACCTGCTTTATCAGGCAGGTTAGACTGGATGACCCCTAGAGGTCCCTTCCAACCCCTACCATTCTATGATTTTATGTGGGGAAGCCACCACCATCCCCACTAAAGCTGCATTTATACCAGTATCAGGACACCCATGTTGAATGAGCTCATTTCCATAAATTTACAAAACAAAGTTTAGCAATAAAACTGAGTCTTCCCCACAGAACATGTTAAATCGCCCTGAATTTACCACTGAACTCTGCAGTACATGATGACACAGTCTCTCCTGGCCTGTTGCCAGACCACCATGTTGTCACAGCCCACTCCTGGTGTTGAAGGCTGGCCTTACCTTCATGGCTGAGATGACCATCTGGGGCTAATGTGAAGGGAGATGGTGTGAATCTCACACTTGATGATGGGAGGTGAGACTCCTCAAAGGAGAGGTGACCCGTGCAGCTGCAGCAGAGCCTGTGCATTAACTTGAGCAGCCTCTGGGTATGTGTGCATGGAGCTTGTGGTAGCATCAGTTGTGCAAAGCACTCAAGGCGAAATCAGCCCAGCTCACCTTCCACCACTCTCCCAAAAGAGTGTTCTCATCTTTTAAAATGTATGGCTGACCCTATTTGCTTCACATACCTTTTGGGATTAGCATTTTGAGATCTTCTGAGCAGCCTTGCCAACAGGTGACCCCAACTATCAAAGCATTCAGTGAAGTGGATTGTGTACCCATTTCTGCCCTTCTGGAATACCACCTCACCAATAAAAGAACTTTTTGTCACATGCAAGCAGAGGAATTGATCTTGCTGGCGAGTCTTTGTGCTCAGCACCTTCACTGGGGAGATTGTGGCTTAGAATAACTACAATGCCAGGTCTTCTGGCCCGAAAACTGCTAAGGTCCTACTTCACATCAACAAGCAGTAACTTTAAGGTGAGATTATGCACAGACAGCAGAGCAAAGCACAGGGTTAGTATCACTACGGTGCAATTTGCCAGCTGTATACATATACTTCAATGAGCTTTACATTCGGATCCTGCTGGCAGTGAAGCAGTGGCAATGCAGTGCTGAGACGCTAATGAAATACCTGTGAGGTGGGGTGATCCACGCACCAGAAGATTTGGGGCGCAATCTCTTCAGAGCTCCTGCTGAAACCGCTCCAACCTGTGGCCCCAGCAGCACAGATATATCCTATCTCAGCAGCTGCTGTGGGGCTGAGGCTGGGGGAGGTCGATGGGTAGCTTCACAGTGGTCCAGGAGAAGTATCTTGATTCTAGTGCTCACAGCAACGCATTTCCAGTGGAAAACGTCTAGAGAGTCACCCATTCAAGTTACAACCAGTGCCTGAAATAGATCTGTATTTGCGTCACAGATAACAATACGAAACCCTGGGTAGAAGAACAACATAAGAGTTTTCTGAGTACAAGGTTTCAGAGGTAGCTGCTTCCCAAGCTGGCAGGCATGGAGGGATTTTTGCTGCTCTGCCTTGCAGAGGCATATTTGATGAGAACCATTATCGATTTTGGTTTTTCAGGGTTTTTTTTGGTGGGAAGAGAGTCCCACCTGTAAAAGCAAGCAATCTGAGTAAAACACATGTATTCCCTTCTGTTTGTCATTATCTGCACAAGTCTGGGAGCCCAGAGGAGGTCAGGCTTGCGTGAGGTTCTCACATTGTGCTTCCTCATGGCCAGCCAAACAGCTTTTTGCAGCGAGGTGGTCACCACTGCCAGCAGCAAGTTCAGAAATTACATCACTTTCAGTTCAATTTCACAGGCACACTGAGAAAAAGGATCCTGAGGATGTGAGATTTACAGGCAAGCAAAATAGGGTCAACTTTCTCCTTCCCTCCATCCCTTTCCCCAGGGGTGACCAGGGCTCTCCTCAGCCCTTTTGCTGTCCCTGCTTTCACACCCTTTTGTTCTAGGTGACCTCTGAAGTGCCTTTGCTAGCTGAGGTGTCCATAGAGAGGCTTCAGGGCCTTTTCTCCCAGGAGACAAGTCTGCCATCCCAGGGGATCTGGGAAAGCAATCCTTGCTGACTGTGAATCAACCCTCGTTTCTAGGGGAGAGGTTTTGTGCTGGAGGTGGTGGAGTTGTTTGCTCATTTACTTCTTTCTTATCTTTTCCTCTTCTTTTTCCACTTCCTATTTATCTTTCCTTCCAGAACACTTAAAGCTGCGCAGCTCCCCAGCAGTGAAGGCCTCCAGCTTTGCAGTAAGGCATAACAGATGAAAAACAACATTATCAAACAGTTTGGAGCTGTTTGGGTTGAGGAGAAATATGTTGTCCAGCAGGAAGAAGCCTATATGGAAACAAACCAAATATAGGCACCCAGCCAGGGACTCAGCCAGGACAGTTCCTTCAGACTCGGTCTCCTATGCCTTTTTTTTTTTTGGTTTTGTTGTGTCTTTTTTTTCCCAACAACATTGCCAGGGAATGTTTTGTTACCATATGTAGGCAAAGCAACAACAGCTTGCACCCAGGCAGGGCAACCTCAGTCATCTCAGCATCTTCCCAGCACCATGCCATGGTGGTGCTGGCAGAGTGCACATTACCACCTCCTGCCTACCAGGACCGCTGCCTGAAATGCCTTTGGCAGCCTGTCCTCGGAGGTCTCCCGGCCACACTCTGATCCAGCCCAACACAGCTCCACTTCTGACAGGATCACAGCATGGGGACCACACGTGCCTGCAGGCAAATCATCGCACCAGAGGCTGCAATGTGACGGTGCTGAGAATTAAGCTAAACCCCAAAGCTCACTTTGAGCACAGACCTCCGTCACTCTGCGGCTCTGCGGGACTAACAAGCTGAGCTGCTGAGCAGCGTGACAGGCACGTAAGCGGGATCATTCATACCAGCCTCACATCCGCCACAAGACGGAGCGAAGCCACATGCTGTGCCGTGCCGAGTAGTGCTGTCCATGCCCATCTGCCAGCCCCTACCTGCCACAGCACCGGCAGTCCCACGGCCCAGAGGCACCTGGCGTCAACTGCCACACCGAGGCTGCAGCGCAACGGGAGGCAGCACATTAACGAGGCAGCCCTGTTCTTCCCTAGCAGCCTTTGCTGCTGATTTATAGAGCCGGAGCAATTCATTTATCCAGGCTACCTTCATTTTATTGTTATTAATTGTTACGAGTTTTTTTGGCAGGGTAGGGGAAGCTTTGGCTGATTAAAAATAGCTTTGGGGACGGCAGCTGGCAGAGTCACAAGGAGAGAAGGATCCAACTTCAGATCTTTTTTCAAAGAACGTGTTCTTAGCAAGTAATTGAGTGCAATCAAGTACGGAGATAAATAGTAGCACTTCCCAAGGTGTAGCTCAAGGCTCCAATCCTGCCAGTCACTGCTTGCTTGGCAAACATTCAGAAAGGCCAAAGATGTGCTCAAGACTCTGCAGACTTTCTGGCAGGATCGGTACCCAACTCCTTTGCAAGGTTGATGAGAAGAGATTTTTCTACGCAGCTTGGGACTCCTTAGAAGGGTGGGCTTTGGAGTGTACATCACAACGGCATTGGAACCATGCAGCGTTAAAGGGCCAAGAATCCGGTTCCATGAATGCACGGGCATCTTGGCTCTGTGGCTGACACGTGTGTTTCTGCAGGGCCCTCATCTGCATGCCCCAAGCAGCTTCCACAGCTTTCTCACTTTGCATTCTGCATTCTAGGAAGTTCCTACAACCTAAACTAGCAGCAGGCTGAAGAACAGACACACTAACTGAATAGCTGAGAGCTGGAACTCCAGAAAAACTGGAGCTTTTCTCTTTTACCTATTTTTTATGTCTGCTGACTGCTTTACTACAGATCCTGGCTCCCCATTTCCAGTTTTCCACAGTAAGCATCAGATCTCCACCCGAACACAAACCTGGGCTTGTCTCTAGGTCACAGACGTTTTTATTTCCTCTGCCTGATCTATCAGTGTGATGCTGCGAGAGTGGGTCTCAAGTACTCTGAGTGAGCCAATGCTTAAACCACAGGAGGGCTGTGCTAGTAGGTTTTGGCTAGAGGGATCCAAAACCTTTGCTGTGGGACTGAGCAAGTCAGCTTTCCAGCATCCGAGTGCTCACCTCATCATCCAGCTTTGCTTCCAGGAAAGCCAGAGAGCAGCAGGACTTCTGGAGAGCTGCCTTCATCACTAGCCTTTGAACTTTTCGTGGAGGTCTCTGCTGCTGCCACTGCCCACTGGCTCTCTGAAGCATTCGCTTCTTGCGGGTCTTGGGTGCATGAAAATGGTGCTACCCAGATTCATGGATCAGGAGGTCTGGGCCTGCCTTTAGTATTTTGCTTTCTAATGTGTTTCTGTGCTCATTTCCAGGAAAGCTTTTGGCAATTTGTGAAGCTCTTTCTTTGGAAAACATCTCACACTGTGTCATTAGGTGAAAACGGCCTCCGGAACATCTAAGAAGCCAAAGCATTTGCCTTCATATCCCGTTTGCAGGAGGAAAGTGCCTCATTGCTTCCTTTCAGGTTTTTTTTTCACCCCGGTATGTCTGACGAAAACATCTGAAACTGTCAGAATGTATATAGGCAGATTTGGCAACCCTTTGAGATGTAGCTGGACTGTGACATCCAATTGCATTTTGGAGCTTGCTTGCTTGCTTCCTAAATGTGCACTCAGTGATCAGACCAAGTTTCAGCAGCTGAGGCAGAGAGCATGGCCCCCGCAGTTAGCCCGTGCTGACAACAGGCAGGTGCTTGCTGCCATAAACCAAGGCAGCTACGCCGAAATCAATAAACTACAGTTTATACTTGCTGACGTTCCAGCCCCGTATTTGGAGATTTTTTTTGTCCCCCCTTTCTCGCTCTTTCTCTCTTTTTACTCTTTTCTCGCTTTGCCGCTTTAGCACGTTTGCGCCCGGTTGCCTCGGTCTTTCTGGCATCCTCGGTTGATGCCAGCAAGAGGCTGATCCCTGAGCCAGAGCAGAGAGTGCCACCTACTGAAACCTGAATTTTCCACGAGCCGTTCCTCCCCCCGCCCTGCTTCCCCCCACCAGCTTCCTTCAGGGCCTGGAATACACTTCCAAAAGACACAAAAGAGCAGGAAATAGGATTTAAGTTGTTTATAAGGCCATCACCCTTTTTTTAACAAGCAAAACCTCGGGCAGGGGGAAAGAAAGGGATTTGTTTTCCATCTTTTTAGCCTGCCTTAAGCAGAAAGGTACACAAAGAGAGAAAAAAGTCCCTGCTTGAAAAACATTTCCTTTTAAATGGCATGATATGCCTTTAAGGGGAAGGTAGCAGGCAACGATCCATCTTCACCACATACAGACTTGCCTTGTTCTTCCATTTCTGGCTGAGTGATAAAACGTTAAATGTCATTTCCTGTATCAGTGGTTAACCACTAGATGCTGGATCAGAGATTTACCAGAAGTGCAATATTCAAAAGTGGACCTGCTGCTCTCAATAACCCTTTCTTGCACTCTGTGGGAACCATTTAACCTTTGAGAGAGAGAGAGAGAGAGAGAGAGAAGGAAAAAACTCAAAACAACAACAAACAAAACCACCCTGGATTTGGGTAGGGAGATAAGTCTTGCACTTTGTGCCAATGGCTCATGCTCGGCATAGGCAGTCACAGGGACAAACCCTTCCCTGGTCCCAGCCTGACACAACACTGAGGCTTGTGAGAAAAGTGAAGCAACTACCTGTGTTGTTGTGAACCATAAGTTCAATCGTCAGCACCGGGCGATGAGGCACCAAGCGCGACGCGCGTGGCTGCTTGTTTTGCACTGATTTTCTCCTGCCACAAGCCGGCATATTTAGCAAACGGACTGACACTGGAATCCAAAACACGCGCTCCCTAACACCCCTTACTTCCCGTTTATTTTACACCGCAGAGGCAAGCAGCTCATCTGCCCAGGCTGTATTCATTTTATGACCATCATCACAGTCAGTTATGGGGTTGAGGGGATTAAAATAATTACTTCAGGAAAAGCAGCTGTGAGAGTTTGGAGCAGATAAGGAAACTTCAGTTGAGGATACATTTCCAAAGGCTGAATTTTGAACGCGCGGTTGTGCAATTGCCTGTGCAAATAGGGAGTTATTTTCTTAATTACACAATATTTGTCAAGCACTCAGAACATAAAATGGCCAAACGCACACCAAGGAGTACTAGTTAGAGAAAGTTGTGGGCAAATAGTGGCGATGAGTGCTTAGAAATAATTGGAGCGGGTCCTTTGGACATACACCTGATGCCTGAACTGCCTAAATATGGCTCTTGCTTGCATAGAAGCACTCCTTGCTTTACCCTCTGGCCCCTGTATCGTCACAGTATCCCTGCTCTCAGACAGCTCAAACAACTCAGCTCATTTGGAGAACGCCTGTCTTCAAGGTAGGGGACAGCTCTGCCTTCACTGCGTGCATGTGTCTTGTGTGACAGAGCCCTTGTCCCTGAAGGCAGCCTGCAGGCAGTATTGCAAGTCAAATAATAACTAGCAATAACCTTAGAGTCGAGGTACTTTGCTCCTTTCTTCCTCAGCCAACAGGAAACCCCCACATCTCTTCTAGAGTCATTACTATTTATGCATTTGCACTGCAGTAGCACCCAGCTGACTCAGTCGTGAACCTGCACCTAGCCATGCTAGGTGCTGTGCAAAACACTCTGTGGCCACACAGTCCCTCCTCCCTGACAGAGCTGATGCTTTCACACATGAAAGGAAAACGCTCACAGCACCCCTGGCCAGGCACACCTGACTGCTGGTACCTTTGCCCTATGCAGGGTTTGATTCCCAAAACACATGCACAAGGAGGCAACAAGAATTGTACAGTTCGGATCCTGGGCTCTCCAGGCAAACAAGGGCAGAGGACAGTATTTGCACTGTGTGGCTTTCAAGCAGTATCCACCAGCTACAGAGCAGCGATGAACAAGGCAGTGCTGAGCCCAGAGGAGGGGCCTTGTGAGCCGCTCAGGGAAAAACTGGGACGGTGGAAGATCTAAGAAGATTTGCCCCAAAAGGCAACATGGATTTTTTTTTTCTTTTTCTTCCCTCCAAAAAGTCACAGGAAATCTCCAGATTACTCATCCTTTCCCAGGAACCCTGGCTGGAAAAAAATCAAGGGGCCTCACTATTTTCCTACAAACACACACACACACACAAAGGAGCCCTGCAAAGACCTTAACACCAGCTGTGCTTGCCCTTGCCAGAACTTCCTGAATCCACCCCCATTTACCCTAGCTTGCCAAGCAATGCAAATATTTGCGAGGCCACCTCGTTTCCGCAGTGTCTGATGTAAAAATCCGCATCAAATCCAAGCAGTAAAGGCTGTGACTCACAGCTACTCGGCAGCCAGAAGTCCTGTCAGGCAGGCCAAGCTTTTATATAGCAGGAGGTCACTGGAACACACTCTGGCTCACCTCTCTCATCGATCAAGAGTGCAACCGCTTAGAAACATCTCCTGTTAGCCTTCCCCTTTTCAAGTCAAATGCTAAGAAGGTGTTTCCTAGCAGGCAGAGAACAGGATGACACAGATACAGTATCTCAGGGAAAGAAGATGGAAGTTGTCTCTCAGTAACTGCCGAAACTTACAGCACAAGTGAGTTCTGCCATGTAACCTGGAGACAGCAGCCAAGAGAAACTTGAGTCAGAAGACCTGATTTCAGTTCCTGTCTCAACTACTGCCCCACTGTTTGATCTCATATGAGTCACTTCTAACCACCCCTTGGAAATCAAGCCCTCCTCTGATGACTACTGTATGGGAACAGCCCGGACACCAGCAAAACTGGGGAAGAGCCAGGTGACATCTGCAGCCCAGTCCCAAACCGGGGAGAAACTAACAGCGTGTTGCTGCAAGGGTCTATGTGGAAGACGGGTGGTGAGGAGGGAGCAAGGTAGAATGTGGTGCTTGGAGAGCCACCAAGGTGCTAACAAAGAACTAACAAAATGGGGACACTTTGTCCCACACTCAAGGACACTGGAAACACAGAGCTTCTGGGCTTCTAATGTGTTGCACAAGCAAGCTGTGCCTCATCACAGAGTCCCCCAGGAGGTGACTTGCCTTTCATGCTTTAAGGGTCAAATCTTTGACCACATCAGCAAGCCCACACATTCAGGAACCATGAATCAGGGCTTCAGAAGTTGCAGCTTCCAACTTCCCAAAGTTTCCAAAGCATTCCCTTGCATACTTTTACTTTTTTTCATATGAGCACCCAGCCTATTTTACATACTTAATTGACTCCAGAAGCTTGGCTCCAGATCTATTTGCGAGGGCACATAACACTCAGGACAGCATGCTCTCCCCCTTCGGTCTTCATATTTGAAAAGCTTTTTCTGCTGCTCTGTATTTCTGTAATGGACCACACCTACTGCATAGAGGAAACAATCCCTGACTAACTAAAACTAAGAAAAGACATAATCAATTGAGAGTTGGGAGGTTTTTTTCTTCCTTTAGGTTTTGTTTATACCTCAGGATTGTAATGGTTTTAAGTCAGTTCATGGCAGATGGAGAACACACAGATTCATTAAATCACCTCAAATCAAATGTCTCAATTTTAAGAACATCTTAAATTGCATTTAGCCTTGACCAGGAGTTGCAAATTTAGCCTTGAACACCTATGGTTTCATACATAACTTTTCAAGGTGCTTTCTCCACCATTCAAAAGCACACCTTGCTTACTTGCACACAGCTCCAGGCTTAAGCTTCAAGCTTGACTTCACTCTCCACACATCCAAACAAACTACACAGATGTGTCTCGCTGGGTGAATATGCTGAAACTGGTTCAAAGGGGTCTGGCAGCAGCTTAGATGAATTCTGATGCCCTTATCCTTGCCTTCACATCTGTCTCTCCAAATCTCCTCTCACATCTACAGAAAGGGGTTGCATTGCCATTTGAAGACGCATGGAGGCTGAGGCCAAGAGAAACACAAGGTGAGGCTGCCACACCTCTGTGGCTATCACAAGTAAATATCCCTTTGAGTTGGCTTTAAGGTGCAAATAAAGGAAAGCAAATCCTCCTTGTCCAGAGGCTGCTTCCACATGTACAGTCATAACAAACCCCTGAGTGACAGCAGGAAAGAACCTGACAACATCATGTTTGCTCATGGAGACTTACCCTTTGCCTGATGTTCTCCTGCAAGGCTCCAAGCTGAGCTTGGTGCTTTTCTATCCAGCAAAAAGGAGCAGCAGTAAGCAGCCTGGTGCATGCCTCCTCCCTTATACATGGACTACTGTAGTTATACACAGTGCTATAGCATGTGAAGTTTAGGTCTATACTGTTTGGATGGTTCAGGCTTCAACATATGACAAAAATTTCAGGGGCAAAATATAGCCTCAAAAGACATAGCCTCCACATTCCTGCAGGAAGTCTAAAGTGTAGCTGTGATCATCCCTGGAAAGGAAATTAGCCTCTCAATCAACAGTTTCTAGCATAAAATAGCTTTTAGCATTCAAAGATGACAGGTTTGGCTGTCTTAAAGCAGTTCAACAATGGGACTGAAACGAGTGATATCTTCCCAAATGAGGTACAGTTGAGTTTTGCTTGACAAGCACATTAAGACATAACTTGCAGAAGAAAGGTAAAGAAAGCATTACGGGGGAAACCACAGAGCTATGTATTTCTTAAGAAAAATGTCTTGCAGAAGACACTCAAAATTAAGAGCTTAACCTTTCAGAGGTTCTTTGTATTCTCCTTTCCCGCGATACTCTCCATGAAGGGCAAGCTCAAGAGCAGTTTTTGTTTTAAACCCAGATTTTTCTTCATTGCTGCAGACCATGCTTTGCAGCAAGCCCATTCTTACCATTGTGCATTTATCTATTCAGCTCGTGGCTTGTAGAGCACTGTAGGCTGTGACCTAGGCAGACAAAAATGTGCTGAAATGTAAACTAACATATTTGGTAGGGATGTAACACAAAAGAGTTACAGAGGTTATTATAGTTTTGCAGATATGGACACAAGAGAGAAGCAGCTCCTTCCATGGTATTGCAAACCCTTAGGGCTTACACATTATGAATTGGCTCCAAAAGCTAAGAGACAAAAATAATTCCCATAGTATTTCTTCTTTTTATTTGCCTTCTACAGTTTACATTTTCAAGATTTTCTCTTTAAGCACAAGAGTTATGAGTTTACATTAAAAAATATAGTGGAAGTTTAATCAGGTGATTCCAGGAACAATGGTTTAATGGAGAAAAAAAAAAGCCCTACATGTTTCCCAGTGTGTAGCTCATGCAAGATAATCATTAATACCTTAAAAGGTACTGTTGCTTGCAGGTAAACCCTGGGATAACCTAGCGACAAAAGTCAGCAGCGCACTTCAGGAGATGAGCAGGTTGACAGGCAGAGACAAAAATGAGGTAAAATTAGGCAAAACTGGCAGGGTTTGGGAAATCAAGGTGTACTAGGCAAAACTGGCAGGGTTTAAGTTGCAGGGGATATAGGAGTGACCCATGTGGGAGGAGACCACAAACTGCCCTGGGCCAGTCATAGCTCTGTCCTGCTGCTTTGAAACACATGGGATCAGCCCAC
Source organism: Colius striatus (assembly GCF_028858725.1). Classification (NCBI taxonomy): domain Eukaryota; kingdom Metazoa; phylum Chordata; class Aves; order Coliiformes; family Coliidae; genus Colius; species Colius striatus. The sequence continues at coordinate 128,684,882 of NC_084759.1, forward strand.
TTTGAGCCAAAACTCCAACCCAAGGAGCAGCTAGTGCCTCCACTCAAAGGTATTTAAGCATAAATGGCAGCCGCTGGGAGAGGAGTTAAATGAGGAGATGTGTTTGGAGACAAGTGAAAAGTGCAGGAAAAACATGGAGAAGACGTGAGGAGATATGTGAAGAAGATCATAAGAAGAACACAGAGGGGGACAACGTAGCAGGCATGGCTGGAGACACTCTTCAAGAAGGCAAATCCCACTGAGGCAGGAACACCCCTGAGGATCTCGATCTGCAGCCTGTGAAGGTCCCCCAACAGGGCAGCAACTCCAGGAAGCCTGGCAGAACACTCACTAGAAAGCAAAGAGCAGCAGATAAAAACCCATTAAGGGCACAACTCCAATGTCCTGTGCCACCTGCCACCTCACCGAAAGGACTGGGAGGGACTGCCAGTAACTTGTGCTGAAAACAAGGGGAGCTGAGCCCCAAAGTGGGGAAGAAAGGTCTGTGACAGAAGATGGGCCTGGGGAAGGGGGAGAAAAGGTGAATGCTGCTGTTCTGCTGATGAATGACAATACTGGGGAGCTTCTTTCTCCTTTCCTTAAAAACCCAAATAGCACACGGTTTAAACAACCCATGGCTTATCACCAGAGCTGAAAAAACATTTCATTCTGCTTCCTGCCTCAGTTTGGTGCAAAACACAATCATCTAGCATGCCTTTTTACATCTAGTCCTCTAAATTTGGTGTGACCAAGCAGCTATTCCCTTATAAGGTTCATTTTGCAACTACTCACTTATTGCGATGCCTCCCTGCCTTCCAGCTGTTTTATTTTCCCCAAACTTTCCTTACTTCTTTCCAGCAAATAGGGTAAAGTCTCTCAAGTAGCTTTGTTTCTTTAAATTTGTCATTCATTCCCTCATAGACCTGAAATTATAAACAGCTGTCTACAAAAACACAATTGCTTCTAGAGTAACCAACATTAAGGACGCCCAGAGAAGTTTCTGACTTCAGCCAGTGTGCAGGGACAGAGACCGGGGTGCTGGAAACAAAGATCCTGTTTCAGTGCAGATGATCCCAGCATGAACAACAGAGGGACATATGGGATGTACAGCCAATTCCTTATAAAGGAAACACTTCTCGATTTATTCAGGAAGCTCCAGAAAACCAAAAGGAAAGGAAAAAGAGAAATTAAACAGCAAAGCAGGTCCTCGACTGTGCCCCCAAATACCTGGCTACGTGATAGAAAGAAGAGCTATGCTGAGCCACCTATGCAGATGCCCACGGAGCTTGCCAAGGAGCCTTGGGCAAGGGAATTAGCTTCTGTGGCTTGGCCTCTGGGGCTGTGTGACTGCCATCCAAAAATGCCAAGATGAGGGAGAAGGTCACTGTCACCAAGCACTAGCGAGAGAAGCACCTGGCTACTATCAGCTGTTTTGGTAAGAAATGATATTGCATTAGCCCATCTGGTGCTCAGGAGTCGAGAGTTTCCAGACTTATGCCAAAGCAAGAGAAAAAGCATAAAGTTTCTTTTTTGTTAGCAAGAATTAGCTGCAAATATAAAGCCAAAGCTATTTCCCTGTGAACTTTCAGGAATGTCCTGTGGAGAAAGGCAACTGCTAATTGAGAAACACGATGGACTGTTGGTGTGAATGCTTTCAAGGTTTAGCTTCAGAGTAACTGTTTGAATAAGCATATTAATTTGGACTTGGATTTCTCCTACCAGTGCACTGATGACTCTGGCCAAGCGATACTCAAGTGTTTCCCATCTGCTAATAGCCCTGTGTCCTCGGCATTCCATTCTGGTTCTCTTGTCAGCTCCAACTCCCATGTCAAGTAGCCCCAACTGCTATATTATAAACTTAAAAATAGAGGATCCCAACTGCAAAAGGTTTTCCCTACATGTGAACTGCTGGCTGGCAGTCAGATCCCTAGTAAACTACTTTTCTGAAACAAATGGGCGTGTTTGTTTTGTGTGCAGAAAACACAGGCAGGCAGATGAACACCTATGTTCCCCACACCATTTTAAACTCATCCATCTAGTCACTTTAAAGACTCTTGGAAATGACACGTTTATAACGGAAACAGAAGGCAACTAAATTCTGAACTGTGATGCTGCGCGACTTTGGATTCAAGTTTCATCAAAGTATCTACCACAGTGCAACTGCTTCATGCTAAAGATGACTCCAGCCTTGGATGAAACTTAGCACTGTCTGCAGAAGTACTGTTTTCCTTATGTTTAAACAAGCCACACAGTGCATTGCAAAGAGAAGAAACATATGTTTTCATCCTGTAATCTAGTAACAAAGAAAGAACAAAAGCAACATCTTCATAAGAATCAACAGGACACCTTCCCCACCCCCCCACCCCCCCAAGGTCCATCTGTATATTGCTGCAGGAAGAGGAGAGGGGAAAAGGAAGTGGAAAAGACTTCTTCATTTAATGGTGCAGCACTGGAAAAACAAGCCAGGAATAGAATGGTCATATTTTAAAACTGACATGTTTGGAGACTTTGGTTTGGGGCATTTTTTTGTTTTGTTTTCTTTCTTTCTTCCTTTCTTTAAGTAGAAAGGATTGTAAGCATGTATTTCAAGGGGGAAAAAAACCCACTTTGTGAATGTGTATTGCTATTTATTGCCACTATCAGCTCTTCCTCCAATTCCAGCTCACTGGGTAAGTCCAGAAATGTCTAGGTGTGGAAGACTATGTCTCAACAACCTTCATGTCAAGAGCCCTTGAGGTATCTTTTGACACAGAGGTTTCCAATAGCAGTTCAGCTGATGTGGACACCATGTTCCCTCCTTGCCCACGCTGTTTGTTCCTGTGCCTAAGCCAAGTCCTCTGCTTTGCTTATTCACGTGTTTGGAGCAAGGAATTTACTCCACTGAAAACTAACATCCCCCATACCCCCCCTTTTTTTTGTGGCTCTCAGATGGATCCAGTCACTGACATGCTTCACTGTGCAATCATACAACAGGTACTGCCAGTAAATTGGCACAGGAGGCAAGGAATGGGCTGTTCCTCGTGGTGGTAGTGACACCAGCTGGACTGATAGTAAATCTAAACCATAGGCAGACATGAACCACCATGCAGAGTAAGAGAAAAAACAGTGCTCATCACTCATTTCACACTGCTGGACATCCTGCTCCAGCCAAACATCCATCAGATTCTGTATGGCAGAAGAAACTGCATCACGTATACACCCTGGAAGGGAGATCAAGCTGTTTTGAAATGGATTGACGTAGGACACTTCAAGTCCCCATGGCGGCACTCCACGAGCCTCTGTCAAAGATGAGGGAAGACCATACATAGTAGTGGGCTGTGAAAGAACTGTGCAAACCTCTCTGGGCCTGCTTTTCCATGCGGCTTCTCTTCTCCAACATTCTACAAGAAAGGTCCTTTGTGTTCCGGTAGAGAGATCAGCTGCTCCAGCTCGGTAAAAACAGGCCATGAGGAGTTGAGGAAGGCAGAATTTGATCCTAGGAAATCTGCAGTGTGAGGCTTTAGACTAAAATCAGACAAACCAGCAAAGAATAAGACCTCGATGGACAGCAGCTAATGGCAGCAACAACCACGGTGTGTGAGAGTGGGAGTGCAGAGGCTGTAAAAGCAGACTGTGGGTAATCACGCATGTAAAACATGAAGTTTTCTTTCCAATGAAGAAAAAAAAAAGCCACCTGTTCTGCTCTTTCTCTTCCCCTGTCCCAGTGGCAAATAGCATCAAAGGTAAAGTCTGTCATTCACCACACCATTTCTCACCCACATTCTCTGCTGGTTTTGAACAGAGGCAACCCAGTTTGAAATGTAAACGCTGTGCTTCTCACTGGCCTCCAGACCACAGGAAGGTTGGTAAGCCCTGCACGATGAGGCACGATGTGGACCTGCACAGTTCCTTGAATGGAACCAAAAAGCACTGTCGGACACTCATGAGTGACCGATACTCCAATCACTGATCCTGCCTTCTTCCCAAATCAACCCTGCGGCCTCAAGCACCACTTCACTGGCACTTCAGCTTCTCCGTGGCAGTACCGGGCAGCGGTGACTTTGCACCTTCGCGGAGGCCCTTGATTGTCCACTCCTCCGCTTGGCGAGGCCCAGTTGGACCCTGCCAGGCCCCGGTGCCGGCGGTGTCTCGGCGGGGTCTCGGCGGGGTCCCGCGCCCGCCGCGGCGGATCACGCCGCCATGGCGCCACCTGGCGCCGCCAAGGGGGAAGCGGCGAGGCCTGACGGGAGGGGCCTCTCCCGGGAAAATTACGGTTAAAACATTAATTAAAAAAAACTCGAAAACACACATAATCAAAAACCACCACAAAAAGCTAAAATTGAGCCAGTTTATAAAATTAAATCTTTGGAAGCCCAAGACCCACTGCGTCTTCCTGGCATAAGCAGCCACATCACCTTGGTAAACGGTGAATTACAGCACTTCAAAGGGATGTTTTATCAACCACATGACATATTAAGAAATGTAGTGCCACCAGATCAGGCCGCCTGGCAGGGTAATACCCTTGAATTCACAGAGGGAAGCCCTGAATAAAGGATCTTCCCCCTATAAAAGTCGAGGCCTTCCCATCCTGCTCCTCACCCCATGGGTGCTGTGTGGCACAAAGGATGGCTAGTCAGGAGATGGCCCCTGCAAGACAGCACTGAGCTACTGCCCTGCAGTGCTTGTGTGAGGAAAAAGAACACAAGAGTGTCACTCTGTCGCCAAAAGTCTCAATGATTTACATCTTAAGATGTACATTTTTGGATGTGGCTAAACTCCAGGATAATGCCATCCATCTTGTAGCTTTTCCTGATTTATAACAGCAGTAATAGTCTTACCTCTCACATTAAAGCATTAAGCCTTGTTGTAATAACTCTGCTGTTTCAGACCATTTCTTCCTCAGTAATCTCCACCTAGTTTTACCTGGTTATCTGTATTTGCAACATTGAAATATTGTCTCCATTCTTATTTAGTTAAGAATTTAATTTTTTCTAAAATGTGATTTTAAAATCACAGTACCCCAAATCTTGGTATGTCTTTGGACTCAATCTGTACCCAGCTACAGAGTTTCCTAAGCTGAGAAGAAAGACCACATGAATTTCTTCCCATGGTGGCATCTAAATAAACACTCCAGACTTGGGGATGATGAAGACACTTGCAACTCCCATGTAAATAAAACAAGGAGTCACTGCATGTCTGAGAGAGCAACTGCAAAGGCCACAGGTGCAATTCGGCTTCGAAAAGTGTGTTCTTACAGAAGGATGGTGTCTAGTACACCGTGCTACAAGTTACTATGAAAATCAAGGGAAAGAAAGCTTATAAAGCAAGACTTTATCAAGAGGGAGAAACATTGGGTTGCTATCCTGGGCTCTGTCCATGATTTAAATCAGCTTTGAAGACACTCCTAATGGGATATTGATAGGGACATTGCAGGACAAACCTATCCTGCCATTTTCTGCATGAGTGATTGTTGCTTCATTTGTCTCTGTGCTGTTCTCTTCTGGCTTTTTGGGACACGTATGAAAGAAAAGTCAAGTGATTGAATTTCCTCAGTGCTTCATGACATCAAAATAATTCACTCAGAGCAGATTGATTCTGCTTTGGAAATTTGCAGGTTCCTCCCTTTTCAAACATCTTTGATCAGCAGCCAAACAGTTAACGTTACATTTAAGCAATTGCTGGGCTTCCAAATTTTCTCTTATCAAGGCGTAAGAACTGTTCACAATGCTCCGTGCTCAACTGCTGCAACAGCTACTGAGTAACATTTTGCATGTGTGTTTTTTTAACTATAAGATAAACTATAGCTTGAAGCTGCACGATTTGAACAAACAGAAATCCTCCCGTATGAAATAGCATTCAAAATACAAAATATTCTGTCATCTAGCCATTTAGTAAGTAAATATCTTAAAAGTTTGAAGTAGAAATCCATCATAATTTGAGCATCACCTTTGATTTAACCAAGGGAATACCAGAAACAAATCCCCAGAAGCACATGCTTTCCTGGTAGAGATATTCAGCCAGTCAAAGCCTATTAGAGTCAAAGGTTCAACAAGGTAAAGGTATATCCCTTGCACTGAAAGGAAGGTCTCAATATATGTCCTGGTTTGGGCTAGGATAGGGTTAACTTCTGGGTTTAGCCAGGACAGGGTCAAGAAGTAGGAAGGGGTACAGCATGGGTAGCTGACCCAGGCCAGCCAACAGGTATTTGATACCAAGCTGAAGTCACGCCTGGTACATATAGATGGGGAGTTGGCAGGGAGGGGTACTTGGGAACCCCAGGTTTGGGTGTCGATCCAAAGCGATTGTGCTGGGTCCCAGATGGTGAGAAACTGTCACCCTTTGCATATCCCCTCATTTATTGTTAGAACTGATTTTCCTTAACTTGTTTTGGTCTATAAAAACTGTACTTATTTCAACCTATGTGGGTTTTCCCCCTTTTCTCTGATTCCCCTGCCTGTTACGCCGGGAGGGGGAGGAGTGAACAAGCACCCTCCTGGCTCTTTGTCTCTGTCTGGGCAAAACCGTGTCAATATATAATACAATTGATCAGTCTTGGCCTTGAAAACAGAAGTCCATGAAACATCACGAAGCAACAAGGAGCAGGGTAAAAAACTGTTTGCCGAGGAAGAACAAAGCTGAGGGTTACCACCAGAACAAGCAATGCCCTCATACACACACATTTCTGTCACAGTCCCTCATTATCCATTAACAGCCCCCAACCAGGTGATGTGATGAACCATCTCCAAGGTTCACTCAAAAGCCTGATGTGGAGATGGAGCCAGAGACAAGGTTATAACATAGGCCCAAGGTCCATATGCCCAGTCTCTCTCCACAGGTCATGAGCGCTGTGCTTCTTAACCACCTGGTAGCCTTCTGCTAGACCCTCTTCAGTTCTTCCACAGCGTCTTTGGGCACATTGTTCCAGGTGTGAGCTCAGCTGCACAGAACAGGAGGCATTAGGAACTTACCATCGTCTGCTGGCTACATTCATCCTAATGTCATCTAATATTGAGTTCACCTTGCTTGCAGTGAGAATGCCCCAACAGATTGTATTCAGTCAGGCATCTTCCATAATCCCTGGGTCCTTTTCAGCAGATTTGCTGCTCAGACAGTTGCTGATACGTAGGGCAGTTCTGCCCCAGTGTGGAACTTCATCAGTCCTTACCAAAGTCCCACAGCAGATCTTTGTTGGTCTGTTTCTCGAGGTTATTGAGGTCTCTTGGGATTGAGGCTCTGTAATTTGTCTCTGCCAGTTTCGCTACTAAAGTGTTACCTGCAGCATTGCTGAGGGTGTACTCTGTGTTCTCCTCCGGGTAAATGCTAAAGCCATTGGACACTATCAGCCCCAATATTGACTTCTGGGTTACCCATTACCTGCCACGGTCATGCAATGAGCCAATAATAGTTATCCTTTGACTCTGGCAATCCAGCCAATTTCCTCACCTTTCAGATGAGAGTGCCATAGAAGACTCTGTAGGGAAGCCTCACTAAAGACAAGATGTCTCCGTTACCCTCTCCTCGCCCACATAACCAGCCATTTCCTTAATGCCCATTGCTGATTTATCTGAAGCTGAACTTTGGTGTACTGTGTTTTGTGTCCAAATACCTGAGCAATGCTTTTATACATTTGTTTTTGTCAGAGCATAAAATGCATCTTGTAAAATTCCCTGTCCTCCTCCACAATGCAACGATGTGTCCCTACATTCTTCAGAATTTTTCTTTATAAGTCAGCCAGATCTCCTGAGTTTCTCTGCACTTCATGGTTGATTCCCAGGGATTCTACCTTGATATTCTCTGGTGAGGCAAAACCCTGAGCATCCAAACTACTGCTCGCTTTCCCAGCCTGCCTCCAATCTGAACTCCAGCAGAGGGCACAACAGCTGAGATTGGTCCTGCCTTGAGTCACCACAGTACATTGCTTTCAACTCCTCAGGAGGTAACAGCGCTGGCTTCAGGTCAAAATAAAGAAGAAGAGATAAAATCGGTTAAGTTACACCCCATTTAAAATGTAACTGCCTTATTCTCATTAGCAGTACAGAGATGGACAGTGCTAGAGCTGATTTGTCAGTGGGGGAAGAAGGGGTGTTCTCCTATGAGAAAGGGATGAGAAATTTAATGGTTCATTAATGCCCAGGCTGATCATATGGAGTTTGTAAGGGTAAAATCAATTTTTACTTGTCAAATTATTGGCTACTGTATCTAATAAAGTGATAAAAGATGCTATTTGTCATGTAGCCCTTGGGCTGTGATTAGGGCTAGCAGTCCAGCAGCTTCCAGCAGCTTTCCTAATTCATGCAGTAATCAATCCTGCTCTGCCGTAGGGAGTTGTGGCAGAGGTAACAGAAAATATACTACGCTCAGGGAGATGGGGCTGTTTCTGTCTCTGATATGCTGCACGACAATACTCCATGAACATATCCCACACCTCCTTTTTGTTTCATCTGCTAAGGCTTTTGTGTCAAGTATTGCTGGCTGCTACAGAAGGTAATACAGGCAGACTTTGGTGCTGGGTAAGCACTCAGTGAACTGCATCATTGCAGTAGTGGCAAGACAGCCTCCTGGTCAAAATCACTGTGCCAAACCTAAATAAAACAATACCATATAGTGTGTGGCTTTTGTTCAGCTATTAAACAGACAGCAATTTGGGTTCTTGCTTCTATCCTCACTGCCAGGTCCTCTGTACAATTCTTTCTTCTGTCTCAAATGGGATTAATTAATCTTTATTACTCCAAAAGGTTTACTGGGCAGAATAGATAAGGCACTAGGGGAAATGCTATCATTAGAAAGCCATCACTGTCAGTCCTGCTGGCACCTGTTAACAGAGTAGGAAAGCAACAGCTGGGACTGTGCTTGGGTGTGAGGAACCAGGTGTTGTTCCTCCTTCCCTGAGATGAAGAAGCAGAACAGAAGATCTTAGGCTGCAGTAACTGTAGCCCAAATAAGGGCTGTTATCAAGCTGATCTTTTCTCTCTGCTGTGAAACAAGTACAAAAACAAGCCCATCTCCAGCTCCAGGGTTGAAGATGTTGATCTTGAAAAACAAAAGGCTCAGTGACTGTGGGGAAGGGGGCATATGTCCTTAAAAACAGGTATGGAGGAAGCTGCAGCCCATTACTTTATTTTTATATCCATCACAATTTTCTGGATTGCTTAACAGCATGCAAGTATTTGAAGGGCCTTTTCAGCCTTCAATAAATAAAATGCTTTTTACTTTGCCAGTGGCTACAAGATTTTCAGGAAAGGCCAAGCGTCCTCTCATGTGTGTGGACAGCATTCAGCACATGATAATTATTACTTGAATATAAATGAAAAATGGTAGCAGCCTGACTTGGCCAATAGCATTGTTCATACTGTCAAATTCTACATGCTCTTGATCCAAAGAAGTGAGTTTAAAATATTTAACAGTGAATCTTTGAACTTTATTTCTGTAATATCTAAAGCTGGATTGAGCCATGCTTCTATAAGATGTGAGGATAAACTACTTTAACCATAAAAGCAAGGCTTATTTAAAACCTGCCTTTTTTTTTTTAATCTAAAGAAACTATTATAAAGCTAACCTCAGTCAGCTTTCAGAAGAATCTCTTCAACATCTTCATTTTGGCATTTCTGTTCAGTGAGTAGAACTTGTTGCATGTCTACTTTTTTTATTTTTGACCATCTCTTGAGAAAATAAAACAAAGCTCCATCAAAACTGTACAAGTCATTGAGAAGTAGTGACACCTGGAAATCCTGGGAGCTGCTTGTTAAGAAAAAAATGAAAATATAATATTCTCTTTAGATTTAGACACACAAATTTCTGTTTAAAATAACTTGAAAGTCACTTTGATATTCAAATAGTTCTCACGATATCCATCAAGAGGTTTGAGACTTCAGCACAGAATTGACTTACACCTCCTATTCTACTAATGAAGTCAATTAGAAAGTCTTCTCCTAATAACTAATTAGGACCCTAATTTCTGTTTTCAGTTTAGTGGGCACTGCAGATCTTAAGGTACTTCTGAAATTGACACTCGTGTCTTGAACATTTACGAATGTATACGTCCAGCATCATTTCTCATCCCCTACCCCGCTTAATCTCCAGAGTACATGTCCCTTGTCACCCTGAAGATAAAACATAATTAATGTTGTACTAAAAAAGAAGAAGCAAGAAGGCACAGTACCTTTGATTGTAGAATGGGAACTGGGACAAACGAAAAGTGAAGCTTTTATGTCACAGTAAATTTTGGTATTTCAGTATCTTATTTTCTCCCAACTTGGGATGGAGAGCTGAAGACAATTTCTCATTAAATACAACATTTTTGGTCAAACCAAAACAAAGTACTTTACAATGTATTTCTGCATTGACACACATTGCCCCATATGGCCCCCTTTTATCTCCTGACTAGTCCAGTCAGAGGGAGGAGAGAGGCTGTTCTGTGGGGAACCTAAGCCAGGGCACAAAATAGGACCCAAACTACAACTCCCATGAAGCAAAGCAACACCAGGCAGGGCAGTTACACCTCAGTGTAATTGAAAACATATGTCTGAACTTCTGTTACTCCAAACAGATAAAATACAACAATTTGGTTTGCAGGTGAAAAGGCATTTAATTTCAATCCCATATTTTCCTTCCAAGGATTTTTTCAGGTCTTCAGAAAAGTTAAAACAATTTCAGTGGAAAACCTCTTCCCATCTTGTATCAGGAACAAGGTGGTACAAATGTTCTGTGTCTGTATCTAGATAAATAATGTCATTAAATAACCCTCACAAAGAGCCTTAGATCCAGTTTTAAGGGATAGCAAATCAAGTTATAATGCTCAATAAAGGCTTCTTTTTCCTCTCTTGAGTGACCAGAGGTTCCAAACATTGTCACAGATGCAGGCTCTTCCTTGCCATCACCTACATCTTAGAGTTTTCTCTGGAAAAATGTGTAGAGGACAACATTGTTGTCAAGAGAGACTGTACCTCAGACCTTAGACCCACTTTACCTTTTCAGGAGGTGCTGCTGTTTTCTGTGGAGCTCTGCCGAAGCCCAGTGATCCATCCATTTAAACTCATTTACAGAATGAAGGCCTTCCTGGTAGCAGGGAGTTTTGAAGATTTACAGCACTACAGGAGAGCTAAGTCTTATGAATAATGGACTAACAAATGCCAGAGAAGTAGAAACATTGGAAAACCTGTATCTCTGTCTCAGAGGAAAAGATCCTTATGCACACAGATGGTTGGTTTTAACATAAATGGAAAAAGCAGCTTTTATTGTCAATGTCTTGGGTTTTTGGTTTTTTTTTTAAAGTAGTAGATCCCAGAGGACTGCACAAAATGGATATCCCAAAATTCAGAAACCATGCTTCTTCCTCAGGAAGTCAAGGATTTTATTCCACATTTTCCTTTGGGAATTATTATCCTAATTTGACACAAAATGGTAAATTCATAGTCTTTTAATTATTGACACTTATAGATCTGCCACCTGCATTATACAGCAAGGCTTTTGCCACCCTCTAGTAGCTCTGCAGATAACAGCAAATAAGCTTGTTTTGAGGTGCTTTTTATTCTAATCCAGTGTTTTTCTCTGACTGGAAATCTTGCTAAAATATCACTCTTCTGGAGAAACTCTCATCAAAGAATTTATTCCATTTGACCTTTGAGGATAACTAACGAACACAGTCTGTAAATGCAACTGCGTTGGCCTCTGAGCCCCTTGATTCATATGGTTTCATTCAATTTGTGGTTTTCAGTCTCAATGCTTCCCATTCGAAAACATTTTTGCCTTCACAACTGTTAGCTGCAGAGAGTCAAGTGTATAAGAACACTGTATGTATTTCCTACCTGAAGCTCATAAAAGCTTTCCATTCTACAAAGGAAGAAAAAAAATACCACAATCCTGTACATACTTACACAAGGATGTGTTCATAATGCTTCAAATGTCAGTAGCAAACAGGGGGAATTAAGACTTTCCCTTAGGCTAGCGAGTTCGTCTCTGCCAGCTGAGTTGTGGTAAGTGTACATCCATGTCAGCTGGACACCTAAGCAAGTTTTTTTTTATCTACACGTGTGAAGAACACACTTAGAAAGTTACTGAAACTCCTTCAATTTGAAAGAAGCAATTAGCCATTAAAAGGAACCACAGAACAGATCACAGAATGGTTTGGGTCAGAAAGGACCTTTAAAGATCATCTAGTTCCAAAACTCCTGCCATGGGACAGGCAGGGACATCTCCCAATAGACCAGGTCACCTAAATCCTCATCTAGCCTGGCCTTGAACACTGCCAGGGATGGGGCATCCACAACTTCTCTGGGCAATCTCTTCCAGTGTCTCACCACCCTCATTTCTTCCTTAGGTCCAATCTAAACCTACACTCTTTCAGTTTAAAACCATTGTCCCTTGTGCTATCACAGGAGGCCTTGGTTAAAAGTCTCTCTGTTTATTGAAGGGCCACAATAAGATCTCCATGGAGCCTTCTTTTCTCCAGGCTGAACAACCCCCAACAGCTCTCTCAGCCTTTCTTCAAAGTGGAGGTGCTCCAGCCCTCTGACCATTTTTGTGGCCCTCCTCTGGACTCACTCTAACAAGTCCACATCTTTCCTGTACAGAGGCCTCCAAAGCTGCACTAACCAGAGCAGAGCAGAGGGACAGAATCGCCTCCCTTGACCTCCTGGCCATAGCAGTGCAATGTAAATACACAAATAAGCACAGAAGGAACATACAGTTGCAGATAACACAGCCACCTGAAACAGCTCAGTGACATCAGGAAAATATACTTCTGTGAGTCAGCAACTTGTGGCAGCACTAGTGTGGTACAATATTCACATTCCCAGATGTGTGTAGTGATGTTCTGCTGTGCCAGAACCACAAAACTGCTGAGGGAGTAAGTTCACCCACCTGGAGAAGGATCTGGAGAAGGATCTGTATGACATGTGATTTCCATGCAGGCCTGTGGGGTTTGCATTGGTCGTTCCCAAGCTGAATTGCACCCTAGCCAGAGGCCTGGCACACAACTGCAATAAGGCCTGAGTTCAACACGAGGCATAGCTGCTCCATTGCAGGCTCCTAGAGTTGTAGAGGATTTAGTCTGTTGTACCAAGGTGGTGTGCTGAAGGAAGTACGCCAGTGGCTGCTGGTTCCTACTAACTCAACACCTTAGACAGTCAGTTTTATCAGATTTTGGGCTTTACTCTGCACAGCTGATGCCAAAGGCTACCATTCCAACAATAATTCAAGTGTGAAAATACTTTCCAGAGACAGCTGTATGTGATTTTTTAAAGTCTACGCCTATCTCATATTTCACTATTAATCCAGAAACTTAAACATTTTGTGGTTTGGGGTTTTTTTTCTTATAGAGAATAAAGAGATTTTTAAAAACTTGCTTTGAGGGATTTTTGGCTCAGGAGCTTTTAGGCAAACTCTATTTACTGTCTTACTGAAAAGGCTGAGAGAAAAGAAGACAATATTCAAATGCTGTCATGTTATGCTGACTCCTAGGCTCTGGAACATATCCTTGTCACTCAGGCCAGATCATAGCCTACAGCATCCTAAACAGAACTGATTTGAGGACAGGGCAGAGGGTAACTGGAAGGAGTGTCTTTACCTTATACCACCTTATCTGTGTTGAACATCCAGTCAGAAACTGGACTAGAAGCAACTGTAAATAACAAGAAAAAGGAAAGGATGTGAATTTTGTCTACTCGGTGTACCGAAATAAATATAATCCAGAATTACTTTTCTACTGACAGCTTCACGACATAACTTGGAGATCCAGAGAGTGCATGGGAGCCACTAGAGCAGGTTGCTTATAGGGGCTAAGGAAGCTGGGAGCTGAAGGAGGCAGCAAGCAGCCCAGAGTAGTAACCTCATGGGCATGGTACAGCCCCACAGTACCTGTGCAAGGTGAGCAGAGCAGGTTTGGCGATCCTGACCCATGATTCCCAGACATGTCTGCAGAGTGGAGGCAATTGCAAGGCAAAGCAGAGTCAAGGTCAAGATCTGTAGCAGTGAGCACAGGCAGGACCAAGGGTGAAGATCTGGGCGGAGTTGCAACCCCTGAGTACAGCAGGGAGATTGATGACAAGGCTCCCACCATGGCTCTCTCCCTATGTCCAGTCCTGTGTCACACAGACACACCACATCAGAGGCTGGCCTGGAACTCCCCCACCAAGCCCCAGGGAGGCGTGGGGGAAAGCCAGGGTTAAAAGAAGATAAAGATAAAAGAGGAATAACTCTTTCACCCTGCCTCCCACCACTCATTCCATTGCAATAAACAGTAAGAAGAGACAAAACTCTTTTGGAAAAAGCTGTATCATTCAGTAATTTAAAAAACATTTCCCATCTAAACAAGATGAGCAAGGGTAGCAGCACTGCTCCGAAACAAACCTTAACACCCATTGCAGGTTTGTGCAGCCTGCTTTTCCACATCTCACTTCTGGTTTTGCACCGTTGTATGTGCCAGGAATGACACATGTCTGTCTTTTGGTTCCTTGGTCTTCTCTAGGGCTCAGACTCTGTTTCAAACACACAAGTACCCACTTGGTGATTTCAGGCAGAAGAGCCACGGACCTTCACGCCTTGTCAGCCGCCTTGTTTTCCAGCGGTGCCATCATCGGAACCACACCTGATGGCGGCCCGGCAGGGGCACAGGCTGCCGAGTGTCACCATGAATCCATGGAAGCGCCCATCTCCCTCACGGCCGAACCGAGCGGGCGCTGCGGGCACCGTCGCCGCCAGGTGCCGCTGCCCGACGCCGGTTCCCGCTTCGGGCGCGATGAGGGAGCTGGCCGCTGGTGGCAACGGCACCCGCCATTCCCGTCCCTTTCCCATCCTCATCCCCTTCCCTTCCCCAGCGACAGTGCTTCTAGATACGCTGCTGGCCAAAACACCCTGTCTCAGCTGTAGCCATTTGCATCTCTGGGCCTGGTATTCCCCACTGCTGCTTCATGCTCCCCATCTGCCCAGTGCGCTAGACACCAGGAGTTGGAAGGCCTGCAGTCTGTGGCGATAGACTTTTATATATATCAAAAAAGATGGGGATATTTTTTAGCAGATGATGTGTAGAGGTACCACTGCCCCACCTGGGGTTGGTCTCCCCTGTGCCAAGCTTATTCGAGGGCCCTCAGTACTTCCAAAACCTCCTTTAGTTGATTACTCTCTTCTGAAGCTTGGCTCTAGTAGATTTGTCTGCCTTGTCTGACAGGTCACTGTTTTCTGTTTTTTTCTCTCCTACCATCTTTGGTGGAAGGAGCAAGTTACTGCGTTTCACAGTCAGAAAAAGCTCCTTTAACTGAAATGACTCAGGCATGTTATCCCCGGCCTTTTTGAACTTGCAAGGCAAGGACTAATTAAATACTGAAGTTACTTTACATCTTTTCAACTCAGAATGGATAAATGCTTGACTCGTTTCTAGTGGGAAACAAACAAAACCTAAGCCTTTCCATCTCTCAAGAACAGTGGTTTTCCTCTTTATTTTTCCTTCTTGTAAACAACTAGTTTCAACAGAGTTCACAAGCTCTTCCCAGTTTTTGAGGGGAATATTATACTTTTGGCTCAATACATATTGTAAAAATCAGTCCCCACAGGCCCTCTGAAAGTCAGTGGAAACAATGGTTTTATTTTTAAGTGTCCCTTTACAGACTATGCAAATCAAAGGTTGGGATATCAAGGATTTTAGTCTGGAAAGTAAGAAGAAGCAAAACTGAAACTAGCTTATGACTGACCTAAATTTGCCCAAGGTGGGAAATTAAAATAACCCTTAAAGCAGCTTATCCCCTTTGGAGAACTGCATGAGTCAACATCATATGTTTGGCTGGGTTAGCTAAAGGTAAATGAGAGTTAAAAGAGGGCTGGAGGATTTAGATAAGATAGATGACATTAGAAAAGGTAAGAAACCTAAGAAGATAATCTAAGGGTTTTCCGGGAAATTAAAATCCATAATACAAAATCCATAATACAAGCAAGACAAAGAACCTAGCTTGGGTCTTAATATGAAAAACTTCATAGAGGGATTCAGAACTGAAAAAGAAAACCCAAATGTGAACCTCCTATAAAGCAGGGAGTTATACTACCAGTATTCAGAATGTTTGCTCTTCTCTCCAGTTTCAGGAATGGCTATTAAAATAAATCTTCCTTGGCAGGCAAAACAGTGGGAGGAAAATAAGTGAAGCATAATGAAGCAAAAATAATTAAAGCACATTAAAGTTATATTGTATTGTATCTCTGAGAGTTTCCCTTTTATATCCATCTTGCCTCCTGTGTGACTGTTTCCAGTTCTGTTTGTTTGAAAATGATACTGCCAGAGTGAAAAAAGGAGTCCCGGACAGAGCGAGCCTTTCTTTACACCCACATCTGCCCATGCTGGCTGTAACACCCTTAGAAATAGCCCTGTTCCTAATAATTGCTCCACTCCACCCAGAGATTTTAGGAACCCAGAGCTCCAGCCAATGCAGAAAACCAGCTACAGCTGTTCCTGTGTGTAGTCAGGGCTGACAATTTGCAAACATGGACTGCCACACTCTTTCCTAAACACCACCAGGGATTTAAAAGAATCAAAGTGATCCAATTTCTCAGCAGTTTAAAATGATGACCAGAATGGCTAGTCTCACGGGTATAGAGATATTCTGAGGTAGAAAATGGCAGAAACTAATGGAAGTGGGTATCTGCATGTCAGAGAAGGTCATTGCTCCAAGAGTAGTAATGGTGCCTCAATCAAAACAAGTCAAATCAAATCAATCAGATCAAACAAGTCAAAGCTTGACTTTTCCAGTGTATTTCAAAAATTATGTGGGTCTACACATCCAGCTCTGGTTTTTGCCTGCTTTGTCTATTTTTGCCTGTTTTGTCACGTTATAACACGGAAGCAGGTTGCAATCATTTCTACAGAAACAGAATAGATATAATGAAGCAGAGTCAACATTAGTTTGTTTTTTCTCAGTCCTCACTTTCTGACTGATGCTATAAAATACTAAATCACACTTTTAAAGGGGTGGGTTTTTAGTTCTGGTTTTGTGCTTCCAGCAGGCTACTCTTCCCTTTTCTGGGCCTCAAATACCACTTCTTTTTTTTCCCTCTTAGTATCAGAGAAAGTGTATTCTGTATTGGGATAAGGTGCCTGTTTGAAAAGAAAATGAAAATTGGAGGTTTTGCAGTCCAGGGAATGACAGATCGTTAATAATCTGTAATACACAGGCTTTCCATCTGCTATTATTGCTGTCAGGTCAGTTGGCCCTAAGAAAGCAGGAAGGAAATGGAAAGCTTCAGTGAATACGAACAAAAAAGCTCCTATTAGCCTGCAACATGTAAGTGAGCTCCAGTCTGCTATTCCCTGGAAATGCAAAAGTTGGCTCTGCTTATATTTCTTTTCCTACTAGTAAATTCCTCTCTTCACAGGAAAGGCACCAGACAGACATTTTCCATACAACATTCTCAGATGAAGACACAGCCTCAAGTGCTTTTGTTCTTGAGAAGGGATATCCTCACAGTCAGAAACCCCTCAGTACTTCGTAAAACCAGTCTCTGCCACAGATGAAGGCAAGTATTTGTCCTCTTTGGCTGTTTCACGTGCATCAGGCCCCTCCTAGCTTGGAACTTCATCTACAAGCTTATTTTGAAAGTGGAAGATCACTAGCAGAGTGAAAACCCCTCTTAAAATGGATGTGTGCTTCTGACCCAACTAACTTGGGGTCAGTTACACAGGTAATGAAGTCACAATTTTGGTCCACAGGTTACAAGACCAATACCATATTCCTGTTTAATGGATTTTACTGATCTTATCTAATTAATGTTTAACACAGAAAAAAAGAATGCAGCGGTATAAACGTAGACTAGTTTATGGTTGTTGGTAGAACAAGAGGTTTAACTGTTTTCCAAACACTTTAAATAACTCTTCCTGTATCAAAAGGATGATTTCTTTTGACCTGTACTATGGAGTAAAAGAGACTTTGGAAGAAAAGTGTTTGGCAAGAAGCCCCAAAGCACAATAGACATTTTTGCCCTTGGCTAGCGTGCTGCTGAGAAGTCACATGCAGAAGGGGCTGGCCCTACCCTTTCTGCTGTTCATAAGGGAGCTGACATGTTTGAACTTTGTTCTCATAAGGAAGTACATGGGGCACTTTTTTTGGTTTTTCTATTGCAAGAGCAGTGCCCTTCTTAGTGAAAGCTTATGAACACATGCTTTGATGAAAGACTGAAGATATTAAATGTAAAACGTGAACATCAGGCTTTCTGCTGTCCTTGCAAGGCTGGCTCTAACAAAACAAGCCTAATCACTGGAAGAGGAGGAGAAAGAATTGAGACCAGCGGGCACTCAGGGTTGCTGTTGCAATAGACCTGAAAGGTAACAAAAACCCCTTTTTGTTCTCTGAACTTGGTTTATCTCGCATAATGGTTGACTGTCTATAATCCAGCTCTCTGAATCTTAGTTGCATATGCATTAAACAGTTATATTTAGGTTAATTTAGGTGTTGAACAATATACTTTCAGGTTTAGCTGTGATGTCAAAAAGGGAAGGAACTGTCCTGGGGACTTTTGGAGCTGCCATGCAGGCTTCGCTGCTGTTAGCTGTCTAGCCAAGGAAGCAAAGTCCTTTTTTGCCAAGTAAGCTACAGTTAGTTGTGCCAGGTTAAATTCAAAATGTAGGACTACATCAGTGTATTCATGTAGATTTAAAACCTCACCACCTGGTTCTTACTGGCCCAGTTCAATAGATTGAACTATTGGTCACCTCTGGCTGGCAAAAACCTTTTGTTTGCAACTGAAAGAGACCCTAAACCAAGCAAGTAAAGGGTGGAGGTGATTCAGCAGGTGACATGTTCCCTTGAAATCATCAATAAGCAGATTCGGTTTTCCCTCTTTGCTCTAGATCTTTGCTGTATAGTGACAGTCTATTTAATCTACTGGAGGTTATAAATGTGTGTTGTACCATTTCTGCTGGTGCTGAGAACCAAGTACTGTAATCACTTGTCTTCTAGAGGCTGAGTCTTTAACAGAGTCTGGGCTTTGAATAGCACGCTAGCAGATACTCCCTCTTCTGAAAGACATGTATCAGCACACACCTTTTTGAATGGCATGCATTATAGTTGTTGCACAACAATTCCCCTGAAAAATCTGTTGCCATTAGGGATGTTTTGTTTGGCATCCTAGCGGAACTCTGCCTTCACTAATTGTGTTAAGATTTAATAAGGGGTACATAAATCCTCCAACATACAAGTTGCTGCTTTCCATCCTAGAGACAACTGCATTGCATTGCTACATAGAATCATAGAATGGTAGGGGCTGGAAGAAACCTTTTGAGATCATCTAGTCCAACCCCCCTGCAGAAGCAGGGTCATCTAGATCAGGTTGCATGGGAACATGTCCAGGCGGGTCTTGAAGACCTCCAAGGAAGGAGACTCCACAACCCCTCTGGGCAGCCTGTGCCAGGGCTCCCTCACCTGAACAGTGAAATAGTTTTTTTCTTACATTTAAGTGGAACTTTTTGTGTTCCAGCTTCATCCCATTACCCCTTGTCCTGTTGCTAGGTACTATAGAAAAAAGGGATGTCCCAACCTCCTGACAACCACCATTTAAATCTTTGTAAATGTTAAGATCTCCCCTCAGTCTCCTCTTCTCTAGACTAAACAGTCCCAGTTCCCGCAGCCTTTCCTTGTATGAAAAATGTTCCAGCCCCCTGATCATCTCGGTGGCCCTGTGCTGGACTCTCTCCCGATGATCTCTGTCCCTCTTGAGCTGAGGAGCCCAGAACTGGACACAGGACTCCAGATGAGACCTCACCAGGGCAGGGTAGAAGCGAAGAAGAACCTCCTTCAACCTGCTGGCCACACTCTTCTTGATGCATCCCAGGATGCCATTGGCCTTCTTGGCCATGACGGCACATTGCTGGCTCATGTTTAGTTTATTATCAATCAGGACTCCCAGGTCTCTCTCTGCAGAGCTGCTCTTCAGCAGTTCAACCCCCAGCCTGTACTGGTGCATGGGGTTGTTCCTTCCCAGATGCAAGACTCTACACTTGTCTTTGTTGAACCTCATGAGGTTCCTCTCTGTCCAACTCTCAGGCCAGTCAAGATCCAGCTGAATCAGCCAGTCCTCCCAGTTTAGTGTCATCAGTGAACTTGCTGAGGGTACACTCTGTCCCCTCATCCAGGTCATTGATGAAAATGTTGATCAAGACTGGCCCCAGAACTGATCCCTGTGTAACTCTACTGGCCACAGGTCTCCAACTCGATTCTGTGCCATTGATCACCACTCTATGGGCTCTGGCATTCAGCCAGCTCTCCATCCACCTCACTGTCCACTCATTCAAGCCACACTGCCTGAGCTTTCTGATGAGGATGTTATGGGAGACAGTGTCAAAAGCCTTGCTGAAGTCAAGGTAGATGACATCCACTACTCTCCCCTCATCTAGCCAGCCAGTTATGCTCTCATAGAAGGCTATCAGGTTGGTCAAACAGGATTTCCACTTGGTGAAGCCATGTTGACTCCCCCTGATAACCATCTTATCCTTCATATGTTCAGTGATAACATTCAGGATGAGTTGTTCCATCACCTTTCCAGGGATGGAGGTGAGGCTGACTGGCCTGTAGTTTCCTGGGGCAT
This sequence comes from Colius striatus, assembly GCF_028858725.1. Classification (NCBI taxonomy): domain Eukaryota; kingdom Metazoa; phylum Chordata; class Aves; order Coliiformes; family Coliidae; genus Colius; species Colius striatus. The sequence goes on from NC_084759.1 coordinate 128,705,396, forward strand.
TCAGTACTTCGGCCTTCTCTGCATCCTGGGACACCAGGGCACCCTCAGCGTTTAGCAGCGGGTCCACATTCCCCCTAGTCATCCTTCTGCTGCTGATGTACTTGAAAAATAACTTATTATTGTCCTTAACATCCCTGGCTAAATTTAATTCTGGAAGGGCTCTAACCTTCCTAGTTGCACCCCTGCATGCCCTGGCAATGTACCTCATTTTCCTCTTTTCTTGCACATTGGGACACACTGATCCTGGGCTTGGAGGAAGTGGTGCTTGAAGATTGACCAGCACTTCTTTCTTCAGAGGTCCTTTTTTGTGGGCTTGTGTGTAAAACCAGGTTTACACAGCATCTTTACAATTTAAAATGGTTCGTCTTCTGCTGCACAGACAATACCAATCTGATAAGAGTTAAAAGAGAGTCTGACTCCATGTGCACAAAATATTTCTTCAGTGAAGCATGTTGCTGGTGTACTAATGAACTCTGGAGACCAGAGAGGGTTCTCCCTGAGAACTATCCATAAGTTAGGGTCATCCACCCAGCGGAAAGGATCTTGCTTGAAGAGATGGGAGAGGTATCTTTGTCTTTACTTCCTGTTGCGTAGCAGTTTCCACTACCATGTGCCCTAGTCTGCTCCTCTGTACTTGAGAGAGAAGCTGAAGAGAAAGACCCACACCTGAGATGAGGTAAGGTAAACAGCAGTGCTGTTATTATTAGCACCTCTCTCAGACTTTGCCTCAAAAATAGAGTGCTTTATTTAACATTTATATGCTAGACGAGAAACTGCATTTGTTTGAGAGAGAAGCACCAGGCCAGGCCTGAATGGCTTGGATTAATAATGCAAGACTTTTAATTAGGATGAGAGGAAATGGCATCAAATTGCACCACGGGAAGTTTAGATAGGATATCAAGAAAATTATCTTCACTGAAGGTGTTAACAGGCTTTGAAACAGGCTGCCCAGGGAAGTGATGGAGTCACCATCCCTGGAGGTATTTACAAACCATGTAGACGTGGCACTTAGGGATGAGGTTTAGTGGTGGGCTTGGCAGTGTTAGGTTTACAGTTGGAGCTGATGATCTTAAAGGTCTTTTGCAACCTGAATTTTTCTATAATGATTCTATGATCATATTTTCAGATATTTCTTTCATTTCTCTCTGCTTTGTCTATTCAACACTGCCTTGTGCTGCAGAACCATCTCCAACTACTTGTGTTTCTCTGGGACTGGCAAGAGTGTATGTGACAGGGAATTGAGCCAAATAGTACAGTGGGTCAGTGCTGACACTGCCTCTGCTTGATCAAGGTACCTGAGCTTTATGAAGGCAAACCCTAGGGCTGCCTGTGAGCCAGAGGAGAACCTTCCTGTGGAAGAGAAGGTGGTGCAGCATATCAGTGCTCTGTAGACACCTGAGGAAGGAGAGGAGGCACACCAGCTGAGTTAGGATGAAAGGAGAGGATGGGAAAGCAGGAGTAATGCACCAAATTTGAGCTCAAATAGGGTCTGTGGTGATCACGAGCCAAGAGGACTTGTGGCATTAGCCACCATGGCGATTTGCAGCTATATGCGCACCTGTAAATACAACAACTGTTGGGAAATGGCATAGCCAAGACACCACTTTGTCTGGTTTTGCCCAATACAGGCCTATAGCTGGACACCCTCCAAATCCACAGTTGCTTCATCTGTACTTGAGCCTCCAAGCTACACTTCCTCATAACAAAGATCAAACGGTCACATTGATAGTTTTCTATTTTTCTGGTTTTCTTTCTGTATCTTTCCCACATCATATAATAAACTTCTCGAGCTTTTAGTTGACTATCACTGCAATTGGCCCAGGGTGATGTTACAGTGCTACAAGTTGGGAGGGGGTATTTTTGTGGACTTGCAGAAGTTTAGCTAGTATTGGCTCTCAGAAGCTCCACTCAGGAAAACAGGTTTTGTTGGTTGTGCTGCTCACAGAAGCCTGTCTCTATTTTTTGCCAGATTTCTCCATCCTGGCAGATCATTCCTGAGGCGGATGGAGAGTTATAGCTAAGTGTACCACTGTGAGCACTAGCAGTTCAGTTTCCATTTTCTGGGAAACAGCATGTGGGTGTGACATTTGGCAATGGGAGGAAAAGGTCTGGAGGAGAATAAAGAGGGAGGGAGTAACTCTGCTCCCTCAGAGCCCACAAACTCCAGAAGATAAATTATTTAGGGTGGAGTTTCTAAGTAGACAGAATGAGACCATGTTGCTACTCTCCATAATCCTCCAAGTTTCTTTTAATCATCCTAGGAAATAATATGCAGATTCAGGTTTTAACAGGACTTCCAAGTACTTGTCAAACCAAATCAATGCTTGCATTAAAAAAAAAACGTTCTTTAGAGAAACTCGTTTCTGAGAGAGAGTTTGTGCAGAGCAAGTGCTGCTTCTACAAAAGACCTGGCTCATCTCTGGCCCACATCAGACAGGGTGTTAGAAAAAGAACGTGGTTATAGTATGAAGAAGTAAGTCTGAAGAGAGATGTAAATCACCAATTAAGATGTCAAACTTCAAAACAAACTGAAAAACAAGTTAGCTGCCGGCAATCTCCTTTGTAAGCACTCGCCAGCATGTGGTGATACCTCCTTTTGCTATCTGTAAGTCTTGGCATAAATGGCCTACAAAATGTGATTCCTTGTTATCTTCTCACCCTCCTCTGGCCTTGTTGTGTACACAGGGGTGTAATTTCTTTCATTGGTGCTCAAAAAATTCCCAATGAGGAAGTTCCTAGGCCCCATTTTTACCCAACATAATTAATTTCGCTTAGTTTCTCAGAGGTTGACTGTCAGAGCAAGGCGCAGGCCTCGCCATACAGCTGCATCTGAAGTGCTTATTTGATGTTACATACCAGCACACTGTAGTAATACACTACCTCCCGCTACCTGTCTGCTCTTAGCCTCGTTTAGGAGAGCAACCTTGGAACTCCTATTTGATTTTTATCTATACAGCCACCTTGGGCAGGGCTGTTCTCAACGTAAAAGGGGTAGCCCAGTGTGTAGGGCTGTGAGGGTTTTTGATGTTACTACTGGTACTTCCTTTTGCTGTCTCGGAATGAATTTTTATAGAATTTATATCGGTTTTCTAGATATAAGTGATAATTTATATTATTGCTTATACTTTATATTAGTGAAAAATTAGAATATATGAATGTTACACAAATTATTTTAGACCTCTAAAGAGTACCCATGGCAGGGAAGGCAATGCTGTTTTATGTGACATCAGTATCTGATCTGAAGGGCAATGTTAGACCATTTCAAGGAGGAATTTGAGTTTGCATAAGATATTAAATAATGAAAAAAGAATGGCATAGCCTTTGAAATTTTCTCTCTATTTGTAGACAAACTTCAAAATGAAATAAATGCTTGGCCTGGTTTCAATGAGCCTGTTCCTGGGCTCATTGGCTAGCTGAACGGGTTTGCTGTAGCCCTGCTTTCTGTGTAATGGAGACACTGGGAAGTGCAGTGCAATTTAAAATATGCTTTAAGCTGCTCTGATTTGCACTAGAAAATGGGCTTAAACAGTCACAGGGCACAGGTCTCACTTTTGCTCATCTCCGTCCTGAGGGGGGTATGCACAACAGTGCTCCCTTCCTGGGCACATTAACAGAGAAACAGCAACCCCGTGCTTGCCTTGCTTGATTTCAATTCTCCTTTTTTTTCCCTGCTGTATTTCTAGCTCTCACTTATTTTTCTACATTTGATTTGTTTCTTGCGACAGTCTGTTGCCAACTTTTTCCTGCTGGGCTTTCAGTTTCCCTTACAGGCTCATTAAAGGTGCCTGAACAAGTGCTATGAGGAGCTGCAAAGCTCCTGCTGACCCTTTGAATGTCTCAAGGCAGCAACTAGCAAGAGAAGGGCTTTCAGCCTCCAAACTGTCCTGGCCATGCCTAGCAGACAGGGACTCACCTTGGCATGACCTTGTGAGAGAAACATCTCAGCCTAGTACTGGGCCCATAACACAGGACAGGGCTTCTGCTGAAGTCCGGGGAAGTCTACATAGTCAGCATAGTCACTTGTACCTTGGATGCTGTTGGGATATATTCACAACTTGCCACATGAAGTTAAGATTGCTAAACATTGACTTGCAGCATGTTGCTAGCAGAAAACTGAATAAGCTGACACCTAGGCTTGCCTTGGGAAGAAAATTTCAGTGATTGCTATGTGAGACAGGCTGTTAGAGGCTTGGGTGGTGGTGTATCAACAGCTCAACTTAAGCACAACTGGAAAATTACATTTTGGCTCACTCATAAAGCAACTTAACTTGAGAGATAAAGAAGTAATCTTTCCTTTGTCTACCAATAGATGTGCAGGAGAGTTTCTCCATTTTGTCCCTCTTCTCCATGTCACTATTCTCATTTCTCTAGTGATTGTCCTAAAGTGAAAGTGGAAGCCAGTGATATTCCAGGAACAGTCTTCTCTAGGGAGAAATATAATCTGTAAAATGGGATGCAGACTCTGAGCTTCATAGACCCATTTAGCAATGCAAAGATAGAGGAACAGTTGCACTGGATGTGTGATACAGCATTCCCAGGTTTCTTTCTGCTCAACTCTTTCTTCTTTCTCCTTCCTCTTTCCCTTTTCTTTACTCATCCCCTTTCCCTTTTCTAGTAAAGACAGTGATGAACTAAGTACATGTAACTCATGGGTTTGAAGTTGGTCTACTTCTGATGCTTGCACATTTGCTAAGGGAGGAGTTGGGTTTTATATGTTCCTTTTTTCACTTCTGTTGGCTCAACACCACAACTCAGAGACCATTTAGCTGGTATCTTATCTAATGAATCAGCTGAGATTTGTTTCTTTCCATAACTTTACAGGTCATGGAAATCTTTTTTTTGACTCATCAGTCATGACTTTTTTATTAATCCCTTTTTAAGTGTGTCAGTTCTAACACCACCTTTATCCAGAATACAAATGGTATTCTTTGTACTTGAGTAGTGAAATGAGATGTGAGTTGTCAGACATGTTTAGGCAGACATTAAAAATATATGGGGAGCAAGGCACCCTGTTCCCACTGACTCTCCTTTGGATTCAGAGGGTGTATGTTGTGTGTTTAACTCCCAAATTGTGAGTCACCACGCCTAGGATTTAAGTATCCCACTGGCTATATATGAACAATAGTGTTGCATTCAAAGCAGAGAATAGCTGAATGATATTCCAGACAGGAAGAAATTAGCTTAAATTTGTTTCTGTCAGATGGGGGGCATAGTATGAGTGAATGTGGTACTTGTTTAAGAGAGTGCAGTGGGGACAGAAGCTTCCTATTTCAGCTTGTCGGCAACAGAGACTCCAGTGACAGGTTCTGTGTATGTGCATAGCTCTGCCTGACTTTGTTTGGGCCATTCAAGTGAGGTATTGCAGACAGGCTCCTGGCAACAGTCGGGGCTGCCTGCTCAAATGACTCAAACCTCATCTGAGTTCTGCAGAAGACACCTTTTGGGAATAACAAAAAAAAAAAAAAAAGCACAGTAGTTAGGTCACTGCATTCCAGCTCATCACTTCATCACTTGCATTTCTTCTTGTTGCTCTGGCTTCCAAGGAGCTGGGTGGCAACAAGGTCTAGTGTTGAGCAAAGACTAAAGTGTGTCTTACATTGTGGCTTGATGAGCTACATTGCATAGCGAAGAGGGAAGGTGGTAAAATGCATGTGTGTGCTGTGGGATTGGTGTATTTGGAACACAAGAAGCTACGTTGGATAAACGCCACCACACTTTCTGTTCATAGAATCATAGAGTGATAGAAAGGTAGGGGGTTGGAAGGGACCTTTAGAGATCATCCAATCCAACCCCCCCTGCAGAAACAGGTCCACCTAGATCAGGTCGCAAATCATTGCACACAGCCAAACACTCAGGATGGTTGACTCAGGTCCCCTGAAGTGAAAGGCAGTTGAGAAAGTATTGTCAGTAAATATCATTTTTTCCTAATGCTTGGGCTAGTTCTTGTTTGCTTTCCTACCTAGAGCATTCATGGCCTGAATTTGTCAAAGCAAGAGGATTGTTAAGCATTGGAACAGGCTGCCCAGGGAGGTGGTGGAGTCACCATCCCTGGAGATATTTTAAGATGCATAAATGAGGTGCTGAGGGATATGGTTTAGTTTAGTGATGGGATTGGCAATGTGAGGTTAGTGGCTGGACTCGATGATCTGAAAGGTCTTTTCTAACTGTAACGATTCTGAGATTCCTCTGAAAGCACAGTTCTCATGTACTTAGATGCTTGTTCATTCCAACCACAGTATAGTCTTTTCTTTTGCAATGCTTTGATAAATCATTTCTCTTACCATTTCCAAGAATCAGTTGTTATTGTTATAGGCCTTCCTCCTTTCCTGCACTGTAACCTGAGCATTGACTCCTCCTTGAATTTCCTCATCTTTCCTGACTAAGTCACCAAGTGCATGAGCAACATGTCATTCTTTGATCGCCTTGATTGCCACCTGAGGTATTACTCAGTAACCAAATTCTCTGTCTAGATATCCTTCACATCACTGAGGCTTGTAAGGTGTTTGGTGCAAGGTTCTGTAGAAATATCAAGTACTGGCTAGTATTCATGAAAAAAAAAAAGCTGTTCCTTAAGCCATTGAAACTAAGAATATGTTCTTGCAGGAACCAAGATGGCTTTGCCAAGTGATGTCAGTGTGGAAGAAATACTCCTGGAAGATGATGAGCAAGACAGCATAGAATACCAGATCCTAATGGCCTACGCCCAGCGGCGATTGTCTGTTAGTAAATATGAGAGACTTCTGAAAAATGAGGCTGCATACTCCTTCAGGAGAAAAGTAAAGTTTGTCAACCAAGGGAATAAAGATGGACCAAGACAAATAGTTTTACAAGGCCCTGGGATGCAACGGGACATCAAAAAGCAACCGCTAAGTAAATACTCGCTAGTAGATTTTCCACCTTGCTCTCACTACAGCACAGAACCACAATCCCAAACACGGTCATTCTTCTTCAGACGCCAACAACGTTTGCATAGCGATGAGGTACTGTCTGAGAGCCTTCAAGAAGGGAATTCTCAGCATCAAACAAGTATGTCTTACTTCTTTCCTTCTGTTGTTTGTCTTTATAGCTCTCTAAATAGTTTAAATGGCTGGTGACCTGTGGAAAGGCAGGAGGAGGAAGGTAGTTTCTTTCCCCTTATGCTAGCTCTTTTGATTTCCAATTAGGAAGACAGATTGCCAGATCTTCAGTGGTGGTTGCACACACAAGGTTCATGTTTGTGACTGGCTTTTCTGTTTTCCATCATAGGGGGGTATCATATCAGGTTGGGCTTTTTTTTTGAACACTGTCTTTTTCACATCTGCTTAGAAAGAAAACAAAACACAGTGGTCAAATTAAAGACCTCCACGTTAAAATCAAGGAAGAAGAGTCATTTGAAGGCCCATTCAAGGAGCTTTATTGTGCAATAAATATTCCACAAGACAGAAGTGCTAGATTCTGCTTGAAACTCTAGTGCCAAGCAGCTGGCAGTTACCAGCCCCGAGCACAGAGAGCCCTGTGTCTCTGGGACACATCACCCCACCATGTGTCTAAAATGGAAACATCCTTTTGGAGCTATCCAGGACTCCTTTCCATGTTGCTATTACATTAAGTCTGAACCTGCTCTCTCTCACGTTCGAAAAAGAGGCAGTAGGTCCAAAATCTAGGAATTCCATCCACATGAACATCTTGTACCCCAACACCCAAAGCAAGCCCCAAGAGCAGCAGGCCAGCAGGCAGGTGTTGAACTGCAGGCAATGAGATTTTGCCTTTTCTATTCTGGATAATAGCTAATAACTTCTCATGAAAGACTGAGAGAGAAGGATGAGGTATCCCCATTAAGTTTCCATATACAGTATTTGATAGGTTGCCATACTGTTTTCATACAGATAAGGGAAGGGGCTGTTTGCTTAATTTGTCCCAGCTTGATACTGTTGGTGCCACAGTGATTGCTCTCCCCTTTCACTGCCTTTAAAAATATTTCTAAAAATCACTGGTCACTGACTTCTCCAGCCTAATGCCCTATCCCAGGTTAGTTTAACTGACCTGGGCCAGTTCCTGCCCATCAAGACCATAACTCTCTCTGCTGCCAAATCCCAGGGTGCACTCACTTGTTGGCCGTGACAATACATTGCTATGTTCCCTGCAGCACAGGTAGCAGCATGGCCTTGAGGTAAAACCCCCCTGTGCTGAGAATTAATCTCCCCAGGGCTGCTGTTTGGCTTCAAATCCAAGCTTTACCTCTCCTTCAGCAGACTGACGGATCAGTTCCTAAAATGTTATTATTTGTCATTTACACTGCTAACAGCCGCACTGTAAGCTTGGTCAGTCATTCTGGAGCAAATAGGGGTGTTTTTGGGGATTACCCATCTAAATCAAAGGCCAGGTACCTAATCTGAGGTTTCCAAAGCCATGCATCCCTTCCTAGAAGGTCCTGGCAGGTGGACGAGGGGATGAAGATGTCTTGGTGTTGATTCACCAGCCTGGAAATGAGATTCTTCTAGGCTGCGTTCACCCTTGCTGCCCTCACAATGAACTCTGCTCGTGAATTTTACACATTATGGGCCAGGCCACTGCTGAGCTTGTCTCAGTACCTGTTGGTCATGCAGGAACTGCCCCTCCCCTTGCCAGTGGTGGTGCAGAGGTTGACCTTTGCATCCCAAGCTCTGTGAGGGGAATCGTAAGGAAGAGTACCTTTCAGATGAAACAAACCTTGCAACAGCTACTCCTACTGTCTTTGCTATAGCAAGATCCCTGCTGGAGTCCCCTCACTGAGTGATGCCTTCAGCCAGTGAGGGTGCTGAGCAGGGTCACTATACAAGGTGAATAAAGCCAGTCTGGTTGCTCAGTTCTCCCAGTATGTACATCTGCTTAATACAACAGCATCAAGGACATGAGAAGCTCTTCTGCTAGAAGTGCCTCTGAATTCAAGTCTGCTTCTCCTTTGCTTGGGATCAGCCTGTGAGAAGAAGGAAAGAGCACTCAAATACGTCACCCTTTCTAAATCTGGACCTACAGGTGAACTAATCATGGGTAATACAACTGAGGTCTTAAGGCTCACAATCCTACAGAGCAGTATTCTCACGTTTCTTCCTACATGGCGTGCTTCTAGCTTGCAAGGATGTATGCTAGTGAGCAACACTCACACTTACTTCTGTATGACCTCTATATAGCCAGCTGCTGCTCAGACACCAGAGAGGGCTGTACGTTATTACTTGTATCTCTAAATCATTACCAGCTGATCTCAAGCAATAGCAAAACCCCAGCATGGCGAAATTTAGCACTTGATATCCTCTGGTCACTTACACCTCAGGAGATACGTAAAGGAGTAAATGACTGAATTATTTTGTGGAAAAAATAATTGCCTTCTTTATTTCCCACTCTCCTCAATCAGGTGAAGCAGCAGATGTCAACCACATTGCAGACAAACTTGCCAAGCTCGTTACTTCCAGATCCCATGAATCTCCTTCCAGATCCCAGGAATCTCCTTCAGATGTTTCGTTGAAGTTTGTACCTTGTAGCAATGCCACTGATGGAAGTGAGGGTGAGGAATGTGGTAAGGCTGAAGAATTCCCTGCTCCTAGACAATACACCATGTCAGGTTGGGATGGCACACTGAGGCATTTTCTCCTGACAAGGGGAAGCACTTGGGATGTCTGTGGTAGGATCCTATGAAGAAGCAAGTTTGCTCTGCTGGTTCTTGCTCTGTTACCCCCACTTCAGGGACTGCTCTTGCAATCTTTTAACAAGTCCTGCCTGCTATTGTAATTACAGGGAACATCCTTAAAAAAGTTGTGACATGAGAAAAGGAGGATGAAGGCAGTGACTCAAGGTGACAGAGCAGTGGTAGGAGTGGCAAGGCTGGAGGCAGAATAATACACTAGGGCTCTAAGGTGAAAGCCCAGTCATTGGTGCAAAGATGTCTTCGTCAATCCCTCTTTGGTGACAGGACAGCACTGCTCAACAATCTCTGTTAAAAATCACTACTGCTTGTCTGCAGTGTTTTTAATGCAAGCTTTCCAGGGATTTCTGGTTACAAGAGCACTTCTGCCATACTTGCAATTTCTTTAACCCAGAAAACCCAGAGTTTGTCCTAATGAGTTGCAGAAGGTGCAATTTTTTATGATGAGGAGAATATTTTTTCCTGATTTTAAACCACTTCTGTGGTCTTCCACAAGCTGCTCTTGTGTTCTGGCTTGTTATTGGACACACCTCAGAGCCCAAAGGGGCTGGCAGTGGGACGTTAAAGCTCCTGTTCTTTCCTTGAGTCTTAACTGAAGCAAGTGAATGGGCAGATGGAGAAATAGCTTTGCTTTCTCCACGCAGACTAGAACACTGAACTTCAGCTTAAAGCCTGGAAACACAACTCCCTGTGCATTTGCCTCAAAATAGCAGCTGTTTCCATGATTAAGTGCCACAAAGGCTTTTGCCACAGTTTGCTCTTTGGATCCTGCTAGAAGGCTGTGATATTTATATTACTCTTTTCTCTAACAGATGAAGAAAAGATAATACAAACAATAGTTTCACTGTTAAAAGAATCAGGGGACCAACTAGAAGAAAAGGTAATTCCTCCTTTTTTTCAGAAGCTACCCTGGTTAGAGCATAAGAGATGTTAGAATTCTCTTAGGAGTTGAATGCTTTGTAACCTATCATTCTCTGTCTCTATCCTGAACTTCTCTTTCCACTTTTAGAGCTTCCTGAAACCTTCACCACTCATCCTGAAACTTTTCTTAAAACCAGAGAACTAGCAGAGATCTCTGCTGGGGTGGGGGAGAAAGGCAACAAAGGGTTGTACATTTCAAAGAGGAGTCACATCATTCCAGCTGAATTTCAGGGGATGCTGAACACGCGACTGACCCTGAAAAACTTTTGCCTTTGCATTGAATTTGACATATAAGTTGTTCCCAGTGGAGTGAGGGAAACTCTGCAGCTTTGAGACCTTGAGTAGGGAAAGGGAAATAAACCTGAATGTGTTTTGAAAGCCCTGCCCAAGAGCTGTAGAAGATTCCTCCACATCAGGCTTTTAGTTGTAGCGGGTGTTTTCTCTATTAAAAGATATAGATACTTGTTCCCTTTACTCTCATGTTTAGCTGCCCTTTCCTCTCTATAAGGGTATACTCCCACACAGAGGACACACTCAGCTCCTACAGCAGATGGTTACAGAAGCATCACAAAGACTGTGACAGAGCAAACAAAGCTTAGCACGGTAGCTGTTGCCATGCTTCTTGTAACCTCAGCATTTCGTCCTTTCGTATTACCCTCCCACTCCTCCTGTCTTCCAAAGACTCGTCGCTTACAGGTCTCAATATCAGTGTCATACTTGTTGTCCTTTCTCTCTCTTTGCTTCTGCCATTCAAATGCAAGAAACATAGTCATCTCCAGAGCCTGAAGTACGTTTTGCAGCGAGGTGTTGAGTTTGTCAACTCTGGTGTCCAACACAGTGATCAGACGATACTGCATGTTTTATCTAGAATTGCTCTCCTTTCCCAATGGGATGGGGAAAGAAATTCCAACACAAGTGGATCAGTTTAACCAATCTTTACTCTTATTTTCAGCTAAAAAAGGACAGATATTTCTATCAGTGTTTCCAAGACATGCTGTCCTACACCTTCTTCAGGAGAATCACTGATCTATTCCTGGAAGATGTCTCAGCAGATTCAAAAAATGAGGCAGTAGGCCAAGTGCAATGCACGAAAGTTGCCTTTACAATGGAAATTGCCACCAGACTTACTGCTGTGGACAATCATCCTATGAACCTGGTCTTGGGCTTTGGATTAAAGTACCTCAAAGAACACTTCAGGCCATGGATTCAGGAACAGGGTGGCTGGGTATGTGATTTGCCTCACTTGACTTGTGCATGGCCTAAGGCACTTTGAAGCAGCACATGTTCACAGAACTAACAGCTGAGGGCCACCAAGATGATGAAGGGAGTGGAGCATCTCCCTGATGATGAAAGGCTGAGGGAGCTGGGGCTCTTTAGCTTGAAGGAGACTGAGGGGTGACCTCATTAACGTTTACAAATATGTAAATGGTGGATGTCAGGAAGATGGAGCCAGGCTTTTCTCAGTGATGTCCAACGTTAGGACAAGGGGCAATGGGTACAAGCTGGAATATAAAGAGGTTCCAAAGAAACACAAGGAAGAATTTCTTCACTGTGAGAGTGACGGAGCACTGGAACAGGCTGCCCAGATGAGTTATTGAGTTTCCTCCTCTGGAGACATTCAAAACCCACCTGGATGAGCTCCTGTGTGACCTACTCTAGGTGCTCCTGCTCTGGCAGGGCGGTTGGACTAGATGATCTTTCAAGGTCCCTTCCAACCCTTAAAGATTCTGTGATTCTATGAACATAGGCTAGGTGCAAATCCAATCCAACTGTGTATTCTTTAATGCAGCATGTACTCCAGCTGTGGAATTACTTGCTACAAGACATCGTCTATGCTGCAAGTTTTCTGTTTACATAGGTCTAAAAATCAATAGGAGGCATTCGTGGAAGGCTGTTAAGTGTAAAACCCCATTCCTGGCAGAGGCAGTCTCTCTACCACAAATAGCTGAAGGCTGAGAGAAACAGCAGCAAAATTCATGCTTGTCCTGATCCTATACTTCTCCCTAGAAGTCAGCTGTTGACAGGTTCTGGGGAGAGCAGTTCATACAGTCTGCCTTTGTTGTATGGTATGCTTCCACTTTCCCTAAGGCATTTGTTGATCTTCATATCCCTCTTTCCAAGTCAGTCGTGCAACCTGCTCCTTTGCCAGCCACTGTGCTGAGCTGCTGCCCTTCATAGCTCATTTGCCTGTGTTCGCTGTGAGTAACTTGCAATAGAGACCTTAGTCCTTTTGTGCTTCAGGAAATGAAACATTCAGCAGCTGTACAACCTGTGACAACTGGGACAAGATAGCACGTGAGGTCAGGAAATCCTGCCAACACACCTGCTGACTGACCTCAGCAGAACTGAAATCACCAGGATGTGGCTCCTCATGGCTTTTATAACCTTAAGTTTTCTTTCTGTGTTACAGGAGAAGGCTTTGACATCACTGAGTGAGGAAGAAGTGGAGTAACCGTGACTGAATCTGGATATCATTAATAAGTATATAAATGGTGGATGTCAGGAAATTGGGACATCCATTTTTTCTATGGTATCTAGCGATAGGACAAGGGGTAATGGGATGAAGCTGGAACATAAAAAGTTCCATTTAAACATAAGAAAAACCTATTTTACTGTGAGGGTGAGGGAGCCCTGGCACAGGCTGCCCAGGGAGGGTGTGGAGTCTCCTTCCTTGGAGGTCTTCAAGACCCACCTGGACACGTTCCTGTGCTACCTGATCTAGGTGGAACTGCTTCTGCAGGGGGGGTGGACTAGATGTTCTCTAAAGGTCCCTTCCAACCCCTACCATTCTATGATTCTATGGTTCTATGATTCTATAAATTCAGTCTTCAGGGTGCAGGAGACTTCAATTAAGCAACAGGCAGGATGTTACCATACTCCCATGCCAGAATGATTAGTGGCTGTATATTTCTGGTTTTAACACGGGAGGGTGGACCGTTGCATCGCTAACTCTGATGAGTACAACTGCACTTCCTTAAAGCTGGTATTGATACAGAAGTGTTCTTCAGTAGATATGAAGGCACCTTCAACTTCTCTGGAGCGTTCAGCCCCATGGATAGCAATTTTAGGTTCCTGTCTGAGTAGAGATGCTTGCCACTACTCCTGTGGGTGGACGTTAAAGTGCAAACTGGGGGGGGAAGTACCAAAGTCTAGAGTACCTAGAGCCACTGGACTGCGATCAGCCATAAACTGAGACAAGTGCTGCCACCTCGGTGTGGTTCAGAGTAGTACTACCTGTTATCAGTCCCACACCTACACAATGCTCTCTCAGTTTCACCTCTTTCCTCCCCTCTTTCTCTGATTATATCTCCAAAGTACTGATGCCATTTTCATAGAATCATGGAATGGTAGGGTTGGAAGGGACCTTTAGCGATCATCTAGTCCAACCCCCTTTTTTATTTTATATTTCTCAAAGGGAGGGAGTAAGGGAAATGAGAGCTTTTTACTCCAGTGCCGCCTTCATTCCCCCAAGAAAATAGACTCAATCTACCTACAGATGCTTTTACTTCAAACCCCTTCAAAGCATGGCACAATGGATGGTGACTTGCACAGCATTATTTTGTCCATTAATGTGGGAGATACCAGCATTGTGACAGCATTGTAGTCCAAGAAATTTAAAACTTCTCCTACCGTGACAGTTTTCCTTCTAGTTCAGAAGGAGCTTAATGCTGTGTGTAATCTCAGGGATTTCTTCTTAAACTGAACTGGCCTTTCAGCCATTGAAAACAAGTACTCTGATTAGAGTTGTTCAATCTGTATGTGTGGCAGTGGAAGGAATATCAGTGCATCATTTAGAGTGGGGGTGGATGACAGTGAAACTATTCATGCTTTTGAGGCTTGGTTCATGGCCCATTTAGTGGATAACTTTTGGATTTCCATCCCCCACGGTGGAGGAAGAGGGAATTGGGGACATCTGCTGAAGCTATAGAACCATGGCATTGCTTCTGTAACTTTCCAGGACGATCAGGTAAACTTTCCTGAATGGGCTTTCTGCCCCTCACTAAGATACCTTTCCATTATGGGTGCTCATTCTCTATTAACAAGTAAGTTAACCACAGAGATTGCATGAAGAAGTTATTAGGAAATCATGAATTTGAATGATTGTGATAAAAAGCATTTTAAATGAATGTATAAAATATATAGTGCTATCAAAGGTCACGTATTTTTGTAATAAACCTTAAGCTTTCCACTCGTGTGGTGAATTCTGCCTCTGTTTGGGTAGTAGGCATGTGTGAAACAAAAGGCAGAGAAGGTGGAAGTGAGTTACCTTTGTTTCTTGTCTTCAAAGTTGCTGGTATACTTGATATATCTCTAGACTTTAAGATTCCTTTAGTTTTAAGAGCATCCACTCTCTCTGGCCACATCAGATGTCCCCAAAAGGGGAGTGATTTGTGGGGTGAGGCAAGAACTCACTCAAAAGTTCAAAATGTTGTCGTTCTCCTTCCATCTCATTCTCCAACATCTCATTCCTATGGCAGAAAAATTGTGAGGCATTGTACCCTCCTACAGGTTGAAGGATGCTGCTTTATTCTAAATGTGATTGGTTTCTAAAGCAGGCTTGTTAGCTAGATCTTGGCTAGCTGAAGAGCTACATCTGACTCCATTTTAAATACACTGAGACCAGCCTCGTTCAGCTAGCATACACCAGTTTACCATTAGTTGGGTGCCATTAGTTGGGCTCTAGCTTATGAAAATCACTTTTGCTTGCTTTCCCTGCTTGAATAACAGCCTGCTATTTAGCAAGGTGTAAATTCTTCCTGCGTGAGGGTGGCTTTCCGGCTGGAGGGTTAGCAGCTATAAACCCACACTTGTCCCTCATCCCTGGTTTGGTACCTGAGGGCCAGTGCCATGCCAAGAGTGGAGCTGACAGCAAAATAGACTGACCTGAATGGGAATGCAAACCCCAGTGTTCTAAGAAAAGATATTCAGCTGGTTTTAATTTTTCCCTGGGTTGTTAAGAGGCTGGTTTTTTTTTTTTCAGTAGCAGTAAGGGCCAGCATAGGAAATCAGCCAAGAGAGCTGTTTCTTATTTAGTCATCCTTACATTTTTCACCTGCATCAGTTAGATTTTAAGAGCCATCTACTCCTTTTATGGCAGGGATCTGTGGTAACTTCCTTGCTGGAAATGATCACTTTGATTTATTCTAAGAGCAGTCAGCAAGGCAGAGCATCAAGCTGCTGCCACTTCTGCTGCCTGGCATGAATAAACACTGCTCTACTACTGGCTCAACCAGTCTTCCACTTGCTGCCTTGTTTCAGTCTGTGGTGAACCAGGGGCAGAGAAACACTGGTGTTCTGGGTGTATGGAAGCGGGAGGGATGTTGTGAGGGAAGACGAACGGCCATGTCTTCATTTTACATGAACCTCTCACAAAACATCTTCGCCTGTGTGTAGTTGAAAGACCCTCTGGTGACAAATTGGGGTGCTACTGTAAAAAGACAGGTAGGTTCACTGCTAAAACAGGAAATGTCACTCGGGATTTTTCTCCTGGCATGTCTACCCATGTCAGAGCCATGCTGCTTGTTACGTCAGCTAGCTCAATTTTAAAGCCATCTGATTTTACTGCACACTCATTAAGTTGCCAACGACAGAGTTTAGCCCTGTGCAGGTAGCGCTGGGATTTATTTCCAAAGGACACTAGAAATACTTCACAGTTGAACTCCCAGACTGTGTTGGAGGGAGCCAGTCCACCGGGGCAGCCCTGAGAGCACTTGGAAGCTGCCCTCCTGGCCTAACACTCCCCACTCTCAGAACTGGGGGTGCAGGCAGCAAGTGAGACCTGCCCCAGGTACCTTTCCCTGCAGCACCTAAAACACCAGGCCAGAAGACCCCACCATCTGTGTGCACGTGTTGCAAAAGGAGCTCTGCCTTGGCTCCCAGACACAGCATCACTTGCTCCAGTGAGTAAGCAGGAGGTAGCAATAGTAGAAAACAGTCTGGAACCTTCACCCAAAAACAAACATCTTGCCTGTTACTTACCTCTGCTTCAGCTCACAGAGGAATAACTTCTGCTTCAGCTCTCAGGAAATACTGGCACATCCAGTATCGCTTCAAAATGGGCTGATGAGGCTTCATGGAGGCATCCTGGGGGCTTCTCTCGGCATCTTCTGGTCTCCCTCTCTTTGAGCCACTTCCCCTTTCTCTCCTTCCCACAGGACGGTGCTGTGCTGCTGCTGCCGATACACACATTGAGCAGGCAGAAAAGCAGCAGGTGGACAGAAAGTGAATTGCAGCAAAGCACCGAGGGGAATAGCTCAATAGACGCCTTTGTCTGAAAAGTGGATTTACTGCCTATGACTTGTCTGCTGTAGAGGCTCACAACCTGAAACAAGTTCAGGGTGAAAAGTTCACAGCTGGGTTGCTGTAGTGAGAGCAAAGGGTGAGAACCAAGCAGAGAACATTAAAGCTGGTTGCTTTGCCTGTTTGTTATCTGCAGCTCTGATGCTCTTGCCAGGGACTGTGTAAAGCCCAGAAGGGAGGCAGAAATTCTGGTTCTGTTGCATGATACCCATCACAGCGGGCTGCAGAGTGGGGTTAGGAGAAGTTCTGGGACTGAAGCTACCGCCATCCATCCAGGTCACCCCACACAGGAGGTGATTCCTGTGTCCCATGATTTGCTCGACTGGGTGTATCTGCTGTGCAGATTCAGAGACGATGCATTTCCCTGTCTGGGGTGGTAGAAATGATAGGTTGCAAAAAGTTCTCCTGCTGGAGTCAGCATCTTTGCTGGCTTGATATGATCTCTATGCCGACTTTCACCATAGTCTTCCCCTCGTCTTTCCAACCTAGGGTCACTTTTTGCAGGTTCAAAACAAACGTGGCTCTTATCTCTAAGGGGAAGCTCAGATGCTTCCCAGGCACAGCTGGCAGGCTGAAAAAGAAACCAAACGAATTCATCGCTAAGTGCTGGAGGGAGGTGGGACTTCAGTTTGTGGAAGTTAAACACCCAAAGTGGAACTTTCTGTCAGCCACTGCAGAGGTTCTACTTTAAGTATTTATTACACACAGCACTGCAATTGAGAAATTGGGTTATGCTCATGTTATCTTGCCTAGAGATCTGAACCTGGATTTCCTTGCATGCCAGCTAGCTGTTCTCACCCCTGTGAAATGTGGGTAACACAACTGCTTGGGTAATACCACTGGTTTTACCCTCTCTGCTCCCCCGACCAGCCTGAAAGGATAGATCCAGGGAAACATTTGCTTGACTGGTCCAGTTTGCTGAGCAGGTAAGAGGACAGCCTGTCCCAAGCAGCTCATCACCACCCAGACTGAGGGCTCTGCTTGTGTCTGGTGGCAGAAATGCAGGCAAGACTGGTTTTGTTAAGCAAGGATTGAAGGAAGTCTTTGGTGATACCAGTGGTGCCTAAACATTCAGTGTAGGTGCCTGCAGTAAAATTAAAACCTTTTGGTGGGTGTCAAGGCTCAAGGACCAGCCAGAGGCAGGGGCATGAACCATACTGGGATACAGGAAAGCTACACACACCCCACCTTGTATTTAGAGTAGTTGTGCATGCCTGGCTTCAGCTGGCTCTGTTTTTTTACCCTTTCATCAAACTTGTGTTCTTTATGTCTTGGGAAAGGTGCCTCCCTGCCAGCACCTGGATTGCAAAGATTTTCTGCAGGGCAGGGGATAAGGGAATTGCTTCAGGCATTATCATGTTAAGCATCAGAGAGAAGGTGAGCGTGACCTTGTGACTGACCTTCTCTGGCAAAGCTGTGGGAGGCTGTTAGTAGCAGCCAAATCTTGTGCTTTGCCTTGTCAACCCTGACATCAAAAAGACCCACGTGAGAACCTCAACCTCTCTCAGAGAAGCCCTGAAGGATTAACCCCCTCAGGTGGTGTTCTGGGGTTTCCAAAATTGTTGTGGAGACTGGGTGTCACATCTGCTTTCTGTATTTTATCCTTTCAGGTAAATGCAGGTCGCTTGGTTGCTTTCTCCCTAGAAGCAGGAAAGTGAAAGCTTTTAAGGGAAAGCTGAGCTTTCTGATCCCACTCTCTCCAGAAACTGCAGGCTAAGCACAATGCTTCTCTGTACGAATTATTACAACAAAACCCACACTGCACCAACAGACTGCACTGACAGATGATTTTTTGTGAGGTTTTTCCCAAAGCAGTGCTCGCATAAGGAGAGCCCAGGTCTTTCCCCATTCCCCTCCAGCCCCACACACCCTGTCCCACCTCTTATTACCTGTTGTGCAGAGAGCACTCCTTCGGCTGCTCGCCACCTCCTGGTTTGCATCTGTCTGTGTAACGGCATTCATCCCTCTCTCAGTTTGGGGTACTTAGGCAAGAGGGAAGCAATTTGTTCCACTTTCACCATGGCCAGTCTGAGGTGGCTGCTGCTGTACCCTCCCAGCTCACAAAGACACCTTTGGAGGCTGCTGCCCAAAAGGGTCCCGTGCAGATTCAAGTGATGGGTACCCAAGAGCTCACAGTGAAGTCTGAGATTAACTGTAAGAGGACACAAGTTAAAAAACATCCAGGCCTTAAGAGCTTAACCACCTGTCTACAAGCCTGAAATGCAGGCTGGAGATCTGATCTGCCTCAGAATATCTATTAGACACTGGGCTCTCCCTGAAAATGGATTTTTGCCCATTCGGTGGGCAGTGCGTGTGTGTGAGCAAAGGGAGGTCATGGAGGAAACACAGAGGCCCACAGAAACGCCCACCCAGCCCCAATCTGCTCCTGTATGTGCCCAGTGGTACTACCCCATGCACCTGCTCCTGCTTCTCGGGCCAGGCCTATTGGGGCAAGGCAGGACCTCCCTCCAGGGAAAGGAAAGCAACAAAGCAAGGGGTGATGCTGGCGAGCCAGGGGCTCCATGGAGCCTCAGCGTGAAGCGATGTGTAAAAGCATTAGTGAGGAACAGGGCAGAGTTCAGCGCCGAGGTCAGCCCTCTGCTTTTAATTAAGGCAAGTAGGAGTCGGGAAAGACAATATCCCATTATTGAGTGGGTAGTGCCTGTCATGTTAGATGCAGTGCCTGCATTCAATTAAAGGAGGCAAATTAGCCTTCAGTGCCAGAAGACAAACCAAAATGAGAGCCAGTCTGATGGACCAAAATTAAATGTGAGGGAGGAAAAATTTATCATCCCCACAAAAACGCTTGGAATATACACTGGAAGGAAACTTCAGGAAATCCATGGAAATGCTTTGAAGGGGAGTGACTCATGATCATTTTGAAGGCTAAGTTTTCTTTTTACTTTCTGCTTTTGAAAAAGGTTTTAAGATTCACAAACTGTATTTTGCTCAAAGTTGGGGGGGAGGCTGGGATAACTTTCTTCTCACCACTCCCTCAAATGTCATTGGGCAAATTGCTTATCTTCTTTTCTTACCACTGGGCTCTCAAATGGTGATGCTCAGCGACCCATCCTGGGCCACTCTTTTGTAACCCCTGCAGTGTGAAAAGCAACTGGACAGTTAGGGGATGAGATTGCCCTCTCTTCTCCTGCTTGGGCAAACCATAGGACAACATGCAGATACATCCACGTGGATATGCGCACCCAGGTCTCTCATACCGGGAAGAAGAGCAGGGAAACTTGCAAAACACTTCAATTATCAGCATTTAAATGTCCTGCTTGCCACACCACTCCTAATATCTTTCAAAGGAATAGGTTGCAAAGTATCGTATTATTTTTACCTACAGATAGTGTAGCGAAGCAAAGCAAGCTGAAAGCCACTATGGCAACAAGTGTGCTGTTAATACCATGCACAAGAGTTTATGGTTCATGAGGATTCGGTAACTACTGAGTTACTGAGTATCCCAGTTCTCAAGTAAGTCAGATAATTACCTTCTGGCCTCAGGGCCCCTCTTTCTAGCAGCCCCAGAATGGGTGCAGATTGGGTCTCTCACAGCTATTACAGAGCTGGGTATTTTGCTGGAGTCATTCTCAGGGAGGATGGGCTGTTGGCTTCTTTGTACACATACCCAAGTAAAAATATGCATGAAACAGAAAAGCCAGCATCTGTGGTTCTGCCTGAAAAAAATGGCAATGAAAACAGAGGAGACAGCTGTAACTACAAACAAGGTATTGAGCTCTTCTAGGTGTATAAATATACATATATAATATAAAGCACATTAAAGACCCCACAAAGACGGGAAAGATACATCAGATCACTGAACTTATTCTGTGTGGAGGGAACTGATGCAGAAATCATTAAACAGAAAACTGACATTGCAGTTGCAATGCAGCAGTAACTGATAGAAGGAGAGGAGCAGATTCTTGCTCTTGATGCTGCGTGTGGAATCCAGTTCTTTCTAAGGGTGTTTAGACACACAGGTAGAAAAGCACCCTTGGGCAGAAGGGAGGGATCTTCTTATTTTCCCATGTCACAAAATAACACAGAAATAGAACTGGATAGGGATGACTTCAAACATAAAGTGGTCTCACACAACTATGAAATAAAGAAGGCCACCTTGACAAAACCAAAACAAACCCCCAAACTCTTCTCTCTGAAACAATCTTTTCTGTGGCTTACAATCGGCCCCCAGCAGCATGCTGGAGTCAGGAGAACAAATCCACCAAGTACCTGCTTACAGCAACAACAGCTAATCTTCTGTGACAGCAAGACAAATTCCAGATAATTGGAAACAAATGTTGGAGAAACCCTGCAGTAAATGATGAATCTGAATCACCAAGCCCTCTTAGCTCTACAGGTGCTTTGTCCCATGGCTTTTTCAGTCATGGAAAGAGACAGGTTCAGGTTTTATTGACAACATAAAATTAACTGAAGGAAATGAACAATGGGGACATGAGGATTATATCTCACTTGTCATCTTGGTCCTCTCGGTCCTTTTGTTTTGGAGTAATCTAAAGCTGAAGGATGGTTCAAATGTCAGATGAGAAGAGAGAAAACCACCTGGGTGGTAGGAGCCAAGTATCTTACAGCAGCAGAAAACCCAGCTCTCCCTTTCCCACCCATGCCCCCACTGGGCTGATAGGCAGACCTATGTTTTTGTTGTGGTTCAAGTGCAGCCATCAACAGAGCACCATGTAGCAGCTCACTTACCTCCTCGCCCTGCCCATCCTGCTCCTGTAGAATGGCAGAGGCTCCAGTGACATGCGAGGCGAGAAGATAACCAAGGGCCTTGTGGATCAAGACAAGGGCCGGAAGGGCTCAATACCAGTTAAGGTTCTGGACAAAACAGTTCCGGTTGCTCAGCTTAGGGAAAAAAAACAAGAGGTTAATCTGATACCGACTAGAAACAGAACAGACAAAAATAAAAAAAAAAAAAACCCAGTACAAAGTCAGAAACATACGACCAGCACTTTAAGATCTCCTTCCCCACCCCTCTCCTCTTCACGGGCTCAGCTCACTGCTCCCAATATCTCTACCTCCTCCCCACTCAGTGGTGCAGGGGACAGGGAATGGGGGATGTGGTCAGTCTCTCACAGATGGGCTCTGCTGCTTGTTTCTTCTCGGAGGAGAACGACTCCTCACATTCTCCCCTCCCATGGGGTACAGTCCTTAACAAACCTCTCCATCGTGAGTCCTTCCCAAGGGCTGCAGTTCCTGCTCACAAACTCCTCCAGCACAAGCTTCCTCCATGGCAGCAGAACTCCAGGAACATTCTACTCCAACACCACCCTCCCACAGAGTCACGGCCTTCTCCAGTCACAGTCACTTCCTGGCTTCGGGTTCTCCACAAGCTGCCAGCAGATCTCAGCTTCACTGTTACATGCTGATGTCTCACCACAGGATGCAGGGGAGTCTCTGCTCTGGCACACTTCTGCTTCTCTTCTGAGGTCCACATGGTTGTTCCTCTCTCATCCAACCCCTTCCACCACCTCCCAGAAAGAACAGCCCTCCTCTCTGGCTTCTTCTTAAAAAAGTGATTGCAGAGTTGCCCAATTTATCTCAGCCCCAGTGAGTCTGATTTAGAGCCAGGGAAAGTTTTAAGCAACTTCCCACAGAAGCCACTATTACAGCACCTTCCCCATTAGCAGAAATGCCTCCACACAAACCCACGACAGCTTTCTACAAAGACCTGGAAAAAAGAGGAGCAACTCTTCCTTACTTAGTGTTGGTCACCAAATAACTTTCCCCCAGATTCTAGCTTTATGACAAGCCTATAATTCTGTCTTACTTTTGACTTCTCAGCCTTTTCTTGTCTCTTTTAAGGAGAAAGAGGAATGCTAATGGAGGTTCTCCTTGTTCAAAATCTGAAGGAACACATCCTTCCTACTCAACAATCCGTTTAACTGACATCAGCTCTTTTCCCCAGCTGTTCAGGAAACCCCATGATGCAGGGATGTGGGATTGCCCGCAGAGCAGTGCTGGGCTTCCCGCTCTGTCGGAAAACTGCCGAGCAGCCCCTCACATGTGCACTCCACTTCCCACATGTCTCGCTGCCACCTCGGCTCCTTTTCCTGGGAGGGAATGTTTACTGCCCCTTCCCTGTCACCACTGCAACAACCACTGTGCCTGGCTCCCCACTCTGAGTCACCTCCTTCCTGCCCTGCTCCTCACAAGTGCAAGCACTAGAGCCCACCAGCCCTGAGGGTGACGGAGGGATCTCTATCCTTACCCACTGCATGAGGCTGAGCTGGCTGACAAGAAGCTCCTCGGCACCAGTCACCATCAGCCCACATACACAGCTCAGTGCTGGATGTTGTGCCAAAACCAAGGGGGATGAGGCAGGTTTTGGAGAGGTGGATGTGATGCAGAAACAGAATCACAGAATGGTAGAGGTTGGGAAGGAACTCTAGAGATCACTTAGTCCAATCCCCCTGCTAAAGCAGTTTTGCCTCCCTCAGGTCACAGAGGAATGCATCCAGGCAGGTTTAGAACTCTCCAGAGAAAGAGGCTCCACAGCCTCCCTGGGCAGCCTGTGCCAGGGCTCCCTCACCTTCCCAGGAAAGAAGTTTCTCCTCATGTTCAAGTGTGCTGTTGTGTCCATTAGCCCTTGTCTCTGTCACTGGATGCTACTGAAAAAAGAGTCTCTTCATCTAATCAACACCTGCCCTTTAGGTATTTATAACTGTTGATAAGATCCCTTCTCAGTATTTTCTTC
This sequence comes from Colius striatus, assembly GCF_028858725.1. Classification (NCBI taxonomy): domain Eukaryota; kingdom Metazoa; phylum Chordata; class Aves; order Coliiformes; family Coliidae; genus Colius; species Colius striatus. Next base: position 128,728,990 of record NC_084759.1, read on the forward strand.
TCCCAGCTAAACAGTCCCAGATCCTGCAGCCTTTCCTCATCACAGCAATGCTTCAGTCCCCTGGTCATCTTTGTAGCCCTCCACTGGACTGTCTCCAGAAGTTCCCTGTCCCTCTTGAGCTGAGGAGGCCAGAACTGGACACAGGACTCCAGATGAGACCTCACCAGGGCAGAGTAGAGGGGGAGAAGAACCTCCCTCAACCTGCTGGCCGCACTCTTCTTGATGCATCCCAGGATACCATTGGCCTTCTTGGCCATGAGGGCACATTGCTGGCTCATATCTAGTTGATAGCAATCAACCAGGACTGCGAGGTGTCTCTCTGCACAGCTGTTCTCCAGCAGGTCAACCCCCAGCCTATACTGGTGCACGGGGCTGTTCCTCCCCAGATGCAGGATTCTGCATGGAGGGGACTACAGACACCGCTCTGGAACAACAGGGAGAGAGAAATGCATTCTTTTTTTACAAAAAAAAAAAGAAAATCAGCCTTCCTTACTAGTGCTGCTGGTGGAACAACTCTTCATTAGAAGCATCTGAAAGTGGTTTTCTTGCATCAAGTAATTAATCCCTAACAGCTGTGCCTCAGAACAACAGCCCACATTAAGCCATCCACACAGCAATGCTGCAGCCACAGGGTTTCTCAAAACATTTATATGATGGAAAGCAGAAAGTGGCATTGAGGGAGGAATCACTCTGTCTCCAGATAATGGAGCATGCCCAAAACCCAGAAAGTTAGGAAAAATGTACCCATGGATATTTTTTTTTCTCCTCAGCTTCTATTGCCTCATGAGCCATTTTAATAAAAAATTCATTTACAAACTCTCCTCCTGTCCACAGCAGGAGTCACTTTCTGATCTCTTCTTCCTTGATTTTTCAGAGCAGGATATGTTTGCCTAAGAATCTGGATCTTTATCTGCAGGATTCACCTGCTGTTTGCCTCCCACCTGAAGTCAGATCAGTGCATCAGCAGCACCATGCTCATTCACACGGCAGCCCAACGCTGAGATCGCACAGTGAGCACAACAGGGGCCTCCATTATGGAATGAGCCACAAAAGCACACCAAGTGCCCTTGCAGAGCAGCATCTGGTTTTCATTAGGTGCTCCACATAACAAGGGCCAGAGGAGGTGCAAGACAAGAAAGAGGCCATCAACAGGCACAGCTCAAGGCAGATTTTGGTAGTGCTTTCCACAAGCATCAGTGAGCAAACAGGAGGATGAAGGGCTCGCAGCCTGCTAGGGAGCCTCAGCCTGTTCCTGCTGCATTGCCCTGTCGTGATTTTGTGTGGAGCTGTTTCTGGTAATGGGGAAGGGGCTGTAAAGATGGCTTCTGTAAGAAGTTGCTCAAAACTCTCCCCAGCTCTGAGTCGGACCCACTTCTGTGGCTGAGCCAGTTGGCTGCCTCCACAAGCACTTTTTAAGGAGAAGAAGCTGGAAGAGGCGTCTTCTTCCTGTTTCTTCTTGCTGTTCTTCCTTCTTTTCTGGTTGATGGTGCTGCAAAGAGTTGGAGGAGAAAGAAGTGACCATTCGGTCTCCAAGGTCAGCGAGGGAAGAGAGGAGGAGGTGTGCTGGAGCAGAGACTCCTCTGCATCCTGTGGAGAGGACTGCTGAAGCAGAGATTTGTTGGCAGTTCATAGAGGACCCAATGCCAGTGGCAGTGACTGTGTCCAGAGGAGGCTGTGATTTTGTGTGAGGGTGTCATTGCAGCAGAAGGTGCTGCCATAGAGTCCCATGCTAGAGGAATTTTTGAGCAGAAGCTGTAGCTGCTGGGAAGAACCCACACCAGAGATATTCATTAAGGACTGCATCCCGTGGGAGGGACCCCGTATCGGTGCAGGGGAAGAATGCCAGGAGTCGTCCTCATCTGAGAAGGGAGAAGCCAGTCCCTGACCTCGTGAGCCATTGAGGGGAGAGGAGGTAGACATACCAGGAGCAGTGAGCTGAACCTGGAAAGAAAGGAGGGATGGGGGAGGGAGATCTTAAATCGATGGTTGTAATTTTCTGTCATCCTGCCCTGTTTTTGCTTTCTCTCTGTTCTGTTTCTAGCTAGTAGTAGAATAAACTTTTCTTACTCTCCTCTTCAAGTTGAGCTGTAACTGGTGAGTGATCCCTCCTTGCCCTTGTTTCTATCCACAACATCCTTGGTTATCTCCTTTTTCCTCCCATTTCACTGAGGCCTCCACCGTCCTAATGAGGGTAGGGGTGATGGGTGACAGTGAGCAAGAGACTGTCATGGTGCTTCTGTGCTAGCTGGGCCAAACCACGACATGCCCCCATCACCATCTCTTCCATCTCGCCTCCTGCCCTCTGCCAGGCCCCATACCCTTGTGACTGGTTATCATGCCTCTTGCTATCACTGTCAGAAAGAGCCATTAGGGCAGCACAGAAGAGGGATTATCCATAGCAGGAGGTCCTTATGGTCTCACAAAGTGCCCCTGCATAGCCACATTTTCTAGCCCATCAAGCTGCCATGCTGATGTCCACACTGCTGCTTCTCTCTCCAGGACAAAGATGGTGCAACTGCCTTCTTGTGAGCCAAAACATGGAAGGCCTGAGCAGCAACAGCTCTTCTCATCATGTTATTGTCCCTGTCTGTCTCAGCTGTAGAGCCTTTCCCTCTTTCCTCATCTGCCAGTACTTTTACCACATGACATAGGGGAACCAGCAGCACTGGGGTTTCTCCAGGTTCACTTCATAAGAGCCTCTTTGTTTCAGGGGTGTTGTGTTTTCCCACTTGAAAGACCAAAGGGAGGCAAGGAGAAGCTGAGCACATCTCCAAGGTCACAAAATCACCCAATGGCTCACACGGGCCAGTCTCCGCAAGGCTTATTCAGTACTGGCCAGTCTTGGCATCTTCCTCTCCCACCTTCTGCCATGCAGTCAGTGACTCTTCACTCCCTTTACTCCCACCCTTTTTTATTTATGGGTATCGATGCAAACAAACGCTCCTGACTACTTCATCATGCCCCTTCTTCCTCACTCTCATCCTGTAGCATGATGGAAGGACAAGATGGGTGTTCTGTTATCCCACATTTGTTCTTTCCTCCTGCTGAAGTACTGGGAGTGTCAGTGGGATGGTAGGAGAGGCCTCTCATTAAATTGTCTCCTCTGCTCCCTCCTTAACTGATCTTGTCTGGCCCAACAGGAGCCAAGCCCTTTGATGATTATTACTCCTAGTACAGATTGAGTGCAGGAAACACAGCACTCCCTGCTTTTCTGCCAGACTCCTCTGGCTCTTTGCCCTGAACTACCCGACCTGTTCCTTTTCTCCACCCTTGCCAGTTTATTCCCCCTGGAGCCTCTGCCATGCCAACCAGGCACCTTGTTCTTACAGCAATGCTGAGGAGCAAATGCTGTGTTCCCAAGTGACTTCAGAGAGCCACCTGTAACATTATCCTTTCTTATAGCCACATGCCTCCAGGACTCTTCCTTCACACACCCTGCATCCTTCAGGTTTTTTTTTTTTGATGCTCTACTTTCCTAACCCCCCTCCACACTCATCCTCAGAGAGGAATGAGGAGCCCGGAGCACAAACAGCACACCCTCATCGCACCTCTCCTCTCTCCCCACAGGCTTTGCAGCTGTATCGCTCCTCTCTGCCCATCTCTCACATGCAACATTTTCCTATTACTCTTTCCCTGCAGGGGCAACTAGCCCAGGAAACTGGGAGCTGCTCTTAAAGCACCTGAACTGCAGGTGAAGGCTTCTGAGCTTTCCTCCTGCCACAACTGGATGCTTCAGCACAGGCTCCCCACACCACAGTAGCCATCAGAGCCGCCTGTAGCCCTTTACTCTGCAAACCAGAAGCAGGGATCATCAGTCTGGACATGCTGTTCGGGGCATTGCAGGGACAGCTTGCTGGTGGGTCACTTGGTCATTCCTCTCCAGGTTACTGAGTTTCTTTGCAAGGAGATGGGGCAACACTGGCAAGGAGAAAACATAACATGAAATCCTTCCATCTCCTCAGACCCAAGCGATATTATTTACACGTCCTCAGAGAAGTGAACATTTTGGTTCCTGCAGCACATTCCCCTTAAGCTGATGAAAAAGGCTGTGGTAAGATCACTGCTGCATCATGCCAAGCTGATAGCCCAAGCACCACACCTTTCCTACTAAGCACTTCCTTTCTACGGCAGAGAGTGCAAGCAGAAAAGGGCTGGCAGCTCCAAAACTTCCCTATAAGCAGGGCGTTTGTATTTAGCTGCCATCATAGACCTTCTGCTGACTAAGGGAAGGTAAAGCTTCTTCACCTAGACACACAGTTTGTATAGGAGAAATGAGTTTTTTGTTCCTACTGTTTAACTTTTCAAAAAGTCACTAAACCCAGCAAAACAGACCTTATGTTCCCAACATGACGTATCAGGAAAACGGGTGCAGGAATAGCTGCTGCACACAGCAGGTTTGACATTAAGGTGAAACTTCCCCTTGTCAGGTGCCTGCTTTTCCTTAGGCAGTTCTACCAAACACGCCTTGATTCCCATGCAGAGGCTGCTCAGACAGCTACAGTCTCCTTCCTCTGTGAAAACAGGTTAAACCCGTTCAGAGGTTCCCTCCAGGAACAACGAGCATGTGATTTCGCATTCTTGCCTTCTTAGGGAACTGCTGCCAATAATATTGGTGGATTAAAAAAAAAAAACAAAAACCAACCAACTGTCTCATTTTTATACTCTTAATGAAGGTTCTTCCCACTATCAAAACAAAGATGCAGCGTGTCATCCCTCCCCTAGGATAAAACGCATGGCAGGATTCCAGTGCCCACAGCCACCTCTGCTCGTGCACACACGTGCAAGGGAAGACACAGCAACATACAAAGGAAATCAAGTTTTGTCAGATTTCAAAGTGGGCTTTTCTCAGACAGGCAGGGAATATATTTTTTAAATGATGGAAAACACTCCAGTGTCCCTTCCTCCTGTTCCTGCTGCCTCTTGGTGCCTGCTGAACAAGATTTCAGCAGCTCTGCTGTCTCCGGAGGCCTTGACAACAGGCACAGTTAAGACACATAGTGGAGCTGCAGTTGAAAAACAAAGTGTTTCCTGAGTTGCACTCTCCCTCTAAAGCGTACTGGGTTGTGGTGGGTTTTTTTTTTCAAGATTTAACTCAAGTGCACATTGGTAGGGTTGATTCTGCTTGTGTTATCCAGATATATCACCTCCCTGGTACCGCATTTGGGACGCACCCTGATGCTTAACAGCTCTTTCTGGAAAAGACCAGCAAGATTCAGAGAATCCAAAACAACAAGGCTAGCTATACACCAACTACACAGACTCTCCAGAGAAGTTGACCAACTACAAAAGGAGCCCATGGACCTTGTGTAACCCAGTAGCAACTTTAACAACTGATATTTTTAGAGAAAAGCCCAGCACCCATCAGCTCCAGCCTAATGGCTCACTCTCCAAGGGAGAATAAATCTGGCACCTTGAAATAAAATCAGCATGACACACTAGCTGAGGATGAGCAGTATTTATTTTTACAACATTTTGTGAGGCTGATAAATGCAGGTCCTGTTTTACTGCTGTGGGCAGCAATATGTGGTTCACCTGTACCTCCACGTAGAAAAAACAGATGTGAAAGAATCTTAGCACTGCCAAATCCACACTACAACCAGTGGATGCAAGTGGAGTGGCAATGCCTGTGCTGAGCCTGTAAATTCAGAATTGCTTCTTACTTAATTACTTGTTACAGTAACAGGATGGGGAGAGGGAGGGGAATTTATTTTACTAAATTTTTAAGTTAAACGCTTCTCTCTTTGTGAACTTTTCAACATAGATTTAAAGACCATCAATCCCCAAAATAATCACTGGGCATCATTGGTCTGATAAGGATTTAGTTGGTAAAACTGTCTGGTTTGTATTACCCTGTAAATCAACCTAAGTGATGAATAATGTAGACTTTTAGTGTCAAAATCCAGTTGCATTGCAGAGCGATGAAAATCAACAGAACTGCTTCAAGTCAACGATGCCGATGCCACGTTTCAGGCAAACGCACCTGCAGAGTTCTGCCTACAGCATCAGAAAAACGAGTACCTTCTGGCTTTTATGGAGAGCAAAGACAAACATGGACTTCAGCTTTAATTACCTGTCCTCTAGATGCTGAAACAAATGCAAGAGCGCCTCTCCTTTTTCTCTCTTAGTTTTATTATAAAAATCAACATCTCATTTGTTACAACTCAGTTTATAGTAATAATTGGAAAGGATTTTTGTACAAGGTTTATATACACCTTACAAGTAAAGCACTTTATTTTACAAAAAAAACAAAAACCAAAAGTTAGTGAATGAGTGAATAGGGCTGACCAAATGTTGGTCATTATAATATAAATACATCCTTGCAAAGCACCATAGTACCAAAGTTGATGAACAAGAGACACCAGCTGGCTTTAAGACAATGACAAACAGTGATTAAAGCTTACAAAAAAGAACAAACAAAACAAAACAAAACAAAAACGAGATTAAAAAATCTGAAAGCAGCACCAGATCCTTCACTTGCAAACAAGGCTAGTTCAGCTTAAGCCTGGTGGTATCCTCTTGACAAAAAGACACTTTCATTTTCCCCTCCTGACTCTTAACTGCCTGGCTTAAGGCTACAGCCATTTTAATCAGGACTTCAAAGCGGCTCCTTATTCATTTAAAAGAGGGGAACAAGCCTGCTGCCAATAGTTTCATCACAGCTATAACCCCTTGCTGTTACTAAGACAATCCCTGGCCCAACCTGAATATGGACAGTTTACTTACCCTGCACAGTTTTGGAGGGGATCAACCCAGTGCCTATAAATGCTCCCCTGGCATCATCCACTGAGCCGCCTTTATTTTAAACATGGAAAGAAAATCACCTATTTTGGGACGCTACTGTGTTGTATTTGACTTCTTTTAGGAAAAAAAAAAAATTGGAAGGTTCTGCAGCCATTTTCAAGCTATTAGGTCACTCTTAACTTATTTTTATGGTGTGTCTGTCACCTACCAATTAATGCAAAGGTTATTTTTCCAAGCTAAAACCCCACCAAAATGCAATTAAAAAAAAAAGTCTCATGGCTAAGAAAGCAATTTCTGAATAACGATGTTCAAATTATTTTTGCACCCAATGAACCAGCTATTTTTTTGGTTGTTGGAGAAATAGTAAGTAATCTGCTCAGGACATGCACAGTACACCTTCAAAAGTAGCTTCTGTCCGTAACGATATTGTGTGAGAAACACGCTCAAGACAGAAGCATCAGGGGAAAAAAAGTGATTGATTACTTCCTAGGAGATCTTTTGAAGAAGTCATTCGATCAGATAGCACGTGTGACCAGGGAGTTCTGTAGTTCAAGCAGCTCCCCCTAGAATGGTGGCAATCAATTAATTCAAGGAGATTAATAGGGATAAGAAAATACGGAATACGGCAGTAAGGAATGGAAATACTCGATATTCAAGACAGTGCCCTTTTCTTCATATCAGCACATGTTCAACTGCTTTAAAGTAAACAAATGAACCTATGTTTGATTTGCCAATCGAGCCACTTCTAGAGAGAGGGCTGGAATAAACAGAGAAGCCATGCACAGCTGGGGACTGGAATACCACCAAAGCCCATTAGTGCAATAAACAGGGATTTTCTGTATGGACCTCCGCTGGCAGAGGACTGGAGCACCTGCTGTGTCAAGCAGTTTGGGTGCCATTTTCTTTGTAATTACACTAGGACTACAACAGATTGATTTTCATGTACCTGAGTTTTACTCAGTTGCAAAACAAGACTCCAAAAGAAAGGGCATAGTATAGGAGATGTGCTTCCTCTCCTGTCTGGTATGATGGAGCGTTAACTGTTCAGGTTTAAAGTAGCAAGTATCCTGCTGTCTGTCCTACAACCTGGCCAGAAGTAGTCCAGCTTAGGCAAGACAGCAGGACGGGATCCAGCATTAGCCCTCTGAAAGGCATGGAGGCCCAACCTGCCAATGTCAGCCTGTGAACGTACATGCACAAGGGGGACAATTAATACTAGCTTTGGGTAGATTCCTATTATGAAAGATATGTGTGCCTGCATATGTAGATGAAGATGGGGGGGTGGGAAATATTATGGTAGTAATCTGGAATTTACAACACTGAAAGGTAAAACTCACAGCAAACCGAATCCTTTGATATCAACTGTCTCATTTGCATATTTTGCATTACTGTAAACATTCTGTTTAATGTATATCCAGAGGTTGCATGAATTTCCATTCATGGAAACTGTTCTTTATTTTAAATGCAAATGCTATGCTCACGTTCCAGTTATTATATCTAAGTTCAAATGAGCATCTTGGTATCCAAAAGCAGTGGAGAAATGAGGTGTGAACTGACACGGCAGGTATAAGGCAAGAGTGGGTCTCATTAATGTTGCCATTTAAGCATGCTAAGCTCCTGCAAAGGTTAGTTTTCAGCACATGAGGCTGTAATGTCCTTTTTTGTTTTCAACTACAAAGGACTGAGCCAGCTATTTCCACCACCAGCCAGCCAGCTATGAATGCTCCCTGGGTGTCCAAGACAGATGACAAGGTGCACATGGATGCCTCCCTGTGTATGTACCTGATGCTGTCAGATAAGGACATCTGTGCTTAGTGGAAAAGACAAGGAGCACCACTTCCATGCTAATGCTGCAAACCCACCTGAAGGACTTCCTGAATTGACATGTGTGTGTTATCTACAGTCCTGACACCTCAGTGACTTTGAGAAGCGGGTGAAAGCATGATCCTCACCAAGGGAAGGAGACAATGTGAATCATATATGAACAGAGAAATCGTTCTGTCTCAATGTCCAAGCAGTCTATAGTTCATCCACTGAGAATGTGTCAGGTGTGCACACTAGCATTGCACCAATGCTTTTGTAATTTGGAGATCTGCCCAAGAGGAACTTCACAGATCATCAACTCTTAAAATTTTACTTTAGAATTTTACTTGGAAAATACATGCACTTGCAAAGGCAGATCACAGCTTTCCACTAAATAAATTCTTTGGTTAATCCAGATGAAAGACAGCCTGCTCTATATTGGTCATCTTCAGTGGAAAAACCTAAGACTACCCACTTTCTCCCGCTTCATGTGAACCTCCCAGAGGCAGATCACTCGATATATGTGATGCATAAACTGAAACGTACGTATCAAAGACTTGATCACACCCTACACCGAATCACACATCCACCCCATTGACTTTAGTCTCGTGTGGACGCAAGCAAGTACAGAAGGCAGGCAGCATAATCCATATGCAGAGAACTTTTCTTCTAAAGTACCCTGGCTGTAACTAACACACCTACGAATTCACCTGCAGGGAGTCCCCTCCGAAGGAAACCTCGGTGAGGCAGTCCAACCACACCAGAAAGAGGATACCACTCCTTAAGCTCAACCACCTTAAGAGTTTTTCAAACAGAAATTGGCACACACTGAAAAAAGCATTTTGCAAGAAGAGACCATTGCCATCGCAGTACAAGCACTTGGACTGAGATACAACAATGCAATCAATATTCTTCTGAGTTCATTAGTGCAAGTTTCCACATGTGAACCCCACACGGAATGCTGCACGTGAAAAAATGTAAACAACAGAGAAGTTTCTAACTCTCATTGGCGTGCCAGCCTCAAGACCCTTTGCCCCGACACACCCGCTCTCCCCTCTTCATATAAATGGTTTCGAGTTCCCTTATAGTTCACAATACCCTCCTCAACATCCACCTGCTGGAGAACACCAACAAGCTTCTTGACCAGCAAGGAAGAGCCAGAAGAACAGCTACCACAATTCCTGGATACCTAGAATAAAGCTGGGCAAAAAACCCCTTAGTATTGCCAGATCCAGAGATCAACTGCAACAGCCTGGAGACCACCTAGGCTTTTTAAAGTTTCCTCGGGTATCTTGGACAACTAGAAAGACCCTTTGTTACAGCTGGAACCCCAGTGCCACAGTTCTCCTTGGAGCTGAAACCAGTACTCCAGATGAGTGGCAGCACTAGCAAGAATTACTTGTCACTAATTTCTGTCAACAGCACGAATTAAGTCCATGCCACATTTGAAGCTGGCTGGGAAACAAGCAACAGAAAATGATAAAACCCAAACAGCACCTCTGAAGAGTTGTTACATCCACACTGTGCCCAAAGGCCAGGAAGCAGAAGCTGCTCTGTATCTTTGTTTTTGGAGAGAAGACTCAGAGGGCCAGTCTTCGAAGGCATTGAGCATCTTCAACGGATTGGATGTCAACAGAAGGTGCAAAGGTGTAATGCCACCTAAGATGGGGTTTTCTGTGAGCCCCGCTACAGTCAAAGCAAATTCAACACGCTGCACTGGAGTCAAAGAGGAGTTAATAATATCCTAGATTGCCCCTCAACCTACACAAATAATGTTTTCACTTGATTATATACTCTCCCTGTCAAAATCATCACGGTGAGGCTGACGGGAGAAGGGGCTAAATATGATACTATACAAAAATAGAGATGCAAATATAAAATGGTTTGGTTAAGAACATCTTAAAAGTTTGACATTCACAGCGGTTAATACTAAAGTATTAAACTCACACCATGCAAAAGAGGAGGTATGTTGAAATCATACTGGGAAAAAGACTGGCTTTACCTAACACAAAGAAATCATGAGCAGTTAATACAGCATGAGAATCCCTTCCAATGATCATCTGTTGTGGTTTTTTCTTCTAATGGACAGTTGCTCCGCTGAAAAGTTAAATGCTTCCTTACTAGGAAAAAAATAATATATATATTTTATATATATATATATATATGATTTGTATACTGTGATATCAATATACACTGAAAGTACTGCAAGGATATATTATTCATTTACAGTAAAACTAACAATCCATGGTTAAATTTATAGTTTATAAATATGCTGTCTATATTATATGTGGTATAAAAATATTTGACAATTTGTGGGCACTAGGTCAAAATAAGGTTTTCTTTTTTTAAGGGACTAAAAATCATTCAGGTATATGCATATTACCCTTGTCAATTACGTGAAAATCGTACTGACCTGGTACAAAACAGAATCCTACCGTGTTGGAAGGTCGTGTATAGCATGATACTAACTGCATGACAAGGCTAATGAGGACCAAAAAAACCCCAAAAGGAACTAACAGCAGCCAAGTTCTAGCAGTACTTTAAATAAGAATACCATGATTTAAAATGACAAAGGCAGGAAGAAATGATGCAGAAGAGATGGGAAAACCTAAACAGCAAGAAAAAGCAAACTTCAAAATATACCCAAGAAAAGAAACCATTGAAATTCCAGAAGCAAGGAGGGAGCTCTAAACACTCTAGTTTGGCAAATGCATTAAGGAAAAAAACAGAGGTGTATTAATCTAAAAAAGGATGTGATTATTTTTCTGGATTCACTGCTACGATTGCTGTATTCCTGTAGAAGACAAAGCCCTTTGTGTAAGGTTAAATATTTGTCCTGACTGCGTTTTCAAGTTTAACTTTAGTTGCTGGCCCGCCATGGTTAACATAGAGGTTATTTGGCTACTTCCAAGTATCTATGGTATGCTGCTCTGAGACGGACTTCTTTCATTATTAATTACTTTAAACATTTTTGGTATTGACAAACCCCACATCTCACCTCGCTGGACAAGTAACACATCCCAGTCCTTCCATTTCCTTATGTGCTCGGTCACTTCACTGGATTAAGGCATGTTTTTGTGTTCCATATGCAAAAATAAAAACTTTTTGTACAAACGTCTGGGTTCTTTTATACAAAAATTTTTCTTCTTATGGCACAAGCAGCAGTTGCTGTTTAAGAAAATATATAAATATCCTTTTTTTTTCCTTTTCTTCTGTACAAATATCTTCAGTACTCCTCCACCCCATTTAATAACATTTAACTGTACACTGTCCTACCTCATCCTTCGCCGAGAGCTCCCTCCCCCATCCCCAGTAGAACATTTTGTATTTACACTTTCGGGGTGGCGGAGGAAGATCTCGGGGGCGGGGAGGCCGCCCCTCACGAGGAGTCCGTGCAGGGGGACGGCGGCGGGGGGTAGAGGTGGTGGGAATAGCTGCGCTCCGTGTAGGGGGAAGGCGGGCAGCTCTCGTAGTTCTCCTCCGCCGACAGGTACTGGCTGCGTGGTGTGGGCGGCGGGGGAACGGGCTCCGAGTCGTAGTTCAAGTCACTGGTGTAGCCCTTGGCCGCCGCTGCCGTCACCCTTCGGCTGGGGGCATAGTCACTGTCACAGACATCTGTGCTGCAGGGCGTCGTGGGAGGTGCGAAATGCCTGTAGCTGTAAGGCCTGTAGCTGCAGGGAGGAGACAGACATGGAAGAGCGTCGGCATACATATTGAAAGATGGTGAGTGGTCAGTGATATGGCCGCTGGCAAAGGTCGAGGCCGAAATGAAGGAGCAGCACATACACACAGCACCAAGCTCTTCTCTCTCTCACACCCCCAACTTGCAAACTCCCCTGCAAAAGGCCCACCACTGCAGCACCAGGCACATCACAACAACTGGCGAAAAGGATGGTAATTACCTACAGACAACAGACTCCCTGAGGACTTACCTGAGGTAGAAAAAGTTGCTACTAAGATGGTGGGACAAGAAGGGCATGGGGTGAAGGGGAGATAGCTGCATTGCAATTATATGGAGAAAGTATTCTGTTTCCAGTGTGCAACTTACAGAATCTAACTTCCAAGTCCAGACAGGGAGACTGAAAATGACCTGTCATATTCATAGCAGTCAGGAGTATCGCCCACTAGGGCAGTAACTGGGGCAGAACTCCTAAAGGCTGCTACCACAAAACACGAGCCCATGGTAGTTTAAAGAAAACAAATTAGAAAGGGAAGTTCTTGGTAGCTACAACTACCAGCGCACCACAGTCAGCTGCTGGGGGTGAGTGGGGATGCAGCTCCTCTATACTCAAGTAAGAATATTAGGAAAAATGTGAAGCCCAGAAGCACTGGGGCCATGGTTTGGTTTTGAGCAGGGGGGAGCATTCGGTAAACATTTGACCTTATGCTACATAGGTAATACCATTTACAGTACTAAAAGTCACATCAGCTGAACAGTCATCAGCAAGATTCATGCCAATGTCAAAACTTGGGTTTCTTTCATTAGAAAATTACTCTTCATTTAAAATGATTTTTCATATGGCTGCAAGGGATCATTATAAACATCTGGTCTGACCTTCTGTACAACAGAGGCCATATTTTCTGCTAATGGAGAAGAGATGTCTCTTCAGCCCCAGAGATCTCATTATCCGAAAGCCCCCAAAGGCTTTGTGTTAAGGAGGCATTTCTTTTAATAGATAAATACAGCTCTTCTCATTGACCACATCTACTAGTGATTTGGGAGGGGAACCTTTACACCCTTGGGTGCTAGGTGTCTCTCTCTATTTTTGGTAACCAGTTATAAAATAATAATGAACTCTGTAGCATCTTACAGAGAAGGTAAGCAAGACACATCCCAGTAAACAGAGATAAAGCTTGCAGGCTGATAAATATCAGCCAGAGAAAATTAGCAAAAGGTTTGCAACCCTTTTTAAGGTATTAACCCTTAATATGTCAAACTAGAATTTCTGTGGTTTACCTAGTGCATTAACGTTACTCCCGACCTGCCAGCCTTCCTATTGCCAGCCCTCCTTCTCAGGCCATTTGCCTTTCATCTCTGACAACTACATAACAGATCATTTATGACAGAAGCCTAAAAAACAGGCAGAGTCCACTCCAGGGTAAGCACCTTTGGCTCAAAGTTATCACAGCACTAGGTTTCTTTCGGCATTTAGCTATTTTTTGGTGATGATGTTGTCATTCTCTCTAAAGCAACATACCAGAGGGATGTACCACTAAACCAATTGCTGTAGGACTGATCTCCAACAGTGCTGCACTCGAGTGCATGCTTCAGAGGTGTGACACATAACAACCCGTTCAGATGCCTGTTCTAGCACTTGCAGAATTACAGCCCTTGATTGCAATTCTTAAGGAGCAGAGACTGTCTTTATTCTGCTTTTTCTCCACTTAACTGCTTTGATCCTGATGGAAGCGATTGTAACAGTAATTACCTGTAGGATCTATGAGTGGATGGGCTGTTTGAAGAATAACCGAATTCCATGGTGTAATGTGAACGTTCGGTAGCTGGTGATGGTGGTGGGTTCAAAATCTAAAAGGGGAAAAAAGGAAAAAAGCCACAGTTAACCCTCCCCCCAACATTTGAAGGAGACTCGAGAAAGCATCAGTTTATAATTTTTTCTTTTTAGGACTGTTTAATAAGAACCTTAAATCAAGAACTGCGTGCATAGCCCGTCCCAACAAACGGGATTTTTCTTCTGTTTATTCCCCTGTTCTTTAACAGACACTGCAAATGCTACTTGCTAACCATTCCCATAGAAGCTATTATTAAGCTCTTTGCAAAAAAAAAGTTGGCTGCTGTTGCTATTTTGACATACCCAGCCAGTGCTGAAAAGTAAAGTTGAAGCTAGCTGTTTAATCCTAGATTGTCACTAGGGATATCACTGCTCTAGGCAAACTGGCAGATGTCTGCTCCTGCAAGCTGCAGTCCCCCAGGTATTATGCTATTTCTAACGCTCACAACGTGCTGTCCAAGGCGAGCGTGCCTTCCCTACACAGGCATGCTCTTACTGTGCCAAGGGTATTTTGATTAATTTAAAGACATAATAGGACAGGTTGAAGATTTCAGCCTGTGCTGGCTGAGCATGTAACTCTCTCACACTCAACAGTGGCTTAGTGAACCTCCTACAAAAATATCTAAACCAACAACGACTGGTGCTAGAAGTGAAGAGACAGGGAGCACTCCAGGGCTGGTACCAACCTTCATGTATTATCTAGCACAGTACACTAGCCATTTGTGACTAGAGGAATGCTATGGAGTTGCAAGACACATTTATTTATCTATCACTTGCCAGACATGTGACACACAACTCATTTTAATCCCCTGAAAGGTCTATGCAGAATCATAGAATGGCAGGGGTTGGAAGGGACCTTTAGAGATCATCTAGTCCAATCCCCCTGCAGAAGCAGGTCACCTAGATCAGGTTGCATGGGAACATGTTCAGGTGGGTCTTGAAGATTTCCAAGGAAGGAGACTCCACAACCCCTCTGGGCAGCCTGTGCCACTGCTCCCTCACCTGATCAGTGAAATAGTTTTTTCTTACATTTAAGTGGAACTTTTTGTGTTCCAGCTTCATCCCATTACCCCTTGTCCTGTTGCTAGATACTATAGAAAAAAGGGATGTCCCAACCTCCTGACAACCACCATTTAAATCGTAAATGTTAAGATCACCCCCCAGTCTCCTCTTTTCTAGACTAAACAGCAGCCTTTCCTCGTATGAAAGATGTTCTATACCCCTGATAATCTCGGTGGCCCTGGCTGGACTCTCTCCAGAAGTTCTCTGTCCCTCTTGAGCTGAGGAGCCCAGAACTGGACACAGGACTCCAGATGACGCCTCACCAGGGCAGAGGGGGACCAGCACCTCCTTCAACCTGCTGGCCACACTCTTCTTGATGCATCCCAGGATGCCATTGGCCTTCTTGGCCGTGACGGCACATTGCTGCCTCATGTTTAGCTTATTATCAATCAGGACTCCCAGGTCTCTCTCTGCAGAGCTGCTCTCCAGCAGTTCAACCCCCAGGCTGTACTGGTGCATGGGATTGTTCCTTCCCAGATGCAAGACTCTGCACTTGTCGTTGTTGAATCAACCACAGTTTTCCCTCGAGAGGCACACAATAGAGTATAATGAAAGGAGATTGCTCTGCCAGAGCTGCTCAACATTTATAGGGTTTTTTTTCACTTCTCCTGACATTCAGTCTAACATCTCTTTCTGGCACTGAACTCTCTCACAACTTTTTAAAATTAACAGGAAATTCCTACTGATTTGGAAAAACAAAATCTCTTCTCCTCCTCCTTTCAAAATCACTTACTCTATATTTAAACATGTTTATTAAGGTTAGAAATTTTAAACAAGACATGCATCTGACAATCAATTATCCTCAGAAGGTCCCTGGCACTCCCTGAAAATTATTAAAGGTCTGTGAGTAATAATGAGACTTACTGGAGGAAAGTAAGTGCCTTTGGTACTTGAAGAACTACTAGAAGAGGCTCCAGTGACATGGGCCCTGTCATAGGGTGGCCCGCTGCTACCTCCCATAATGCTGAGGGAGCTGATCACAGATTTACCTCGAGACATCCCTGCAGAACAAAGATGTATGTTAATATTCAATTCTTGGAAGCAAATGGAGAAAAGAAAGCTTAAAAACCTCACCAGTCTGGAGTTTATAAGCACAACTCCTAAAACGAAAATTAATCTTCTTGGTACTAAGAGCAAATTTAATGCTCCTTGATGGACAACTGGAAGGAAGACTGTTAAGGAAAAAACATGTTGGTTTTCTGTGTGTCAGCTACTCAACTTTAGGACTTGGCACTAGAGTTGTGTGAAGAGAAACATTTCCTTCACTTGAATGGCTGGAAAAGACTTGAGAGAACAGGCATTCAGACACTATTTCTATGCCTCAGAATAAAACATGAAACTGACTCTGACCTCAACTGAGCACCTGAAATTTGCGTGACAGAAGAGAGGGTTTATGTGCTTTTATTTCCACACCATTAAGTGAGCTTTTTCTGCTGGACTGAAGCACAGTGGCAGAGAACCCAAGCGGGAAACTGAGAGCTACGCCACTGTGCTCGAAATAATGGTGACAATTCTTCTCAGAGAGTCTCTTTATAAAAGCAGGTTATTACAGAAATTTGGTGCATTATTTTAACCCTGGAACAGCTTCACAGAACCTCTTATGTTCTGACTGGAACTTTCTGGATCCAAAGCCACAATTTACAGTACATATTTAATCAATATAAACAGAAACAATGAGTATAAATGAAGTGCAATACTGTGATTAAGCCTGACTTTTTAAACAACAGTAGCATCACGTGCTTGGATTTGTGTTGGAAACGTCACCATCAACAAAATGAGCTGAGACCACAGTTATTGCTGGTCATTCCAGAGTTTACAAGATGCTTCACAGGAATACAAACCCAGTCTACAGATCTAACAAAAATTATTACATAATATTTAAACTCTCCTGAATATAACACTGTTGAACATTACTCTGTACTGTCATGCACAGTTGATGCCATCATAGTCCAAAAAGAGGCTTCTTTAGTAGCAAAAGAAGAGAATTGCCATCGCACATCTAAATGCTAAGTATCTAAATGCTTGCAAACAACAGAGGTAAAATAACAGGTGCTTATTGTAAAGGAGGATGGAGATAACCCTTGACAGTCCTCGCTTCCAAAGTTATGCATCTGGAATGGACACTTGCTGTGCAGACATGCACAGTATTCTCAGCTACAACTATGCCGTGCCAAAGAACAGGAATAGAGATCACACCATTCACTCACCAGGAAGAGACCCTGACAAGGAGCTTGGGTGAGGCACATAACCAAGAGGTACAGAGGCTTGTCCCTGCACCACATAATCATTAGTCATAGTTTCCCCATCTCCCTTCATGCGTGGGCACAGCACTCTCTGGCAGATGAAGTACATGGCTCCAACCACAAAAACTGTGAGGATCACACCGATGATGGAGCCTATTGTGTTGTTGGGCTGTGGCGCAGGCTCCTCCGTTGTGTCTAAAATGAAAAAGGAAAATCAGATCGTGTAAGTTAATCCAACGGCTTCACGTAACAACATCAACTTCCCTGACACCTGTTCACAGAGGAAAAATAAAAGCCATCTTTTCTGCAGGCAGACAAGAGTTTTCAAATTAACATACAGAAGGAACAAAAAGGCACTGGGACAGGTCTGTTTAAAAGACACTGAGTGGCCTTAAGAGCTACCTGCACACAAGACAATCTCCAAAGGTGCAGAGAGGTTTTTGAATCACCAATGGCAGAAAATGAACAGTAGAGACATGTAGGGGGTGGTAAATGAACAAGGTCCTGATCCTGCTTCATGCTGACAGACAGGGCTATCTCCTTTGAACTTGATGAACAAGACCTGCAGCCCTGACTCCAAGTGGCACTGTGCTTGGGACTCCAGTTATGCTTTTGCTTGTCATTAAAGACGATGATAGCTACTTTTCATATTGCTCCTCATCATATAAGCACTTAGGTTACCACTCAGTGTAACAGACTGGCACTCCCTTTTCTACATTCTGCAACACTCACATGTGCTGAACAGGAGAGGTGATGCACCAGTGACAAATTTTGGGTTTGCTGCCATCTACCTAACCTACTCCACATCTGACCCCCAGTGATGCAGCTGAGTATCAGCTTTAGAGATGCCATCCTTACAAGGAATCTGTATCTGAAATGATTATTCAACAGTTAAAATGAGCGGCTTTCCCTACAATACCAATTCCAAGCAAAGACATTTCTGTGAATAACTGACAACCCCCTGCCTGTGCTTCATGAATTTGACAAGAAAAGCAGACTTCTAAGTATTTTGCTGTTCCAGTCAGTGTTTTACATCTTATCCATTACTTAAAGTCTTTTCCTCAACACATTTTCTTCTCCCTGAACACCAAATCCACACTTTAACCAGCTTGTCACAGTCAACAGAGATAAGTAAACAGACTTCTGATCATACTGGAAGAGGGATAGTGACAAATGCAGTCTTACTCTGGGTGGGCTAATTTTCCATTCCCTGTTACAAAACCAGAAAATGTATGAACTACAATAAAGATAACTCTACATGCCTGTGATAATGTCACTAATGACTTGGTAGCATGACAGAACATCTCCTATTATTCCTTCTTAAGATCAAGGGTCCAACTCCAGTTTTGCATTTTCAAGTTATGTGTGTGTCAACCACAACATACGGATCTCTAACACAAGAAGAGACGTCCCTATTTATAATTTCTTTTAAAGCACCAACAGTGAAAATGAACTTTCAGGTTGGAATTTTAAAAGCCAGAGTTTTCTTGCAGAGCTCTGGAGATTTCAAGGTAGAGAATATCACATGTTACAAATCATAAACCAAGCTCAGACTTATGCCTTCTCAAGATACAAAAGAAATTTTAGAAGGTTTACTCTGTTTACAGATTGCCTCTCCCATTCTAAAAACACATGCTAGTAATTCTCTGCATGGGAAAACCGTGAAGCAGAACAGTTTTATATAAAAGCCTCATGTTGCTAGCAAGATTTTTTCAACACTGTACCAACTCAACATACTAACAGATTACAGTAAACCAAACCTTTTTTTTCTTTTTTAAGTTTAATGAAGTGGAAAAACTACTAGCCTGCTCTGCCTCAGAGATTACTTGTTCAGAACACTAGTTATTTTCATTATTTATATTCCACTTATTCCATTATTTATATTAATTGCATGACAGTAGTCACGAACAGGAGCATTAATTTTGGAAAAAAATAATTCAGTCAAGTTGGCAGAACAAAATCTAACTCATTAAGATGGCATGGAACAAATTTTCGATGCTGAGATCAAGTTTCTAGTCTCAGGTTTTACACTTACAGCATCCTTGCTCATCTGAGCTGTCACTGCAGTCCAGGTTGTGATCACATTTCTTGCTTTTCCCGATGCACTGCCCACTGGCACAGCGGAACTGATCAGTTAAACAAAGCACTGGAAAAAGAACCCCCCCAACACACACCAAGAGTCAACTTCAAAGACTTTTAACTCTGTAAAATAATTAAGAAAACAAGACACGAAAGCATACAATGAGGAGTATCTTGGGAGAGCTTAGCTTGATGGTAGCTTCATTTCTTATAGTAGCCACTGACACACAAAGTCCCACATGCTAGCCATGCAGAAAGAGGGATTCAGTGTTCTGTTGAGGATATTGCACAGTGAATACCTGGTCCTTACTACCTATTTACAATAAGGGCAAGATAACGTTACTTTTACTAAAATAACTCAGCAGAAGGCTACTGAGAACACAGACACTTATCTCAATACACAGGGTTATTGCAAAATTACTGTACGACTCTACAGTTCTAAGCATTTAACTGTAATATAAGAGAGAAGAGCTAAGCTATTAAAAATGAATCTGCCAAACCACGATGACAAAATTGTTTAAGAAAGATAAATGTGGTTTCTCAATGCCCTTGTGCTCTTCCTGTAAACCAGAAAACTCCTTGATCATGAGACAATGTGTTTCACTTGACACCATGTTTTTCAACTGAAATGAAAGACAGAAAATAAAACTGGAGCTTTGCCAGTATACTCAAAAAATAAACTACCACTTTGGGAAAAAACGGTGCTGCAGGCAAGGTGCTGGCTGCTGTTGTTTACACATATTTTTGCCTCCTGTTTCTCATAAATCCAGAAATTCTTTCTGACTTCAGTTGAATTAAGAAGTTAAACTAAAGGCTTTTCTGATCTGTAATCACCTTGAATACTCTGAATAATGAGGCTACTTTGAAGGTGATAAACAGCCCTTAGTTCTGATCTCCAGTTGCTGGATGGCAACCGGGAAACTAACTTGCACAACGTACTTTCAGATGTCAGCATCTCATCTGGCTAACAATCACCTTTCATCACATGGGAATTTCTGCATCAGTCTGTATGTTTCTGCCTGAGCTGGAGCACATCCTTTGGAAAGAAATTCAGCCCTGATTCAAAGACCCTTAAGACAGTCTCTTCAAAGAAGGAAAAAATATTGAAAGGGTAGAGAGAAGAGGCACCCTTTCAAGCTTACAAGTTGTCCCTACCTCTCTTCACTACTCGCAGAGTGGGGAAAGGGCAAGTTTGCTCATGTTTCATGTTCTATAGCAGTCGGGTAGTTCAGATTCCACCAGCCTAACCCATCCATTCCAAAGTTAAAAGAATCTAATTCTCACTGGGTTAGCAGCAGCACCTGCCTCTATAGTGATGGCTTAAATATTTTCTGTTGCTGTGCTCTATAGGAAGAGGAGTTCCCCAAAAATCTCATCTGTCTCTCCCACTTACTCACAAAAGCTTAACTTTGTTTTGCTGGCTGGAGTTCAACCACACACAAGGTGTTATAAAATACACAATCCCAAGACCTTTAGTCAGAACAAGGTATGCAAACAACTATCACAAGGATATTCTCCATTCTGTAAATGACTACAATTTAGCAGGTTTTTAGAACTTAAAAGCATATTATCAGGTTTATTGGAACTTTTCACAAAGAGAGCTTAAATCACTGATTTAAGTGGCTTAATAACAGGTTAGTGTTATTTCTATCTCACTATTTCTATCTATTTCTTTCTCAACTGGACAAACACAAATTGTCAAATAATTTCCCCTTCAATACATCAGTTTTAAAACTAGCAGAACCTCATATCTTTCCAAATACCACTCAGCAATAACTTTATCTATCATAGCATCCCCATGATGGCTTTATTTTCACCACACTCCAAAAGATCCTCTGTACCTTCACAGTTCTTCTCATCCGAGTTGTCCTGGCAATTTGCTTCTCCATTGCACCGGAGGACACTGTCTATGCACTGTCCACTCTCACACTGGAACTGGGTGTCTGAGCACACTGGGCAGTTCTTTTCATCACTGTGGTCCTCGCATTCAGTGAAACCATCACAGCGCCAGGCCACGGGGATGCAGTCAATCTCACCTGTGAAACAGGTGAACTGCTGAGGGGAGCACGTTGGTGGTTCTTTAAAAATCAAGCAAACAAACAAAATAATTATAAATCCAGGTCAACAAAGAGTAGATCGGGACAGGTAAAGACACGAAGATCTTAGCTGCTTTCATTTATCAAGTAGCTGATAAACATGCCACATCATAAGGTAACTTCCACCCCCACAGTCATTTGTGCAGGTCTTGAGCCCCATGTGACTGACGCAGGCTCACATCAATGGGGGCTCATTAGACAAAGAACCAGAGGAATAGAGAAACATGCACACTCAAAACACAATTATTTTCTACCTTTCCCACTTCAGCCTCTTACATCCTTCTCTTAGGCCTTTAAAAGTCACCATTATAAGTCAATGCACTTTTCTGCTCCCCCTTCTCTGCTACAACACAGTACACACAACTGATGGCTCACTTTCTTTTTTAATGTTTGACAGGCATTGTATAGAAAACATTAGAAGGATGTAACACGCTGCAGATGGATGCACTGTGACTCAATGTCTAGTTATGTGCCCTCGACAGCTCTGTTCAGTCAAAATTCTTTTAAAACAACAACAACAAAAAAGCTCCATTTAGTTAAGTCCCACTATCTCAAAACAGATGTTAGCTGCTATTTAACATTTTCAACAGTAAGTGGGGATTTTTTTCCCCCTTTTTTAATCCTCCTTTCCTCCCCCCAGTTTTGGGCTGGTATTAAACTTGCTCTGAGAAAATATCTGGATTATGTTAGCTCTTGTTCCATTGCAAGACCACACGTCGCCTTGATGGCGAGAAGATTGCATAACAAATCCATTCAGTGCGGTGGCACAAAGACATCCGAGCACCAAAGTGCCTCTCCTCTCCCTCATTTCAACCCCACCCTTGGAGGCACCAGGGCGTAGGCTACCAGGGCCATATCACCACAGAGGAGGCAACTGGGCCTTCTGAGACTGCAGTTCAGAAAGACACGCGCAGGGTGAGTTTGAGGAGGGCAGCAGAGAGGACTAAAACGGCACAGACGTGGTGCAATATGCAAAACATGAGAATCTGCCACTATTTGAAAAAGGAGAACACACAGAATGACAGAAAAAAGTAACAAAAACAATAACATTTTAAAATTTTGTTGAAGTAATTCAGTGCTCTGAAATAGAAAGGGGGAACAGAAATTGTCATTCAACAATCAGTGAATTTTTCATCTTCTTTTACTCCTTCTCAATACCAACAGATGTAGCTGGGAGGAAGGGGGTCAAAGAGGTAAGAGCTTAACAGCACCTGGTTCATTGTCACATTCTTTCTGCCCAGAAGCCATCCCTAAAGACAGAGACCCCTCTCAACCCAGAAGCTGGGAGCTCAGTGACACAGAGCATGGGAAGGGCTTACCTCCACAGGACAGCTCATCCTGCAGCAGAACAAGGTGGACTGGGCAAGAGCAGCGTGTGGTGCCGTCGCCCTTCACGATGCAGATGTGCGAGCAGCCACCATTATCTTGAGAGCAAGGATGTTGTCCTGGGATTTAAAAAATAAAGACAGATGGGTACTGATAAGAAAGCTCCACCTCTTTTCTGACCTTTAAGCTATTTCTCTGGGCTCACAGGACTCCCTTCATAACTTCCTTCACTCCTGAGAAGGGTACTACTGAAAATAGCTCTGAGAAGTTGTATTTTATTGTTTTTTTCCCCTTTACACACATTAATAATTGTCACGCACATTGGTAACGGGCCATGATCTGAAACACTGAAACAAAGAACTGCATCATGGGGTCTACTAAAACCACACTCAAAGTGTTTTGCTTCTTGTGTGAAGTAGAAGTAGTTCTTTGCAGCAAAAATAGAAGCCTTAGTCATATGAAAAGATGCCTTGGATTCCATACTTCATTTTCTCTACCAAAGACCATTAAAAAAGTAAACTTTTCTAATTTATGAATTCTGAAGCTTCCACACTGTCTCCAAAACTGAAATTAACATGCTCTAGATAAATACGTCTCTTCATTTTAAAGTTTAATAAGGACAACATACTTTTCTTGGAACTCCTGACAGATTTACTGAGATTAACAGCAAACAAAACTACTAGTAGTCTGCATTGATGCTTTAATTAAACATCCCCAGACATTTTTCTACATATCTCTCCAAGGCACACACTACAGCCTATTAACCAGGCCTATTTCCTCCCGAGTGACAGCAGCTCCACTGCTTTAACCATCCAGTTCCCATCATTTCAAGCATGTGTGTGTGGGTAAAGGCTGCATCCTGGTAAACAGAAAACTTTTAAAAGTGCAGCCACATTGAACACAAAATATTTCATACACACTTCCTTTATGCAATGCAATGTTGCTTTTCTGTCATTGACCTTCAACGCAAATTGTCATCAACAAAAATTGTTCGCTTTGCCTTCAAGGTAGGCAAACCATTGGAACATTCAGTAAAAGGCCCCGAGAGCTGTGCTTGCTTAAACGGAGTAAACACTTAATAGACTCACTAGCGTAACAGAGAAAATCCTCTATTAGCGATAACAGGACGTTTTGACTGTGCCTACAGCCACTGAAATGCCATGTGACTGTACCAATAAAGTTGTCATCAGCAACAAAACACGATGCTGGGTTTGTCACAAATTTCCAGTCCATTGCTAACTGTCTGAAGGAATCAAACTTAATTGCATGTTGGCAATGTACAGACACGAAATGATACCAGCTTCTAGCCCCTTTGATCTGCACTGATGTTGATCAGTGACAAGGCAAAACAGGCCCATGTCTCTGCGGCCACTTCTTGGCTGGAGTCCCACAAGCACTGTTAGCACTTGCAAACAGGGATTGCACTTACTGTATTCCTGAATGTTGAGCTCTTTCACAGCATGGATGTCACTGAGTTGTGCAATACGAGCTTGGACCTTTGTACGTCCTTCTCGACCAGTCATATCAATCTTCTCAATCATCTGCTGTTGCCTGTCAATCCAATACAGCCAGTTTTCAAACACGGTTAGTCCCACAGGCTGCAAGATATTAGAGTCTTCCAGAACAATCCGGTTAGCACCTACAGAAGGGAAAGAATATGTTAGCACAACTAGAATGAACTGAATACTACCACAAACACGTTCTACACTATTCACTATTTTCCACTACTAGATAAGCCTACTATAAAAACACAAGCAATCCTGGGTCCTCTGATGCAAGACTGATGCACTTCACAGGCAGATGATGATTTTTTTTTCTTTCTTTCATCAGCAAGATAAATTTTTCTGCTTCAAATGCATTTGCTGTATTTAAGAAGCATCTGGAGTTTGGGGCTCAGCTCTCATGAGCATATCCAGTCTTTTATAGATATTACGGGAATTGGTAATTCTTTTAATTCCTTTCTCCCTTTTCTGGAGAAATTAACTGCTTTGTCTTGGCATACAACAGGGAATAGCACGATGGATTATTATCTTGAGTCAACTAACACAAGATAAAATCCAAGTGAAGACAAGGCAGTTAGTACTTCTCACATCAATTATGAATTTAAGGTAAACACTTGACTTCTGACCTGTTCGTATTCTTTCATTTCAACTACATTATCCTCACTAAGGTTTTCACGATAAATTGAGAAGACTTACTTTCCTCAGTTCCTTTAGTAATCATCGGTAGCAGTCAAAAGGCCTTGCACTTCTAAAGAATATTTGTTTACTTTAATGCTAGATTACCTGGCATTAAATACAGGGAAGAGTGACTGTTGTGTTTTATGATTAACACTCTGCATGAACAGAAGACAGTCCACAGTCGTTTTAAAGGTATCATTAAAGACTGTCCAAGGACAGCAAAGACTTTGTAACTCATACACAGAAGGAAATATGTTATTCAAGACGTCAGGAGTGTGGTTTAATCCATGCTTTCTTTTCCATGGTTAATACTCAAATATTCAGGGAGGTTTATCAGATTCTAAGCACAAAATTACACACAAACATAAGAGTCTCTTTCAATTTTGAAATGCTGGAACAATAGCACACGGTCTAAACCTAGGGCACAGCTTGAAAACGTACATATAAATCTCGATATTTCAGATATCTGGGCACACTGCTGTGCTTTTTCCCCCCACTTTTACCACAGCAGTCAATAGCTTTGCATATGTTCATCCACAAAATAATCTCCAGTAAGTTTTTATACTTTTGTCCTATAAAAATACACTAGTACAACCTAATATCACAGAAAAAAGTTCTACCATGTCTTTACCATACCCACATAAGATCCTATGAGACAAAAGACATATATTTCATAATGTGAATTCTAGCCCTCTGGTTTGTTTAGCAGCAAGAAAGTTTTCTGGCTTGTTGAGAATTTAAACAACAGTGTAAATCATCGTCGCTCACAGAAACAAATTAATCTACAAAAAGTATATTTATCTCCTTTTCACTAAACACACAGCTCAGAAGTTAAGTACCCTTCCAAACATTTAGCAAGTGGCAACATCTAAAGCAGAACATGGACACTGAAACTGTAATCCTTAGCTAGACTGGGCTCTCCCAACACCTTGGAACACCACTAGCAATGATCTGTTTAAGAAAAGACTTTGATGGATTCTGAAGGAAGCTATACTCACAACGACGGAGAAATTAATATACTGAGTGATGTAAGTCAAACTAAATAACTGTAACTGCCTATTAACCCCCCATGAACATGACTCATTGCATAGGAAAAAGGTAAGAAACAGCAACCGCCATCTTGAAAAGAAGAAAAGCCAGTTTGGGAATAGGGAAAAAAGCAAAGGTGTCAGGAAAGAATATCATTAAAACTAAGACCTTGGCCTACCCAAATGGCGTATATGCTCTGCAATACCCATAGCAGTCAGCGTGGCATTTTGCACTATGCTCCTAAGGCTCTGAAGTTTAAAATTTTCATTCCCTTAATGTCTTAATATTTCACTTTAATATTTGTAACAAGTGTAACTGAGTATTTCTGACTAAACAGAGACACTGAAACCCCTCCTTCAATAAACCTACAATAAAATCCGAAGCTAGCTCATCAGGGTACTAGTTCACTTTATTGGTAACATCCCCTTTCATGGGAGATGTGATTAACAGGAGCTTTGTCTCATGGCATCACCATTCTCTTTCCAGCAATACCTTTTAACATAAAGACTTAAAAATTGAACAAATACATACAAAAGTCAGGACACGCTCATAGCTCATTTTATTTCCTAATAAAAATTACTTAATTCCAGAATCACTAGACATTTCCAAATCACACTAATCATTCTGGAATAAAAGAACTAATTTCCAAATCGTTTCCATGGTAGGGAGCTAATTCCAGTAATCTTTTAATAAACAACCCCTTAATCATATGAAGAATCTGGTTAGTTTCAATAAGATCTCTCATTTGGGCAGTACAGCCCAGTCCTAACTACATGCCTGAAGAACAGGGAGAAAGAGGACTGCATCACATAAAAGGCTTTCGAGCTCTCCTCTTTATGGGTACTGGCATTTGCAGGGTCGACAGAGCAAGAGACTGTGCATGTTTTTAAGAAGCTAACATGCAGAAAAATCACTCTGCCGGTCAAAAGAATCAATTAATCATCAATTTATCGTGGTGATTATAGCCATCTATTTGTGGTGCAAATGTCAAAAAGCAAGAGAGATTTTTGGAATTATTTTTCTTCATGTTCTTCAAATTATAGAACATTGGTGTTCCAACAGCCACATCTTTAAGATCCACCTCTGTCCCTTCCCTTCCCCCTCCAAAAAAAGCATCAGAATCGTTAAAACCAGAGTGAATTAGAACTTAGACCCATCTCCTTCTCCTGGTGTCATAATTTCTGGCAGATAACAAAGAAAGAAACTAAGCACATATGATGTTCTGTCATCTATCACTTTATTCATGCAGACTCTGGATCTGGGATGGGATAGAACATATCAAGACACACTACACCACACTTTTTAAGAATAATTCACTAACTCAGGTTATGTCCTGTGTTTTAAGATAGTAAGCAATCGAGATATTGCAGTTCATTAGTGACCCACCACATGAATCACTGGAAAAATTACTACCCTGCTGAGCCTCAATCCAACCATCTGGAAAAAAATAAAACATTTTTCAAAACAAAAGTCTATTCTAGCAACTTAATAAAAGGCTGAAAATCACAGCAGTGTCAACGGGATTACATGCTGCTACCTTGAATGATAGTATCACGTCATCAGTGAAAGATATTACTACAAACCATCATACTCTCTGATTCCAAACTAGTTCACAGGTTGCAAAGTGTGTTCTGATTTCCTTACACGTCCTTCCTCTTTTGATAGTAGAAAACACTAGCACCAGCTGCAGTGCAAGAACAGGCACTACTCAAATGGAGGATGGACTTCCTGCAGAGGAAGGAGAAATTCTACCCGTACCCTCCAGAAGATATACCCCATCACCTGACAGAGATGCATAGGTATGCGCCCAAAACATCCTGTCACTCCCAGCAGCAACATCCGGCTCAATTTGTATCACAACAAATTAGGACTGAATGAAGCAACATCAGACAGCTGAGCCTGCTTGATATGGCTAGTAAATGAGAGATATGTAAAGAGAGTCTCTCTCATCCAACCTGATTGCACGATTTTCCCCTCTTCTCTTGCTCCAGTTCTTGCCTGCTTGCTTGACTCTTTCCTGAATCCATTCAGCTTTCCAAACCAATAGAACACTGTTCTCTAGTTCTCCTTTTCTGTGTATTTTTGTTAGCTTATTGTTTACTTCTCTGGTTATGTGAGTTGAATCAACTCAGAGATGTCAGAGAGGCAGCATAACCAACTTTAGAGAACAGGCAAAAAGAATTCCATGGCTGGAAGAGGGTTTTTTGCCTTCAGAGAACAGAGTTGTTGGATCTGCTCTACCCTCACATCATTTCACCCTAAATGACAGGTACATAAGTGACCTGCATACCTGCTTCTTTAACTCTGCAGGAAAAAATTTTCCGGTAACGGGAAACTTTCCACTGAATGACAGATTACTGAACCAAAACCAATGCCTTTAACAACAATCTTCTCCTTCCCCTTTCCAAAACTTCTGCAATTTATTCGTGAACTGACTTTGGGAAACCATGCAAAGGTCTTGCAGTGAGAAACTTTAGTAAATAGCATGTGCAACAATTAATAATGCAAATCATAGACAGAGGCATGGGACTGTAAAGGCACATTACATGAATCATGCACATTCCCTGGCTGGGAATTTAGGGAGTGATTAGAATCACAGTACAGACTGTTTATAGTAGGAAGGAAAAGAAGACACCTTTCTCTGCATTCCCCCACACCCACACCACACAGATGAATCACTGAATTAAAGTGCTACTCTACCTGAAAGGTCACTGCTTTCAATTCTCCGCAGGTCTGAATCAGCCCAGAACAACTTGCCTAGCTGGCTGTCAATAGCTAAGGCTATGGGCTTGCTCAAACCACTGAAAAAGAGGACCTCTCGTTCAGTTCCATCCAATGCTGCTCGCTCAATTTTAGGAGACCTTTCCTGTAGGTTGGTGAAATACATGTATCTGGAATAGGAGTAATTAGAGAAAAAGAAGTTTATTTCATTTTTCCACATTTTTGCTATATGACTGACATCTTAACAAATGTCAAAGATGTTTTTATTCCGACAAACAGAAACCAACTAGCAACACGGAAACAATTTCATTTTCAAGATCTCCAGCCTGAATTTCTCAATATTTCAGCTACATACCCTTTCTCTGGATTCACCACAATGGCCCTGGGTCTATCTTGATCTCCTTTGAGCACTACTCCCATGGGTCTCCCATCCAGGCGTGTCACATTGATCACATTTGTAGCTTCACAGGTCCAGTAGATATACCGGCTGTAGATGTCAATGCTCAGGTCATAAGGCTGCATATCAAGGTTCTGATTTGGAACTGGACTTGTCACAACAGTGAGGCTCTAAGGAGGAAAGAAAAACAACCCACAGAATAGCATTTAATCTGATCCAACATGAGCAATTTTATTTGCTATGGATGCACCACATCAAACTGCTGCTCAGCAAAAGGAGGTGGCCAAAACACCACCATGAAGTAAGGAGACACCCAGGCCCAGTTACCCCATCAACACCTTTCATCAGATACAGATAGTCCTGATGGTTTGTTGCAATGGCAAACATGTCAGTCATAACTCATAAGACTTGGTAAGTTTGACCAGTCCAAATTGTCTCTGTTGAAGATTCAGGGTCAGCTTATGCAATTCCTCTGCTTTCTTGACAACTCTAAGCTCAGTCTACATAGACTCAAACCTGGCACATTCAGCACTCTACAACAGAAACACAACAGCACTAATTCCCAAGGCTGCAACTGAAAGGATAAAAACACAGGCAAAGTGAGGCCAGACAGTACTTGAAATTCTTGCCTCATTCTTCTCCGTCACTGGTGCCATCGCACTTCAGGGACATCAAGGTGAATAACAAATGGGAGGCAACTTTGCCAACAGCTAGCCCATGACAGTGACTTCAGTGCATTTGCCCCTAACATCTTTCTGCTTCAAGGTTCTTGCCTTCTACTGGTCCAGACCACTGGAGTGAAAAGTGAACCTGACACCTTTCATGAACTTTAAAAAAAAAAATCTTAAAGAGGACTGATAAACTCACAAAACATGGTCTTACATATCTTTTTGGAAAACCTCATGCTTTTGTGGTGAGCAGTCTCCTCTCTCTCACCCTCAAATTAAACTTCACCATAAAATTTGCCTAACTTCTTTTGGCTTGTCACCTCTATGAAAGGGTGTGCCTACAAGTCTTACATTTGTTTATTCTGCTGAAGCTGGCAAAAACCTGGTGCCTTTGACTAGTTTTGGGTATTAAATTATTTAGATATTCCAAAATTAAAACCATTGCTAAATTAAGAGTTAAGGCTGAAGGGTGTTTCCACAACATCCAACTACTACCCCACCCACTATCAGAAACCACACTCTCTTACAAAGTAAAGTGAATATAGCACCTCCATGTTGTTCATCTTTAGTCTCCTGCTCCTCTCTCATTCAAAAAGAAATCAGGGAGAAGAAAAAAAATCCCTATTTTAAAAGTGAAAATGAATAAGCAGTCATTGCTCACAATTAACCTCACTGAAATTGCACCACCTTTTGTGTTTTACTGTACTCTTCTTTTTCTGTATTCCCCGGTCAATTACATTTTCCAAAGCTGACTACATCTCTTGCAGATCAGTAGTTTCAACCTCCTTGCTCAGTGCTTCAGTGCTCTCTTCCTATCCCCACCAGAACCTGGCAGGCTTCAGACACAGCTGTGTGCTTGCAAAGTCCCACCCACTTCATTTCAGTCAATGCTCACGCACCCTGCTCTTTTGCAACTCTTCTTTCCCCGACACACTCTGTTACTCTCAAGAATCTTCCCATCCACATTTTACTTCCCTCAAATATGAGCAGCCATCAACAGCCTCTAGTCTAAAGGTAGCATTGAGGAAATAATGCCCTGTGAACACCAGTATCTTTCAGTTGGCCTTAAGTTTCCCACGTTTTATTTCCTGCTGCAACTCTGGATTACTGGCAGAGGACTCCAGAAACTCCAGATGCCATTTGCTTTGCCAATTGACAGTTAGTTAAGGAAATCCATATATCTAAATTATTAACGTACAATCACTAACTGTTGGGTACAGGGTATGTTTTCTCGTCTTTTAACAATTCCATCACCCGCAGGATACCTGGCTGCCGTCTTCCTGTGCCTTCCGGATGATGTTCTGTCGAGAATCAATCCAGTACAACTGCTTATCCAGGGGATCATAATCAATGGCTCGAACGTTCCTGAGGCTATGGATAGGGAGTATGATATCTGGACTCTGCTGCTCATCTATCACCATGCGATTAATTGCATTCTTCTGACTGAACAACAGAAAGGTTGTAGGAGCTTGATGGGTTAAAAAAAAAAATACAGAGGAGGGTGAAAGGGTTACACATAGCAATAATGTTGGGTATTTGCTTGTTCAATAATGACAATTACTATATATGAACTGGACAGCATCTATTATTTCATTGTCCTTCTCCCTCTTCCTTGGCAAAAAACCCAAGCCCCAAACCCAAACAAAAAACACTTCCAATCCAACCAAACAAAAAAATATTCCATAGAAATGCCAACCTCTGATCAGTTTGGAAAGCCTTTCAAATCACCTCTTATTACTACAAATATTTGAATGTGGAGGCGACAGGCACCTGTTCCCACAAACCTTTTTTCTGTCTGCAGCAGAATGAAACAACTAATTCACAGGGAAAAACTCCTAGGTCTGTACAGGCTGTATTTTTTTCAGAAAAATCTATTCACTCTTTTCAAATTCATTTATTTTGCTTATTTCTAGGTGTTCATCTGAGAATGATAACCTATAATCAGAAAAAAATCTGACCGTCTGCTTCAGCTTTCCAGATGCCCAGCAAACATTTCCTGGACAATTCTCATCTACCCCAAGACCATCAAATGTCAGAAAACAAGACTTCCTCACCCTGTATCGCTGCAGTTTACTGGCTGTATCTTACAGTAAGTGCATAAGACATTTAATGCATTGTTAAAAAGAACTTATTCCTGTATTACATAACTGGGTCAGAAATCAGAGGAGGTAGTTAAAGCATTTTCCCTTTTCAAAGCATTCTCTTCCGTAACAGTCTACCTGGAGCCACTGCTGTGCAAGACAGCACAAGAGCTAGCAGACAGAAATGGAGTTTGCAGCCTCCCTGAAGTTTGTACAATCAATTCTCTACAGCACAAGTCTGGAGAGATTAGCAGTGGGACATTGCATTCATTCAATGCAGCCTGTAAAACAGGTAAGGCAGCACCTTGGAAAGGGGAGGCAGCAAAAGCCTTCCAGAGAACATCATCACCTTGCTTCGTTATTTTAGGCATAGCCTTTGAACACTTATTCTGGCTGCTGGAAAGAAGAGAAAAAAAAAAAGGCAGGGGGGAGTTTCCTTGGTAACTAACACTCAGTCCCAACATCCTGTAACAATCAGGTCTAATTGCAAGGTATTTTGCTTTCTGGGAAACCTGTATTTCTCCAATAATTTAAGCTGCCTTCTACTTAGCTCTAAACTGTAGAAGAAAGCACAAAAAAACTCATAAAGCAAATATGAATGTGTACAGCAAAATAATAGATTCAGAAAACATCAGTGTTCTTACCAAGCATTTAAGAGAGTAATGGAAGGAGAAAAAAAAGCTTAAAGTAAAATAGCACAGATAAACTTACCATCATAAGCACTTAAAATCTTTTCCACTTTTCCCCAAAGTCATCATCTCACTGTCTAAGATTGCCTGGCTTCCAACTCTGAATTGATGACTCATTATAAGAAGCAACGGCAGAATTTCCCCCCTTGAGCTCCCACATCTCTGAAACAGTACTAATTTAAGAAATCCCTTCTCAGTTTTCATCATTCTCCTTCCCAATAATCATATATTTTAACTGTATTTTTGGCAAGCAAATGGAGTGCAACAAGCACATCCTCTGTGTAACACTGCTTTCAAACTTCACAACACGTGGTAGGTCTGGTGAGATACCAGATCTCAGAGCAGTGTATCCTTCCCATAATTAAAAGAATCTATGCATGCATGAGCAGGGTAATCCAAAAGGGAGGAACTGGCCTCTAGACAGGGCCTGGGCTATTAACAATGTTCAGAAGCACATAAGTAAAACAGGCAGGAGAAAGTTGAAACAATTCATGCTCCAATTTTAGTGGCCAAGAAAAAAATTAAATTATACACAGAGAAGACTAAACCTCCAATTACCTACAAATGAGAAGTTGGAAAGTTCCCGGGTTTGAACATGACAGAAGGAAAACTCCTAATACCTCATGAACAGCCCAGAATTGTACCATGGGGAAATGGTTCTAGTTGCTCACAATATATTTCCTGAATTTTCTCTTTCCTTTGTTTCCAAGAGCATTTTTAAGAGGAAAACATGACCTTTGAGCATTCTGTCATATATTCTCTACTGGAAATAAAATTCTGACCTAAAAAAAAAAAAAATCACATTCATGACCAGAAAGGTGCCAGCCATGACTCTAACCTGCAGGAACCTGTGAGAGCGTTAACAGTTCAAGAATACAGTTGCCATGCAAGTACCCCTTGCAATAGAAAACTGAAGGAGTAGACCAGGACAGATGGCAGGGTAGAAAAGCAGTTTTCCAAAGAACGTGGTTTTCAAAAAATGCCATGAGGTGGCATTTGGGAAACAACCTGCCCTGCTTGTGGCTTTAAAACAACAACTGGATCTCTCCAGTTGCACATAATGTGGACAAGATACGATCTGTCTCTCTGTACCATGACTGTCTTCACCCACTGAGTAATCTGAATGATACCAGTGGAAATCAGCCATCCAGTGTGGCTGCCAGGATTATGAGCGCCTCACTGGCAGCCAGTTATTGAGAGATGGATTAGTTATTTGGTTAGAAAGTAATTACACACAGGCTGAGGGGCCTTGTGGTTCACATTCTGCACAATAAAGAAAAATGGGGCTTAGCTGCTCTGAGATCAGAAATCAGAAGTGCTGAGGAGGCTGTGGAGCCAAGCCTCTCCTCACTAAGGAAGAAACACTTACAGAGGTATGACAGTGGCCCACCTCAGCATCTCCACAGTCAGCAAACAGCCACTATTGAATTAAGTCTGTTTAGCCTTTTGGTGGCCAAAAGTCCAGAACATAGTCCAAACTATCACATATCCTTGAGGTCAGGCAAGATTAGAAACAAATAAGCAGGTAAATAAACGAGAAAGTAAGCACTTCAGGAGGGTCTGATGGACAGATAAAAAATGAAAAGCATTCTGAGCTTTCCTGCTTACACAGATTTAGCTGAGTCACTGAAAAAGTTCACTACCAGTCACTCATTTCATGGGAATATTGGTCTAACACTTTTTTCTTTTGGCTTTCAATATTCTATCTTATCTTAAAAGTCAATGGGATTTTTTATTAGAAATGATGTTTTAAAATATATTTTTGTTATATCTGTGCAGTCATATATCCTATTCCCTGTGGAGAAAGGGAGGCTAAAGCACCAAAACCTTTTCAAGTACACGTGCAGTATTGAAAACGGAAACTAGCTTTACTTTGGCCTGTCAACAAACGAGCTTCACTGTTGTGCGTGAAAATAAAACTCTTCTTTCCTTCAACTACAATGCTCGCATCTGTTACTCAATAAGTCTGCTTCTCTGTTTTATTTTCATTCATTATGGCTTACCACTACAAGTCCTGTTGTCAGAATTCAAGGAATAGTGAGCTGGGCAGCCGCAGACAAAACCACCAACAGGGACTGCTAAGCACAGGTGAGAGCAGTGACCATTGCTAGAGGCGCACTCATTCCAGCCTGCCTGTCTGGAGGAATGGAAGACCAGGATGTCCATAACATAATCCAGATGTCCTTGGATGATAGTTCGGTTCTGGCCACTGGTCTTGTTGGCTCGTTCAATGCTACGCCGACTCCAGTCTGTCCAGTAAATGTAATCCTGATACTGAGTCAAGCCGAATGGATGAGGCAAGTCATCAGCTATAATCTCACGGTCAAGGCCTGTTCCCAAAAAGGAAGGGAAAGAAAAGAATTATATGGGGACAAACACCACGCTGCTTAATGCTGTTGAGCATGTCCCCTGCACAGAATGGATAACATACAATTACTTTAAAAATGTGCTCATCTTGCTTGCAATTCACAGAAGAGAATGTATTTTACTTGAGAAAAAAAGTCTCAGTTTTTAAAACAATTAATGTTCTTCAGAAAGATTCTGTCCTTTCCCTCCTTCCCAAAACAAACAGGTTCCCTCTGAGGGAGATGCAGGTTCCTGACACTGTGTTCCCAGATCAGTATCTCTCACAGAATCACAGAATCTTAGGAGTTGGAAGGGACTTCGAAGGATCATCTAGTCCAACTCCCCTGCCAGAGCAGGGCCACCTAGAGTAGATCACATGGGAACTCGTTCAGGTGAGTTTTGAATGTCCACAGAGGAGACTCAACAACCCATCTGGACAGCCTGTTCCAGTGCTTTGCCACCCTCACAGTGAAGAACTCTTCCTTGTGTTTCTTTGGAACCTCTTAAGTTCCAGCTTGTACCCATTGCCCCTTTATCTATCACTGGACATCACTGAGAAGAGCCTGGTTCTGTCCTCCTGACACCTACCCTTTACATTAATGAGGTCATCCCTCAGTCTCCTCTTCTCCAAGCTAAAGAGCCCCAGCTCCCTCAGCCTTTCATTGTGGCTCCACTCCCTTAACCATCTTTGTGGCCCTGTGCTGAACTCTCTACAGCAGCTCCCTGTCTTCCTTGAACGGAGGAACCCAGAACTGGACACTATTCCAGATGTGGTCTCACAAGGGCAGAGTAGTGGGGGAGGAGAACCTCTTTTGACCTACTGCCCACAGCCCTTCTAATACACCCCAGGATGCCATTGGCCTTCTTGGCCACGAGGGCACATTGCTGGCTCATGCTCATCCTGCTGTTCACCAGCACCTCCAGGTCCCTTTCCCCTACACTACTCTCTAATAGCTCATTCTCCAAACTTGTACTGGTACACTTGCCCTTCTTGAATCTCATTAGATTTCTCTTTGCCCAACCCTCCAGCCTGTCCAGGTCTTGTTGAATGGCAGCACAGCCTTCTGCTGTGTCAGCCACTCCCCTCAGTTTATCATCAGCAGACTTGCTGGCAGTGCCCTCTGTTTCCTCATCAAGATCATTAATGAATAGATTGAACAGTACCAGTCTCAGCACTGACCCCTGAGGGACTCCACTAGATACAGGCCTCTAGCTAGACCCTGCCCATTGATCACAGATCTCTGCCTTCCTCCCTTCATCCAGTTAACAATCCACCTCACTACCTGATCATCCAGCCCACACCTTCTCAGTTTTGCTGTGAGGATGCTGTGGGAGATGGTGTCAAATGCTTTACTGAAATCAAGATAAACCGCATCCACTGCACTACCACCATCTATCTACCCGGTTATATCTTCATAAAAGGCTATCAGGTTGGTCAAACATTACTTCCCTTTTGGTAAAACCATGTTGACTGCTCCTAATGACCCTCTTGCCCTTTAAATGCCTAGAGACAGCACCCAGAATAAGCCATTCCATCGCCTTTCCAGGGATGAAGGTGAGGCTGACTGACATCACATTGGGGTCTCCACTCGCTGCTTATAGAGAGAGACTTGTTATAAGCTTAATAAAATTGCACATTGTACTGTGAGAAAACAATAAGCGCACAAGGTTAAACTAAGGTTAAACTAAACTGTCTTGGGAACGTCATAACGGAAATAAGCAATCAGAAACTCAATGTAGGAAACAGTCAGTTGTGTATACTGTAGAAACATTAAGAGACCTTAAGGAGTAGGGTTTGTGGGGAGGGGGGAATTATTTCAACCAGTTCATTTTGACAGGATGTACTGCTGTCTAGTCACAGAAAATGAATAGGAAATTACAAAGCAAGAAGTAATTCCCTCTTTGCATAGAGAAGATGAGGATGCAGAGCCCTGCACACTGCCATCACTAGCCAAAGGCACAGTGAAATTCATGAAATTCTACTGTTGTGTCCAGTTCCACAGTGCAGAGGGGAACACTGAGCCCTACTCAACAGCATACAAAAACATATGGCAACCTGAAGAAAAGCTTTTATATTACATAAAAGCCCTATCATGCATTTTCCCATTTTTTCTTGCTTTGTTACACCATTGCAAACATACCGTTTTGTATGTAGACTAACTC
Organism: Colius striatus; assembly: GCF_028858725.1. Lineage (NCBI taxonomy): Eukaryota > Metazoa > Chordata > Aves > Coliiformes > Coliidae > Colius > Colius striatus. Next base: position 128,766,124 of record NC_084759.1, read on the forward strand.
CTTTAGCCTTAAATATTGGCTAATCTCAATAAAATTGAGGCACACAACAAGGCAGTTCCCTCTTGTGAGCACCACAAAGTTTAAAAAGAGCACTGTGCACATCTGAGAGCGCTTGGGGCCCCAGTACACTACCCTGAGGCAGTGAAAGAATAAAATACTCCATCTCCATTTAGCTGTAATGACCAGTTTATAAAACAATCACACAGACCCCTGCATGAGTCCCCCTGGCGACCAGTACTAGCCAGGAAAAGCTCCTTAGTGTGCAGGATACTGGGGAAAAAAAAGAAAAAGCCTGAATCCTAAGGATATCAACAAAGATTAAAAAAACAACTGTATTAATTTACATTGTGAAAAACATCCAATGCTCTGTTATTAACTTGGCTTTCTCCCTGCCTTTCTACAGATAATGAAGTGTTTGTATGTATTTGCCAGTGTTCTTCAGAGCAGCAAAACAAGGCTCTCCAAAACACTCAAAGTTGACAGCTTTGTCCTACATATAACTGAAAACATGTACAGCTTGTATAATTTTAACTTTGTGAGGAACTATATCACCTACAAGAAAATTGAGGCCTCGCTAAATGCTGTGTTGCATAAACATCAACTACAGAAGCAAATGTTAGCATGTGAGTTTGGAAAAATCTATTTTGGTCTTAAGATGTCTGTCTTTGCATTATTTAAGCAATAATTTGCCACAGGGAACTGTGTGAAAAAAAAGCAGCAGAGTGCCCACAACACTGTCCAAGGTTCTAGGGCTCACCTAGCATGTTGGAGGATTCTATCAGGTTGGTATCGAGGTCAGTCCAGTACAGTCGCCTTTTAGCGTAATCAATGGTCAGGCCATTAGCACGTCCCACATTTGGTACCAATGTCATCCGCTCACTGCCATCCATAGCAGCTCTATCAATCTTTGGCTTACCACCCCATTCAGTCCAGTACATAAACCTGATTAAAAGGACAAAAGAAGAGAGAGAAGCCCCCCCCCGACATTTAATCAAAAGGAGAATTCAAAGCAAGAAACAAAATGAACAAAAAATCCTTATTCATTCTAAGAGAAAAAACAGAGCTGTAAATCTGAGCATTTATTAAGCTCCATTACACTAAATGTATTTTCAAAAGACAAGCAAGAAGTGAGTCAAGTTTCCTCAAAATGCTTCCAACAGTATTTTTTCCACTTGGAGGCGGATTTTCACCAGCAAATTCCATATGAAAGCACTTCAACCTTAACTAATCCATGCACATCAGCTAAGAGGCAAAAGGTTGGCAGTTGGGCACCTTCATTTATATCTAGTTATTTAGCAGGATATTTTCCACGGCACTTAGCTTCTATTTCTGTTCAGTTGTCCATCAAATGAAGGAATACAAAAAGGTAGGTATGCAGGGTACTTTTCTTAATAGATGTCACTGCTCATCTCCACACAACTACGTCAGTCAGCCATGTAAGACTGTTACATTTCAGACAAGGGCTGAATAACACAAAACTGTCTGGCATTTCCACTGGAGCAAAAGTACAAACTATTACATGTTCATGTAGCAGTTTATGCCTCATTTGGCAAAAGCAGAGACTCGTACACATTTACGTTTTCTTTAAGCACTTTACAGTAGAGAGGGCTGTATATTTGACATTTGGTGTCTAGCTGGCCACTTCTTCCAAACTGTAAAGCTAATACCATTTTAAAATCAAGTGAGACATAGCTAGCCAATGTTTACACCTTTCTGCTTTAACACCTCTAGTTAGAAACATCTGTGAAATGCTTTTAATGCTTTTAAACCATGACACAGTGGAAAGGTTGCTTGAGGAACTGATGATCAAGGGGGAGCTACTCTTTAGACACCAGGAATACCTGCAAATTCTCCTTAGAAGTTTTGCGACTATCTGTGCATAAATTTTGCAAGTTGTGCACAGCATTGACTTAAGTGTTAGAAATGCCTCCATAGCAGCAGTGTCATGGAAACTTCCATGTAAAGTACAATGATATAGCTCAGCTATAAGACAAAAGGAAAACCAGGCATTCAGGCTCAAAACTAAAGCAATTTTTCATCTGGTCTGTGGTGAAGAGACAAAGTACTGAATTATGTTAATCCTTGGAGCAAACTATTCCCAGCATAAAAATAGAATCATTTGTAGCAACCTTTTGTTACAACCGAATAACTGGATCTAACAATCTTGTCCTGGATGCCCTCTGATGTACTTGTCCAGGTAACTCCTGGCACGTCTGGGCTGAATCCCATCTGTGTGTCCCGTTGGGGGCAGTGCAGAACTCCGTTTGACTAAACACTGCGACAGTTGCCACCACCTTGCTGAAATGACGCTGGAGGAATCTGTTTGAGTGCTGCTGAGTTCTCTGCATTGTTCTTACTCTTGCAGTGTCACTGGAAATTGTGCTAAATTTCACAAAGCTTGAAAACAAAGTTCCCTCATTTGTACAATAAAAATAATACAATGCTGGAATAACGTCAGAAGGTTTTGCAGTAATTAGTTAATGTTAAAAGAACATTTCATGGTAGAAAAGCTACTTCAGAAGTTAAAATAATTTTGCCTTGCCTTGCCCTGACTTTTCCTCCCTCCTCCTGCTTATGCCCTACTTTTGCCATCATATTTGAATCCAGCTGAGAAATTTCTTCTCAGAAAATGTTGCTTTCCTTGTCCATACCGACTAAAAAGGGTCCCTTATCTGAAGAAATAAAACATCATCCTTATTCGCAGACAATAAACTTCACACCCCCAATCTCAAGTTAAATCATTTAATATCTTTATTGGACCCTAACTTGTGATAAAAAGGATCCTGACTTTTAAAAGGACAAATGTTTTCTTTTCACTGCTATAGTCCTTTTTAATTTCATGAATTCCATAAACCTAACACTACTTTGATTCTGTGGTTAATTAAAAAGACTAAATATAAATCCCTTTTTAATGAGCTGCTCTGATTTTTTTTTTTAGTGTTCTCCATGATTATTCAGGACATTAAGAGCGTATTCTTCCAGCTCTCATACTCAAAATTACCAGGTTGTATTCCCCAGCTCAGTTCTCTCAAGATTTACATGCAGTGCCTAACTAACATGCCCTAGAGGACGCATTACAATGTTGTTTTTCACCGTTCACAGACATAAAATTAAATCAGCAAGTTACCCTTCAGCAGGGTCCAATGCCAATGCCCGGGGACTGTCGAGATCTTTCCACACCAGCACTTGACGATGTTGTCCATCCAGTTTTGACACTTCTATACGATTTGTTCCGGTATCAGCCCAGTACAAGTTCTTCCCCAGCCAATCTACAGCCATGCCTTCTGGATAATCCAAGCCAAACTCCACGACGTGTTCCAGTGCGCTGCCATTCATAAACGCTCTGCTGATGGTCTGCAGGGATACAAAGATACACAGGCAAATTAGAAATTTGACCAGTCTGTCATTAAGCTGGTTGTTTTCTTTGTTGGATTTTAAACACTTTCAGATTTTAGGCATCTCATAGGAAAGAGGATCTTACAATATGCTACTTATTTGCAAGGCAAACAATGCTGCTATTCAGAAGTAATGATTTACTGTACCCTGCGAATGTATTCTGTGTCAATTACAATAGCATTTCACTGGGGAAATAAATGGGATAACTAGTCTGGTTCAATTAAGTGGTCTACATGCCGAAATGACCTTAATAACTCAGTGCCAACTTCGAGGGGGAAATATTTTGGCTCTCCAAGGACTATGCAAAAGCATTGATGTTACAGCACAGAACACTATTTAAAGGAATCTAATGAAAAAGTTCAGGACAGAACAGCGAACACGCGAAAACAACCTAACGATGGATTAGCTCAGCAGTGCAAGTGCTTTAGAATTGATGGTTTAACTTAATTTCACTAAGCAGAATTTCCTTTTGGTTTGTATTCAAAAGACTTCTTTTAACTGTTGCCATCATGGATGAGCTTGTGCTAGTAGATACAGCTGGAATTATATTTTAGCAATATAGGAGAGTTTAGGCACTCCCTGATTTACTATAACCACTTACAAGCCACATGATAAAGGAATAAAGTTAAGATGGTAAAAAGTTTGTTTTGTCAAACACAGGCTTCCTTTCTTTGTTCCTTTGTTCTATCCCCCTCTGCACACATTCCTCACACTCGGAACCCATCAGAAGTTAACACAATGATTGATTTTTTTTATTTACTTCCCAGTTTGGATGCTACCTGCTAATTACGCTGGTTTGTGATGGTACACAGAAGGGAAGTTTGTATCTCAGTCTCCATTTGTATCACCCTAAAAAAACTGATCAGATTGTTGCTTTACTTTTATTTCAAAACACAGTTCAAATGAATTCCAGACCTAAAGAGTTCAGCTGAGTCACCTCTCTCAAGCTCACTTAGACTCTGTGCAATTAACTTTTATGACTCATCAGATGCAAAAGTCCATGAGTTATTGTTGGCACAGGTCTGAAACCAATTGCAGAAGACTTTCTTTAATTACATCCTAATTTTTGATGCTCACAATTCTGAATACATGTTCAACCCATGAAAAACAAGGGAATAACTAGACTCACTGGTAACAGACAAACAATACATAGATTTAATACACAGTTTTCCATCACTTCATTAACCACCACATTTAAACACCTACCCTCAACCTTTTTTGATTTGTCAGTCTAGACACTAGACCTGTTTTACAAAGCATGTGATTCACGTCTCACATGCAGTAGTTATATAAGTTAATGAATAGGTAAGACCCATTTTCACTTCCTGACCCAAGACAAGGCTTTCCTCAAATAAATATATCTAACAAAACATCTGTGATCCCCAAAGCCTCCTGGCATATGACGTTCTTCTGAAGTTTCTGCCAAAACTCTTAATTTTTGCGAACTTACACTTTTTTGTGAAAACATTTATATTAGATTTAAATGATGTGTTGGGTTGACCCTGGCTGGATGCCAGGTGCCCACCAAAGCTGCTCTATCACTCCCCTCCTCAGCTGGACAAGGGAGAGAGAAAAATATAATGAAAAGGTCATGGGTTGAGATAAGGACAGGGAAAGATCACTCAGCAGTTACCATCATGGGCAAAACATTCAACTTTAGGAAAGTTGTTTAATTTATTACCAATCAAATCAGAGTAAGATAATGAGAAATAAAACCTTCCCTCTACTCCTCCCTTCTTCCTAGGCTTAACTTTACTCCTGAGTTTCTCTACCTCTTCCCCACAGTGGTAGTGGTAGCAGAGGAGGGGGTCTGCAGTCAATTCCTTATATGTTGTCTCTATCACTCCTTCCTCCTCAGGGGAAGGTCTCCTCACACTCTTTCCCTGCTTAAGAATGGGGTCCATCCCATGGCAGACAGTCCCTCATAAACTTCTCTAACATGAAACCTTCCCACGGGCTGCAGTTCTTCATGAACAGACCACTGCAGCATGAGTCCCCCATGGGGTCACAAGTCCTTACATCAAACTGGCTCCAGCATGGGCTCCTTTCTCCTGGTCCTGCCAGGAGCTGCTGCACTGTGAGCTCCCTACAGGGTCACAGCCTCCTTCAGGAATCCACCTGCTCTGGCGTGGGGTCCTCCATGGCTGCAGATGCAGGGCCTCACCATGGGCTGCACCATGAGCTGGAACCTCTGTTCCAGTGCCTGCAGCATCTCCTGTCCTCCTTCTGCACCGACCTTGGTGTCTGCAGGGCTGTTTCTCATTCTCACTTTTCTCTCTTCTGCACCGACCTTGGTGTCTGCAGGGCTGTTTCTCATTCTCACTTTTCTCTCTCTTCTGCAGTTTTTGTCATGTGGCAACTTCTTCCCCTTTTTAACTACATTCTCCCAGAGGTACTACCACAGTTGCTGATAGGCTCAGCCTTGGCTAGCAGTGGGTCCATCTTGGAGTCAGCTGGCATTGGCTTTATCAGACATAGGGGAAGATTCTGGCAGGTTCTCACAGAAGCCAACCGCCTGTAGCCCTCCTGCTCCCAACATTTTGTCACACAAACTCAATGCAAATGACCCACAGGAGAAAATGCTGCAAGTGTAATAAAAATGTATGCTCTTTCTAGAAGCAGCCCTTTCACACATCTCTCAAATATTGTAAATTGCATTTGTCAGTCCATTCTTATGTGTCACAAGAACCTTGTAATAACTTAACAGCCAATATAAAATAAAACTGTACCTTCAGTGAAATGTCAGTCCAGTAAATCCGATTGTCCGTCACATCAAAATCCAGAGCAGAAGCTTCCTTGACTCCAGTGAGTGGGATAGCAACATTGTTGTTGTTTGTTTCTAAAGAGATTCGTCTGATATCTGCTCTCCGAGAAAACAGCAGGAAGGCTTCTGGGACGATGCAGGTCTTCATATCATTGATGAGCTCCAGGCCTATGGGGCAAGCGCAGCGAAGGCCTTGTGGTCGGTACAGACAAAGATGGCTGCAGCCGCCGTTATCCTCTGCACAAGGGTTTGTACCTAAGCATGCAACAAAAAAGCAAAAGCGATGACTGCAAACTGACTTCGGCTGGAAGATGAAGCCAGTCCTCACACGCATCAATGACACTGTGAGCCTTTTAAGAAATATCTACGGTTTATCATCTTTTATTCCCTAGAGGAATTAATTTTCATTCCTTTCCTGTAACTCTTTAGATGGATGTTACTCTGCCTAGCTGGAAAGCCAGTACTTGTTTTCCAGACCACATGAAACAAACCCAGCACTAGGGAAAGGGAGCTGGACTCCAACAGCTACTCATGTTCCCAATTCGTAGCACACACACTGAACGGTAAGTACCTAAAAGTAAGCAAGCGTATGTTCTGCTGCCTTTTACAATACGCTGGTCCAGTTACAAGCCTCAACTGTGTTCCTAGGGATGAAAAATATGCAGATCCATTTTCACATCCATTTAACAGTCTCTCCTTTCCAAGATGCTAATAAAGCAGCTCTTTGCAATACTAACTTGTATACCTGGCATATGTTGGAAATCTACCTACCAAGAGAGGCCCAGCATTACCGAAGTCAATTAGCCAAACAGTTGGAAGGAGGGCTGTATTTAAGATCATGCACCTCAGGGCATCCTGTTAATGTGATAGCAGTAAAGCAAAGGTACAACTCAACTACATTTGACTAACTTCCTAGGGTACAATCTAGACATGGTAGCAAACAGCTATAAGTCCTATCCACACAGCAGGATATTCAGTGAGTGTGATGAGTTCCATGATGATACAGTTATACTGCTACCAGTGTTTGGACAGACAACAATAGCAAATGTAGAGCTAGATCTTTCTTTTTTACACCACAGGGCAGAAAGTACTTCTAGTTATTTTTAAGGAGGGTTTTGCAGTAGTAATGTGAAAAGCACTGAACAATCTAAAACTGGCTCATTCTTAGCTTTCACATACCAGGAGCACATGTTCAGAGTGCAAAATGAAAAATTGCTACATCTGCAGCTTCGTAAACAGTTGGGCTAATACAATAGCTGGCTGTTACAAAGAGAAATTCTCATTTTCCATGATCCTTCTCCTCTTAATGGATCCAGGTTTGTTCAGACTTGTGAGCTTCTCCAAATCTCTAAGCAGTAAAATGTGACCCATTTTGTGGGGGGGCTGGTTGTTTTTCAGCCTGATATTCTTCCAAGTTAAAAAACTGAAGCACATCACAAAAGACCTACCCCATTCCACCAAACTGCAGCCTGCAGTTATCATGCAATAGAACTGGATTTTGCTCATTTCTAAAAAAAAAACCCCAAACTGACCTGGTATAAATTTTCTATTTCATTTTACTTGCCTGATGAGCAGTTTCACTCACCAATTATCTGGTGGACATTTGTAGCTTTCAAGCCCATTAGATCAGGCAGTTGATCTATGATGATCTCTCTCTCTGCTGTGCGCTTATGAACGCGTTCAATACTGCGCCTCTGCCAGTCTGTCCAATACACATAGTCTCCCAGCAATGTGAATCCAAAGATGTGAGGCAGCTTGTCCTCCACCAGAACTCTTCTGCCAGTTCCATCAGCGTTCATGACCTACGTATATACACAAATATACAAAGAACAATTCTGTCAGTATTTACCAGGGATTAATTAACTAGCTGCTCCACACATAGACTTCAAATCAAAGAACAATCTCCCAGCCCTTAAAATACTAGTAACGTTACACAACAGTCTAATAAACAAAGGGACTATTTGAACAGGTACTTATTCTAAAAGGTATGGAGGATCCCTTACATCTAATGATCTGCTTATGAGATTAGTCTAATGTGAATTATGTTAGTGTATGACATAACATTCCTTATGTTTGCTTTAGGAACTAATATTATGTGTGCATGTTAGATGTTGCCTGCTTCTCTGGTTTCTGCCTTACACTTCTTGTTTTTAACTTTAAATGGGAGACACCATGTTTCACATGAATCAAGACAAGCTTACAGTGTCAAGAAGCCCCGGCTCACCATCTTGTAGTCCACAGTCCCTCCCAAGTGAGCTTTGTCCAGGTTACAGATAGTAGTAAAAGGGGGCTCCACATAAATTCTGTGAGGCAAACAGTCAAGAAGATCTACAGAAAATGTTTATGTTCCCAAGTCTGACTAAAGAACCAGGTTTATATTCTTCAAAATTAAGTTCAGTAATTTTTTTACCAGAAGGAATGGTAATAGTCTGTAAATAATTGCAGGCCTTTGATCAAGTCACTTGAATTTACTGTGTCATTTTTCTCTGCTGCTAAAAAGAAGTAATACCTAACTTGCTCAAAGAGGCACTGAAAGGATTAATTAGACATATGTATGCATGTTCAAGTGATCAAGTACCTTATGAATGCCAAGTATTATTACAAAAAGAACCATACTGACAGGAGTGAAGAGTCCCATGTTTTAAGAGAACCATAAAAACAACTTAGCACTGCAATTTTATAGAAAACTTTCTTCTGAAATATTTCTCCTAGCTTTAAGTTTAGAGTTTCTGTTTACAGTATGTATACCACCCTTCCAAAAAAAGGTAAGAACCTCCAATTTTTACATAAAAACATCACAAAACAATGTAACTCTCAAAATCCAAGGTACCATACTAAACCCTGAAACATTAAAATACCATTCTCAAGGATGTTCCAAGTTAAGGACTGGAAAATGAGAGACCTCTGTCTCATTTGTTTTCAAATCTTTCTCACTTGCCTTGTAAAATTAAGATAGCCATAGATAACTCTGTGATTTCCTATTTTTCCCATAGCTCAAATCCACAGACTTGTGCAACGAAAACCTTCAGGATCAATTGATTTAGTAACTCTGGCTTGATATGTTCAGAAGCATTTTCTAGCTCACAAAAAATGAAAAGGCTAGATTGGAGCAACTCCTTTTGCCTATCCGGGCACAGATGTAGAAGGAAGAAAAGAATAGAGAAACAGAACAGAAACCCATACTTTTGTCAGCATTCAGGATAATGTGCACAGAAATAAAATATGTTTAAGTCCACTGAAAAAGTGGAAGACAATGCTATTATCTTCACAATAATTCAGTTTCTCCTTAAATCTATTTCCTGTCATAAACTTCACGACATTATTGCACTTACTCTCAGTATGTTAGAATGGGAAACAAATCTTTAAGTGTACTTTCCTACAGAAAAACAAAAGGTGCTCTTTATATTTGTTAGTTCGTAGGAACAAACTCCATACTTAATTTTTTTTTTTTTTTTAAAAAACAAAACATGCTCATAGTTACTCTTTGGAATTGCCTTACCAAAAAATAATCTGTCTAGTAGCGTATAACATATGCTTCTACAAATGCACTGATGGCCACACATCACAAAAATAAGTCAAACGCTACTTAGCAAAATGTTTTTGTTGTTTTGTTTAGTTTGGGTTTTTCTTCCCTCCCTTGCATTATCACTAAGGTCCTTTAGGAAGTCAAGTGCAGTACTTGCAGCTTCACTTTGCATTATGGTGCATTTACCATCCTGAAGCTGTAACTTACGTCCTTTACACTGAGAACCAAATCCAAACACAGCTTTTCCTATCACAAATTGTTTGGCTGGGCTCAGAGCCCAGCATAATTGCCTAATTTCTGGACTTCCTTTTGAAAACAAGCCCTGCTATTCCGTTTATTCTACTTCAGAAAATTTCAGCATCTGCTGGCTCTCTCAATTCCTAGCAGCATGCCTCCTACACTCTGTTTTGATAAACGAGGTTGCTAAACAACAGATTAACGGCTAACTTTAGAACCAGGGACATAGATTTAACATCTGCAAAATAAACTGTGAGTTATAGTCCTTAAGCCCACTATCTCTGAAAGAAACCACCACCACTATCCCCCAAGCAAAACTGGTCGTTATCTTTTGTCTATAACCCATTTTTCTAACCCTAACACAGCCATCTTACATTTCTGTGATGACTTGTTTCTCTCCCCTGCTTAAACTACTGAGATAAGTCATTTGCTTGCACCTAATTAGTATATGGCAATTAGTGCTTGCTAAACAGACCAAAAAGATACACAGAATGCATGGATGTCACAAAGTGAATCAACTAAAACAACACAGTAACAACCACCAAAACATCACTATTGCAGGTAGTATCTTTAGATCCTACACTTTTTGTCTTGTCCTTCTAAAAGGAAGAAACTTCTTTATTTAAGGGGTTGCTTAACTACTGGCAAAGAGCATTAGTTGGAAAGCATATGGTGTGAGAGGAACTTTCTTTGGCAAACTTTAAAATGTGTGCTGCTCAAATACACTTCCTCTTACACTGAAAGAATGCCAAGAAAAGACAAGGTAGAACTTAAGGATTAAGTATCTCCTTTTAATTAATTTTTGGTTTGACACATGCAAATTATTTTGAAAGACGGCTTTATGTCACCTAAACGGACACCTATCTCAAAGTACTTACACATACCTGCCACCATGCTCCCACTGCAATCTCACCTGAGCACACCTGTACATTAGTTAATATGACCATCTGCCCTCTAGCAGCTAAGCACCACCATACGGGTAGTACTATGGTACTACATTGTCTGCACTCACTTTGGCTGCATTTTAAGGATATTTGAATAGAATTTAACCAATAGGCTTCAGAACCAAACACTTTGGTGTATGACAGAAGGAAGGTGACAAGGGATTAATATAATGATGATACATCTAATAAGCACAAGGAAAAAGACACAATCACTAATCAACCAGTTCTGAAGGATTTCAGAAGCATCTTTTCATACACTGAAATTCAGGTGAGAACTGAGTCCCAGCCAATACTGCTTTATGCATTCATTCTCCTTCTCAAGCCCCAGATGGATCGGTTTGTCTCAGTGAAGCCCCTATATAAGAAACCCACCTTCTGCTGCTGTAAGGCAGCGTCTCCAGCAGTTTATGCTGCATTTAACCACAATGTGGTGTGGGTTTCACATTCTGAGGCTATTCTGAATACTGCAAATCACAGTGAGAATATAGACTACAACAGGAAACAGATGTGGTGCAACCACAAACACTACCTTTACTGAAAGATCTAGTAGTTCCATGAAAAAAAAAAAAAAAAACAAACCAAACAACCCCCAAAGTACGAAAATTATTTGGCCTCAGAAAAAAATACCATATACCCTGCCTGTACGATAAGGGCTTTGCATATCCTAGAACAATAGTGAATGAATATTTGAAATTCAACAAGGGAAGTGTACAGTCCTGCATATGGGAAAGAATAACCCCATGTACCAGTACAGGCTGGGGAATGAATTCTTAGAGAGTTCATTCCCCTCTTAGAGAGTAATGGACCTGGGGGTCTTAGTGGGCAGCAGGATGACTATGGCCCAGTAATGTGCCCTCGTTGCCAAGAAGGCCAATGGCATCCTGGGGTGTTCTCCTCCCCCACTACTCTGCCCTTGTGAGACCACATCTGGAATATTGTGTCCAGTTCTGGGTGCCTCAGTTCAAGGAGGACAGGGAGCTGCTGAAGAGAGTTCAGCACAGGGCCACAAAGATGGTTAAGGGAGTGGAGCCATGATGAAAGGCTGAGGGAGCTGGGGCTCTTTAGCTTGGAGGAGACTGAGGGGTGACCTCATTAATGTTTACAAATATGTAAAGGGTGGGTGTCAGAACGATGGAGCCAGGTTGTTCTCAGTGACGTCCAATGATAAGACAAGGGGCAATGGGTATAAGCTGGAACATAAGAGATTCCAAAGAAACACATGGAAGAATTTCTTCACTGGGAGGGTGAGGGAGCACTGGAACAGGCTGTCCAGATGAACTGTGGAGTCTCCTTCTCTGCGGACATTCAAAATCCACCTGAATGAGCTCCTATGTGACCTACTCTAGGTGGCCCTGCTCTGGCACAGGCTTGGACTAGATCCTTCGAGGTCCCTTCCAACCCTTAAGAGTCTGTGAATGCAAGCCTCTGGCCTCAGGAAAATACCACTTACTCAAAATCAATGAATTAATGCTGAAAATGTGGTCACATTTTAAGATTCTGTTGTTGATGATCAGCAAGAACAAGAAAATAACAACTTTGAACCATCACTTCCATTCTACAGTCACAGATGCATTGCACAGTGATAGATTCTAAGGGTCCTTCCTGCTGTTAGACATCGTGCATTCAGTTCATTCTTGAATACCAGTAATATCTGTGACAACTAAGACAATGCAGTGAATGTATCTTTTTGACAATCTGGGATTTGAATGTACAGTAGTTTACACTTACCATTTGATTCGTTCAAGTCTAGAGCTCAATCATTATCCAGCTTGTGAAGATAATGTTCATCTATGGTTAGAGCTCATGCTGGAACTCTGGCAAAGCTATGCAGTCTAGTAGTTTGCTCAGGTCTAGCAGACTAAGGCCAGTGGCAGTAGAGACTGGGCTTATATAATGTACATTAGCTTATACCCACAGCACTGAGGAGATGCTAATAATATAAGCTGCCTGTCCCTCTTGGGCCATACTTAAGATAGAAGGTAGAGCCCATTTCTACAAGGTGCCAGCCAGCCTCAGTACTGGTGACTCCCGAAGAAGACGACAGCACACAGGCTCTGGAAAGAACAGACTTTCCAGCGTAAATCTGAGAGACTGTCAGACAAACCTGATTAACCCAAATGCCATAAGCAGAGTGTCAGTGTTCAAACTGCTACTCTTCATCTTAACTCACAAGTGCAATTTCCTCTGCAATCTGAAACCATAGAATCACAGACCAGCCCAGGCTGAAAGATGTTGAAAGACCATCTCGTCCCATCTTTTGTGGAAGGTTGGACCACCTGGTCCAACCAGCCACTTATCTAGGGAGCTTAGATAAGATTATCTTGCATCCTGTACAGTCACATCTTGAAAACTTCCAGTGCTGTGGACTCCACCACATCCTTCTGGAGGCTATTCCAGTGAATGACTGCACTCACTATAGAATATTTATTTCTTATATTGAGATGGAAGCTTCCCCAGCGCAACTTGGACCAGATGTCCCTGTCTTCTCCATGTGTCTCCTTATGAAAAGAGATCCTCCATCCTCCTTGTAGCTGCCCTTTGAGTACTGGAAAACTGTATTAAGGTCCTCCACTAATCCTTCTCCAGGAAGAAAAGACCTAAATCCTTCAGTTGCTCCTTATAGGGCAGGTTCTCCCATCCTTCGATCATCTTCATGGCCCTCCTTTGGGCCCTCTTTAGTCTGTTTGCATCTTTTTTGTACTGTGGTGACCAGAGCTGGACACAGCACTCTAGGTATGGCCTGCCAAGCAGTCATTAGAGTTGGATAATCACTTCTCTATACCTGCTAGCAATGACTCGTTGATGCAACCCAGGATCTGATCTGCCTTTGTTGCTGCAGCAGTATACAGGAGTCATCTTCAGCTTGTTGTTCACCAGGACCCCCCAGGTCCCTTTCAGCAAGGTTGCTCCTCAGCCACACAGATCCTAGTCTGTACTGGGCTCTTGGGTTACATCATCCCATGTGCAGGATCTTGCACTTGTCTCTGTTAAACTTCACATAGTTGCTGTAAGCCCACTCCTCTAGCCTGTCCATGTCTCTCTGGGAGATGGCTCTCCTTTCTGATATGTCCACCTCACCATCCAGTTTATTGTCATCAGTACACTTGGTGAGGGTGCTTTCAATCCCATCACCCACATCATTTACAAAGATATGGAACAGCATAGGACCAGTATTGATCCTTGGGGCATCCCACTTATGACAGGCTGCCAGTTTAAGAAGCCCAGATCACCACCCTCTGCAAACAACCTGTGAGCCAGTTCCCTATTCATCTCACAGTCGACCCACCCAGTCTGTATCAGCTAAATAACATCCCCTACCATTCTGTGATTCTATGACAGTTTTCTGGGTCCTCTTTTATGGAATCCTCATTTAGATATGTTTATAAATAATCAGGAAGTTGTTAAGTATCATGTATGATACTTACATAGAGAATGACTGAAAAAGAGGAAGTCAATAATCAATGAAAATTTATAAGCAATGGCTTCTAACACTGTATCTTCAAAAAATTGAAGACTGCTTACAAGAATGGAATAAGTCTCTGTCACAGATCGAAATCCCCCAGCTACACTACAAGATTTTGCTGTAATTTTATTTCAGACACACAGATCATAAAAACAAAATCACAAACCAAACAACTTTCTCCTGTAAAATCCATAGACTGTGCCAATTTCAGATACAAACATCTCACAACAAAATAACTTGAACCTAAGCCCTGTTTTTTAAGATAGACAGCCAATTTTGGACAAATGACAGTGACTTTGGCTGTCTATTGATTCCTGAACTCCAGCACCCTTATCAGTACCAGCTTACTGGTCCTCAGAGAGGCTGAGAGACTTCAGTTAATATACAGGACCTCAATTGCTCTCTTGCTCAAGTACTACTGCCATCACTGAGCCACTTCTGAAAAATTTCTAGCAGAGACCACAGATGGAAGCCATCTCTCCCAACTGACTGATGGGAAGGATGCAATGGAAGCATTTATCTTCTGTCTGAAAGGATAAGCGATAAGAGAGCATTCTGACTTGGTGGCAATGCTTTTCATGTCACCAGTCTCACAAATGGAGAACATACTAGCTTGTTGTTTCCTTGGTAGATGTTGAAATATACTCTCAGATACATAGTTCTGGTTTAACCTACAGCATGAAAAATACACTTAGCCATTTAGCAGACGTGGACGAATGAAAAAAAGGATAAAGGTCTGCTGAAGAATAGTTTAACTCAAGAGTCATTCTAAGGACAAGTTGAGTTTCTTGCAATGGTTTGAAAGACAGCAGAAAAGCACCAGAAGGCATTACCAATTTCACAGTTTCAACATAGGTCAACGCTACTGCACTCTAGAAATATATACAACTAGAAAACAACGCAGTGAAAAGGTGGATTTCTCATGAATTTCATCATTAACACTGATATGCATAAGATGATTGCAAAGATTACTCTAAGACAGCTGTGAAATACTGAATTCAATACATGTATCCCAAATATTCAATGTACTATGGAAAAAAACATTCAACAAAGTCTTCATTATATCTGAAATAGTTTAGGAATACTTAAGGTTTAGGCTTAGTTACTTCATCCCCGATTACCCAATGATAAATACTTATTTGTGCTGTTTGATGCAACACATTTGACTCAGTTCATGACGCTGCTAATCAAGGATATGACTGTTTACCTTTCACCTAAACGTATGTGAATGTTACTGTATCAGAAAACTGCTAAACAACACTAACTCATTAAATTTATTTGGTTAAGTAAAAAAGAAAACTAGGGTGGCACCTGTCTTAAAAATAACTCTAAAGGATGACTAGCATACCTTCTGAACGTTACATGAGCATTTTTTCAGAATGAGTTTGAGAACTACATATTTTCAACTTGCTTAAGCAACATAACCAGAACAGACCCGAATTATTTACTGGTATGGCTACAGTAATAGCATACAACTAACATATGTATCTACTATAAAACAGCAGCTTTAAGAGAGGAAAGACGGGACAGCTTGCCTAAATTTCCAGTTTTATTAGTCCTCCCCTTTAAAAAAAGAAAAAAGGTCCTGATCAACCATACTCTCTTTGACCAAGCAATTGAAACTCCAAACTCAGAGTCATTAACTTAATCGCATTTTCTGTGAATTCTAAAATGTTAAGGAATGTTTTAGATATTAAATGGGAAGTCACTTCTTCACTGCAGTGAAATCCTGAGAAAATAGCAGAAGGGATACCTGGAACCATTCATATTTGCCTCAGAAACCAAATGCCTCCAAGCTGACTCCACAATTTCTTACTGTTAATTGTTTTATAACAGCCATTACTAATTTACCAGTTCCCCTGTACCCTGAATTTCCTTTTGAGCTCTAATCATTTTTCCAAAGAACTCAAAATATATTTTTCTTGAGCATAGACAATGTTCCTAATAGGACTGCAGTAAAGATAAATATGTAAAAACAGAATAGAGATTAACTTCGTAAATAGTCCTTTCTATCATGCTACAGACACTGTTATAAGCTCATTTCTTTCATAATAGGACAACTTTCCTAGTTTGCTGATCAATCAATGCCAACAGCAGAATTGTTTTCTCAGCAATGAAATGTTATTTGAGAAAAAAACTAGTTGGATTTTCAGTCAGGTGAAGAGATAAATCAGGGAGTGAAAGGAGTTTATAACCATTGTGATGATAAAATATGACATTTCCTAGGCAATCTCACACAACACAAAAAACATCCTCTGCATTTGTAAAGAACACGCTAAGACAAAATCTTGACCTGAACTGATTAACATGATGAGAACAGAGGTTTTCAAAGGAAAAAAAAAAAAAGGCTCCTCTGAGAAGATTCATGGTAAAACAGGTGAGTAAAGATGCTGGGCTTCGGCAAGTAATTTCAGTATATTAATACAAAGGGTGGAGTGGCAACAGTCAGTGTTCCGTTACATGGACATAGGGCCATAGGGGTACAAAAGAAGATAATTACTATGATCCTGCAGCTTTCCATTTGTCAACAAAGTCTCTTGTTAACCTGCATACACGCTTCACAGGAAGTAAAGGAAACTATTCAAGACCAACCTGAACTCTCACAGTGGTTTGGGGGACAGTTTTACAAGACTAGGCTCAGCAATACAGCTCTATTGCTTATGCACAGGGGTAAAAGCCTCTGTTCTCTCCTCTTCCTTCCCAAGGCACTTTCTTTCAGTACCTTGCTCCAGCAACTTTATATTTTTACTTTGTTCTCTACCTAACTTGGTCCTTTCCAGACTCTTCCATAAGTAACTAGAATTGGGTGTTTTGGTTTTGTTTTGTTGGTTTTTTTTTAGAAGGGAAAAATGTGGAAAGTGTTTTGCTGTATTGGCAAGCCCAAGTGCACAGGGAACAGTTCAATGAGTGACTCAGTGCAAAGTAGGGTGGGCAGTCAGGTGCTGTGGTGTGTAGGTGCTCTGGGACACTTTCCACTTTTTGTGGTAATAAGCTATTAATTCACATGCTCCCTTCAAAAAATCACTTAAATTCCATGAGTCTCTACATGCTCAAAGGCTTCTTTTCCCACCATATGTATTTATTTGCCTAATAAAAGGTATTAACACTCCTATAAGCCTTTTCTCACAGACCTTTGCAAAAGTTGCAACATCCTGAATGATGTTAGGAAAAAAGTTTAGGTTAGGACTACAAAATCTCAAGAGTGAAATAAAAAGTCTGTATGAAGAAAGCTGAATAATTATTGAGAGGGATCACAAGATCACATGAATGCTTCTGAAGAAGCCCAGGTCCAAGGATGAGTACAATCTCTTTTTTTGTATGATAACGCAACTAAGCTTGGGAGAAGAGAAGCCAGAATAGTGGAGAGAGAGGGATTATAGCAGATTGATAAACAGTTCTCAGTTGAATCAGAACTGCAGAAGATAGCTCGATATTGCTTCATGTCACTTCCCAGCTTGCCTTCAACTATTCTTTTAAGTATGTCAGACTCAGTGAGGTCAGATGATGGCTCTCATTGTTTTAGTTTGAGGGATTTTAATGTTTTCCCCTTAGGTGACAAATACTGGCTGTCAGTTGAGGCTTGTTAGTCTCTGGATGAGACAATAGTGTAAACTAAAATACAACTTCCTCAGTCCAATAGGAAAAATCTAGGAAGCATGTACAACACATTAGTGGGTCTAAATGCTGTATTTCAATCAGCTCCATGCGGGGCCACTGGGAGCCATGAGCTTTACAAAGTTGTCATTAGCAAAACAGAACTGCTCATCTGTTAGAAAAGCTTGTAAGAAACATTCCTGAATTTCCAATGTGGAAATTCTTGAGTCAAGCTTTACAGATGTAAGTTACAACCAAGTCTGAGCAAAACAAACTTCTACTATTAACAGTAATGTGCAAAAAGGGTTACAGAAGCCAGCATTCTGCTTGACTGTGACTCAGGTGTGGGCAGCTCTCTCTGATAAAGCCACAGCAGTTTCTCCTTAGAGATAACAGAATAGAACAGGTGCTTTTAGAGTAGGATTCATCCAACCTATTCTAAACATTTACTTTAGGGTAAAGCAAGACACACTACCGAAAGGCTGACTTCTAACATTTTCTATAAAGGCAGCAAAAGACAACTTCATGAGCTGAAGGAATCTACATCTCATTAGATGGAAATCACCCAGGAATTTAAGTGAGAAATGCTGATCTATGACAAAAGAACGATTTTAAAACTGAATGTTGAAGTCTTCTGCACTATCACGTAATTTCTATGGCAGTAATGCCACTTCTCAGAAAAATACTATGCTCAGTAGTCAGAGCACTTGAGCACAGAACCAGATTACTCTCGGACAAGTGTGCTGGCTGTATGTACCCAAAATCTTCCCTTGGCATCCTCTTTCTGTTGCAAGGTGCTGGGAACCTCTCCCTGATCCATTAAGTATGTGAGCCTGTTGACAGCAGATCCCTCAAGACTTCTCTGAGAACCGATCAGTACAATTGGTTTGTAATAAGTGTCTCAATAATCAAACTTTTCAAATTTTCATTGTATTTAAATAGTCTCAATTTATCAAAGAAAGAAAAATATGACTTTTTAATGCCCTTGAACTGAAACTAGCATGGATATTCTGAATATTGTGCTACTTTTTCGCTTTTAAATTAAAACACTTTGAATGTGCAAAAGGTACATGCTTAAGTGACAAATCTGTAGCACCATACTCAAAAGGCAAAGCAAATCAGGATTTTTTCTCTTTTTAAGAAAAAAACCTAAAATCAGCTTACAATGTCAGATGAGGTCCACAGATAAGATGCTACTCAAATTCTTGTGTATCCAGCTCTTGGACAGTCAGATGGCCTTACTAATATGTGGTCTGTGGCTGTCATTTATTTGTTTTCCAATATAGTTTTGCTATCTTGGTTTGTGTCATGGAATTTAATTCTTCCCTAAGAAACTTCCTAAATGGAAATTATACAAATTACAAAATCATTGGTTTGATCCATTTTCTCAATGTCAGCCTAGCAGACATCAAGAAATAGCTGGAAATTCCATGACAAATTAAGCTTTAAATCATAAACCCCCATGGGACAGAGCAGAAGGATCTGCCCCTGCTCTCTACAGCACACTGGTTCTTTTCTGAAAGATGTTCCCAAGTACCACAACTATTTAAACCAGGTGGACAAAGAATGTGTCCAAAATTACACAGCAAAGCAACTTCAAGTATTTGTTTCAACTACCTTACTTCTGTTACCCGCAAAAACTTCATGCAAGTACACAAAAGCAGCTGTGTTCAACAGCTAGGCATGCAATGGTTTCTGCTTCTCAATTTTCAGACCTCTCCTTCAAAGTAGGGTGGATAGGGTAGGATTGGTAATCAGGCTTACTAGTCATCAATGTTTCACAATAGAAACACAAAATTTCTCAGTCAGAAAATAAATGCTGAATGCTTAAAAAATGAGATCTCCTTATTAGGATGGTGGTAAAATTGAGGGAGTTGTCATCAGAGAAAAATAGTGTCCTGCAATTTCAGGATTAGAATATGAATTAGAGCATTCTCTAGATTCCAAGCTCTTAGCTCCTAGGTCAAAGACAAAAAGGTTCTCTCTGTTCAAGATTTTTGTGCTCAAAAAAGTCTTGGAAGCATTTGTTTTCTGTTGTTGGACAAAGCTGGGTTCTGAAGACTTGTATGTACTTATGCTGAAAAACAGTAGGATATAAGATTTTCCATATTAATCATGAGGATTAGAGACAGTAATGTCAGGCACAGCTAATAGATTTGGGAATGCAGAAACACTTCGAGTTAGAGTTGCACTCAAAAATCACTAGATAATGGTTTGGATCTGTATACAAGGCAGAGAGTCCTTTCCTTAAACTCACCACTAGTAGGTGGGTGTCATCTCTGGCTCTGAGGATAGAGAATAGAAAAGATGAATAAAGAAAAATGAAGCAAAGACTGAAAAATTGTAAGAAATCAGCCATATCATCATTATTTCTTCTTAACACACACAGCTACACATGCATGCAGCCATTTGTAATTGCTTTATCAATATGAGCTTTGCTGACCATTTTAAATCCAACCTATGCCTTAAAACAGGTAGCGTACGTGCTCAGAAGACAAATACTCACTTGAGCAGGAAAATATAAGACCAATTCAACAGAGCAGATCATACATTTTTAACCTCATAGCACGGCAGGAAAATGCTTTAAACCTGTAGCAAGTCAATGAGAAATCTTCCCTACTGGTAAGCACAATAGCAGCCATCCATTTCAATAGAAGTTTATCAGCAGTGAAACCTGACCGAGATAAATGACGAAGCTGTTGAGCCACAGCCTGCTTCTGCCTGCTGCAGGCTGCCAGATAAAATGGGAACAAAAGCTCCCTGCTGTACCCCCTACCAGTCTCCATTAACCCCTGCTGATGCTTTATTATCGTCTGGGGGCTCCAGAACAGCATAGCATGAATCAGTGTGTCAAAAATAAATAATAAAATCTCATGTGTAGCACAAACAAACCAGAAACATAACTTGCAAGAAACATTCATTTGGTAGCGCTACAATTAAATAATAGTTCTGAGGAATTCCACTGATTAGGAAGAAAAAAAAAATAAAAAAAAAGCACAAAGTACATAAAATTATGTATGAAAAACTACTTAAAAGCAACACAGTATACAAACATGTTTCTCCTGCTTTTTCTACACACCCTACCTCCCCTCCCCCATGTCAAATCTATACAAACACATACAAGCAAAGCAGGGATGAGGCACATATTCTGATTTCTTCATGTCCAATTACAAGTTTCATCTTTTGATCCTGTAAAAATATCCTCTTTGTTGCACCCTCTCCAGAGTACATTCACCAAATACAAGTTTAAAACATTTACTGAAGGTCAAAATATCTTCAACTAAACTGATAAAAAAAAATGGATGAGAAGGGCAGGGAAAGTGTTACAAATCTCCTCAGGATTCATGGTTGCCATAGGAGAAAGGCAGTGGAAGGAAAAGCAAAGACTTGAAATGTTCAGTAATATTTTAGCTATCACAGATTCAGATAAGGACATTGCAGCCTGAGACTTCTGTAGCCTTACCATAAGAAAATCAATCTCCCATAAAATATTATATAGAGGCCACATGAAATTCTAGCAAAAATTCACTAAGATTCATTGGTAAAGAAACTCACTACCACCACTTTTGCATTACATAACACATTAGAGGGGGGGAAAAAACCCAACTACTTTAGACTGAACCATTCTCTGGGATGAACACCCTTTCTTCATCCTATAAAGCCTTTCCATGCTTTAACTACAGAAGTTGAACTGAACTTACACTCTGATCTATCCCTATCAAAGGTCATTGATTTTCATCACATTTCTGCCCCTCTAAAGTGCAGTTCGCAAGCAGCAATATTACATCCAAGGAAGTTTTTCCTACAGCTAATGCAACAAGCTAGTATAGTAAAGAATTCTCAAAGCCTCAAGGAATAGAATGGTCTTAACATAGGAAAAGAAGCTGTATAGGTTCAGTCCAAAGGTCCACCCAACCCCATGCCCTTTCTCGGACAATAATCAAAACTTTATACTTAGAGAACAGCATAACAAAGCAAATACAAACTGAAACTTTTCAAAAAGACTCTTTCCTTCTACACCAACTTACAATTCAGTGTTTTTTTTAATCAGAAGGCAATTCTATTTTCTAGTAAACTGCACTAGAATTGCCTTCAGGAGACTTCTCCAGCCTCCCCAGTAACACAGGTAAACTTGTAACATCCACAAACATTTCTACACTTTACCATCAACTGTTCAAAGAACCACTCGCTTTTGTTTGTTCTGCTCCCATGCCTGCCAGTATTATTTAAAAATGCCAATTTATTCTGTCAGAAAAAGTGTGTGAGGGGAAGTCCTGGTCACCTTAAACATGATTTTCCTGATTTTTTAGATCTGTCTCATACCCTTAAATTAACACTGTCTGTAATTTAAAAAAAAAAAAAAACACAAAAACAAAATACTGAAACAAACCCACAAAAGGCCCCAAACCTGTGACCCCAAATTCTCAAAATCACTCAAAATCCAAACACACTAAAAAAAATCACCCATAAAAACAGTAGGAGAATGTCTTCTCTGTCACTTTAAAGGGTTTAGACCATTTTTTTCAAGACTTTCTGCACAATGACATGAGTTAACATTAGCTTTTTCTAAAAAGCAGCAGCAATGTAATTGTAATCTTGGGAGCCTCATTGGAAAAAAATAACTAGTAATTCTGCAACTTTAAGAGAATAAATCTTCTCTGATGCCATGCATAGATATTACATGACAACCTAGAACAAACTCATTCCACTGGATCACATTGGTTTAAAAACAATGAAATGGAAACTGTCCCAGAAGATGTTGTGCCAGATTAGATCTCTTCTGTCCTGCCACAAACACAGTAATGTTGGCAAAAACATTTTATCATGTGTCCTGGCCCATTTGACAGAATTGCAGCAGTGCTCATGCCTGATCTAGATGAAAATTTCTATCACAAACTGATCCAGCACTGAACAGAATCATTACTAATGAATATGGAACCAAGGTCTGAGAAAGACTGAAGTGCATAAAAAAACCCTCAGTGTTTTGGCAGGCATGAGAGTGGAGAATGCCCAACTTCTCTTTTGCAAAATACACTCAATTCTAACACGGTATCAGTGTTGAAGTGCTCAATCTGTTATAAATAAATCTCTAAGTAGAGCCAAGACTCTTTTTCCCTTCTTTTCTCAGAGATGGTATAATATTAGGCAAATTGCAGACTATAAATCCTGTTTTCAGGACAACAAAAACTGGGCTCCCTGTGGATCCTCAGAGCAGTGCTTCAAAGTAACTCACCTTGCAGGACTGAAGTTAGTTTGACTCTGAAAGAGAACAGTTCCATGACTTTCCAGTGCAAGACTGTAACTCCTCATTGACTTATGTGAAGTTATAAATACACAAAACAACTTCATAAGGCCAGAGAAGATACCATGCCTAATATCACAAGGTCTGAAAACTATCTGCAATGGTAAGGAATCGTTAAGGAAAACTATAATTCATCAAAAGAAAGGAAGGGCAACCAGGATATAGCAAAGGTAGATGGTGCTACCATGCACCAGGTAGTAGCCAGGTCTACTGCTTCCCAGACGTCTCCTGCTTCTGCCTTTGGATAGCAGCTGAACATTAGCTGATACACTTTTTTTCCTCAAAGACTGATGAAGAGACAATAAATGCCAAGATTATTCCACAATTGTTATACAACAAAATAAACACAAGATTTTAAACGTGGAAGAGAAGGAAAATGGTGCTTTTCCCCTCTCATTTAAAAGTTTAATCAGCACATACCAGAACGAGAAGAAAAAAATCTATCCCCTCGCTGAACCCTAATAAAACAAAGGAGATGCAAAGTATCGAGGGATCTGTGGGAGTACAAATAATTCCATGCGAAATGAGACTTATTTCTTTAAAATATGTTCTACTAGCATCTAAGCTCGGCAGCACAAAGAACGAAAGATAAAGCCTTCTAACCAATAAACATTACTCCCTGTAAAAGTTTTTTTTTTCCCTGATGACCTAAGAATTTAATTATTTAAGAAATCCTTATCATACATTCTGGGATCTACTACAAGGATATTATTTTCATTTTACACGCAGAAAAATGAGGGAAGAATACTGAGCAACTTGCTCAAAGACTGAGAAGAAACAAAATTGTTTCTTAAAGCATAAATCAACCATTCTCCCATCACCCTTTTGGGCTGTATCAGAATTTGAACACCTGGAAAAGTAGAGTAACTACATCTAATAACTCCATGGAAAGAAAAATGCAGATGCAATCACAAACCTCTATTTTGTCTGTTTTGGCATCTCCCCAGTATATTTTGCTTTCTGCATAATCCAATGCCAGTCCATTTGGCCAGCCAAGCGAAGTATTCACCAGCACAATTCGGTCTGAGCCATCTAATGCTGCCCTCTCGATCTTTGGGATTTCTCCCCAGTCAGTCCAGTACATGTACCTGCAAAGGAAACAAAATCTTAAGAACTCTTATTAATCCAAACCTTCAATATTCAAAAAGCTTCTTCTGGACTACTGTTCCCTGAAACCACATTGCACACAGAGAAGCACATTCCTAAACCAAATGTATTTTCCTCACCTAAGCAAGGAAGCTCAAACCATTTGGAAAGCACTGATGTGTAAACACACCGCCCCTTTATACCAAACTCCTGTTGTTAGTTTGCTCAGTCAGAAAACACAAGTAGTGCTATTAGCTACAATGAGCAAACAAATCCACACTTCCCCAAAAACATTTTTGAACAGGAGAATAAAACACAAACACATATGATGACCCAACTGGCCAAAATAGAATAGTAGTCCCTGTGCCTCAGAGCCTGAACTTCCAAAGAATCCCAGTGTTTTAATTTTGAAGTCTCGGAAGTTCATCATTGCATCCCATTATCTGCACACAGGTAGACCAAGATATCTTCTTTATGTGACTAATACGTAAAAAACCACTGATGAACAGCTCCTCACCCAACCATTGGATCCAGAACAATAGCTCTGGGTTCTTCCAGGTCTTCGGATATCAAGATTTTTCTCATGGTCCCATTAAGCCTCGTAACTTCAATACGGTCTGTGCCAGTGTCAGTCCAGTAGAGATTCCGAGCAACCCAGTCCACAGCAATGCCATCCGGATGTGCGATCTGTGCTGTGACGACAAACTGACTGCCTGAGCCGTCAATGAACGAGCGGCGGATGGCCCTAACTTCATCGTCGGTCCAATAGATGTATCCTTCCAGAGGATCAAAGTCAATGGCAATAGCATGGCGGATGTCCTCAAGTGGCAGAACAATGTCTGTAAAATCCGGGGTGTCTAAGGAAATTCGCCTCAAATCTGTCCGGCGGGCCAGAAGCAGCAGTTCAGTGGCACCTACACAAGCAAGGTGAAAAGCACAACCATCTTGAAACCTGATTCCATACCATTTGGTGCAAGCTAGTCTAGCTACCTTGATTTCACAGGACCTAACCAAATCAGTGGGCAGCAGCTGAAAATTCCACTCAAAGGCTTCAAACATGAGGTTATTCTTCTGCAGAACATGACAGATGTCTTTACAGAGAAAACTCAGTGGTCACTTCCTTGTCCAAAATATATTACATTGGACATGTTTTCTATCCATTTCATTCCCTCCAAAGATGCTGAAGTAGATATGCAGTGACTATGTTGCTATTTTATGCAAATCAACAGATGGCCTGCAGCCTCTTAGATGAAAAATTAATTACATAAATAATTTACTGACTGTTTGCTGTTGTTGGCAGAGGGGACAACCATGACAAACAAGCTGCATGTTTCAACAACATCCTTCGAAGGTGAAAACATGTAACATGGAACACCACAAGT
The DNA here is from genome assembly GCF_028858725.1 of Colius striatus. NCBI lineage: Eukaryota > Metazoa > Chordata > Aves > Coliiformes > Coliidae > Colius > Colius striatus. The sequence goes on from NC_084759.1 coordinate 128,791,818, forward strand.
AAATGTCCTTTGAGTAACTTTGGAGGAATTACATTTGGGAACTGACAACTGTCCAGTGACCATACAGAGCAGGAGGGCTGTCAGCTTCTCCCATATTCATTGAGAACAAGTTTATTGAAGACAGGAAGATAAATAAGTGTGTCTTATAAAGCCACTTCGAGTTGAAATGTACAAAAGCCTTGCTGGATTTTATGTCAAAAGTCAGAACCGCAAGAAAGAACTAAGATCAGTTTGCACTGCAGATGTTTTCACACGGGACAACACAAACTGCTTAATGGTATACATGCTGGGCATTAGATCAATGACAGGTGTACTTATTGTCTATTCTAATTCATTCTCATTTCATTTTCACATCCAGTGTCACTATATTTCAATGTAATGAAGGATAAACAACCACCACACCCCATTCCAATTAAATTGGCTTATCAGTTTGGAGTCTCAGGGAGATAAAAACAGCTCAGGCCTCAGGGAAGCCTGAGCTAAGGTGAAAAATGTGTGCATCCTAAATGCAGGGAAGGTATGTTGTAATGGCTCTCATCAAACAGTGATGGGAAAGGGTTTGTCAGGAAATGATGCAGGTGTGAGGACAGACAGAGGAGAAAGGGAGAAAGCATTGGTGGGCTAGGAAAATAAATGCATAAATGTTGCAGTTAAACAGAGATATCATCCAAGCCACACTCTGTCCATGTCTTGATCTTGATCTTACAGAGGTATAAGGGTTAGAAGACTGAAAGAGCAACAACTACAGCAAGTAACTTCCTGATGAAAAAACAATTTTGGTGTCTAATGCCAAATTTCTTTTTCAAAAAGCTGGTAATTGTTTTTAGTGGTACATGAGACCTCATTTGCATGCCAAACTTTGGAGAGATGCCAAAGCAGCCATTACTTCATTTACAGCAAGTTTAACACATCAAAAACATCTAAAATACCTTCACAGTGCTGCAAGAAACATCATCTTTCAGCAACTGAAGCTGAGAATATTATTACAAGTGTTCCTGACTGGTAGTAGTCCAGGATGGATTAAGATCAGCTTTGAGATCGTTCTGACCTCAAACACCATGTGTTCAGAAACACATGTACACACTACTAAATTGTTCTTCAAGTTAATAGCTCTTATGCATTAATTAATATCAGGAAGAGGGAACCTGTAATTACATGTCTATGCATCCTTCAAAATAATGTAAAACATGTGACAGAAAATGTAAAACAGGCACGTTAGTAATTATTTTTTTAATTACCGAGCAACTAATTCTGTCACAGCAGTCTACGTGTATGTCTGTGTGTATTCCTAGTATCTCCTTACCAACTTCATAGTTGTTTATCAAACTTATCTTTTAAACAAAACTACGAAAATTATGCTAAGAAATAAAACTTTTTTCTCTTTATCTTTTAAAACTGCACTAACCTCTGATTTCTAAACAATTAGAAAGCTATAGTTAGTCTAGCATATACAGAAAAAGTGTAAGGTATAATTAAAAATGTGTGTGCTGTGGCTGAAGTCAACAGTTATTTTCAAGAATGAATGCCAGGTCCCTAGACTCAGATGCGAGCAACTATGCCTCTGCTGAAATTCACCCTTAAAACTGACCAACTGACCTTCCAATTCTTCTTAAAGACCACTCAATTCCAACAGCTTCAGTACCTTACTTTCAGGGCTGCAACATTGTTCCTTAGTAAAATAACCCACTGTGTCTGAGCTTTAATTCAGCATGGGGAAACGAGTGGCTTTCAGCTAATCCGTGTTGCACTCTGAATTTCTGAACTAAGAATTTCATGGTCTATCTAGGGACTTGGCTAACATTCCAGTCTCCAATCAAACACTGCCCACCACCCCTCCGATCAAGCAATAAAAAGGTTCAAGCTCACTTTAGAGCTATTACCCGCCCATCTGCAAACATACCTCAGCTGTTCAGTCAGATCACTAGCAATAAGAGCCAAGAGAACATCAGAAGAAAGAAACTGACTGAGAAACACCTCAAGGTAGGCTGAGGGAAAGATCACCCTGAATGCTTTCAGGCTTGTCCTGAAAATAGCAAAATAAGTCCACACTTATGGACTGATCCCATCACCACCTTGATAGCAGCCAAGGAAAAAACATGGTCTCAAAACTAGAACATATGATTTGCTCTCGTGGCAAATGCCGGCTATCCAATGTTTATCTGCCAAGACACTGATCACTCAGTCAGAAGACTGCTCAGGGTCTTCAAGGTTGCCAGGATATAACAGAGTCAATCAATTTTGTTCACTTCTATTAAAAAATCCAGTTACAATAAAAAAGCTAAACTGCAACTGCAGGACTGAGACTTCTTCATTCAGTCTTTCCAAGAAAAACTCTGCTTCTATTGATGAGCATGATGGATATGGAATCATAAGGGAAAGGCAGGAAAAGACAATGCGGGTTGCATGCCAGGAAAACTGACAGATCAGAGCTCTGCTCTGATCTCAGCATGCATATGCAGACCTGACTGCACACTGAAGGTCAAAGTGGCCTAGATGAATACACAGGGTACTTGGAGCAGAGTTTACTGCCTCTGCTGCTACCTTCTCTGTAAGTACTGGCAATTCCAACTTGACCCAAGACAAATATGCCTGTAGACACAAGTGTATCTTGAGCATAGTGCTGGGTTTAGGAGCACAGACCACCAGGTACGCTGGGGTGTGTGCTCATAGCTTTCAAGCCACAGCGTGCAAAGTCCTCATGTGAACACTTGCAGGCAAAGTGAGAATACATTTGTCTCATATTTAAAGTCAGATCCTTCTGCCTACCTCCCGTGCTCTCTCCCACACAATCCCAAGCAATCTGTAACTTATTTATAAAGAAACTCTCTCCAAAACTATTCAAATTGAGGATCAAGCTCAAGATTCTATTTAGCAGTGCCTCCAGTCATGGGGTTTTTATAATAGTTAGGAATTTTTCTAAAATCAAGTCCCTTACTTAAGATGTCTAAATATGGACATAAAAGCTTTACTCCAGACTTACTTTTGAGAGCTTTAGCCTACTTTTATTAAGCACTTTGAAAGCTGGGATTACAAGCTCATGGATGGTGCATTACATTAGTCTTGGAGCTAATACTTTTCTGAAAAAGTCACTATTAAAAACCAAAATAGTTTAAATCTATGTGCTAGCTGAAGTCAAGGGAAGGGAGAGAAAAAGCAAAACAGAGCAAGCATGCAGATACAGAGCTTTAAAGTCCAATGCCTAATGCTCCGCTACCAATTAATTACATCTTCCCAATGACATGCAGGCCTCAGTCATTTGGAAGTTATTGAACTTTAAAACCATCAGTGGTTGCTGAGGCTAGCACAGCTACACAGACACATGCTCAGGAATTCATACATAAGAAGTGCTAGACCTAGGACATGTATAACACATTTTCTGTATCTGAAAAATCAAGATTAATACATGCTCAGTATCATTACCACACGTTTAACAAATATTTCTTTCCTAAATGTGTTCCCCTAGTTGTAATTATAGTTAGACACTCCCTAATATTACAATACAAACAAGACAAGCTCAATTGTAAAGCTACAAAGGCATAAGCACATGTATCTGAAATGAACCAAACGTTTTTTTTTTTTTTTTCTTTTAGAAGAAATGAAAGAATTAGGGTGTTAAATCGATTTCTGCAGTCAAATCCAGACTCTGGTTGTTCCTGACAAAGCAAAATAGCCACTGGGCACCCCTAAATTGCAGAAGAAAGTCTCAATTTCTGATTACTGCCTCTAGGCCTATGAGAGGAATAGGATGTGAGTGTCCATGGGTAAAAGAAAGACTTTTGTTTTTTTCCTGGAAGCGAATAGAATGGCCAAAGCAAGGTTGAAATGAAAGATTGAAAAAGGTGCATTTCTTCATGAGGAAACTCACATCTCCCTGCTCAGCTAATGTCTTTATTGCTTTTCTCAGTATACAGATCTGTATTGGTAGCAGCAAATGCAAGAAATTAGTAAAATTCACTGCAGGCAATGACAGAGCTGAGTCCAAGGGCAGAGAGATCTTTGAGCAGTAATAAGAATGTAAGTTCAATGACAAACTCTTAAAACAAACCTACATTTTCTTATAAAAACAGGTATCAGACAGGACATTTAAATATAGCGCTGAAACTCAGAACAGTAATGCCAATAGTATTGACAAAGAGAGATCTCAGTATGTACTGAAGAAGAGGACAGTAAATTAGCAAGAGTACAATAAAAGGAGGTAAAAGCTCTCTGGTAGAGGCACCTAGCTATTCAGACAGGCCTCTGCTTCAGACATTATGGCCAAGGAATAGCTTGCTGTGAAAACTGCTTATTCTGTCTGTCTTTTCTTTGAAGGATGAGGATTTATGAACTTTCTTATAGGCAAAGGAAGAGCCAAGAGCTTGCTAAAAGCTCAAATGTCAGCTATTTAACTGCTTTGTTTTGTAAAAGGAATAGAAATAAAGACATGAACAACCAGTCAGTATTATCAGTCATTAGAAAAATAGTGAATTTTATTCCAAGTTACCTCTTTTTCCTGAAATGCTATGGAGAACTATTTCTAAATGAGACAGGGGTGGGTGGTATATTCATAGCTCTCACAAGAACCAACTCCTTTAAGGTGTGACCGAAAAACCCCTACAAAAAACGGAGAAACTAACAGTGGGAGAAAGGGGAGGGAGAAAAAGATTTCCTATAAACCAAGATTATTCAAAAATGCTAGGTTGCCATGGAAACTACTCAGGGAGGGTCAGCCAGCCTCACCTTTGGCTGCAAGGATCATCTGTCAGTGCCAAAGCACTGCAAACACCACAAACACACACTCAAAATTCATCTGTCAAAATCTTTCCAGTCCAGGCCCGTGCTCTCAACAATGCAGCATGAAATGAAGTTCTCTCTCCAAAGAGACTCATTTCCGTATGAAACAATTTGGTTTAGGAACCAATCTGATTTTATGCTACTGCTAGAAGACAAAACCATCTTAAAGAGGAGAAAGTCTTGGCCTCATTTTTCACCTTCCTTCACCTGTAAGTCACCCTTCCTTCCCTCCCTCCTTCCTTCCTTCCTTCCTTCCTCCACAGTCATGTACATATTCTAATTGCCAATGGAGATTTAATCACTCAGCATTTTAGCCTTATAGATGTATACTGAAATGACTGAAGGTAAAAATCTTGAGTTCTCAGGGTTCAGCTCTACTTTCACAGCAGAAATATTAAACAGGCAAGGTCCAAGGGAAAACATCCGACCTGAGAAAGCTGAACTTTAACTGAACCCCATACACCACACACTTGAAAAAGAAAATAAGTTTACTTCCCCAGGGTCACTGGGTAGCCTAAGAAAGGAAGACAACACACAAACGTATAGATTTACATCTCTAAACCTGGTCTGTGGCTAGTCTGGCTCTATTCAACTGCCATACTCTCTCCTCTTCCCTGAATCAATGATTGCAGCCTTCACAATTACAAGAAAAAGTTCCAGTGAATCTTTGCCTTTGACGAAGTCTGGGAAGCAGGAGGTAACTCACAAAAGCCCTAAGACTACCACCCCCATCTCTCCTCAGTGACAGGAGCGAAAAAACAGTCAAAACCATTTCATAACTTTGAGATAAGGTCAGCTCTAAATGCTGAACCTGAGGCTCCCTCACACTGCTCCCAGAAGTCATCTGAGCACAGGACCATCAAAATTTAGCAAAATAAAGAGATCTGATAAACAGTTTGCCAAGGTTGTTTCACTGTGGTTATGTGATAACTTGTTTCTAAGTCCAAGAAGCAGTGGTAAGCAATACTCACTGAACTAAATAAACATGGAACCAATTTTCTCCTCAACTCTCCACACATTTTTCTTCTTGAAAAGGGAGAGGCAGTGTGTTTTGGAAAGATCCATAGCAGAAAGGTGGTTAAAAATGCAACATTATACTGACAAGCACAAGATAAATAAATGCTCTTGTGTAATGTTTTTGCATATAGATGGACAACAAGCTGTAATAAGTTGGTTAGCAGAATTTCTGATAAACTGAGAGCTATATTTTGTGAGTCAAAAATGCTTTATGGCTGACTGGAAACACACGTTTTGGCTTCTCGTGTTCACCAGATGGGAGAAAAGACCAACAGTTACAAATTCTGAGACATAAGGGATGGCTAAAAAAATGAACTGATGGTTTTGAGTATCTCTACATTAAAAATTTAAGTCCTTTTAATATGTGTTTAGAATGTTCTCAAATATTATCCCTCTACTTGCCTTTGGTAATTTACTTGGATACACTAGAAAGGTGCCATTCAGCACTTCAGCAGCTAACCTGAGTGGTAGGTTGCTTCCATGAGGACATGGGGCAGTGAAGTGGACACTGTGTGATACAGTGGCCTGTTCCTTGGAACACAGCATGTGGGGACCAAAAAGATAAACCCCCTTTTGCCTGAAAGTCCCCAGCTCAGTTTCTATTAGCAGTAAGTCAACAGGAAGCAATTTCTCTCTCCTCATCTCTCCAGGGCTTGTTCCAACTATCCTTAAGAGTCCTTCAGCCTATGTTGCCTTACCTTTCTGCCTCTGCTTGGCAAGTTCTCACCTCACCACTCCGTGTCTCCCTCAAGGACTTTATGTGCAGCTCTGCTTCTGGAAAAATGTCTGCATTTGGTAACAAATGCTTTAGCTATCTGCTGCTACTAAGGAGTTAGCTGTGCATATCAAGTATTTTTTTAAAAGCACACGAATTGGTGTCACATTTTCACTAAATGTGACCAACTCATAGCAGTATTATTAAAGTTTGTTCCTTGTACTGTCAGAACTGGAAGAAAAACATTTTGTGCATGCATTGGTAAATTCATACAATCCTGCAAGGATAAATTGGGAGATGCTTTTGAATTTTTCACATAAAAGCAGCAATTTATTTTAACAAGGTTCACACAGGCACAAAATGTCACACAAAAATAATCAGCAGAAAGCATGAAATAGCACAAAATTAAAGGAAACACTGAGCAATAGCTGACAAGCCTAGAATAATTTTTAAAATATAAAATGACAACTTAAAAATTATTTCTCTATTATTTCTGTATACATTTTATTTAACGTATTCACGGTAAGTTCTGCTGTATGTTTCTCATTCTTCATCCTTTGTCATAGAGAGATGATCTGCAAAAGATGGCTCTTTATGACCATTTTAATTGTCTCCCCGTGTTTATTTTGATCCTGTTAATGCACTACAGTAACCACAGCACAACATCAACAAGATCTATACTTAGAAAATATAACAATTTAAAATCACACACATTAGCCCATACACTACAAGCAGTTTTGGGTGAGCAGCCCTTGCTCACATCTTGAGTTTTAAGACTGAAACACTTTCACCATCTCTAAAAACATGCCATTCTTTTCAGTTCCTCCATACAGATGTAGGTGCTTAACTTTATGCATGTGAACTGAAAGAGATTCTAGGTGAACATGTGTATAATAAATAGTCATCAGATCTTAAAAAAATATACTTGTATTTATTGTACAACTCTATTAGCCAAACACTAATTCATGAACGATAACGTTCAAAACTTTTCAGAGTCAGCAGAGGAGGGAGGCATCATTTTCTCTAAGAAAAGGGAACAATAGAGCCCCCAAAATCTTGCAAGGAACTAGTGATGGAACCACAACTTAAATTTTTTAACTGGAGGTAACCTGGTCTTCAGATATGAGACTATTTTATGAAAAGTAGAGAGTATTTTCCCATCACTTCCATCTGTACTGCAAAAGCATGCATGATTTCACAATTTGCCACCCCTAATGAGCACTATACAGTGAAGACGGAAGAACCCCTTTCCCTCCAAAAACTACTTTGTGCTTAATCTAAAAGGATTTTTAAAAACAAAGCCTACCATCTTTGCAGGTCTTTCCATTCTCAAGAAGTTTCACCCCAGTGGGACATGCACACTGATAAGAGGGCTTGGCAGGAGACATCAAACACAAGTGGGAGCAGCCACCATTATTAATTCCACATGGGTTTGTAGCTGTTAAACATAAATCACACAGATTAATGCTTCTGATAACGAATGACCTCATCTTGTGTTAAGACACATACAGTGTTTGAGTGGTAGAATCAGTGGCAGCAACACAGATTAAAGAAGGAAATGATAAACACAGAATAAGGAAAAATTAATTCCAAGTGTTGAGCAGTGAGGTATTTATGGTACCAAAATGCATGGATATTTCCTTTCCCGGGGAAGTAGCACTTAAATCTAAACAAGAACCTTGTTTCAGTTGTGCTACTCTCATTTTCACAAATTATTCAGCATGTCGATGATAAAAGTATCGTAGGTTACATAAATAAAAAACAAATGCAAACACAGTAAATTAACACAATGGTTAAGTTAGTGATTATTACACGGAGCTAGTTCTGCTTAGTATCATCTGCAAAATGAACACTACTTTCCATTCAGGAACTACTACTTGGAAAAAAAATAAAAATACCACATTGCCTACAGTTATGGCACACGAAACAGAAAAAGGAATACAGCAAGAGGATAAATGTAGTAGGCAGGAAAAGAAGCAAGACATGGGTTTTTACACTTAAATAAACAATGTAGAGAATGTTTGGTTTCTCTTTGGGTCTTCTCACAATCTCCGCATTGGAAAAATTGTGTAACAACGCAAGCAAATCCACCCGCTGCCATAGAGAAAAACTAATTAAGATTTTTGCAAATCAGTTCCAATTCATATTTAAAAAAAGAAAGCAAGACAGCTTACCATTTGGCTGCCTCTTTTGGCTGAAAGCGTGGATATCCATGGGAGAGAAGATGTTGGAATGTATTTCACGCAGGTTCTCCCCAGAGTACTTGCTGCAGGCCAAGATTGAATGTGTGTTCCAGTCAGTCCAGTACAACATGTCCCCAAACAGCGTCAAAGCAAAAGGATGTGGAAGGGAGCCTTTAACCACTGCTTGCCTAATGGAGTACAAGGAAGAAAATGAATGCTCAAACACAATTCATGCTACGGTTTTTCTTGAACATAGCTTTAGTGAAAAGAAGGTTTACACTGTAAGTACTGTCGATCAGAACTTCTTAATTGTTTAGAGAGAACAAACACAGTACATCCACTTTGGGAAATGATACGTAGGAACAACACAGGAGTCTTATTTCCAGGCAGCCTACTGATGCTGAGATCGCCAAGAGATGCCAACTGAAACCCTTACTTAAGTTTCTAGCTGTTCCTAGCACCTTTTGACACTCAATACTTATGGGGCTCTATGTCATCATGTGCAAGTGAGGAGAATGCCAGCTGGTTCTAAGCAAGCCTGACTGCTACCTGCTGATTTATGACTGCCATCATCTGCCTCAGAAGACTTCAAACTGAGACACCACTTGGTCATTTAGCAGTCCATCCACCTCTTCCAGTTTTGCTCTTTTGAGCCATCAGAAAAATATTCTCACAGCAAATAGTTTCACTATAAAGAAATCCTTATTTTTCATCATTTGTTATTATGATAATTACTATGCTATTATTTTTATTATAAGAGCTGCCATTAAATAGAGTTCTACTGATCTGCCATGGTAATGGTATCATTTCTGAGAAAACTGGGTCACCGCCTGTCTCCAGGTTCAGAAACAAAATTATGGAGTATACCCATATATTTTATGTACATATACAAACACATGCTCATTAGCCATCACAAAAATGCAGCACAAACATTACTGAAGACAGTTTTTCCAGGTTCCTGTGATGTTGAAACTAATTATCTGTATCCAGCTTCTTCAGAACTGGAATTAAGTAGTTCAGTTCTTAAGGAGTTACTTTACTCAATCATAGAAAAACTTAGAACAGATGGGACACTGAAGGTCATCTGGACCAACATCTTACTGAGATCAGGGACACACAAGCATTTTTTTTCCCCATCCCCTTTCTTTTTAACTGTGTGGGTGCACATGTGCATGTAAGAACACAAGCTCTCACTTCGTAGTAGAGATCACCATCCCTCTCCCAGACCAAAAGCATAAGGGATTGACACACAGTTCTACCACTCATTCAGTATAGGGTACACCATGAACATCAGCCTTTCAATTTTCTGTTTGTAGGGAAGAGAGTCGTTATCTGTATATTTACTGAGAAAACATCCCTGTATTGCATGTATCAGTTTTGTAAAAAATTTGGCAACTGAAGTGGTTTAGTAGAGGACAAAAATACTCTTCTTTTCCAAATATTTTCTGTTAAAATATAACAGAAGAGCATATTAGAATAAGAAACTTGAAGGTATCTTCTGCCAGTGATTCTGAGTACAAAGAGACTGAAGTCATTACCGCTGTTTCACCTTAGCTTCTAGAAAATGATGCATTATCTTTAAAGCATCTATTTTTTTTCTGCTCTGGAGAGAAACACATACATTCCCTTACTTATCACTCCAATGTTCCAATTCTACACCAAACAAAAATTTTCTATTTCTTGATATTTTGCACTCAAAAGTAGGACATATTATCTTCTTTCTTATCTCCATCTGGAGTCACGTATACATTTGCTTCTAATTAAATGCACCAAACAAGCACCTCACAAATTATTATTGTAATATAATTAACAGCTGTAAACTACCAGTCAAACAGTGAAGCCAGAGGGACACAAAACACTCTTATACCAAGGAACAAAGGCATTCTAATTCTGCAAACATTTTGACCTGATCCACTCTCAAACACTAAATGTCTTCAGATTAGTATAATTTTTGTTTCCAGCATATCAAGTCTTTATGACAAACTTACTACATTTGTCATATGAGACAGAAGCAATAAAAATCCAAAGGTCTCAAAGACACCACTCCCATGTATGAGGGAAACCGCACTTGTCTGAAGCATTCTGCCTATCTTGCAATTTACTTTAAAAAAAAACTCCAAACACCCAGAGGATTTTTAAATGCCACTAGTACCCAACACTCCTGGTGGGAACAAATGTTTGAACACAACAGACACTGTTAAACATCCCCAACTTTCAGACAACTATCTCTTTGTACGACAACATGTACAGCCAAACGTGACCCTTATTTAAACCAGGCCTTATCTGGAGAGATTCAGGAGCACTTCATTTGACTGCACCATCAGCCACAACCTTGAAAAATTACTATTAGACTTGTATGATTTTTCTATGCAGATATAAGGTACTGTCACATGAAAATGGCTTTGGGTTCCAATATAACAGCATCTAATTCTGGCATCTCATTCTGCAGGGGTGTTGGAATAGATGATCTATAAAAGGCCCCTCAAACCCCTATTATTTTATTATTCTATGATTACCAGTAACCGATACTCCATACATTCCCTGTTGCCATTACCAGGTGATAGCTCACTTCATCAAAACAAGCGGGACTATTTTTCCCCTTCAAACACACTCTTACAGGCCACTCTTTCAGCTTTGCCTAACAGCAACCGCATGATGTGCTCAGTACAGAAGCAGTGTCCGAGTTGCACTAAATGGGCTTCCACAGGCTAATGAGGAGGGGAGGGAAAGGGCTAGAGGGCCAAGGTGCTAAAATACAGGAAAAGGAAGAGGAGAAGGAGAAAGAAATGTCCTTCTGATGGCTGCCACGAAACAGTTAACGCTTTAACACGACCTGCAGTAGGAAATGCAGAGCTCTGATTTTGGTGGGTGAGAGGAGCCGTCCCAACTTCTGCCTCAAACAATTATTTAATAAATATATCCAGGTAAATGAAGAAGACCAGAATGTCACCTGTAGCACTCAACTGCTGTGCACAGTTGACAGGAGCAGGTACTTCTCACCTGCAGTGTATTCCACCAGCATGCATGCGGAGTCAGGAACAGCTGGGTCTTCACGTTTCTGGCTTTGGTACCAAGGCATGGTGCTGCAGGTGTAATTGGACCAACACAGCCTGGCAGCACTTTAATTGCAACTACCTCCATCTCTACATTATCAGCCCAGGCCTGATTAGAACAAGCCATACAACAGCAAAAAGTACCACATGCTATTATTCTTAACTAACCTCTTCGGTTCCTTCAAACTGCTGTACTCATATTATTAGTCTAGTTAAAAACAGACACCAGAGATGATGAGAAACTCCAAGACAGGGATGAGGAATAATGTTATTCGTGCAGAAGACATCTCTAGGGCTTCAGCAACATGCAAATTGGCTACATATTAGATGGCACTAAGAACATACTAACTTTAATAATCTTCACTAGGCCAGGCATATAATCACACAAATTTGCCTTAATCTTGATGGGAACTGACAGTTTAAGTGTCACTATCTCTACTCTGTTCAGTTGACTGGGAAGGAAATGCAGAAGGGGATAGAGAAGGAAGGTGGGAAGAGAGAAAACAAGCAGTTTCCATAGAAATTAGATTCTTTCTGTGCTGCATATCATAATTTCCTAAGTACAACTACTTACAGTATCATCATGGTAGTCAGAGATGCAATTACAATAAAAAGTTATTACATTAAAGAGTTTTTTACTGCCTGAAGAAAATGTAGGTTCAATTCAAATACATGCATTTTTGTTGCATTCTTATTCTGTTAGAGAGCTCTGTGAAATACTTTGCAAAGATAAAGAAGTAAACAAATAATAAACAAGTTAAAGTAGACATTACAAAAGGGGCTACTTAACTCTGAAATTAAATACATAAATGGAAATTCGTAGACAATCTATCAAGTTTTATACTAACAATGACAAAAAAGCTCCTGCTTCAGGATAATAAGCATTTCAGACAAAGACTAAACTCGCTTGAAATAAAAATTAATAGTAAAAGGATCAAGAAGGATCAATTTTACCTTCATATCCTTTATTACAACCAGGGTTTCCTCAGTCTGCCTTTGTGGTTTTTTCCAACTAATATTAGAATTCAAATCTAAAGCTAGATTATAGCTATGAAATTTAAGAACTCTAACCAAGAAAAAAAAAAAAAGAAATTTAAAATGTTGCGAAATTATTATTTTTTTCACTATAATTTTGACAGATGTTTTATATCCAAGCATAATACCATTTCTCCACAAAAAGAAACAAGTATTTTCTATTAACCAGGTCCTTTCTATTCTGGCTGCATTGCAGTTCTCAAATTTCAAAAAACTGATTAGAATATCTGCAGAAAATTGGAGTACTTTATAGACATCCTGGCCTGTACATCTCTAAACCTTTAACATTCCAGCTTCACAGTAGCAAAACTCCCTTCAAGTGACCTCTGAGGCTGCCTGAGCTCAGTCTCAAGGGTAGAATGGAAGAATTTTCATGTTTATTTTTCAATCCATTTCTCCACATCCCTCTGGAGGATTCTGTACCTATTACCACTTCCTATGCAATCAGACAGTGAAAAAAAAATCTACTGCTGCAGCAATCTTTGCAACTCCATTTCAAATTCCAACTGTGAAGATTGGTAAAAAAATGAAGCTAATTCAGCTTAATACTATACTCTCAATGCTAAAGACTGAATACAAAAGACAAAACATTCAGGCTTTCTCTTATGCCTCTGTAATGGTTTGACATGACAGCCATTTCTGGTAAGGGGGAAGGGGCTGTAAAGACGGCTCTTGTAAGAAGTTCCTCGAAATTCTCCCCAGCTCTGAGCCAGACACACTGCTGGAGCTGAGCCAACTAGATGCCTCCATGATCACTTTTTAAGAAGATGGAAGAGGAGTCTTCTTCCTCCTGTTTCTTCCTTCTTCTGTCTCTTCTTCTCTGGCTGATGGTGGTGCAAGGAGTAGGAAGAGAGAGAAACAACCATGTGGACTCCAAGGTCAGTGAGGAAAGAGAAGAGGAAGTGTGCTGGAGCAGAGACTGCCCTGCATTCTACGGAGAGAACCAGTGAAGCAGTCATCTGTTTGCATTTCTTTAAAGACCCTGCATCAGTGGTAGAGACTAATTTTGATAATGATCCCATACCAGGGACACTACTCATTTTGCTAAAGCTGGCCCCAGACCAGGGGCAGCAGCGACTCATTCTGCTAAGAACCCCAGACCAGGGGCAGCGATTCACTTCATTAAAGGCCCCATGCAAGGGACAGTGACTATGGCCGGAGGAGGCCGTGTCCCGTGGGAGGGACCCAATTACTTCACTACAGATCCCAAGCCAGGGGCAGTGATTTTCTTTATTAAAATTATGACTAGAAGAGGCTGTCCCCCAAGGGAGGGATACTTTATCACTATGGCCGAAGCAGGTCACATCCCGTGGAAGGGACTCAATATTCACAGAAGCTGTAACTGTGGGTAGGAACCCACTACGAAGCAGCTCATTAAACTTATGCCCAGAAGAGGCCTTGTCCTGAAGGAGGGACCTTGTATCTGCAGAAACTGCAACCGTGGCAAAGAACTCACACCAGAGAGATTCACTAAGGACTGCATCCCATGTGAGGGACCCTGTATTGGCAGAAGCTGCAGCTGCTAGGAAAAATCCACACCAGAGAAATTTAAGGACTGTGTCCCAGGGTAGGGACCCCATGTTGGAACACGGGAAGAATGCAAGGAGTCATCCTTCTCTGAGAAGAAAGAAGCAGCAGAGCCGCTCTGTAAGAGACTGACCACATCCCCCATTCCCTACCCCCCTGAGCTCTTGAGGGGGGAGGAGGTACAGATATTGGGAGCAGTGAGCTGGGCCCAGAAAGAAAGGAAGGATGGAGGAGAAAGATCTTAAAGTGCTGGTTGTAATTTTCTACCTTTTTGCTTTTATTCCTTTCTGTTTCTTGTAGAATAAACTTTCCTACTTTCCTCTCTAAGTCCAGTAGTGGAGTCTGTTTTGCCCAGAACTGTAATTGGCAGCGAGCCGTCCTTGCCCTCGTCTTAATGGACAACAACCTTACTAAAGGTCTCATCCAACCCCTACCATTCTATGATTCTATCTTTTTATTCCCATTTCGCTGGGACTTCTGCCATCCTAACGAGGGTGGGGGGTGAATGGGAGGCACCAAGCGAGAGACTGTCATGGTGCTGCTTTGCTAGCTTGAGCCAAACCATGACAGCCTCTAAAATCCACTCACCCAAAGTAAGAAGGGTAAGTTCAGACATATGATGAAAATGAAGGATTAAATCAACCAGCCAGTGACACATTGTGCACACCGGTAACTCAGTTACGCAGCCTGAGGATACAGCAGCACCTGGACAAGAGACCATGCTGAGTAGCTACAGGTAGGCTCATGTCAGTGGGACAGGTTGTGTAGCAGGATGTACATCCACAGCCTGAGCCAGGGAATATCAACCACCATACCAAATGGGTTTTTTGTTATGCAAAAAAAGCAAGCACAGGAACATCTCATGCTTGCTTGATAATATCCACTGATCTGGGATACCTTAATTTCATATAACTAATCCAATTCTCCAACAGTAAGGTGCAGCAACACAATTACATAGAAAATATAAATGAACTTACATTAAGTATACATACATTTACCACTACATTTATTAGCCAAGGATCTCTGTTTCTGTAACTTGGAAAAATGAATACAAGAACCTACTTTTTAGGATATCATTGATCATTGATGGGGGGAAATCAAGAAGGATCAAATATTTTTAGTGTCGGTATACTTCAATTTTGCTTGCTAAATAATTTGGAACAGGCAAATTCTGCCTGCAAAATGTAGAAATTCATTTAGGAGATACTCGTAATTAGCAGCCAAGAAAATCAGAATTTTAAGCAGCCAAAGAACTGGGACAGAAGCATAAAATGCAGTGGACATTCTCATTTGAAGTCCATACTAAACAGGATTTGTTAATGATGGTAAAATGAGCAAGTGCAGCATCTGTACTGTTTTATTCTGGAATAGTGTACAACATTACCCTTTTCTGCTGAATTTTCTTACACAAGCTCATTCAAGAGGGATAAACATCTTTGCTGGCACCTGGGCACTGAATTTCTAATAAGAAAACATATCTACCATCATTTTTTTCTCAAGGAATATTTCCCTGTAAGTAGGCTTGCACCTTTCTTGGATTTTATAATTATGAACAACTATTTAGTTGCCTGTCTTTATACTCCTGAATTTTAGTCATTGCAAGCACAGTAAAGCACTGTAGTAAAGCATCCTGTTATGCCTTGGTCTGCGACTTCATATACACTGGCAAAATTTAACAAGTTAGCATCCAATGACAATACCATAGTTGATAGGAGCTTCCAGGTCTCAAGAGAGGTGAAAGTTTTCTGATTAGTTTATATACATTGAAGAAGTCTTTAAGAGATGTTCATATCTATGATTATTGAATTTTAATCTATTTTCCTTATAAGGCCTTTTTTTTTTAGCCTCTTGATATCAGAAAAACAAAACAGAAAGTTGTTTACACTGCAATTACCACCACACCCTCCTTCATAAAGGACTGAAAATGGAAAGATCCATCTTCTCAACACTGCTTTTACTGCCCGTCATGTTAAACAAAGCATATAACAGACAGGCTTTCACCTAATAATATTTTATAAGACATATTTCTTTCCATTTACAGATTACTTGTTGCCTGAACATTCAGGAGATAGCAGGAATCAAACAGCTTCAACTTTTAACAACTGGAAGTTTAGCAGTGAAGCTGCTGGAAAGATCAGCCACGAAGCACTTACAGGACAAATCTCACCCTGCTTCATCTAACGGTGTGTGGAAGACCAACAGACAACTGCTTAACACCACAAAGATGCCACAAGGACAAGCAGCTCTGGTTCCCTCAGAAGCTTACAAGCTTTCCTCTCCTGCCAACCTAACAAAAACATTCGCCAAGTAAAATTGGAAGGCTAAGTTGGATTTTTACCATGAGCGCTTGTTAAATATTACTATAAAAACACAAGACCAGTTCTAATTACTTGAGAAAGTAAACAGGAAACATGACTTGTGGAATATAATACTGTCTTTTAAAACAAACACATTTTCTCTTTTGCTACTTCTTTAAGCCACGATTGCCATGTGTTGACAGAAAGTATATGTAACAAATCAGAGGTCTAGCAATAACATCTCAAACCTCACCTTCAATGAAAGTCTGAAAAGGTCAACCAAAAGTAAAACTGTGGTTTAAAAATAAAGTAATTCCATAGGTCATTTTTCAGGCAAACACCATCACAACATGCAGTGTAGATGAAAGGCCTCCGAGCTTTCATCTGAAAAGCCTACTCTGGGAAGTAGACTGGGAAGTCATTAGGAAGACATTAGAGGTTTTAGGACTAAGTGTATCAGTAGATTCAGTGACTGAAGAGTGGTCTGTGTGCTTCCTCAAATGAAGCTCTTCTTCCTTTGCTTTCAGAAGGTCTGTGATCCTGAGCTAATCCTGCATTTGCCACCCCATGCAGTGGAAGCAGTTTTGATGACCTGCTCCATTGATCTCTCTGAGCTCATAACTCTGTATTTTGTATTTTTATTTAGAGGCTACAAATATCCAGAGATATGTGACCTAGTTAAACACACAGTTTAAATGTAACACACAGTCAACCAGAGATGTTTTGAAGCTCCACTTTTCGAGTATTTCATTTCAGAACATCTTGGAGAAGAACCAATAAATTCACCCTAGCTAATAATCTAATTAATTTTGCTTTAGTAGATTTCTTGAGCAGTTTTAATTGAGGTACTATTTGTCTTTTTCTCTGGACTGTAATGTGCTGGTGAAGTACTGAAATAGGCTTTACACCATGAACTGGTTCCTCTTCACTGCTTGAGGGTATTACGTATTTTTATCTCATAGAAATATAAAGAGAACACAATAATGTCATATATTGCACATATTACACAAATAATGAAAAAGAAACTCCTCTAAATGCAGGGACACAGTATTTTTAGTGTTTCATCAAATCTGCAACTAATCATCTGACAGAGACATGAGCTGATGCCTGAAAACAGAAACTTGAAAAATCAATGCTCGAGTGCAAACTTAAGACATTCACCTCCTCACAAGAGCTTTCCAGCTTTCTGACAGTTGCTGAAAGTGTGTTTTCTTACAGTGGCCTCAAAACCCATCTCATTAGCACAAACACTTCCTGGGGGACCTTGTAAGTGCATTTCCCTTCAGCCAGTAATGTGTTAACTTATTAATTAGACCTGCTGCTGCAGGGTAAAGGAAGAGAAAATTAATTCAAGAGCTGCCTTAGCAGGCCAACCTATCACGGGTATTCTGCTCACAGGAGAGCTGTCTGCAATTCAGTTTTGTTTAATTAGTCCCACAAAAAGCAACTGTTCACTCTGATAAGCATTGTACGAGAGCTGCAAAAAAACCCACAAAACCATCTCTTCTGTGCACCAATTTAATTTTTTAATTATTACATTCTGACATGAAAAACTGTGCATTTCTTTCTCTTGCTGGCAAACCAAGGGCATTAGTCATCAACTTCTGTGCTCTTCCTCTTTATTCTAATAAGTCCATCACCAATTTTGCTGTAGAGGTTTTCTCATGAAATTATGGCTCTGCCACTGTCATGCTGCTTAGTAGTCTTGATGCAGAGGTTCACCAACTCCAAAGGGAGCTTATCTAGGTCCTGTCCAAAGAGGCGACAAAACAAACTGAAGTCTCCTTTGTTTCTGCCTCTCCATATTCCTCCCATCTGCCTACCGTACTCTTCCACTATTCACACTCCTGCAAGTAAGAAGCAAAGCATACTTGCATATCAATGTAGTTCTCTGACATATAAATCTTTAAATGTTAATTCTTGTGTAGTGCCAGGTACAGAGGCATGATAGACTAGAGGAATGGAGTAACAAAAAAAATTGGACTTCTTAGATTTAGAAATATGCCAAGAATGTTTTCCTTTCAATCATTCCAAATTCTAGACCACAGAGGTCTGAACCTCATTACTTTAATACTGTTAGTGATGTCAATTAAAATCTTTTCCTATTTACATTGTTTTCTCTCTTACCATCCAAACCACAAAATTAATTTTCTTTGAACTGTTTGAAACTATTTTTTTGTACAAAGATGTCAGTTCCTGCTATTTCTCGCTTCCCTCAAAGCAGTTAAAACTCATGTCATCCTGCTTTTTACAACCATGTTTAACAGTTTTAGGTTCTTTCCCACCTTGTGTTATGCAATACTAAAAAAATTGAGACAGATTAAATCTTTGCTTATCAACTTCCTTTGCTAAAAATTACCAAAACTATTTAGAACTAGGACATCATATTTCTATGAAACTACATGTCTTTCAGTAACTTAATTGCCTTTGTCATTTCTTGAATAGCTCCAGCTTCCAGAGCATATTTTCCTAGATATGTTGATAGTACGTAAAGCAGCAGAAAAAACAGTAACACTTTGCAATAATTAAACAAAATTGATCTAGTTTCATCAAGAGAAATTTAGATAGCAACAAAAATATAAACCTACTTTGTAAACATAAAATAGTAGTTCTAAATATCAAGAACTACCAACATTAACAGTTTCTAAATAAGCCAAAAAGTCTGTTCGAAGTTAGATTATACAAACAATGACAATGATCTTGTCGTTCCCCATTCTTGACTCTTAAGGAAAATTACTCTAAAAGGTGGTGCTCTTAAAAGGAGATATTAAAAGGTAGTGGTGCAAAAAATCACATGAAGTTGTCATTTCTCATGGAAACAAGGACATTTCATCATTCTAGTTGTATCTGTACAGTTATCCATCTCCTCCAACTCCACATCCCAACACATCTTTTATCTCTCAGTCAACCATTCAAGAATCACAAACAGATTTTTATTTTTACTTTTTCAAGTTTTCTTTAACAAATGAATAGCTGTGAAGACACAAGTGACCCTAAATTCCCTCTATTTGAGACACCTGACAAGAAAGGCAGCTGAAATAAGCTGCCTAGGAAGACTTCCTTGAGCTACCAGGCACAGCAAGAATGCACAGGGCACACAGACAGAAGGAAGAATAACACCAAGTGAAGGAATATAAGGAGCCATGGGTGCATTTGAGGGATGGCAAGAAGAAGAAAAAAGCAAGAGGTGTGTGCATGCACATGTATGCATGCAGAGAGCACAGGAACATAAAGAGAGAAGCCAGAGGGACTGATGTCGGGGTGGAGAATTAGAAAATGTCTTTTTTTAGTATTAGAAAATCAGTTATTGAAAAATATTAATAAAATAATTAAGAGCCAAAATACAGAATTACAGCTGTAGAATATTGAGAAAGGTGAATTTGCTGAATAACTGAAAGATAGTATTTAACAAAAAATAATCAACTTCAGTCAGCCTCAGAAGACCATTTTTTTCTAAAGACAGGCAGAGACTAAGAGGTCATATAGCAGAGAAAAAAAAATACATAAAATCCCATTATAGAACAACTTAAGTTCTGCAATTCTTTCCTTTTTTTCCCCTTCCCTTCTCCCAGTGATGTAGTTGCAAAGAATAAAACACAAAACAAAAATGCCTGGATACAGATGTTGACTGTTTTCTGAATCTTCAGAACTTTCTCACATGCCTAGGGAAAAACAGGTGCTGTTAGAAGTAGCATGTGCTTCTGAGTGCTTAAGGGAAGTCATATGTGCTTTTCTCTCTAAAGATGATTTCCCTTTCTCCCCTGCAAATGGTATCACATTAGCATACTGCCAGGAAATATTTCTGATACATTTCAGTATTAGTTTAAAAAATAAAGCAAACAACTTTAAAGTATTAAGCTTTTTTTTTTTTTAATTTTAATTAATATGTAAGAAAGAACAAGTAGATCTAAAAATCTGAAGACCTGTACAGACAAGTAATTCATTGTAGGTTTCAGGAATTCTAGAGAATTTAGTTTGGAATAAGGTAACTGCTGGAACCCAGATGACTTATTTTCTATGTTATAAGACAACTGTTTAGATGCAGCTTTTCTGCAGATAAACTAGGTTGGTCAGCCCCTCACACTGAGACAGATCAGCACTTTCACAGCCTCATGTCGAGAATTAATTGCTTCCAGTTTAGCCAAAAGACAGACAAGGGAAAAAATACCATTAAAATAAAACCAAAATACTTGTGCATATCTACACTGCTGTGCAACAATTCACCAGTAAGGGAAAGACTGCAAAGAAGTCTGAAGCAAAAGAATATTGAAAACACTGTAGTGCCAGCAGGAAACACCAAAATAGATCTGGAGCAAGGAAGACTCGAGACTCCAGATAAGAAAGGGAACTTTGTGCTGCATGGCGGAAAAAACCCCACAAATACAGATTTGGCTGGTGGTCATGTGAGTTTGTGATCAGTGGACACTTTTCAAGCAATTAACATTTCAAACACCATCTCCATATCTTGCATAACTCTCCAGGGGGTGCAGCACCCAGTCCACATACCCTTCATAGAAAGGCATCAGTCAGATTGCACCAGCATGCTGCTATACTAAGGCAGTTATTTTCCTTTCATATAAACAGAAGAGCACAAAAAGGTGTGACTCAAAAACAAAAAGAGCCACTAAATTATCCAGTAGGACAAAGCCACTAAATTGCCTTTGAGGTGTGATGATACCAGGAATCATTTTTAGAGTGGTACATTCTTTCTTACTGCCCTTATTGTTTGGGGGATGGAGTGGTTTTGGTTTTGCTCATTTGTCTTACTCGTACAGCAACTGTGAACATTTCATGTTTGTATGAGAATTCCACATTTGGACTGCAATTTTTCAGGTGGCAAGCTGTTGCACTGTGCCCCACGTGATTGTTTTTTAAAGTTCTGTTACACATGTGGTTTCATGATCTTTCTACTCTTACCCCTGGAAATACACAATATTATATATCATTTTTAACAGAGAAAGAGATTTTAAGCTATTCCAGTTAGACAACACCAATTACAAAGCATTAAAAAAGATGCTCAAGTTACTATTGTACATGACATGTACAAGATCGATCCCATTCTCTCCATTACATGAAAACTTAGGTGACAATCCTCCATTTTAAAGAAAGTATCACTACAAAATACTTCTTTCTGGTACTATTAAATATTCTTTCTTGTGAAACAAGCAGTAACTGAAGGACTGCTTCAAAAAAGATATCTATATCTCCACGTTTTGAATTGACAAAGGTAGTTATTGCACTTATATCCAGAGACATAAATTTAAAACTGCATCCAACTTCTGTTACTTTCTATGAGCACTGTCACAAAAATAGTGAATGAACTTCTGATTTCTTAACAGGCAGAATTTAGGAACAGAATGACATGACCTTTCCAATCAGCACTACAAGAAACTGTGGAGTTCAAAATAAATCCCACGAGACAACAGTGTTTCATGCGTGCTGCATATGCTTCTACCCATAAGTCCACACAAGACACCTATCTTGTCAATATGATTGATTTTTTTAATGCTAAATTAATATTTGTAGTGAAAGAAGTGACAAGCCCCTAACAGATGTGAACAGAGAGCATAAAGAAAGGACATTTCATGCCCAGATAAACCAGCTGATGTATCACAAAAATTCACACAGAATAAGCTCAGAAAATTATATCTCTATACGACACCTTGGACACAAGTTAACTCTGATTCATTTGCAAGTGCACACAGTACTTGTCAAAGCTATCTCATTTAAAGAAGTGAGTCATTGCCCAAATTAGGCATAAATGCATATATACAAAGTACCAGTTATACCCTTAATTAAGAAGTAATCTTAATTAAGAAGTAGCCATGACTGGATCAAAAAGAATTACATCATCATTATAGAACTGTTAGAGGAAAACCGTCATTTTAGCATAGTTCTCGGTAAAGATTGTTTCCCACTAAATTACCAACCCCTAGGATTAATGACACTGAAATACTAGTATATGATGATCCTTTTCTCAGATAATTTTTTGCAATTTTGAATACCACAGAAAGAGAGTACAGAAGACCTATTGAAAACGGACAATTTTGCTATATAATCTTACACAATTAAGAATAGGATTCAATAGGATTTCTTGATTTGACTGGTTCTGAGAAAAGACTTACTAAGCTAAGGTGTACCTCAAAGAGAATCATACATTCAACTTCATAGTGTTGGAAAGGAGAGGATGGCAAAAGATAAGTTTCTGACAGCATTGGTTTGCTCAAAATTCTGCAAGCACCAACAATTCCTCGCAAAACAGCTTATCATGTTGCTTAAGCAATATCTCCTAAGAGAAATACCACATTACATACAAACAAAAGCTTCTTACCTATGACTTCCATCCAGATTTGATTTGTGGATGAAATTCAGTTTAGCGTCTGCCCAATAAAGTTTCTGTTCCTCATAATCCAACGTCAGTCCATTTGGCCAATATATGTCCGTGTTAACTATAACGGAGCGGCTTGAACCATCCATCCCAGCACGTTCTATCTTTGGCACTTCTCCCCAGTCTGTCCAATACATGAACCTATAAATATTTTTAAAAGAGAAAAGACAAAAAAAAAAAGAAAGCAATAATGTATGAATCTACAACTGGAACACTGGATACAACTTTCAGTAAAGGCAAAAAGTGCACTGTAGTTTGCAGAGACAGTGACCATTTTACTGGGTAAGGGATACAAATACTGTGAAATACAATAGAATAGTCATTTTACAAAAAGCTGAAGAAAAACAGCTTAAGACAGAACAGCAGCATAATGTCACGTTATACTTCTGTATGCTTCTTTCCTTGGGTCAAGTGAGAAAGTTGAGGACATCCAACATATGTTGACAATAATCTCAGAATTCAACATTAAACAGCAAAGACAGGTATTACAGATCATCATAAAAGTACAACAGCTTCTTTAATACGGGTCAGAGTATTGGGGGGGAAATGGGAAAAGGTGGTGTTTAGACTTGCAGTGCATGCAAGGCAGTTAAGTGGATTTGATGGAAGACCTATTCATGTCTTCTTTTCCAGAGAATTTCAGAGACAGGTAGCTAAGTCAACAGGTTTAGAAGCACAGTTTGCACTTGGAGACTGAGCAAAATACTCTGTAAAATCTTTTAAGACTGTGGAAGCAAGTTTTAAAACATGTTAGCATATACTGGCACATGATAAACGCTATTTAGCAAGTAGTAGGAGAAGGGAAGTCACCCAGTTGCATTTAAAGACTGAGGTGAAGCCAGGGAAATTATCATCATGGCTGGAGACTAGTAGGGGGTAAGAATATTTGTCCTTTTTCTGCAGGTGGTAGAAAATGGATTTACTTTAGTGGGTTGTTAACAGAATGCGTATCTAAACAGAAGTAACAGTAACATAAACAGATGAGACAAAGTGTGGCCATGGTATGTGCTCTGTTTTGTTGTTGCAGCTGGGACAGACAAGAGGACTGCTGTCCTAAATTGCTTCTTGTAACCTCGTGACATCTGCCAGCATACCTGCTTGTATCTGTGGTTCATAACCTGACTCAGGCAAAGCAGTCCAGATTAGGAAAGATCTGAAGAATTTAAACTAACCCAGATAATCACACAACCACAACATGTCACTATATGGTGCCCACATGTAGAAAAGACCTGGCCACCCATCCTTTAAAGAAAAACAAATGTGCAACACATATAAGAAACATTTGCAGATGAAGTTATTCTTGGCAAGGATTTTTTTGTTGTTGTTTTAAAAAGTCAGGAAATTCCATGTCATATTTTCCCCCTTAATTCATGTCTACAGTGTGTTTGTTTTCATGTGCAGCTATATCTGCAGACAGAAATGCAGCTGATTAACACAAATATTGCCCTGTTTGATCCCAAGTGAGTGATTCTTCATGGAGCAACAGCCCTGTCTTAAATACAGAGCACAAATATCTGAAGAAAACCTGTGAAATTTCTGTAGGCATAAACAAATACTATGGAAAAGCCTATTTTCCATCAGGAAAAAGAAAAAAATCAAACAATTTTCAGGTAGGTAGCAGAGTAGCAAGTCACCCGGTCAGGCTTTGCAATAAATAGAAAGCTACATAATTGAAAAATGAAAAGTTTAAAAAGGCAGGCAGCAGCATTTCAACAGTGAGCATGTGTGTGAGAGAGAAAGATTTATTTTAAACTTGTTTAAAAAGACCTTTTTTGCCCCCAGCTGTCAAGTTCGAAACTTCAACATACTTCATCAAGGTTAATAGGTTCCAAGGCTCTGGCCACCCTTGCTAGACTGACTTTTCAGGCTGAAAACAGCTCATTAGTCACTGTACTGCCTTGTCTTCTTCCCTTTCTCTCTCTGCCTTCTTCCCTTTCTCTCTCTCGCCTCTCATGCATGCTGCAATTACTCAAGTAAAAACAGGTAAGGGTAGTTTGGTAACAAAGAAAAGCCTTCCTGGACTTCACAAAAACAACTCTATTTCATTTGTCTGAGAAGCACACATGCACGTAGAACTGGCTTTAAGATTCAGGAACATTTCCAACCACCTCCAATGATCCCTGCTCTGTTTCTTCAGTAGCTGGTTTTTTCTGCTCACTTGTTTTCCTCCACCTTATTTGAAAGCCTATGGGTTTTTAATGTCTATATTAAAAAATTTGGAACAAGCCACTCTCCAGCCGATGGCATCAAGTGTTGTGCTTTACTTGGGAAGTCAGGCTTTTTGTTGCTGCAAAACTAATTCAAGTTATAGCTTGATGATAATTTATTTCAGTAACCATTGCTTTTAAGCAACTTTTTACAGATCATCTTTGCTTCCAGTACAGGGCTTATACAGACATGGAAGAAACTATATCCAGGGAACAGGTCTGGATTCGGGGAAATGTGTTCAAGAACACAGCTCCAGGATCACTTTAATTTGCACGCAGTTTGGAGGTTTCTATAGCTGCCTCAACAGATGCCAACAACAGTGATTTTCTTAAACCATGCACTTAGGCCCTTTACTGCAACAGCTGAACAAGTATAGGGTACAGGCACCAGGTACCGGAGCCATAGGGGATGGGAAGAACTGCATAAAACAGATGGAAAAAATGTCCCTCTCATAGCCATGTTTTAAGTTAACTGCAACTGCTAAGAGGTAAGGAAGACCTGTCTCACACCCAAGGGAGAGTGGGGGTGATGGACAGATGGACACAACTGCAAATTCCCATCACTGCAGAGGTCTTTCTGTAGATTTTTACTCTCTTCCAGGTAATATCAAGCTGTTCACATATGTGTGCTAGTTCCTCCTTTCTGGAAGGCTTACAGATTCTTGTTCCGTTATATAATGGTTAGTCACTAATACATAAGGAGACCATACAGAAAGGAGAATGTAACAACATACACACTTATTGAACAATGGTAAGACAACATAAGGGTCATTCCCCCTCCTCTTCAAACATTTAAATAGTTCCATTAAAAAAAAAAGCCACCACTGAAGTCCACAAGATTAAGCAAAATATTAAGTGAAATACAATGTCTTGTATTAAATTATGGCATTCAGATACCACTAGAAAACTACTGTCTATCTGCCTCTCTTCTCATCTAGTTGTACTTTGTTATAAATTTAAATCCAGGAATCAAGATTTTAATTCCAGCCCAGAAGAGGAGAAAATTTAAAAATTACTACCCTTTGAATTTTAAGGAAAAAAAAAAACCCATATGTATGTAGCATGTGTTCTGTACAGCAGTACATGCACTGAACTGGGCTCCATGCTGGGCAATCCTAAATCTGTAAGACCCAGAAGGCAATATACACACATGTTGTAACTGACTTCTGAATGCCTTCTCATGCTTCTTAACTTTGACTGATAGCACTGTTATTCCAAGCAGTTACAACAGGCACAATCTAGTACTAGAGCTCTGGACATGTCCAGCTGCTTGTTATTGCCTCCTTGCTGAAGGCCACCCCTGACCACGGTCAGCAATGGGAACCAGGAGCCCAGACCTCACTGTCATACCATGGTATGTCACTTTACATACCAGCTACTTCATCCAAACTCATCTTCACAAGAACCTTAAAACTATTATGGAGTATGCTGTACTGCACTGACACAATCAAATGTAAAAACTGAATAAATGTACACTATGCATAAGGATTTGTGAACATACATTGCATACTTTCACACCTAACAGGAGTAACAGGCCTAGTAGTAAGACCTTTAACTGAGTATCAAACCAATCCCTATGGAGTCAAACCTCTCTTGAAGCTAATACGAAATAATATCACAGTTGATAAAAATGAA
The DNA here is from genome assembly GCF_028858725.1 of Colius striatus. Taxonomy (NCBI): domain Eukaryota; kingdom Metazoa; phylum Chordata; class Aves; order Coliiformes; family Coliidae; genus Colius; species Colius striatus. The sequence continues at coordinate 128,818,648 of NC_084759.1, forward strand.
TCTCATTCATTTAGTCTTCTTCCTATTTAAATAATTAACCAATGTATTTATTTGATTAAACACATTAAAAAAGAAAAGCCCAATATTTTGAATCGATTCATTATTTTTACTTGTGTTCTCTCCATACTGTTAAATGCCACACTTCTCAGAGTCTGCTAGTATACTTGGGAAATGCTTGTAAGCTGTTACAAGAATTTCACAAAAAAACAACAATAACAAAGCATACTTTTATTTCTCTACACTTGTAATTTTAAGATGAGGGATTCACGTCATGAAATTCTACAACACTGACACTTTCCCCAAGGAATTAAGGCACATCAAGTAGGCACACTTGACACAGGAAAGAGGAAGGTTCTTAGACTGCAGTACTTAACCGGCATTTTGTTTGACTGTAGCACAGAACGTTGGTTGTATCATCTATAAAAATTATGGACAAGAGGAATAGCTTTGATGATTTTTTCCCTACAAACTTTTTTCTATGCATCTTTAGATTCTGCATTTTTTAACTTTTGCATCTCAGGTAGGAAGGTGAACCCAGGCAATGAAACTTCCTTTTAAAAGGTATCAAAATCAGTTTGATTTGCCCAAAATTAAAAGCTTTTGCCACAGGAAAGAAAAAGAGGAAATGGCATTTCTTGGTTCCATTCTGTGTGATGAACAAATATAATAAATAACAGAGCTTCTTTTCTAAAAATCTAAAAAAGTCTAAGCCCACTGAGACCAGAATATTTCACATACATAGAAAAAAGCTTGCAGAGTACAAATGCCAAGATTAAATGCTGCAATTTAGCAGTGATTTCAAACAGTATGCACAGAGGGAGAGAAATTCTTTGCCAGCACCCATCAGCTTTGCCACTTTCTGATCCGTATCACTCCCCAACACCGATGCAGATCCTTTCAGCCCTGCCAGCCCGCATGAAACCAGGCTCCTGCTAGGAGTGTCATTAAAACACCAGTCCACATCGACGTGCATGCAACTGTTTCACTCATTGAACAGATATACCCCACATGACACTTAGCTGATTTTAAGGCAGTTAATTGGGACACCTTACAGGGTAGGGTATCATTTACCTTCCTTAACGTTATTCAGTGGGAAGGACAGCTGCTTAATTGGGACAGCCAATTATTTGGTGAGGCCCTTCACAGTGAATGCTCCAACTTCGCAATTATGCTCGTTTCAACCCCTAAGAAGCTCTGAGCTCTACAGGGACCCAAATAGCCGCCAAACTTCAGAGCCAGCCAAGGTTTCAGAAGTGCAGCAACCCCTGTGGAGCTCATCAGCTCTGCAGTGGTCCTTGTGAAATGCAGCCTGCTCCATCTCCAGCACTAGCACTCACCTAACGAAGAAATACAAAGCAAAATGATAGGCGCTGGAGTAGCTCAGGAAAATTACACACAATAAATGTGTTTGGCTATCAAAAATAGCTCTTAAGAAGAGGAAATATTTGCAGCCCTTCAAGAGCTTAAGACAAGACATTCAAATCAAATGACCCTTCAGGTATCCTTAACAGAAACTTCTTGAGGCAGGTTCCCAGAGGGATGGAAGCTGCAATCCAGAAAGATGTTAAGTATTGAATGACATAGCAAGTGCATTTTCAAATAAGGGAACTAAAGAGTACACCACAGGAAGATTCCAGTACAAAATTTCTCAAATGTTTGCAAAATTCAGGAAATATTTTCAGTTGTTTAAGAGAAGCAAAAAAATGGACACAGCAAATTAAATATGGAGAAAATTCTTCATAAAAGAGAGGAAGAAATACCCCTTTGGGATACAATCAAGATAAATAGTAGAGAAAATATGTCCTTAGCTAGTTAAGAACTATGCTCTTTTACAATAGTCTCTGTGAATAAGTGTGAAATTTAGTTGAAGCCATTTTCAGAGTTGCTGTACAGTATGTTAACATTCAATTCACTTAAGACCTTTTCTTGTGGGAATTATGCAGTTTTTCAACTGCCTCTACAACATCACTCTTGCACATACCAAGAGCAAATATGTGAGGAATGGGTATGAAGTAGGTAGTGAGCTTTTATCATCCTAACACACTGAATCTCCTTGCCTTAAACTTGCTGCTTTTTGGAGATTACAAGTTCCCAACAAAACTGCAGTTTCTGAGTTCACCTGGGAACAGATGGCTCAAGAGGAAGAAGCTATCCTGGTGATAGTACTTTTATGCAAATCACTGAATTTATCCTAGGACACAAGGCTGTATATTAATTAGGCAAAAACCCACTTGTATCCAGCATGGTAATATTAATACTTCCACTTTAGAGCTGGTTTGGCTCTCCTATTCAGATCATATCTAGCAGAAGAAACAAAATTATCATCAGAACTTTCCTTTTCTTGGAATGAATTTCTACAGTAAGAGATAAATGTAAACACTCCAGAGTTTTTGAAAGAAGAAAAATCTATGACAAAGTAATCAGAAGTTGATATTTTGCTTCCAGCTCACTATCAACAACACAGCATAAAAAATATAATAAGATTTTACAGATGGTTTTCACAAGTTCTGAAAATAACACCTTAGCAAAAAGAACATCTCAGCAAAATCAGTGAAGGACATTCATAAGAAATCAACATAGCAGCATAAGCTTACGTGATAGTAAGAAGCTACTCTGTATGCAAAAGTATCTCTCAGCCACCATGCCGTCTGTTTTCAGGTATTCTAGTTTAAAGAATATGCTGGGCAATCTGACAAGAAAAACACCGATGAGATCCTGTCTTTCATTTTTGCCCATACACTTCTGAAAGTTCACATAAAGTAAGATTTTACTGCACTGTCAAACATATGCTGATGCACTGCAGAGTTACATGCATATAGTTGTCCTTTCGGTCCCAGATCCCAAGGAAAAAGAGAAAGAGGTTCATTAAAAAACAAGAAGCAGCTGTTTTTGCTGAATGCTCACAAAGGCAAAATTTCAATTGTTTGAGCAGGTGAAAAGGTCTCTTGCTCCTTGAACTTGTAAATTAACCTTTCCTATCTCCAGACACAAAAGGTCTAACAACATGCCTTCCACAGTTACAGAACAGAAGCCATTTCCTGGTTTCTCCTACTGCAAGTGGGAATTAAAGCTTGTCAGAATTTAGCAGCATTTTAAAACAGTATTTGAAACAATGATTTTCCCAGTTTAAGCCAAATATATATAGAAAGAACCAATTTCCCCTCTCTGTTGCCTGTTGAACACCATCCCTAGACTCTATCAAAATGGAAACAAGATTCAGATATGCTTTGGAAGGCCTTGGCAAGGCATAACTCCAGATCCTGCAAAGTTCAGCCAGACTTTTAGCAAACAAAAAAATAAAATGTAATGTAACCAGAAACAGATAACTTATCAAAAGAAAAATGCCTTCCAATCTACCTTGGTTCTTCAACTTTAATAAGAAAATTGCAGAGGAAAGCAAACCAGCTGGCAGTTTTGAGATTTTTCAAAAACACACATTAACAGAAAAACCCTCGACGGCTGTGTTTCTCAGGAGGCCACGAAAGAGGCTGAGCCGGGACTTTGTGCTGCCACTGGACAGCTCTTCAGAGCTGAGGAGTTTCACAGAGGTCTGCCCTGTCAGTGCTTTGAGTTTGTAGTTGCTCAGCATTGTGTCGAAAGAGCCCATATACACAGAATCACCTGTTTCAAACAGTTTTTTGAGATCCTATTCAAAGGTGCAGATTTACTTACTTATGAACTGAACAAGATTTGGAAAGCAAGTAGAAAAGAATATTTAGCTGCATTAAAAATATAAGTGGTGGAGAGCAGCGAGAAAATGGTGAGAATACTGTTCACCATCTTTCCTAGATAAAATTTAGGGATTTTGTACAATGAAAAATAATGTTTCTTTACTGGGACAAACATTTGCACTGTAAATATTTCATTTGTAAATGAGAATTTAGAATTCAGCCATTTCAAAGAGCCTTGGGAAGAAGCTAGACAAGTCAGCTGCTACCATGACTTTTTCACTCCCTGCTTTGACACATAAGGATCTTTTCAGTTCTGTCATAACCAAACTTGCTTATTATCTTTCAATAAAAAACTGGGAGAATTTTTATCCTTATTTCCCTATAGAGCCTGAATACAAGTGGAGAAAGATTTTCCCAATACTTGGATCTTCAACATAAGTACCAGGACACATCCCATTCTTCATGGTAAGAGAGCACAGTTACATATCCCAGTTGCATCACTTAGTAAACGAGGGTGAGATGGAGCAACATGCCATTTGGCATTCTGGGCTGTTTCGTAGAAGCAAAAATCCAGTCAACTCACTGTACACTGCTATGCAAGACCCTGAGTTACAAATGGCACACAAGGTATATACAGCTACATCAACTACTCTCACATTAAACAGAACATGCTGCTATAGCTAACTATCTTAACAATCTTTAACGCAGACGCAGCTGTTGATAAACACTGTTGTAGTGTTTATCAAAGACCTACTCACTTTATGCTCTGTTTTATTGGACTCAGGGCCCAATCAATCCCCTGAAGTAGCTCACCATACCATCAAGTGGGTACCTCTGCTAGAACATGAGAAGGCAGGATGGCACAGCCAGGAGCAAGAGGAGGGAAGATTTAACTCAAATTAGCTGAAAAAACTACCAGGGAGATGGCCTCATTTCCATCAACTGAAACAGGGGAACAGCATGTTCAGTATCATGAGAGCTTTCTTAATTTTTTTTCTCAAGAGTTTTTATAATCATTTCAAGTCTTTCATCAGTAAAATATCCCCTAGTTATTCAGCCGCTCCCTTATTACACTGCAACCAGCTGGATCATTTTTACGTTCTCAATTCCTGACTCCTCCAAGAAATACTAAAAAACTTTAATGCTCTACCAAACCAAGATGGCTCTCATCCTTCATATCACACTTCTAGCACTCTGCTATTTTTTTTTTTTACACATTGTTTGGTATGTAAATCAGACTTACTTACATGTAACCATCACTCCTTAATCTTTTTTTAAATTACATTAATTCATGCCGTTTAGGAGTTCAGTACAGTTGCAGTGCAGTTTCTTCGTGATTTGTTTATCAGTTTGTTGATAAAGAAACCAATGTTACGCCTTCAGTGAGGAACACACAGGCAAGCAATTATTTCAACTTTTCTAAAATGGCTTCATTTGCCTTTTTTTCCCCCCCTCTTCTATACTTTGATGGTCCACTATACTCACTACATCACTTACTCTTCTGTAAAAAAGTAGCATGCACCAATCAGTCTTTCCATACTACAAAATTACCAAAACCAAGTCCTTATTTTTAACTCACCAAATGCTACCTGATATTCAGTAAAAAGTTAACCAATAAAACCAGCGGAAAGAGAAGAGATTGCTCTATGAATGTAAAAAGAGTAGAATCAAAGATACATGGTGTAATTAATGCATAACGAGACAGGCTATATTACACTGGAGATTTGATTAGAGCCTTATTTCTGAGGATACAAACCTAGGTGAAATTGGCTTTTCTTGAGATGGAGGTATGTTTTCATACAGCATTTAGAAATACCCACTAAATACAATCTGAACACTGTCCAAAGGTTTCATACTCAGATGAAAAAAAAATCCCTTCATTTTTGTATTGGAAACATTACTGTTAAATAAGTGAGATAACTAAGAGTACACTCAATCTTTTTCTAGATTAGAATTTGAAAAAAAAGAAAATAAGATTACTTATTTTTCTATTTCTCGTTTAAGCAGCTCAACAACAGGTACTCAGATTAAATTTTTATGGGAAAAAATGGCTATGTGTTCTACAGCAACTAGACTTCTAGTACTTATGCACGTGGAATTCTTAAGTTAAAAACCAATCATAGCAGCTTTAAATCATTAGCATTTCCCCTTAACAAGCTTCCTTTGCAGGTCATTCATCTGCTTTTCTGGTAACAGCCAACATCAACCATGCACAAGGTACCAAATCACGTTACAGAGAGCCATCAAAACCTCAGAAAAAAAGCTCAAATCCTCACCAAAATACAGGCCTCACTCACAGGACACCTCCTAACCAGGCACAAAGAAAATGCCCAACAAAGTGTTACACTAAGAGGACAAAACCCAAGTATGCGTCCAAACACTGACAAGTGTCAGTTTAAAAATTTCAACTCTGAATTGGCTCACTGGAAAAAAAAGTACGGATGATTTGTCATCAGCTCACAGAATTTAAAATAATTGTATTGTGTCACTGATTTATTTTTTTTAAATACAAACAAGCAGAGAAGTGCTCTTACCTGTTTTCACTATTGCATGTGGAGAAAAAAAAAAGGATCACATTTTTAACAATTTAATTTGATAAAAATCACAAGTTTTGAAATTCAGACTGTGTTTGGCAGGGAAAGTGGCAGATCGGTACCACAGAAACAATAGAAGGATATATTGATAAATATGTGGGGAAAAGAAAAGCTACATTTATTTAGTGACAACGTGAAGAACTGTTGCATACAGAAGAAGCCTTTAGAAATTGAATGTCTTACATAAAAAACCCAGATTTTCAAAATCGGCAAAAAAAGAGTTTTCTTCCTATGAAACTCTGATGTTCGCAAAAGCAGAAAATAAAGTGCCAGCAATATTTTGCTTATTTAAATAATGCCGCTTTCCTTCCCAATAAGTATTTCACTGGTAAAACCAATCTGTCTGTTTGCGATTGCTTTTGCCAGAAGCCCAACAACTCAGAGCTGCCACTTTTCCACCTCTTTCCTGCATCAAATGCAGAAGGCAGAGAGGCACTGATGCAGAAGGGACCAATAACTCCTCTCCTTACACTTACTAGTTCGTTACCTTTCTCTGTATCTGTACTTCAGGTCCTCTCTGAAATACACATCTCCTTTTCTTCCCTTGAATCTCTCACAGTCTCCAAAGCATCTCAAGCAAGCAAGCAAGCATGGCCTAATGCCTGACCAGGCAGGAAAGACTAGGATTCTTCAGTCCAGAAGATATCATCTGGCCCAGGTTTTATGGAGAGTCTTCTTGCTCTGAGCCAATCTAATGGGATGGAGACAGTGCCAGCAGGGCCTGCTTGTTCAACCTTCACTCAGAAATCCTCCAAAGATGTGAAAAAGAGGTATTGGTGACAACAGGAGAAACCCCAAGTACAGTGCTGGCACCAAAGGAGCCCATCTAGGACAATCCTATTAGTTTCTAAAAAACCCCCTTCTACTTATGGTTTACTTCTGATTCAACAAAAGACAACCGAAACCAACATTCTATCGCCCAGTTCAGAAAACTACAAGGTATTAAACAGGGATAAACTATACAAACATGAAAAAATCTGTCCAATTCAAAGCTTTTCCTGCAGAAGGCAATAATTTGAGTGGTTTTACACAAGAACTCATACAATTTGGAGTATTTTAACAAAACAATGAAATCACTATTTGCATTTAACTTGCAAAACCACCTGTCACAGTAAACAAAACACTATTAGCATATAAGGTAAATTATATGCTAATACATTTAAAACAAGCATAAGATAAAAACCTTCAAAAATAAAGACATATTTTCTATATCTAAATATATTGTGATTTCATAGTACACTACTTTAAAGACTCACTGTTAGGTTTGGGAGATTCTTCTAGTATAGAACTGCATTACATTAGAAACCTGTCAGTCCCCCTTAAGCAGCTGTAAAATACTCCACAGGAATAGAAAATGGCAATTTCAAATATGTGTTGTAATATTGATGTAATAAAATATCAAATAATAATAACAAATATCTGATGTAACATTGGTTGCTGTGTCTGCACTCACCACAGCTCATCCGTTAAAAAATTGCAGAAAAAAAGGCACAAAGAAAACAAAAAGTTGGGAACATTAAACTTATGTATAGGAAAGGCAACATGCACAGGTGGGACAAGTTTACTGCTCTGAACCAGTGAGAGAAAGCTGTTTACCATGGTGCACAGCAGCAGCTTAGGCACCAAGTCCGTTTGAACAGGTTGCAAGAAGGGAGGAGGGAAGTTTTAAAAGTGCCTCTTTTACAACACCCCTTACTCATCCTATACTTTAAGACTTCTAAAGAAAAGTGTAAAAAAAAAAAAAAAAAAAAGTAAACCACCAAGTTGCAGCTTGTTAAAAAAAAAAAATGGTGCCTGCTAAGTTTGTGGTTTTAGCAATTTTGTGGCTACTCAGCACCATGATGTTTGATTCAGTTTATAAGCTTAAGATATATATGCACCATAATTTACCTTTCAAAACAGTCTGTTGAAGACAACATCAACATTAGTCCTTATGAAAGGGGAAGGGGAATGGTCACTCCCCCCATTCAGCAGGATTTAGGCCAGCAGAACACTGCTATTTCTGACTGATTGATTAATCTTTAGCTTTGATTTGGCTACAGGGCCAAACTTAATGTTTTATTTAACAGGAATCTAACATATCCAGATAACTCAAGAATAATATTTGGAAGAATAATTTTAAATGTATGAACATCCAGAGGGAAAACTGTGACATTCAGGCCTAGAATGTTTAAAACCTTCAATGCACACCACCAAAAAAGATCAAGTCATGCGTGTATTGATAGTCAGCCATAAACTCCACTTCTCAGGAGAAACAACCCCATGCACCAGCACAAACTAGGGGTTGAACTGCTGGAGAGCAGCTCTGCAGAGAGAGATCTGGGAGTTCTGGTAGACAGCAAATTAAACATAAGCCAGCAATGTGCCCTCATGGCCAAGAAGGCCAACGGCATTCAGGGATACATCAAGAAGAGTTTGGCCAGCAGGTCGAAGGAGGTTCTCCTCCCCCTCTACTCTGCCCTGGTGATGCTTCATTTGGAGTCCTATGTCCAGTTCTGGGCTTCTCAGCTCAAGAGGAACAGGGAACTTCTGGAGAGAGTCCAGTGAACCAAGATGATCAGGGGACTGGAGCATCCTTCTTATGAGGAAAGGCTGCAGGATCTGGAGCTGTTCAGCCTGGAGGAGACTGAGACATGACCTCATTAATACTTAAAAGTATTTAAAAGATGCATGTCAGGAAGATGGGGCATCACTTTTTTTCTATAGTGTCCAGTGATAGGACAAAGGGTAATGGACAAATGCTGGAACATAAGAAAGTTCCACTTAACCTTAAGGAAAAAGTTCTTCCCTGAGAGGCTGAGGGAGCCTGGCAGAGGCTGGCCAGGGAGGGTGTGGAGTCTCTCTCTCTAGAGGTTTCCAAACCCACCTGGATGCCACATCCAAAAGCTAGTGGTGGTTCTGTGTCTTCTAAACTTGGTGTTGAAATATTGCCTTACTTTTAGATTTCTTTCACAATAATCTGCTACCAGACTTGTTTTAATTGGGAGAAATCCACATTCCTCTGTGCTATTCTGCAGGTGCCTTTTGAGCCCTCCTCGCAAAACGCAGGATAGCTCCACTGAATTTTTAAGAAAGAAACAACAGATTGGACACTGTGGAAGGTAAGTGGAGAGTAGGCTATCCTCTGAGCTATAAACATGCCACTGAAATCTGACATGCGCATTACAAAACAAAATCAGACAGCAGACTTACATGAATTACTCCATACATTTACTTTGCAAGTGGAAAGTCTTGAACTAGAGAACATAAAAATAACATGGTACAGATATAGGACGTGTCTCCCCCATCGGGTTATCTTCTCAATTCTTTCCCACGGGCAAAAGCTGAGTGAAAGCAAAAGCCAAAGTCACAGGAAAAAAACCTACAAGGTAACAAAGGAAAGGAGTAATCCTAGAGAGGAGGGTACACAAAAAGTTTAGGTCATTCCTCCTTGTGATGTCAGCCTTAAGTAACCTTCACCCAAAACTGAATACAACTATGACAGCAATTACTGATAATTTAGAAGTTTGCACTAGATGTAAAAGCTCCAAGGGAGCAAAGGCACCAAGGAGCTCATGGCGAATATGGAAATGTATAACAAATCACAACTGAAGCTAGTGACTGATAATCTTGTCTTAGACCTTGAACTGGGTTTATGGAACAAGGCTTTGGTAGATACAGGGATGGCTTCTGTAGGAGGCTGCCAGAAGCTTCCCCTGTGTCCAATGAAGCCAATAGCAGCTGACTCCAAGATGGATCTGCTGCTAGCCAAGCCTGAGCCCATCAGCAATGGCAGTAGCACCTCTGGGAGAACATGGTTAAGGGAAAAAAGTTGCCACACAACAGTAACTGCAGCTGGAGAAATGAGGGCAAATTTAGTAGTGAGGACAGAATTAGCATACTTTTTGTGAAAAAGACAAAGCCCTTCTACTCCAAAAGTCTTCTAAGAGTCACAGTTACAATCTTAAGGGTGAAAAAGGCTTGGGCTGAAAGACAGCTTCATTAATGGCGGCAGCACTGAGCAACTGAGCACAACTGCTGAGACTTGTGTTGAAGCCATGTATCATTTACAGGTTTCACTGTATATGATTTCTGTTCCAAAACAAAGTACAATTAATTCATCTGAGTTTGAGTTTTCCTTTAAGTTTACTTTTCCCATAAAAATGCAGGAACAGGCTCATACAACCTGACACCCTAAAATTTTGTATTGGCCAGTAATTGTAACAAAATGAAAGAAAGTACAATCCCAGATTATTTAAGCACAAATATGGATATTCTTTTCCCCAAAAGCCAAGTTTAAGAATATCAGGGATGCACTCAAATCTCAAGTGTAATAAGATCTGAAAATTATGTATGTACACATCCAAAATACTGTATTTTGCTCTAAATTTAATTTATTCCTGTCCTATCAGGCCCAATTTAGCCTGTCCATTCCATGGTCTGCTTCAGATAACAATACTTTCTTTTGTTATAAAGTCATGAACAGTAATCCCCTCATGCTTGTTATCCAATTTTACCCAAGGCTTTTATCTGCTTTATTGACAATTACTGTTTAACTTCTCTTCTCTGAACTGAATTTAATTGTAATAAAATAGATCTCTGGTTCTATAAAAGAAAAAAAAAATAGTCTGGGATTACCCTTGAGGACAAAAATGTATTTGGAAAAAGAACTATATGAAGAAATTAAGAGGACAGAGTTACCCTAGTAACACACAGAAGTGGTGGCAACTGGAAGACTTTTCCCTTTGTATGAAATGCTGTGAATTTATTCAGGAGTCTTAACTCTTTATGACCTTGCTCTTCTGGTTTTTCATGGATTGCCCTGTGAGCTGCCAGATAGGCTGGGTTGCCAGATAGACTGACAACAGTGAGGAGGCAGAGGACAGACAGACAGATGAGGGAAGACTGTGATTCAATGGCACCTGACACTGACAGCTTGACAGAACTAGCCCAATAGCACAAAAGGAATGGCTAGACCAGAGGGATTATACTGTTACTTGAGAATGGAAACAAAGGTGTATTTACCATGACTAATTAAAAATTCAAGAAAATAGGCCCTTCAGGTTTTTCACAGCACGGGGAAAGAAGCTGAATTTATCAATAGCAGTAGGGCTAGCCCTAGCTGCTGAAAGCTTCTTCTAACCAGCCCTCTTCCTAAATAAGTAACAATGAGTCACAATTCACAAAGTTGGAAAGAGGGGGTGGGAGGCCTTGATATATTTTTTTCCACCTTGAGTCTAATTGTTTAATGTATTCAAGATCAACTGAATTGAGTTGACATAACTACTTGAGAAAGGACTCTTCCAGGCCAGCAAGTATTCACTCTGTAAACAAGTCTTTTTCTAGGATAGGAACTTGAGCCCTATTTAATACTATGCTCTGTACTCAGGGAAGCAGAGAAGCTGAAGTACTATATAAAATTACAGGGTTGTACATAGCAATGGCTTTATTATTGCCTTAAGATTTTTAGTATGAAAATCTTCTCTAATCAGAACCCTTCAGTGCTCCTCTGCAGTGGGCTGCAAGTCCTAATAGAAGATTTTTCTGAATTTGCTTTGGAAATGAATGTTTTAACAATCATGGAGACTACTACAAGGAATAAAAATAAGAAAAAAAGAGTATAAGGCTTCCAATTTGCTTCATAGATAAAACAATTATTTTAATGGAGATGAAAAACAGAGACACTTGACTTCATCAGTTCTATCAGGAACAATGCTTTAACGAGCCTTAAATATCTGCAAGTCAGTCTTGTCTTACTGAATCAAGGTCTATGTCCACTAGGGAGCCTCCAGTGGGGTAATTTCTACAAAGCTCTAGCTTCTTGAACTGAAATAGGAGAGTGAGACGACTCTTTGCTCAGTCTTTTATACTATTTTTAGAAATTATCCAATAAAATCACATTTATGATGTTTCCTTTATTTTAGGAGGCATTTGTCTTTTAAACTCAAATGTTAAACTATAGTAATTTTTTCAAATAAGAACATACATTTTTGTCTCCTTCCTTTTTTACAGTTCATAGAAGCAACTACATTCACTGAGACACATTATGATTACTTCTACATAATCAGAGAAACCTCTTGAGAAGAAGTGGCATTAATCACAAGGTCCACTTTCACAACTTCATTTCAAAGTGTGAGCTCACCAGGTAGGCTCCTCAAACAAGAAATGGAGAGAAGTGGTAGCTTCCTGCTCAGGTTACAGTACCACTCCGACTTCACCCAAAGAGAAAGTCACCTTTCTCTAGTGACTGTAAAAGGAGCTGACCTTACTAGCTCAACTCAGGCAGTTGGATAACTAACTATGGCATGGGAGTATCAGCCCTCAAAGACTATTTTCTGACTAACTTTCAAACAGAAAGGTGCAAGTTCACTTTCTTTTTGGGGGTCCAAGATAATAGTGAAAGAAATAAGGCTTGCTCAGCTTGACAACAGCTCAGCTTTCACTTAAATCCTAACAAGAGAGGTTACTATGTGGGATTTTTGTTCTTTTTAGAGATAAAAAAAGTCACCAATCCAAATTGATGTCAATGAGTGTGAAATGTGTTCCCTTGGTTCGTGTCAATGTGGATCAATGAATATGGATGATTATTTTTGGTAGCTTTATTTGTTCTTGTGTAACTTGTTCTTGCTTTTCGTAACGGCAGCTTGACAGGTGTCTTGGAAGACTAGCTTGAACCAGGTTTTGATGAGAGTGTTTCTGCTTCTTGTAAAGGCAGCTTGGCGGATGTTTTGGTGAGATTAGCTTGAATCAGTTTTGCAGAGATATACACACTGAGGTTGCCTGGGGGACACCGTGAGGAAGACTACTGACTTCCTCCAACGACCACCTAAAGAAGGTGAAAAAGACCCCCAAGATGGAACAAAGCATGCGCGAGGAGAGGACCCCTTCCCAGAAATGATTAACACTTTTCAGCCCCTTCGAGGAAAAGTCATGAATACGTATAAGGCCTACCCTACTTAATTCGAACTCGGGATGTGACGGGTGTGCATCCTGATAGAGCAGAGGCTTTCAGCGCACCCAGCGCCGTTTGCTTGCTCTTATTCATCCAATAAATTCCAAAATTCAACCGGAATCCTGTTCGGGGATACTTCATTTATCACAATGAGGCAGTTTTATCTGGAACTAAACAAATGTACTACTTCAGCTATTTAAGCAGGGAAATCCTCTCCTCCTCTGTAGGTAGCTGATCCTAAAGAGACTGTTCAAATTCTGTCAAAGCAGAGACAGGGCACTTTTTGAAGTGCAAAGAACTAGCATGCTTTTTCTAGTTCATTTATTAGACACATTGACCACCTGTTTCAGAGGAAAAAAAATAGTACCAGAGATTTATGTGCTGCTTCTCCTGCTGTACATCCACTACAGCTACCTGCAAGGGGGCTGCAGTGAGGTGGAGGTTGATCTCTTCTGTCCAGTAATGAATGACAGGACAAGAGGACATGGGCTCAAGTTACACCAGGGGAGGTTTAGATTGGACGTGAGGAAGAACTTCTTCACCAAGAGGGTTGTTAAGCATTGGAACAGGCTGCCCAGGGAGGTGGTGGAGTCACCATCCCTAGAGATATTGAAAAGACACATTGATGAGGTGCTGATGGACATGGTTTAGAGGTTGGTTTGCCAGTGTGAGGTTAGTGTTTGGACTCAAAGATCTTAAAGGTCTTTTCTAACCATAATAATTCTCTGATCCTATTCTATGATCATTGTGTCACTCTGCATTGTTTTCTGTTTGTTAAGTTTTGGTTGGTGGTATATTAAATTAATTTTTGTTTTCTTCCCCAAATTGAGTAGTCTTGTCTGTTTTGCCTGGGACTGAGTGATGAGTGAGCCCTCTCTGTCTTTACGGAGCTCCAAAGCTGGTTGGTACCTTTTCTCTTCCCCATCTGGTCGCAAGGGGAACGAGTGAGCAAGTGGCTGCTCGTGGCTTGTGATCCTTTTTTCCTGGATAGGCCTAAATCACAACAGTGCCCCGTTACAGACCTACATAGTGCCACCAGGCTCACATCAGGAGGTGAACAAGAGGTCCAATTTGACTGAAATGAAGCAACAAATTGCAAAGACCAGACTGGGACTTATTTTCTGACGTAGGCTCAGTTGTCTACAGTATTCACATGCACCTTAGATATTAGCTACAAATGATGCTTGTCTGTTTCACGCTATTGTCAACTCCTAGATCCATCAATTTTTATGTATGTGTGCTCATTGCTAGCTTAAGATAACCCTATTCATAAACTCCATGTAACAAGCTGTGGATATTGCACTTCTCAGCTAACACAAACCTCAGATGCATAAACCTGTAACCTCAGAGGAGCTAATTAAGAGTACAGCAAAATTCTGCAGCAACCCTTTTCCTTAGCCCTCACACATGTGACATGAGGTCAGGAGTGAAACTAACACACATCATCCTCTGTCCCACACCTCTAATAGATTTAGGCTTTTAATCACATCAGCAGAGGTAGCAGAAGACACTAAATATCAATGATGTTAAGTATATGGAAAGCTAGACACCTAACAGCTGTTGGCAAAGCTTCTTGTACAGCAAAACATCAGCTCTTGTAGTACCATTAAACAGAATGGCCTACTGCTTATGTGGTTAAATCCTCCACTGGAAGCACTAATCTGTGCCAGGACTGGTTTTGAGCTGTGTGCATTTAACTCAAAATTATCAGAAAAAACTGGTATTAGTTTGCAGCACAAATTGCCACTAATTATGCCACCCCCACCAAAATAGTATCCAATTCCCACACCATTAGGCAGGTCAAACATACAGTTAACTGCTGTCTTGATAAGAGTGGTAGATGGGGCCCACAATCTATTTTGGCAATATAATGTTGTTACTTTTCCATACTCCCACTTCCACCTGTAGAAGTAAGAACGCACCTTGTGCTGGCAGATGATGGAATGAGAATATCTACCAAATGAAAACAACTGTGTATATTTCCTATTTTGCCTCTGTTCATATATTACAGATAATACAACTCTCACAGAGTAAGCTGCTTAGCATTCAGACAAAAGATGAACAAATCACAGGGTGAATTAGAAGGCTGCCAGATGCAATTTAATGACATTGCTTTTAAAAAGTAACAAAGAAAAATACTTCTGCACTTTGTAGTGTGGACTTTGGTATAACCCCATAAAAATCAGACCTTAAATAGGGGTGACACAGAACTTAAAAGTGTCTTAAAATTGGTAATAATCTTAGAGAACAAACAGCAGTGAGCCAAAATTACTAAGCTGTGTATCAGTTTTCTAACTCTTGAAAATAGATTGAATTTGAAAACACTCAGTGGATAACTAGCACTCCAATACGATAACCAAGGCTATAAGGTCAACCAGCACAAGAAGTTAAAACTACTAACGGGGGAGTGACCCCATCTCTCCTCAGCTGCTCTGTTCCAAACTCCTGGGGAAAAAAAAAAAAAAACCACAACAACAACAAAAAAGTCTTTTTAATCCATTTTTGCCCCAACTCTATATCATCATCACCTTCTTGCTTTCTAAAGTCTACAAGACAGTTATTAAAATTCTGGTGACCCAGACAAGCATTATTCCTACCTTCCATGTGCACAATATCCAGTGTAGCACAAACCATATTGCCACGATGAAGAGGAAGATGACAAAGGAACGAGAACTGAGGATGTGGAAAGGGCAGCAAGAAGGAAGGAAAGAAAGGGCAGTTTCTTTTAGCAGGAAGTGCTTTGTTTTCATCTAAGCCGTCCTTGTAATCAATAAAACAAAACCAAAGTTTACAAGTTATCACTGATGTGGAATAACACTTGACAGTATCATTTGAAAATGAAATATCTACCTTGATAGAAAAACGTAAGAACAGCGAGAAGATCACAACAGTATGGCAGCTGAAAATCCTCAACTGTTTCACCAGCATACAGCTAGCTACTGTGGGATAGCTGCAACAGAGCTAGAAGCTCAAGGCTCCAGTTATACAAATCAGGATGACAGCCTGATGAAAAGTTATGACAACAATGTTTCCACAAAACATTTCCATTTAGTGAATTAGTATGTTCTGCAAAAATTAACTGTCAGGTAATTCCATACCAACTTCAACTAACTGAAAATGCTTTAATAAAAGTCTTAGTTCATACTTCACCATTTAATATAGTTTATTTAACTCATCCCCTCAAATTAAGAAGGCAGGTCAGCACCTATGTTTCTGTATAAACAGTTCAGCGGCATATTAGCACCATGTCTTTTACATTTGGTGTGGTAGCATTGGAAAGGAGTGCTTTTTATCACAAACATTCCTTGAGTCTGTCCCAGCACCCCCAAAGTGTTCCCCAAAGTGTTTATACTTATTCTAGGTTTTGAAACACATTTTTGCTTTTCCCCTTCTAATTTCTCTAAATTGTTTGACAAGCAGTGCTGTTATAATGAACATGCAACAGCACAGCTGATGCTTTGTATGTTTTAAAACACAATCGCAAAAGGCTGGCACTGCCTTGGCCCAGGCCTACATCATTCAGGCAGGCAGAATTCCAGTACGTCTTCCAGCAGGTATCTGCATGAGCAGGAGGGAAAAGGAAATCAGAGAACTGTGCTGGGCTCATAGACATGCTAAATAACATGAAATGTCTCCAAAAAGAAAGTTATGGCAAGAATAGTGATTTGCCCAAGATTTCTCATGAAAACAAACAAACAAAAACCCCAAAAACACAATGTTCCACATGAAGAAGTAAAATCCACATCTTGAAAAATGCTGCAGTAAGTAATGTATTTGATCAGTGATATACAAATCATTCATTCCACCCAACTGCAGTGATAAGGCAGACCACACCTCTACTAAAACTCTTATCTTTTAAGACACAATTGGCTGTGTGATGCTTTTGTAAAGTTATAGGCTTTTAACTACTGCCATTTCCTGGCATAAACTCTTTGTACATAAACATTCCCTACCTGAAGAAGTAAACTCTGCAAGCTCCAATGTTGCAACCCAATCATGCTGTTGTTATTTTCTATACACCGTCCTCACTTGTGTAAAATATCCGCTGATATTTTCAGAAGAATGACTGCACTCTCCAGATGCCTGTTACTTTATATCATGTCCTAATTTGCCTCTAAACACAGGAGTTAAGCTTTCACTATATCAAGACTTGCACACAGGAACCTTTCCTTTGAGAGACTGTGCATTTATCTACACAAGTGGTTAAACAGTTTTTTAAGATTAAATTACATAGCACCTGACCCTCAACTAAAATATCAGATGCTAGGCTTCCTGACTTCATACTACCACCCCTCCTCAGGCTACGTTTAGACCTTTGCTATACTGAATGCCCACAGCTCAAGCCCTTAAAGATGCCAAACCATCAATTAAACACTCCCCTAAGCAATTGCCTATTCTAAGTTCTGTGCAGTGTTGAGATCTTTAAACTATCACCTATATGCTTAAAGACAGAGGAGGAATATTTTGCTTATTAACAAGGCCACACATATTCCACAACAGCCATTTTTAGGTTCTACAAAAGTAACAGGCAAGCTGGACACTCACAAATGGGTCCTGATGCAATGCAGTCACGAGTGCTGAGGGAGCTGGCTAATGTTATTGCTAAGGTGCTCGCCATCATTTTTGAACAATCATGGAGCACAAGTGAGATGCCTGAGGACTGGAGGAAGACTAGTGTCATTCCGGTCTTCACAAAGGGCAAGAAGGACAACCAGGGAAACTACAGGCCAATCAGCCTTACCTCCATCCCTGGAAAAGGTGATGGAATAGCTCATCCTTCGTGACAACACTAAACACACAAAGGAAAATATGGTTACTGGGGGGAGTCAATGTGGATTCTCCAAGGAGAAATCCTGCTTACTCAACCTGAGAGCTTTCTATGATGGCAAGACTAGCTGGCTAGATGAGGGGAGAGCAGTGGATGTCATCTACCTGGACTTCAGCAAGGCTTTTGACACCATCTCCCTTAACATCCTCATAGGAAAACTCAGGCAGTGTGGCTTGCATGAGTGGATGGTGGATCAAGAGTTGGCTGAATGACAGAACCCAGAGGGTGGTGATGAACAGAGCTGAGTCAATTTGGAGGTCTGTAGCTGGTCGGGTTCCACAGGGATCGGTTCTGGGGCCAGTCTGATTCAATATCTTCATCAATCATGGATGAGAGGACAGAGTGTACCCTCAGCAAGTTCACTGATGACACCAAACTGGGAAGACTGGTTGATTTCCCCAGAAGGCTGTGCTGCCATTCAGCAGGATCTTGATCGGCTTGAGAGTTGGGCAGAGAGGAACCTCAGAAGGTTCAACAAGGGAAAGGACAACTCCATGCACCAGTACAGGCTGGGGGCTGATCTGCTGGAGAGCAGCTCTGCAGAGAAAGACCTGGGAGTTCTGGTGTACAGCAAACTAAACACGACCCAGCAATGTAGCCTCATGGCCAAGAACGCCAATGACATCCTGGGATGCATCAGGAGAGCGTGGTCAGCAGGTCGAGGGAGATTCTCTTCCCGCTCTACTGTGCCCTGATGAGGTCTCATCTGCAGTCCTGTGTCAAATTTTGGACTCCTCAGTACAAGAGTGATAGAAAACTTCTGGAGAGAGTCCAGTGAAGGGCTGGACTCCACATAATCAGGAGACTGAAACATCTCTCTTAACAATGAAAGGCTGCAAAGTCCTGGGTCTCTTTAGAGAAGAGAAGGGAGAGGGGAGAGGGGAGAGGGGAGAGGGGAGAGGGGAGAGGGGAGAGGGGAGAGGGGAGAGGGGAGAGGGGAGAGGGGAGAGGGGAGAGGGGAGAGGGGAGAGGGGAGAGGGGAGAGGGGAGAGGGGAGAGGGGAGAGGGGAGAGGGGAGATCTTATCAATGGTTACAAATACTCAAAGAGTTGGTGTCAAGAGGATTGGATGAGTGTTTTGTTTCACTTTTTAGCACTCAGTGACAGATAATGGGACAAAAGCTAGAACACAGGCAGTTCCACCTGAACACAAGTAAAAGATTCTTTATTATGAAGGTGGCAGACCCCTGGCACAGGCTGCCCAAGGAGACCGTAGAGTCCCCTTCTCTGGTGTTTTCAAAACCTGTTGAGACACGCTTCAGTGTAGCCTGATCAAGATGGACCTGCTTTAGCACAGGGATTGGACTAAATGACCCCTAGATATCCCTTCCAATCCTGTGATGCTGTGAATAGCCTTCTGCAGAGAAACATCATTTCACAACATACCTCTATGGTCTAGCTCAGAAATCATCTACAACTATGTAACACAACCCAGCCATAAGGATATGCAGCACTGCCTTACCGCTGCAGACCCTATGCGATCTCCCACTGCTTGCTCAACTGCAGTGCCTGTGGAGCTTTCTTAGCACTACGAGGTGGTAAGATCAAAACACCAGCTGCTTGGCTGCAATAGTTTTCTCCATCCTCAAAAATCAGAACACTTAAGACTCAGATGAAAGGGGAGACACTTTGCATTTCGTAAAGTCACTGTCTTCAAACTGCCCTGGCTTCAGCCTGAGGACTCTAGCTCCTTACAGCCTACGCAGATCAAACCTAGGCATCTCACACATGGAGTTGGTCAGTCAATTCTACACAGCTAGAAAGAGTTAGTTGAGCAGTTCTGTGCCATGGGCACACACAAAACCTCTAAACACTGCCTGATCAACCAAGTGCACAAGACAACAGATGGCTTCAAGTGAACTTTTGTTCTCCTAACAGTTATCATTTCCATGTGTTGTTATACACACTATTCACACAGTCATTCAAAAAAAAAAAAAAAAAAAACCAAAAAAAACCCCAAAAAAACCCAAAACACACTATATTCTATTTAACTGTTTCTATAGAAAAAAAAAGCTGTGGGTTTTTTTTTTTTTTAAAGCACCTAAGTCACTATGAACAAATACCCCATTACAGCACATTTACCCCGCTCAGACACCTTGGAAATTGTGACAGACTTAGGAAGACAGTTTTGTAACTGAGTACACACAGTGTTACCACTAAACTGCCAATTCAATTGAATGATATTTTTCTTCTGGAAGTGACAAGTATTTGTCTGTGGAATCATTCATCTTACTTCTGCCAACATATTTTGCCCACTCTTGCACTTCTGAAGAGACATGAAGGCAAATAAAAAGAACTGCTTCTCTAAACAATTCATCCAATGCACTCTGAAACATGTCAAGAGTGACAGAGATACAACACTACAATGTAGATTAAAGGCTGAGAAAGCAGAGAAACTCCTTAAAAAGTGACTGGCAAAACTTTGTGTCATTTTATGACATGCAAAACCAATTCTCCTGCTGACAAGAAGAATAGCAGTAAAACATTTTGGTTGCAAAAAAGTAGTAGAAAGGAGAAAAACGGAGGCTGATGGTCATGTGTTTTTACGGAAGACACTAATCAAGTCCATATTGTCCTCGTTACTGGTCATTTTTATTTAAGTAAGAACCTCCTATCTTTCCATTCTACTTTTACACTTTCCTACTTCAGTGGTTAGCACAGTGTCAGATGGAAACTTAAAAGTCAAACTTGTGAAGAGACCAAGACTAAAATAAACCAGAATTCTCAAAGAACCCACAGAACTCTTCCACTATCCAACTCCAGTTGCTCTTGCTAAAGGGCAACTCTGTCCCCCAAACCAGAAGGTTGTCCATTCTCACTACTTTCACTGTCAGACCAAAGAGAATTTCTCTTCTTTGAGAACTTCCAAGTGCCTCAACTCTTAAAGAGGGTAACAAATCTATCAGTGAAAAGAGGTCTTGGATAAATAAGACACTTAAGCTCTGAAATAAAACTGGGCATGGTCTTTCTTGTCAACAGTTCCTATTGCTCAAACACTGGATAACGTGTTGTAATTAAATTAACCATATAATACAGCATGTGAATTGCATAACTAAGCCCACAAATGCCTAGGTGGAGATTGTACCAGGCCATAAATTACCACTTTATTAACTTACATTCTTTCTTGTCATGCATAGAAACACAGCCACCTTAAAACAGTGTTGTCTTCAGTTACGCAAAAGAGGGTAATTCTAGGTAAAATGAAATTATTTAAGGTCAAAAGGTTTGTTCTGCACATAGTTTGCCTACAACTTTTTCTGTTGCGTCCCTGGATACAGCAATTGTTCATACAATTTCATGACTTTGGAGCCTTATTTTTTTTTTTTTAAAGACTGACAACTCTACAGTTTGCCACAGAGAAAAAGCCAAACTACCTCTATGAAGATTAATATACAGCTCTCAACAGTACTGAGAAAACAGATGTCAGAACTTAGCGATATCATCATTCCAGAGGGACAGGCTAAAATGAAGAAACAAGTCATGTAACATCTTCAAGGACAGTCCCATAGATTTTTCTTACTGTTCCTAAAATAAGGAGCTCATAACTTCTCTACCAGAAAAACATTAGACCAGCACTCATTGAACATATGTTTGACAAGTTGTGTCTTATATTCATGTGAAATTCTTGACCATGGTCACGTTGAAGCAAATTTATCTAGAAGCAACATAGAACTGTGAAAATATCAAGTTTCACAGTTCAGCAGAATAATATATTTGATGTTGGGGTCTGGACTATAATGAACGTTATGGAGTTAGACAAAGAAAGTTAGCAGTTCATCTTTGAATCGCCTTCAGCAGCAGAAAAAGAAAAGAATGCCGATGCGACAGCAAGCTTAAGCAGGGAAGAAACCTAAACTATACACTATAACAGAGGCAAGGTCAAAACACGATGACAGGATAGAGCATTCAATTCAGAATTGTGTGATCGCATGTATGTGACTAACAAATTGCAACATATGTAACTAACAATAGTATAAAGTTAAGTAAAATGTAGGGTAAGCATAACCATAGTCTAGTGTGAGAGAAAACTAACTGAAGACCAAATAGATGTGAGGTGTTATTTTAAGCACAATAAGGTTGATGTTTTAAGTACAATAAGGTTGGTATTTTAACACAATGAAGTTGGTGTCTAAGTTGTTACAAAAGTGAAATCTTGAGGCCTTATGCATAGCGTGTGATCCTTAGTATTAACTAATTATCATGAATTGTAGCATGTATACAGCATTTGGAAAAGTATATATGTGATGATTATGTGGCAATAAAGTTGGAGTCAATGGACATCATATTGGTGTCTGGTCACTCCCGTCTTGCATAATGAAGAAGAACCCCTGCAATTCGCCAAGACGACGCATGTGCAAGAGAAAGAGGTAGCTCTTCTTCTCACTAAAAATAATAGAAATTATCAAGCACAGAATTAATGTGATACTTGTTCTTAACACCTAGGTTATGCACTTTTCAAATATTTATCAGTTCAGTTTTATAAACTTGATTTGGTATATCCTTACAGAGGGGAGAGCAGTCATCTCTTAAACATGATGTTGGTGTTTGTTCATTTAACATTTCATTCATTTGTTTATTTAACATTTCCCTTTACCATCTCAAGGGAAAAAAAAAATAAAGTTGATATTTGTCATTTCCTTAAAAGAAGTTTTATGTAGATTCTAGATCCTGCACAAAGATAACAATCATTTAAATCTGGACACTGGAATGCTACTAACTCTCTTCATGCAAAACCAGTTTTCGACCTAAGCAGTATACTCAACACTGCTATGGCAAAATAATTATTAATGCTATGACTTTATCTGTTTGAGCTTCATGGTCTACCACAACAATCCAGGCTGAAAAATCAGGCAGTTCACAAATCAGATTCTAAGAACCATCTTAAAGATCCTTTGGAAAACAGAGCTTCAGAAAGAAAACCATTTGGAAGCCACTTTCCCAGAAGATAAGTTTAATGATTACATTACATACACAAGAAGTGGAATGTAAAGCATACGATGAAAATTGAAAGTCAGAAGAGTGAAAGGTGTACATGGTGGGGAAAAAATACTGTCAGGAGAGATAGAGAATAATAAGAAGAAGAAAGGCACAATCACATAAATTAGATAATCTTGATAAACATGTGTTTTTAAAAAAATCTCATCTTCCTCCACTTAAAAATGCAAATATTTGCTTCTAAGTATCCTTTTTAATGTATAAACTTCACTGAGTGCATCTGTTTTCATAATACTATTCACTTTTCCATTAGTACAAAATTAATTTTAATTTTTTAAAATATATTCACTTCACTTTATAGCTAACTGGCTTTGCAGATTCTTCCCCTGGCACAAAAGAAGTTTTTTTCTTACTTGAGCAGGCAATTTGTAAATTCAGGAATTGCAATCCTCAAACCAACTCAGTCTTGGAAATCAACAATAGAAGAGTCTTATGCCAAATCATCTATGAGCAGGAGCCTAAGATTAGACCTCTTAGTATGTAATATGACGGGCAGCACTCAAGTCAAGGTACATGTAATAAGTATGTATCACTTACTTGATTTCAGAAGTGTTCTTTTAAAGCCTATTTAATTTTTCAATGTAATTTTCTTTCATCTAGTATTAAATATAGGACTTCAGCTAGTCTCCTTATGAAAGAGTTGTCTGGTAGCTTTCCCCAGTATGACAAATTTTACTTCTCATTTTCATTGCTTTTAGAGTATCTTAAGAAGTATCCCTCTCCTTGGTCTTTTAGTCCCTCCAAAAATATTGATAGCCACTTGAATGTCTTTGCCCCAGTACCACAAATTGCTTCTAAGTATTCAGCCTGGGTCCTGCAAAATGTTCCAAGTAAATTTTTAATTTTGAATAAGCAGTCCTGTCAAGATCAGAGTACTCACAAGTAACATATGCTTATGAGAGTCACCAGATAAAAGTGTGAAGGCTTTAGACTCTGGAAGATCTACAACCAAACCAGGTTTTTCTGTAACTCCCTTCAGTTGTTAATGAGTTAACTGTCATAACAGATTACAGACGCTTCTTATTTGTACATTGATAACAGTGTATGTACTGTTAAGGTTTACACTGGTGAACTCTACAGATAAAATATGCATACACACACTTAAATATGTCAACAGCCACATGCATCCATATGTGGGCAAACATAATGTAGCCCACCATCTTTACAAAGTCACATCTCTCAATTCAAATTTTGGCGGAGGTTATGTATTTCTGGAGTGCCACATGTTGAATTCTCTAAGACAGCTTTTAATATGCCATTTATAATGAAGATGAAGGGAACAGAAAAGATTTCACAAACCATGCAGGTGGTGGAGGGGGTGGGGGGAAGGGTCCCAACCTACGTAAACCCACACGCTGTCATGTTGTGTGTTTTGGAGAATCACAGAAGACAATACTTTCACAGCCACACATGAGAAACTAAGCTCACAAGATTTCAACTTTAGATTACTAGCAGTTGTTTGCAGAGGCCCAGGCTTCAAAAGAAGAAGGGTGACAAAGAACTTAAATAGGAACCAGAGCTCAAAAATCTTAATTCCCACCCTGTTGCATGGGTGGCCCTTTGGCATCTGTAATCCTATTCTCACTGAAGAAAATGAGAAGACAGCCCCCAGATGACCATAAAGCCCATCAAAACTCAAAAAACACAGAGCCTTTCTCCCAGTCATTACTTGGCTCCATTTCAGGTATGACATTTAAAAGTTGATGCATAGAAGTCCTCTATATTCTGACCTGGGTTTTCTTTTTTTAACTATCATTAGCTAATCATCTGTCTGAGACCAATTGATAGCATCTATAGCATCTATTTTATACAAAGGGGGACACAGAGATGACAGAACATGCAACAATAGGGCATGGGTCACAGTTTATAGGGAATCTGCCCCAAACAGAGGAACTTAAGAGGAGGAATGAAAAGCCCCTACTCATGTTTCACAGTTATCCACAAGACTGCCCTTTGGCTATTTACTGAATAGTAAGCAAAATGCTCTGGTTATATACACTGAGATTTCAGGATTTTTATGAGACAAAATGAAATATATTAATGTCAAGAACTCTGTTTAGGAACTCAGTTTTCCAAGTCTCATTTCTGCCTTGAAATAGTAGAGCATTTTCTTATGCAAGGAGAAAATTTTTCTCCAGTTAAGTAACAAATTTCTGTCAAACCTCAAAAACATATTGTACTTTCATGCTTGCATAGTATCCATCTCTTTAAATCCAAATTTGGTTAGCAGCTATAAAACGCTGATTAGGACTATATAATTTATTTAATGCTAAAGCTTTTAGTGGTTATGAGCAGCAATCAGACT
Source organism: Colius striatus (assembly GCF_028858725.1). NCBI lineage: Eukaryota > Metazoa > Chordata > Aves > Coliiformes > Coliidae > Colius > Colius striatus. Next base: position 128,843,971 of record NC_084759.1, read on the forward strand.
TTTACTACAACACATCTCTGGCTTTGCTGTTGACTACTTGACCAAGACATTCTGTTCCTGCCAGCTACATGACAAGCGCTGGCTTGGAATATCACATCCAGCAATTCTCCTTTTCAGCCAAACAACTACTTTTAAGCACATCTAAGGGGTCAACAGAAATTCTCAGTCAGAACCTCCAGTCATCACTTTTGGCCAAAACAAGCACATTATCAAATGCTGTTTAAAACAGAGTCAAGGCATTGCAATAAATTTTATCAGTAAAGCACAGTAAAGTCTATACACAACCCCTACTTTATACAGGTAACAGGAGATTCATGTGAAATGTCACAATCAGGTGAAGCATCGGTTTACCAACATACACGGACACAATAAAGCCAGACAACTCTGGACTGTTACCAACTGCTCAAGTTCCATCATATCAAGTGTTTACACTAAAAAACTAGGCAAGTTTTGTTCTACACATCCAAAACCATTCTTCCAGGATCTTCTTAACAGTTTGAGACTTACTAGAGCCCACTACTTTATAAACTGCCTATACATCAAGTAATTTCCCCCTCACTCTTAATTTTTACCTCAGACTAACCAGGGTTACATACAGAGCTAAACAGGTATTTCACAGAGAGATTTCTTTTTTTAATAGACACAAGAAAAACGCATGATGAAAATAAAAAAAAAAGAAATATCAAATAAGCAACTTTTATTCAAACTTACACAGAAGTCGGACAGAGTTTAGGCAATAAGAAATATTTTTATCCTACAACAAATAGATGCATTCTATTAAAAGAACTTTTCACCTGAGGACTGAAGATATTTCTGTACATTACTACAATACATAGAAGAAAAAAAAAAATCACACAAGCTTAACTTGCCATATATTTTTCTTTAATTTTAGGGTAATTGTTAACAATCCACTAAAAGTAGATATCATACTTATCCTTTGCATAATAAAAGTAAATTTCACATAGCTTTATTTAGAAAAAAAAAAAAGCTCTCCGACTTAACATTGCTCTTGGTTGCATAATCTCCTGCCTTTACCACTTCTTGGTTGAAGTGACAGAGAAAACTTAATACGAGTAATACTTTGTGCTGAAACATGAAATTAAGATGTAGATGTGAGAAACGACAAGGTTCCCATGAGAAATGAAAAAGTTAAGTATGTGTTAAACAACCCTGGGGAAAGAAAGCAGGAGGGGGAGGGGGGGGAAAGACAGAGGCCCAGAATGGATGCTGACATTAAAAAAAAGAGATTTAATTAGAATCCTTCTAATACCAAGCGTTAAAGTCCAGAATATGTGTTACTACTCCTTACATTTCTATTCATCAGTCCCAGGGAAAAGGTTTGCCACATTTATGAAGGTTTGTTGCTTTGGACTTGTTTGAGGGGTTTTTTTTGTTTTGGGGGGGAGGAAATATTTTGAGGGCTGGTTTGTTTGTTTCTTAGGTTTTAAATGTACAATACAATTAGAATGTTTCAAGTATAAGATACAATTAACTAGACACAGACACCCTAAATACATATTGCATTTACATTTTCACCCACACACATGCATTTAAAGCATACCATTTAAAATCTAGAGTGTAACTGAGCAACAGCATCATGGGCCCATATGAAGTGACTCTACTTCACAAACAAGGCTCAGGTTTTTCTATTGCTTTCTGTTACTAGGAAATACCCACAACTGGGCCAGATCTTTTAAAAACAGCCTGGAAGAGGAAGTCTTCTACAGAAGAAACAGACCAGAAATTCACCACATACACTACAGTTATACAACAAAGGGTTAAAAGTAGCAATTCCTTCTCCAAGCATCAAATAGAAATCCAAAGCACCAACTTCTCCTTCGTTCACTCTCAGGTCTTTTATATGTGGATCTTAAAATGATAGATTGTACCTATTCAGATACAGGCCAAGCTAACTACCCTGGCAATGTTGACTGCAATGTGAACCATCTTCTCTTGTCCTTGGGTCACCACTCAGGTTTTAGAAACACTTACTTAGGTATTTTACTAGGTCATCTCACAATTTATGGCTCTGCTACAACCTCCCTTCTTACTAGCTGCACTGTGAAAGCTGTATTTGCTCAGCATGCTCTGTACAATTATTGCATGACATTTTATCTGACAACTCTACAGAGAAGACAGTACTGAGATGCACTCATTCTCCACTGGCATAGTCTTATTTTTTCCAGGAATGCAGCCAAATAAAGATGGTTCTTCTATAGACTTTTTTCTGTGTTAATCATGCTGAATTTTCATACAGCTGAGTGCTCTGATTTTCATTTTTTAAACAAAACTTGAGCTGTAGATTATTTAAATAACATTATTAGTCTGTTTTAAATCATGCTAGCCAGTGGATTTATCAGCTTGTTTCAGGAAATGAGCCAGAAATCAACCTTTTTTTGTCAACAACACAAATCCAACGATCAGGGTAAAGGTGACTTTCTAATCCATTTTCTACAACATAGATCAAAACCTTTGGTCTACAGTTTGGACCAAAGTTTAAGCTCTAACATGGCCATATTTCAGTCACTCTCCAAAGCACTGGGGGGAGGGGAAGGGGTGGGAAGGGGACAACAGAGAAGGAGGGAATGACACACCTGCCCTCAATCAATCAACCTTACCTTGAAATGAGAAAAACTAAGATTCTTCTTCCTCAAACTTTCCTCCCTTTCATCTCCACAGGCCCATGAACAAACAGACTCAGTAACAACAAAGCCAGACACTACCATGCTTCCCTTACACTGCAACTCAGGATGAGTCTACATGGTACGTAATTCTGCTGCAATTGCACTTGCTGGGTGTACACTGTGGTGTCCAATATATGTCAGCAAGAACTGCGAGTATAATCTCAGCTTATGGTAGAAAGTATGTTTCTGGCAGTGAAGCATACTTAGAAAGGCAAGAAGATGATCATAGGATGAAGAAATTAAGTTTTAAATACTGCAATGGGTTGTATTTGCTAGTTCTGCCAATACATTTCTTCCTGCACAGATCACAGACACACATTTTCTGTAAGGCTCATCATGATTTCTGAAAAAAATCTCCTCTAAAATATCCTGCTTCAAAATAGTACAGAGGTTACAAGGAAAACTTTTCCCTAAGATGAAGTATAAAAACAATTTCTTGAAGCAATTTGCAATTCTGAGTCAAAAGCAATGGTTTTAGTGAGGAATTGAAAACTCTTTATTGGATGTCTTGGATTCTGAAGTAATGACTTCTTGACAAACATTGTCAAGTTACGCAAGTTATATTTTGGGGAGAGAAGGATTATTAGTTAGGTTGGTTGGGTTTTTTTTGTTTTTTTTTTCCACTCTGGTCCCTTTCCCAGAAATATCACAGACATTCCTTTAAAGCCACCCTGCTTCCTTACCAACAACGGTACTTTGGACTTCTCAAGCAATAACACAGAATAAACCATATATCAGATTATAACTCTCTGCTGTAAATTAATTTGGCCCTTTTGAGTTCCTGTTAATACATATTAAAACTTGTTTTAGGATTATTTTCATTTTTAGAAGTAAGTGAACAAATAGTTTTTTAATTAACATCTAGCTAGTAATCATAGAATCACAGAATGGTAGGGGTTGGAAGGGATCTTTAGAGATCATCTAGTCCAACCTCCCTGCAGAAGCAGGTTCACCTAGATCAGGTCACATAATGCTTATTAGAAGTACAAAATCATCATTTTAAAAATCATTTTCCCTTGTGTTCACTCAACATAAAGCTTCATTCAAAATGCTATTAGCGAAAACTTGTTTGTTCACAATTTATTTTTTAAACACAACAGGTTTTCATAGTCTAGACTTCGATGCTAAACTATAATTGCAGGGACTGAAAATGCAGATAAGTAAAAGCATGCCCAAAGACTCATCAGCAGAGATTATTAAAGCACATCAGAAATTACTACCTCAGTCTAAATACTTAGTTTTAACTTACTAAAAAACACTGCATACAATTTTCTGAATTATATATTGGTACTTCACAGCAAATGACTTAAAGTTTACTAATTCTTACCACCCTTATCAGTGCAGCACTGAGGTACATGGTACAGGACTGGCCCAATCATCCTCTTGAATGTTCCCTTAAATTGTCAACCATTGTCACAAATTGTCAGACCATCATTTGATGTACCATATTCACACACCTCACACCGTATTCATATGCCTCATCCATTGGAACAAGTCCAAAACTAAACACAAAGCCAATGAACTTCATATTTTGACAAACTCTACAGTGTTTCAAGGTGCTGCTATCTTACAGGGATGTTGGAAGAAGAGAAAGAATAGCCTTCAACTGATCCAGTCCACAAGCTTGCTTTCTAGCCCAAGCACTGACTGAAAGAGGTGGGGATAAGAGGCTATTTTCAAACTTGCCTACAGCTACAAGCATGTACAACTTTAAGACATCTCAGTGTAAGAAAAACATTTGTCCTGCACAAATCAATTCTGTGCATTCTCATTAGATTTCTAACAAGCCATATCTCTTCGATCTCCTTTTACAAAGAGTAAAAATAGGCAAAACTCCTGAAAAATAAAGAAAATATATTACTGAATATCTTCCTCCAAGATCTTGACAACTTCTGGAAGCAGGGTGAGGACAGGCAGTGAGGGGCAGTAACATCTAAAACCAGCACAGCCAGATTTACAAGAGAGGTCACCTCTCCAGGCCTTCACTCTATTTTAAACATGTATGTTTCTGGTTACTTTCTGGTTACCTTCCTCTAATTCCTCCTTCAGCTGAGGTCAAACGAGAGGAGGGGAAAGAAACTAACTTTTTGAGCTGTGCAACAAAATGATACCTTTACAATTTTAGCATCTAGCCACATGGAAGTATCCTAGCATCAGGCTGCAAACCAGCATAGCATGAACCACATATGAGAAAGCTCACGCAAACCTTGCAAAGCTTTGTGAAAGAACCTTTCAAAATGAACTGGCTGTCAGTGAGATTAAAACAAAACAAATCTCCAAAAACTAGAGTCAATAGTCAATGCTATTACTAGTGTCTGATCTCATTCCTGGAAAGCACAAAGATCTTCATAGGACCTAAAGTCAAACTCCACACACTGTATACTTCAAAATTAGAGGGAATTACAGTAGCTCTGGTACAGAAGATGGCAAGGATATTTCAGATGCCATACCAGCATCTTGCAGGATGAAGTACGACTTTGCACACTCTTGCATTTTGAATCATGCAGCATTATCCTGGCCTAGGCAATATTTTCCAATAATTATAGCCTCCTTGCCCAGATTCAGTTAACCCAACAGTCCCTGTGCACATACTAGTGACACTGGTACTGCATTTTATATCTTCCAAGAGTGACATGAAGCTCAAGAGCCAAGGCAGGTCACTCCTGATGCTGTGTCATCCAGACAAATGGTGCAATACTACTGCAATTGTTTGTGTTAGCTTCACTATCTCTAAGTCACAAAAAAAAAAAAAACCCTTTTTGTCTAATATCCTAGCTGTTATCAGAATTTAGTAATGTATTTGCAACCAGCAACATCTTCTGACCAGCTGGGCCTCCTTAGGTGAAGAAAAACTAAATATACCATACAAATCTATGTGCCAATACCACAGCAGTCTGTAGATTGGATATCAGCCTAATACTTATATACAAGACGCCTTAAAACCTCAATATGAACTCCTTACTGCACAGGCTAGGCTATACAGCAAATGATTAGCTGAGTGCACTATCTGCTGCCTGTGATATACATTTGTCTCAGCAGAGGAGATGCAGAAAGATTTTCAGCCACAAGTAATCTGCTCAAGGGAGAGGTGGTATCAAGAGAAGCTGTGAAGCTAACTACTCAGTTATTTGCATTATTTGACAAATTTACATCTAAGGTGCCATCTTACATAACATTAACTTGCATGTAAACAAAAAACCCTTCACCAAACAGATGAATTTACAAATAAATTCTGATATTTTTCCTTCATTTTAACCATGTTTTTTCTCCAAATCAAAGACATTGCAACAGTTATTAGAACTGTCCATTTTCCACTCCTTACACTGTTGCATAACATCTAGCACTCAGCAACACACCCAATCAGGCCCCAAGAGTCTTTTGTTACCATATGCAGATGTAAAGGTCTGTACTACAATGGCTTTTGTGCTTTACTTGCTCAGATGCAAGTTTCAACTGTCAAAGAAACGAGAAGTAGGTCTGTAAAGAAAGAAAGTACAGGCATTCCCTACAAAGGTTTTCCATTAAAAAGCAGACAAACAAATCAAACCAGAAAAATCTGCTGGGGAAGGGGTACACATTAAATCAGAAGGTCTTCCCCAACATGCAATGTACTTCATCCAGAAATCAACTTCAGCTGTCATAAAAAGTGTTGTTGCTCTTTGTACTCTAATTCCATTCATTAATTGAAAACCTTTACAACTTAAAAGCTTTACAAGAGTTTAACAATTAAGGTAACTCTAAAGAGTCACTTGATTTAAAACATGTCCTGAAAAGTAAGCAATTAGTCAGCACTTCTAGAAGCCACTTAAAATTCCCTTCGTGGTAAACTATACACTCCTAAGTGAGAAAAGCCCGTTAATTTTGATAGTATTACTTAAGAAGAAAGCTGATCAAGTTGTCTAAAGGGTAATTTTAGGGGAACTGTAACAATGATAATGAAGTCTCTTCACCGAGGACAAAAGAGGGCTGTCCAAATTAAAAAAAAAAACAACAAAACCACAAAAAACAAAAAAAAACCCCACAAGACAAATAAAACAGCAGTACAAATATACTGTACTACATTTTCAAGCATTACTTTCTCAAGAATTTGCATAGATAGGCATTTGAACTGCTGAAGCAGAAAATTCTCTTTTCCACTTGCTCAATTTTTATGTAAGCAGTTCCTAAATCTGGTGCTCTCCTGCACTTGATGGTCTAACATCTGGTCTTCCCCTGGCAAAAAGTCAACATTAACATGTTAAGAGTATGTGTTATTCTCAGCTGCTGATCTTAAGAGAGTCACATGTTTAACAACAGGTCAGGAATAAGCAGTTTCAGAAAGGATGCCTAGCACCAAGGAGCATTCCTGGAACTGCCCTGACTCAATTCAGAAGAAGGCTGAGGAAGCACTCAAATTTCCTTCCTCTTCAGCTGAAGTCCCTTCTTCTCTGTCCTGATATCCTCAGTAAAATGTTGTGTGTATCAGGACAACTACAACTAGAAAAAGTAAGGCAAGTTGTAGTTGTATGAATCTGAGAAATAAGACACTCAGATGTCAAAAAGTATGTAGGAGATGGCGAGCAAGACGAACCCAGACATTTTAGATTCTGATTACTTCCTAGACAAAAGTACTGGAATAAAAAAAAAAAAAAATCAGACTTGGCTGCTGTGTCTCAGTTACCAACTGAGAAATACTTTCTATTAGCAAATGCATTTGCATTTCTCATTATTGGTTACAGGCATGGGAACCAAGTCCAACTTCTACTGCAGTATTTCAGCTACAGATACAGCCTCACACACACAATTAACAGATGGTTTTGGCAGTAGTAGCAAAGGCTACACAAACCAGATATTCTTTAATCACCATTACTGTTGCTGTAATGTGCTCTGAAAGAGTCCAATCGTATTCCTCCAAACAATGACAAAAACACTGACTCGTGACCTTCAGAGAACAACCACTGAGTATCCTGCAACTGACAGGTTACTAAAGAGACCAGAGTGTTAGCAGAACATATAATTTTTTCTACATAGGACACTGCCAAGAAAATTTATTAATCAGTACTACATATTTGTGCTAACATATACTGTTCTTAAAATTTCATGTCAACACAGATATTCTCATGTTTTTGTTAAGATACATATTTTCATTAAGACAGATACATATGTTTGTATATACAAGCACAGAACACGCAAACAGTGTGCCACTTAAATCAACTTGATCATTAAGTACTTAATGTATCCTAATTGAGATCAACTACATTTAACAAACAAACTTGAACTTATGGGTAATGATAACTTTAGTGTAAATTTTGCTGCTAAATCATCTATCTGAAGGAATTGCAAGAGTTTGCAAAATGGTATCTGGAATAACCATCAAGTGAGTGAGCACAATAGGAGATGGAGTGAGCTGCATGAAAATGAGAGGAGTTTTTGAGTTTCCAAGTTTCAGATTTTGTTAACTGTTGTTAGATTCTTTTATGGCTTATTCCTACCACTGTCTGCCAGGCAACAGTGTGAAATCAAAAGACACTTACAGGGATAAAAATATGTAAATATTAGTGAAAGAAGCACACATGAAGAACCGTTTGGGGACTTGGTTCTTAAAATAGTGTGGGGTTTTTTATATCCTTGCGCTAATGCCACCCTTCCACCTATGATTCAAAAGCTTTGGAGGAAGCTCTGAAATGTAACCAGATTCACTGAAAGCTGAGAGGGTTTCTGTCATAAAATAATTAAATTTTTGCAATTTCAATATGGTAAGACAGAAAGTGGATATACTACTGTACTATCTTCCAAAAGTACAGCCTTCATTTAACTTAGAAAGTAGCCTCTACAAAGGTTTAGAAGAAAAAAAATATTTGTCCTTTTGTCCAGTTACAGACATTGAAGGATTTTTCTTCCTTTGGTTTTTTCTTTAGCTTGGGGAAGGAAGGGTGGTGTTTGGGTTTTTTGAGTTGTTTTGATTTGTTTTAAAACTCAGCATATTGAAGTGTTTACTCCTACTGCTTTAACAGATCATCAGTATGGAAAAAGTTACAAGTTGACTTTACCTTTGATCTATGTAATTTTCTTCTTGTAGTCTCCTCTGTGTAAAGTATTATGAAAGAGTGCAAGAGTATGCAATCATTTCGTTTTGATCACTGAGCACATTACTGCACATATTCGAAAATACAAATCCTCTTCTAAAAACGACAAACTGGTTTGACAACAGCTGTTATTCCTACCTAATGAGAACCTCTGTCTCTGGCTACAAGTCAAATCAAAAACACTTTGACTGTGGTTTTCATCCCTTTCTCTCTCCATTTTGGAATAGCGGGTGGAAGGGGCATGAGTCTTACATCTTTTCTTGCATTCTTAGATATTTTTATATTCTAATAAAGTTAAACTAATGCTATAGTTACGTCCAATTTATAAGTTGTAAAGACATTGGAAAACCATAAAACCATCTTTTTGTTACTTCCAAAACTGGAAATATAAGTAATGTAAGAGAAACATCTTTCCTGTTTATATATTGTCAAAGGCCTATCAAAACTGTGAAATGAAACATTCAAGATAGGGTATTTCTACACAGTTCAGAAAAGAAGCCATGTTTTACAAAGAGACTTTCTTCTTTCCGAGGAAGAGACCCAAACACACAAGTTCAATGAATTATAATGCAAAGAGGCTGCAAACGGCTAAAACAGCCCTCATCTTTCCACAGAAACAATGCATTGATTTCTCCCACAAAAAAAAAGTTGACTGAAAAACATATGTGAACTGGTAGCACAATAGATTCATTTTGTTTCCTGAACAAGGAAAAAAAAGATAGTATAAGTAAGAGCTGTACTACAGATTAAAAGAAACTATCAAAAGATTACACAGCATCAAAGATTTTCAATTAGTCATTCACTTGGCAGAGCAATCACTTCATCACAAATGACTACCTATGGGGTAACCTCAAGCTAGTCATTTATGTAACATCACCAAAAACACCACTCAATTTAGCCAATCACATCTTTGTCCCAAAAAGAGAACAAAAATATTATACTGTAAGTCACATCCAGGGACTAAAATGAGAGCTGCAAAGAATTAGACCTGTTCTAGCATACAATAATCCAAAACACAGGACTTTTTTAAAATAGAAGTTCCCTTAAGGGTGGGAAGAGGAAACCTTCTGTAAATTTTCTGATTAAGTGCTAAAACATATCTCATTGTTACTAACACAATGTACCAATTTCTCTAATTTCTTATGCTGTTTTAATAAAGCATAAATATCTGCTGTTTCAATAAAGCAGAAATACGAACAATGAATAAATCTCAAAAAAAATCCACTACTTGACACTGCAAAGAGATACAAAAGCCTGTCCAAACAGTTGATGACCTTTCAACCAAATTATATCAGATTTTACATTAGAACTTCTCCATTTCTGTTCATCTTCTGCTCTACTGCCAAAATAAGTTTCCAGTGCCCTTTCTGCCTAGTTGATTCCTAGTTGTTCAAAAATCAATACAAATGCAATTCCAAAAGCACAAAATATTTTCAAACCACACTAATAGAAAGAGAAACAAATAATGCAATATGGCTTAGGATAACTTTGACAACAGTACCATCATTTACTTTAAGCAATGCAAACAGGAAATAGCAGAAATGTTAGTATTTGTAATGATTTTGTTTTAACAAAGACTTACCCTCTTGCAGGATCTAAGGCAATTGCTCTGGGTTGGTCCAACTCTTGCCAAAACAAAACTTTTCTCAGTGATCCATCTAAATTAGAAACTTCAATCCGATTTGTTTCAGAATCTGTCCAGTATAACTTCTCTCCCAGCCAGTCACATGCCAGACCATCAGGTGACAGCAGTCCAGAAATGACCACATTCTGTACACTCCCGGATTTATTGAATTCTGTTCGTTTAATGGCTTCTTCACTTACATCACTCCAGTATATCAATCCCTTGACGAACACGAAGTCCACTGCTGCTGCATCCTCTAAGCCACCTACAATCACTGTGGCGTTCTCCTTCCCGTTTGCAGCATCCACCAGTCGCAGATCACGTCGGTTTGCATACAGCAACAGTGGGGCAGCTTTAAATGGGAGAAATAAAGGGGTGAGGGGACAGAGAGATGCATTAATACCACTCATATTAAGCATAACTTGCACTATGATGGTTCTTCAGGCAATAGCTACTAATTTAAGAAACTTTTTTTTAAGTAAAAAAAGAAGGGACATGTTGAAAAGCACTGTCTCAAAGCCTTTCAACAGTGCTGCAACTCAAGATAGTAACTTTGTAGCAGGCAGCTTATTATTTTGGGATGTGCATTATTAAAATATGATTAAAGAAGAAGGGAGAGAGTAAAGAAAACAGAGGTCTGAAGTGCCCAAATGACACTGTTTTATAGAGAAGGATGCTTAAATAAGAACCTGACAGACAAAGCAGTTGGTGTGGCCCACCTGAGCAAAGACTCTTTCTTCTTTTTTTTTTTGTTACACTTTCTTAATATACACTCCACTTCTATAAAATCATAATTCCTGTCAAGCTATCAAAGCCAGCAGTGTGTTGATATTCTCTAAATATTATATTTCTCAGACATTTTACATATAATACATAAAAATACAAAATTCATTGCACAGCATGAGACTAATGTTGTTTTAGAGTGTTGATGTTGGCAGAAGGTAGAGAGAAAAATATATCTATGGGAATGAACAACACCAAGTTCTTTCAAACTCAGCTTTACCATTCTTATTTAGTTATCTAACATAATACCTTTACTTTATATTCTTTATTTGCCCACTCTTACCGTTTTGCACAGTTGGTATATTTTTCATAGCCAACACTCAAAATGACTAGTGAAAAGTAGTAACCGTGAAAACAGCTTCTTGAATGTAATATGGCTGTTAAATTGTCCTTAACCACAAGCTACATATATAACACTATAAAAATTCCAGCCTTATTCCTGCTCCAATAGTAGTTTAAGAAAAAAATATTTCAATTGGATAAAGCAGACAATCACATCCTTTTAAACCCACTACCAGAAAACATTTCTATCTTTTCCTGTGTTTACTCAGGCACTGTAGTAATAGAGCCGTACAGGTACACTTAGACATAATACTATGATTGGCATACTAAATACTCCTCTATCTGCCACCACACAAATTTAACAAAAATCTTGCAGACTTATTCATTAGCATAGGTGGGCACTTGAAACTTGCAGCAGAAGATAAGTCTTAAGTGACATTTATAGAATCAAAGATGTGGATTGTTGAATAACTGCCAGAAAAAGATAGTTACTTGTACAAGAAACTCACACTGAAATCATAAACACTAACACATTCTTCAGAAAACCCAAAAGCTAGTTTCCAAGATCAGACTACTCCCCTCATTATTGTAAAATTGCTTATCAAAGACAATGGCATACGTGTACACAGAGAAGCTGAAAGAACTAAGAAGTTCCTTAATTTGCCTCAAAATATATTCTGCTATGTGTGTTTGGAAACATTTTACTTTCTTTCCTCTTTTTTTCAAAAAATCTCAAACCACTAATTGTTTAGGCTGTCATCCTAATTCTATAAATACTGAAAAAAATTGATGTATGGCAATCTCTAGACAGAAAGACAATGAAATGGAGGAGGGAGGCCCACTTTGTTGGTTTTAATAATGCTAAATTTGTATTCTCCTCTCCAGAAAGTTAGTTTTTCTTGTCTGGCAAAACATTCAGTTTAAAGATTATATTTCCATCAAGAGGGAGTAGAGAAAGTGGAATCTTTATATTAAATAAGTTTATTACATTACCTTGCTAACTCCTTCCCTTCCTTGCGTAATTTCTCACTCCCTAAAGATTTTAAATTAATTACAGTATTTCCTGAAGTGCAGGTTGCTTATGACAACCACCTTTTTCAGAAAAAAAAAGTGTTCAATAAACTGAAAGTGTTAAAAATAGATAAGCAATAAAGCCCTCCATTTTTTAAACCATGCATATAATTGTAACCTGAAAAATCTAGTTAATAGCCAGCTCAGTGTCATCTAGTGCACCATGGGAAAGTGTGCAGCCAACTGTCAGAATGCTCTCTAATAAGAGAGCATGTCCAGCATTTGAAAAAAGGTAAATCCACGCACAAATGAGTACAGGCTCCATTATTATGTGCAACACGAAGCAAGAGTACCCATGCACACAGCATGCACTGAAGTGGAACACCAGGCATGTCAAGTGTAATCACCAAGGCCTGAAGGCACTGCTGAGCCTAACACAGCTGCATCGCATAGGTTATTCACTCCTTGCTGGAGCTCAGGTCTGGCTGAAGGAGACTAGAGAAAACGTCTTTTTCATGAATGATACAAGTTATTTGAATGATGGCTTAGAAGAAACACAGCTACATTCTAGGATGTGTGGTTTCATGCAGATTGATTCAAAGCTGCAACTTGCATCACATTTTGCAGGGCTGGCAGATGAGGATACGCAGCTTTCCAATTTGTTGCGACATTCACAAATGAAGCAAGTACCACCAAAATAATAACAACCAGGTTTGTTCCCCCGCCCTCTCCAACCCTTCCCAGAAAACACAAAGGCCTCAATATCCTAGAAAAGCCAATTACTGAAGTAAAAAGCCTTAGTACCTAGCATCATCTTTCCTATTTACTTGACTCAAACAGCAATGCTAAAAGGAAAACTGGCAGAAGATCCTATGCTGCTCCATATAATTCACATTATAAGAAGCATAAGACACTGAAAAGTTGTATTTCTTGAATAATACAGTTATGAACTATACTAATAGCTCCTTTCCAAGCTAGGCAATTATTTCGCAGTTTTAAGTTCTAACAAGGCAAAGAGGTACAACCCAGATTTTGATTTTAATTAATCAAAGCTGAACTCTTTATAAATGCTTCTATTTCTCTTTCTATAGACATCATAAAAATACATACTTCAACTGCAACAAACCATAACACATTGCAGAGTACCCATTTTTAAGAAGTAAAAGAAAAACACACCCATCCTGGAAATAAACAACTGAAACAGCCGTAAACATTACTACTTCCTTTATCACCTAAGAAGTCTACACATAACTTATCTTCTGATTACAGTACCAAATACATAGTAAAAGCTATGCTTAGCTATAAAATAAGCTTTTTTTTAATCACCAGCAGGAACAAAAATTTGCTTAGAGAACACAGAAGTAACACATTTGTACTGCAACAAAGATAATTTAAATCATGAGAAACTCCTGCCAATAGTAGGTCACTGAGCCTGTTACCTAACTCCAATATTCAGGTAACACCTTCCCTAAATTTATCCCATTCAATATTAAAATCCAGACACTGCTTTTTTTTGCCCTACCTTTACAACTAGAATTCTACATCAGCATCCTTCACCTTACCACCAAACTCCAGTTCTTGTACCAAATATTTCTCTTGGCTACAGCTCATCTCTTTTGCTAGCATACTGAAAGCTGCTAATCCCCAAAGTCTGGTTTCCCTAACACTTATTTACTTAAGTCTTGCTTTATACATCTGATTTGTAAACATCTAATACTGCCTTAAAAATTATACAGCTCACAGGGTGCAATGTGATAAACCAACATAAAAAGATTACCACTAAAAATGGTTATCCATTTTTTTGGTGTGTAAGTGGCTACTTTCGGCTGTCAGAATTTGTCCTGCTAGTCCAGAGGCTTTTTCCACAAGTTCCCACTTGCTCCCTTTCCACTTCAAATGATCCATGACACCTCTGGGTATCATGAGGTCAGTGTTACATTCAATATGCTCATTCTCTTTCACTAACATGGAATTTAGCCTGGTTAACACAATTGGCAGACTCTCATTTCCCAAAATCCCTTTTTTTCTCATTCCCAGATCCCATCAATTCTGTTCTACCCTCCCACTTAAGGGTCCCTCCCCAAGCTGATTCAAATCATCACATCAGCAAAACATCTGACTGAGTTAGCACGTAGAATCGACTCAAGAAGTGGTAAAGCAAACTCCAAAATAAACATAAGGCAATCAGCAGAGAGCTGGAAGAGAGAGCAGCTCTCCCCCCTTTCACTGGCAGCATACTACTTGTGCTCATAGGACTTCTGCCATACCATGGTGAGACCATGCAGGCAGCTAAACCAGCAGAAGACTAACATGCTCTCCCCAATCTGCCAAAAAGTAATTTTTACTCAGCCATCATCCAGAACCAGTTCAGAACAAAATGAGATAAACCTAACTACTAGCACACCAGGGAAAGGGTTCAGCTTTGACAAGTTAGTTGAACCAGATGTGTGTGAGCCTCCAGTTTAGAAATGGGACCTGCCAAACAAGAGGTAGCCACCATCAAGTATGGTAACTTGCCCCAGAATCCCAGTGTGGCTCAGTCAGTAATACTGTGCAATCACCCATGTTGTGGAAATAAATATTCATGCAGGAGTCCACTGGTAAGAAACCTACAGTTTACTACACATTGTAAGAAGACATCATTAGGCTGGGAAAACCAGAGAATAATAGAATGGTAGGGTTGGAAGGGACCTTTAGAGATCATCTAGTCCAACCCCCCTGCAGAAGCAGGTTCACCTAGATCAGGTTGCATAGGATCATGTCCAGGTGGGTCTTGAAGACCTCCAAGGAAGGAGACTCCACAACCCCTCTGGGCAGCCTGTGCCAGGGATCCCTCACCCTCACAGTGAAATAGTTCTTATATTTAAGTGGAACTTTTTATGTTCCAGCGTCATCCCATTACCCCTTGTCCTGTTGCTAGCTACTATAGAAAAAAGGGATGTCCCAAACTCCTGACACCCACCCTTTAGATATTTGTAAATGTTAATAAGATCTCCATAAAGAAAACTCCCTGTCTTCTAAAAGTCTTGCTTTTAAAGAACTCTGAGCATCTGAAAGTGAACTGATATTGCCAAATACTGCCACAAGGATGGCAAACAGGAGGACTGGAAAAGAGGAGACACATTGATGAGATGTGCCAAGCAAATACACACTAGTCTGGATGAGGCACAGTAATCAAAGAGGATTTGCCAGATGTGTTGATGGACGGACATGCACTCACAGTCAGTCCCCAAGATAAGGAAGAGGAGATAAATGGGCATGTATAGCCAGTAAAGAGAGTTAATTGCAACCTTTTCAAAACCATTCTATATACAAAACTCCTTGTATGTAATTTGGTTTGTGTGGAAGCATTTCTGCTAATGAGGAAGGTGCTGTAATGGTTGCTTCTGGAGTTAAGTTGCTTAAAACTTTCCCTGGCTCTAAATCAGACTCACTGGGGCTGAGATAAATTGGGCAACTCTGCAATCACTTCTTAAAAAGCCAGAGAGGAGGGCTGTTCTTTCTGGGAGGCGGTGGAAGGAGCTGGATGAGAGAGAAGCAACCATGCAGACCCCAAGGTCAGTGAGGGAAGAGAGGAAGAGGTGTACCAGAGCAAAGACTCCCCTGCATCCTGTGGTGAGACAGCAGTTGACCCTCTGTAACCCACAGTGGGTAACAGTGGAGCTGAGATCTGCTGGCAGCTTGTGGAGAACTCCAAGCCAGGAGTGACTGTGACTGGAGGAGGCCATGACTCTGGGAGAGGGTAGCATTGGAGAATAGTTCTGCTGCCACAGAGCAGACTCATGCTGGAGTAGTTTGTGAGCAGAAACTGCAGCCCTTGGGCTCACGCCAGATAAGTTTCTTGAGCAGTGTATCCCATGGGAAAGACTCCACACTGCAGCAGGGGCAAAATGCAAGGAGTCCTCCTCCTCTGAGAAGAAACAAGCAGCAGAGCCCATCTGTGAGAGACTGACCACATCCCCCATTCCCTGTCCTCTGCACCACTGAGTGGGGAGGAGGTAGAGATATTGGGAGCAGTGAGCTGAGCCCGTGAAGAGGAGAGGGGTGGGGAAGGAGATCTTGAAGTGCTAGCTGTATTTTTCTCACCCTGCTCTGGGTTTTTTTTGCTTTTTGTCTGTTCTGTTTCTACTTGGTAGCAGATTAAATGCTTCTTGTTTTCTTCCCTAAGCTGAGCAATCAGAACTGTTTTGCCCAGAACCATAACTGGTGTCGAGTCCTTCCTGCCCTTGTCTTGATCCACAAAGCCCTTGGTTATCTTCTCTCCAGGAGTAGGACTGGGCCGGGGGGGGAAGCAAGTGCCTACATGGTGCTCCCTTGATGGCTGCGCTTGAACCACAACAGTAATACAATCAATATCAAAATTTAATACCAAAAAGCAGAGACTCAGCCTCAAGAAACTTACACAGAGATTATTTATATCACAAAAAAGTGACCAGGAAATACACAAGAGGTTCAGCACAGCAAGCAGGAGGCCAGGATTGTGCATCCAGTGCTCTATTACAGCAGCTTTCCCAATTTATTCCACACAATTCCATACACTTTTAAGAAAACTAGTGAACTGACCAATAGCCTCCATTCCACTTTCACTGTAAACAGAGAACTGTCTTCTCTCTGAACCTCCCCATTCTCACAAACATACTTGCAGGACACAGCAGCCCACCAGGACATCAGTAAAGGAGCATGAGGCAACCCAATATTGTCAGAAAGGACCTTTTCTCCTCTTTTCATCTGACCTAAAGTGTATTCCACATGCTAAAACCATCCAAGAGTTGTTCAGATGGTAATTCGAAAGGTCACAGTAACGGTCAGGCTTGACTGTGAATGAGATGAGTAACCACATCAGTGCAAAAGCAAAGACATCGAGCAGCAACAACAGCACTTGGACTGTGCACCAAGTTTCTACTGTTAGTTTTGCAGGCCTTCAGTCAGAGAGGAACTGACATCCTGCAAGACTAGCTGGTACAAAGGCACTAAGTCATCCTTAAGCCTGCTGAAAAACAGGATAAAAATTCTTACTGAAGAACTAGAAGGATGGAGACTAAAGAAAGAAAAGAGGGAAAAAATGGAATACCAGGTCCAGGCATTACATGCAAATAACTTTCGGAATAGCAGTCACTGGCCATCAAATCATCCTGCTGGCAAAAGAGCCATAGAGCCAGCAGTTGACAATTTTGGAATTGTCACATGTCTCTTCTCAGTGTTAGGTAGCACATCCAAACTGATCCTCTGTCCATCTTTCCACAACACTGACTCTCCTGCTCTGAAGTTCTTTCCTTTGCACCCTCATGGGGATTAAATACACTACTTTATTAGCTAACATCTTCAAAACTTCATATGCTGAACCTATCTTGCTAACAACCATCTAGGATAGCCAGAGAGCTGCGGTCCATGGGTCAGGCATCTGTTTTCAGATGAACTGCCATATAATACTACCATCACTGTGCTGCTTGTAAGAGAGAGTCACAAAGCAACAAGAAAATAAAAGTGACATGGCAGCAGCACAATACACTTTCTAAGGGCAGCAGCAGATTCCAGAAAGCAGGAAGGCTCTTAGGGATATGTGGCCAAGTAGCACTGCAACCCACATTAATGTCTGTAGAACCCAGGAACTTTTACTTGAACAGGAGGAGAAATTTCTTATCTGTGAGGGTGAGGGAGCCCTGGCACAGGCTGCCCAGAGGTTGTGAAGTCTCCTTCTCCGCAGGTTTTCAAAACCTGCCTGGGCATGTTCCTGTGCAACTTTATTTAGCAGGAGGGTTGGACTGATGATCTCTAGAGGACCCTTCCAGCCTCTACCATTCTGTGAATCTGTGAACCTCAACATCACACTTCCCGTTTCCTCAATTATGCTCTAACCTTCCTTCAGCACTCTCAGTCTCTCAGACAAGACAGAGCTGCAGATGAAGTCACACCAGTTCCATGCACATTGTCAATACTTCTCTAGATCTACTGGAAACACCCATGTTAAAATCAACACAATCTGTATAATGAAAAAGTTTGTACACATGTAAACTTCTGTAAAGCATCTCCTGTCTGTAAGATAAGCTTCTGACAGTTCTCTTGAGCACACATCTTCACTCATGTGGAAAAAGAAATCTTGTTTGGCTATACTACACCAATTAAAAACACACATTTGCATAGAGATGATATTTTTGCAATCCAAACTTGAAGCTGTATGATGACGGATAAGTTGACCTGATCACACTGAAACAGAACACTACCCTTCACACCTTACCAGCATCATCATTTCTTAGAGCATTTCTAACAGTAAGAAAACAAACCAAAACCTCTATCATATCACTCACCGTGCTGTCAAAGGACTGGACATTGCTTAAGTCCCTCTACTGAATCAAAGCATCACGATACAACATTGTAATCCTGGGACAGAGGAAGTCCATTTCCCAAAGCCTAGGAAGGCTAAAGGCTGCAAGACATACCATGTACACCTTGGCAAGCTGAGAATCATAGGTAGGGGTTGGAAAGGACCTCTAAAGATCACCTAGTCCAATCCCCCTGCTAAAGAAGACCCATCTAAATTGGGTCAGACATGTCCAGGCAGGTTTTGAAAACCTCCAGAGAAGGAGACTCCACAAACTCCCTGGGTAGCCTCTGACAGTGCTCCCTTACCCTTAAAGAAGCTTTTCCTTAAGTGGAACTTTTTTGTGTTCAAGTTTACACCTATTATCCCTAGTCCTGTCACTGGAGACAGCAGAAAAAAGTGCTATCCCAACCTCTTGACATACACCTTTCAAATACTTCTAAGTGTTAATGAGTTCCCCCCTTATTCTCTTCTACAGGCTAAGCAACCCCAGGTCCTGTAGCTTTTCCTCGTAAGAAAGATGCTCCAGTCCTCTGATCATCTCGGTGGGACTCCAGAACTCTCTCCAGAAGTTCCCTGTTCCTCTTGAGCCGGGGAGCCCAAAACTTGACACAGGACTCCAGATGAGGCCACACCAGGGCAGAGTAGATGGGGAAGAGAACCTTCCTCTATCTGCTGGACACACTCTTGATGCATTCCAGAATGCCAATGGCCTTCTTGGCCACAAGGGCACACTGCTGGCTCACGTTATCAAGCAGGACTCCAACGTCTCTCTCTGCAGAGCTGCTCTCTAGCAGGTGAGCCGCCAGCCTGTACTGGTACATGGGGTTGTTCCTTCCCAGACGCAGGACTCTGCCCTTGCCCTTGTTGAATCTCATGAGGTTCCTCTCTGCCCAACTCTTAAGCCAGTTGAGATCCTGCTGAATGGCAGCACAGCCTTCTGGGGAATCGGCCAGTCCTCCCAGTTCGGTGTCATCAGCGAACTTGCTGAGGGTACACCCTTCCCCTCATCCATGATTAATGAAGATGTTGAATCAAACTGGCCCCAGAACCGATCTCTGTGAAACCCCACTGGCCACAGGCCTCCAACTTCACTCGGCTCTCTTGATCATTACTTGCTGGGCTCTGTTATTCATCCATCTCTCGATCCACCTTACCGTTCACTCATCCAACCCACACTGCCCGAGCTTTCTGATGAGGATGTTGTGGGAGGTGGTGACAAATGCCTTCCTGAAGTCAAAGTAGATGACATCCACTGCTCTCCCCTCATCTAGCCAGACAGTTATACTCTCATAGAAGGCTCTCAGGCTGGGCAAACAAGATTTCTCCTTGGAGAATACATGTTGACTCCCCCAAAAACCATATTTTCCTCTGTGTGTTTAGTGTTGTCTTCCAGGATGAGCTAATCCATCACCTTTTCCAGGGATGGAGGTGAGGCTGACTGCCCTGTAGTTTCCTAGGTCATCCTTGCCCTTTGTTAAGACTGGAGTGACACTGGCCTTCCTCCAGTCCTCAGGCACCTCACCTTTGCTCCACGATTGTTCAAAAATGATGGTAAGCACCTTAGCAATAACATCAGCCAGCTCCCTCAGCACTTGTGACTGTATTGCATCAGGACCCACAGATTTGTGGGTATCCAGCTTGCCTAAGAGAAAACAGGAATATCTGAGAGAGAAGTGAACACTCCAAAGTTTGTTGCTAGCCTGGAATGACCACACTCTTTTGTGTTTCCAGCCTGGAGAGCACACGTTTAGGGGCGTACATTCACTTGAGAATGGCCTGAGAGTGTCTGCCCTCAATCACTCCAGTCAGCTCACTTGCCTCCATAGCTAGGGGACACTAATTATACTGGCAGAGACTGCATGACAGTAGCCCCAGCCAAAGCATTTCATCCAGACTTATAGTAATAGTTCAATATGGACCACAAAAATCCACACCCTGAGCAGCAGCACACTGCTTTACCCTCAAACTACCAAAGCATTTTTCCACACTGAAAAGAAGTTCATAGGCACTGAGCTACCCTTAGATGACTTTTAGCAATTTACCAAGTGACATGCCTAGTACTTAAACATATTTTTTTTAAGTGTGTCAGTTTATCTGAGAGATATAAATTAAAACAACTTTTCTAACTTATTTATTCTGTTCCGTTATTGGTTTTGTTTAGATTTTTGAAGTGCTATGAGGAGGTTGCTGTAAAGCAACAGAAGATCCTACCTGGAGGACAGAATGACCCATAAAACGGAAAAATCTGCATGCACTGACAAATACACCACAAAAGTGACAGGCCTCAGATGGGACACAATAATGGGACCAATGTGGAGCAGAGTGGGTGGGGGGAGCAGCTTATCAAAGGCTTATCACATTTTCATTTCCACTTCTCTGAGCTTCTTCAACAAAGACCATATCAGCTACCCAATATTTCTTTGTGGCACACCTTCCAGACCAAGCTTGGTGAATGGTATCTTTGTCAGTTCTTCCTTCATAACAAATATTGAGAACAAAAGGCATATCTCCAAGTAGTAAAAGGAATTCACAAATTCCGTTTCTCATGCAAGTCAAAAACTTTCTTCAACATGAGACAGATTCAACAATTTTGTAGAAATACAAACTAGAAAATCATTTTATAAGAAAACTAAAAG
Organism: Colius striatus; assembly: GCF_028858725.1. NCBI lineage: Eukaryota > Metazoa > Chordata > Aves > Coliiformes > Coliidae > Colius > Colius striatus. Next base: position 128,865,378 of record NC_084759.1, read on the forward strand.
GAAATACTTGAGTCCCAGCACAGGTTTAGAACAACCTTCCAGCAGCCAAATAAAACAAAACCAAACATTCTCAAACCAGAAGTACACTTTAATACTTATGTTTACTACAGATTAATATAATGAATAACAACTCCAGTTCAAAGTAACAGTTAGGGGTTTTTTTTAAGGGGTAAAGGAAGATGTGCATAAACTTTAAGAATTTTGAAAGTGATTGCACATTTGATTGCTTTCTTTCAGAAACACAGCTGGACAAATATCTAAATGGTGGGTGTCAGGAGGTTGGGATATCCTTTTTTTCTATAGTAGCTAGCAACAGGACAAGGGGTAATGGGATGAAGTTGGAACACAAAAAGTTCCATTTAAATATAAGAAAAAACTATTTTCACTGTTCAGGTGAGGGAGCCCTGGCACAGGCTGCCCATAAGGGTTGTGGAGTCTCCTTCCTTGGAGGTCTTCAAGACCCGCCTGAACATGTTCCTATGCAACCTGATCTAGGTGATCCTGCTTCTGCAGGGGGGGTTGGACTGGATGATCTCTAAAGGTCCCTTCCAACCCCTACCATTCCATCATTCAATGATTCTGTATCATTCTTTTTTTTTTTTTTAGCTCTGAATAACACCCACATCCCAGTACTATTAATGTAAAATCTTCAACAAGCTTACATCAGTTGTAGAGACACGTTAAAAACAAACAAAATCCAAAAAACCACCCATAGACATGCAAGATCCCCTGAAAAAGGTGAATGATCCCATCTTTTCATATTGAGTAGGACTCATTTCTGATAATTCAAAAGAAAAATAAATAAAACCATAAACACAAAATCATCCAAGTTGGAATTATTTTACACATACATTTTAGTCTTTACTCTGTAGGTAATGGTAACTGTTGTGCCTCAGTTAAGTTTCTGAGCTAACAGAACACTAGTGCATTTTCCAAGTAGATATAAGAGTCAGTACAAGGTTTACACATTCTTTTCTGTTGTTCTTAATATTCCTACTCTATTAATCCATCATGGACAAGAGATTCTTGTACTTTTCATAGAATCATAGAATGGTAGGCGTTGGAAGGGACCTTTAGAGATCATCTAGTCCAACCCCCATGCAAAAGCAGGTCCATCTAGATCAAGTCACACACGAACATATCCAGGTGGGTCTTAAAGATCTTGAGACTCCACAACCTCCCTGGGCAGCCTGTACCAGGGCTCCCTCACCCTCACAGTAAAATAGTTTTTTCTTATTTTACTGTGAGGGTGACTTTCTTATTTTACTGTGAGGGTTAATGTTTCTTTTGAAGCGTTAACATTTTAAGGTTAAAAAAGTCTGAAGTTCTACAATAGCTTACATTTCTGTTCTCTTCCACATACCCTTAACTTTCAGAATTCAAATAAATACATCAGCCACCTTCTAGAAGCCTGAACTCTCTAATAGAGGAGAATGATTATTATTGAGGAGTTCTCAAGACAAACAATTTTTAAACAAACCACTCCAAAGCACAAAACAAAGAAACAAAAAACCTCAAATATAAAAACTACGGTTTTCCTCTAGGGAAACACAGGGGGTAGGGAAGAGTAAGAGGAAAAATATAAAGGAGAAAATTACACTTTGGTATCACAAAGAAGAAAAACAAACATTTTTTATTAAGCAAAATTTTATAGCTAGTTGATTAAGATTTTCTGTCTCAAACACGATTATTTCTCGAATCTGACATCAAGAGCTCACACACAGCCCTCATAAACAGAATTAAAACTATAATCCCATTTCTGCCACATTGATTATATCACAAGGGAGTAATTCTATTTAAGTAATGTGATCCTGTAACAAGATACTAAAAAAATCTGTACAAACGTTACCATTTTCCATGTCTGTTTATATTAAAAACATTTCCTTATTGTTCTCTCTGTATTAATAAAGAAGCTCAAAAAGCATTCTTTCAAAGTGACATGCTTCTTTCTCTGAAGAGTTTAAAACATTTTGCAAAAGAAACAAAGTACTGTTAACCAAATTACTGCTTCTTTTAACCTACACTTTGAATGGTACGTTCTTCAAAGTGTACTATAAATCAAACAGAAAAAGGTATTGCTGAATTCTCCTTCTATTCATAGACTGGGAGCTGAGACTCCATTTCAAAATTAGGGGAGGATTGTACTAATTTCATTGACACAGAAAGGTCTATAGCAAGATAATTCACAATGAAACAAAACAAGCTCACCCTATTTTCAGAACCTCTTCAGGGGAGAAGGTATCAGAAATGAGAAACAATGTCAAGTTCATTTCTACTTGCAAATACCATCACTGTGTTCAGATCAAGTTCTGTCCATGTGGAGTTAAATATTGAGCCTGGTCACACTGTGAAATCTCTTGCCTTAAATATTTATAAACTACAAGAATGTCTGGAGAGCTTAATGAAGGCTCTCTGTGTCAGCTTACCTACCAAATATATAAGTAGGGAAAAGTTACTTAATATTTAGGGTGTCAAGACCAAGCATTTATGTGTGATCCATTAGAGAGGCAATGTTTTCCCCTTCCAAGCCTTGGACAATTACCACAAAATAATGACACAGCTTCTTTGTTTACAGCACTGTGTATTCTGTAAGTCTGCCAGTGGTATATCCTCTGAAACTACACAAGTGAGGTGCAAGTTTAAAAAATAAAGGTTATTATTAGTGAATGTATTTCTTTCACCCAACAGTAGCTACTCTGTAGAATAGCAATTAACACTAAGTGCTCTGCACAGAAGTAGAAGTACTCACTGCACACTCACCCAAAACCTCATGTCCACACAGCACCAGTCACCCTGGGTGAGCCATAGCCTTTAGGTTTGAGGTCTCAGCTTTTAAGTGACCTTTATATGAACATGAACAGACCATCTCTGAAGTCTGTGAATCACCCATTAGTAAAAGTCCATCTGTGGGAATTTCCTTACCAATGTAAGTTCTGTTTTGCTGGTAGCAACTGCCTCTGAAGTACAAACAGTCCCCACATGCCATCAAAGAAGTGGGTGGCAGCAAAGAATTTCACCATCCACATGCAGTTTACTAACCAAATCCCTCTCAGGTGAGGGGCTAAAGCATGAGGGGCTTCCTCAGTAGAACTGGGAAAGGAGTTGACTATGCCCCCAGGAATGGCAGAGCCACCAGCTCATACCCCTCTCTATAGTACAAAGAAGTGAACTCTTTTAAAGAAGATACCAGCAAAGCAACTCAAATATTTAGCATTTCATAGGAAATTAAGGAGGTTAAATATACTGAGGACAAAGAATACAGTGTTTAAATCTGCAGGACTGGCTGCCGGAGCAGATGAATGGTGACAGATCAGAAACTGAGACCTGTTTCTCACTGTTTTCTTCCTGTACCACATTGCCTCAGAAGGGAGGGAAAAAAAAAAAGTAACATCTTTGCTTTCCTGGATTTGAACTAAAAAGTAAATCCCACTTTATGTGCACTGCGGCAGATATTTTTGAAGCTGGCATTTTTGAGATGCGACATCATCGTAAAGGTGGATTACAGATGTCCAAAAGAATCGGATTTCTCCAGCTCCCAAAGACAGATAGTTTAAAAGGTTCCTGTGCTCCAGATTCTGACCTATTTCCCTGAAAACAAAAACAATCCTCTACCCACTCTACAGCTTCTCACCAAATTCCCTGCTTGCCTAGGACTGGGGGAAGGCAGATATAATCAATTGACTAGGGAAAAAGGATACACGAATATAGCTTGTGTCCCTTTACGCAGTACTGGTGTGAAACACAATCAAGGCTTTTTACCTGAATATCTTTCTGTAACTTCCGCTGAAAGATAGAAGCACATCACCTGCATAGACCTCTGACCAGATATATACAACTTCACCCAGGTAACCAGAACTGGCCCTGTCTTCAGTGCACCTTGCCAAAAACTTCACCTTAAGTCCAAGACATAGCAAAAAATTCCATCAAACTTTTAAAGTCCTAATTTTTCACTTTTAAATAAAAGCTAAAGCAATCTGATGATAAGCAAACTATATCACAGAGATGCAATTGCAAAAACTATTAAAGTAATGGTGCATTTTGTAGCACCTTAGATCATGTTAATTTTAGACTGTTCTATGGAGAGATGAAAGACGAAAATGCATTGGAAATCACAGCATACAAAGACAAACTGAATTCTGAGAAATCACGCAATGAGAAAACATGACTAGAATACAGCTGATTCAAGCTTGGGTGAAGAAACAGACCCTGAGGATTGCAAAAAACACAGAGGTATTTCTAAGTCTCATTGTCAAAACTTAAGCATTGTACATTCCTAGGTGAAGAGACCCTTTGCCTGAAGGCAAAAACATAGCTCCAGTTCAAACACCACACTTCATCTCCAACCTGAGTGCTTCAGAAGTAAAAAGCCTATTCCTTGTGTCCTTCTCTGACTTCTATTAGAAAAACATGTGCAAACACCTCCAGTCACACTCATTTTAAGAAGTCTTGAACATTAAGCTCCTTTAAACTACATGCAAATGAGTTAGTCTAAAAAAAAATACAAAAAAGCAAATATGATCATCAAAAGCAATTAACAACATAATAAAATCAATTTAAAGTGGTAACAATGTTAAAAAAATAACAACTGATTAAAATAAACCCTTTTCTGAATGCATGACAGTGAAGCGGTAGTTTTAAAATGGCCATTACCAACTACACATTTTCATTTCTTCAATAACTGACCCTAACCACAGAGGTCTGCGATGTTCAGCCTGTCTGCACACACATCATTTACAAGATTCCTATTCAAACAAGAGCTTTATGCACTGTCTGCATGATCAGGGTCGAGAACCAAAACAAAATAGCAATTGCCCACTGACTGGAGAGCTATTTCTGGAAGAAAAGTAAGCTGTGAGCACTTGGGGCAAAGAATTCTCTCTTTATTGCTCATTAAAAGTTGAAACTTAACTTACAGTTTCACATTTAACTATAGCCTCCCAACAGATGTGATGCCATTGCTATTTTCTGTTTGCAATTGTCAATAAGGTCCTCATTGGTTTCATAGCTATCATGAAGAATACAAAGCTGCCACAGAGCAGCTTTAACTGACTCCCCTGCATATGTACCCCCAAGGAGCAGCTTTACTGGCTTCAACAGCACTGTTGATGGAAGTCCAATCCCCAAATCAAACCAAAGGCCAAGAAGAGACCAGAGACGGGACTGTGATGAGGACCAGTGGGTTCTAAGAAAGCAACCTCTTTGTTCTACAGCCAGAATATGAACACAAGAAAACTAACCCCACATCACAGAACCTCTACAGTAAACTCTCATGACAGTAACCTCCTGACTCTTAGCAGTCCAAATAGCTGTCCTGTAAACATTAGTAGGATCAGGCTTATTGTAGTCCCTCGACAATTTTGACAGAATGGTGCTTTGTCCTGTGCATCCATTTCTGGATAGGAGCAGTCCAGTACTTCAAATCTGTATTAGTTTACAAGGCACTGCACCTCCAGGTTATCAATTTTGTTCCTTTCCAGATCAGTAAATGAGTCTACTAGAGTCTCCTCAAACTAACAATTACAGTTCAGTTGTAAAAGAAAAAAAAAAAAAAAAAGAGCAGCAAATTTACAAAAGTTTAAGTCAGCGAGAACAACAGAGAGGCTAATTCTGTAAGCAATAGACACTATTACATTTTCTGAGTTTCAGTCACCAGTGTTGCTGGCTTGGCATCCTTCACTGCACTGAATTCACAAACCAAATAGTGAACTTCAAAACTTCACCTCTACTTTCATGTATAAACTTATTCATACTCATGCTGGCGCTGCCTCTGTCTCATTAAGGAACTGCTGACACCTCCTCTGAACTCAACACATCTTATTCAAACCAATTCTACTTGCATAGATGTTGTTTATTAGAGAGGACGCATGCATAAAAATTTGATTTTTGTTTCTTCAGAGTTCAGCTGTTCCTGCTGTTTATCTCTATCCAAGATAACAATTAGCCAGTAGGAAAATTACTATCATGTCACAAACAAAAGATTATGACTTCAGGTTGATGATCAAACAGCAGGAGCACATGAGTACAGAAGAAAAAAAAATGCTGTTCAGATATAAATGTCCTTGGCAGTAGACAAAAGACAAGAGCTGAGAAAAGAAATGACAATCTGGATGGTTTATAAACTGAATGTTTCTTCAAAGTGTCTTACTAACCATTACCAAGTATATAAAAAATTGCAAAAATATACATAACTATTTTGAGACTAATCTGAAGAAATGACAGTGACAATTTTATGTGACATTACATACACCAGCGATTTCTGTGCTCTCATCTGAACCAGGCTGAACAGCAAATTAGAGCCAAACAAATGGTATATTAAGAATGGGTATAATTGTTATGTTACAAAATGAAATAATCCGGAAATAGTTTCTCTCTGTACTCCAGACTCAACTTAACTTTTGAAAGTTGAGGTTTTACTGCACAATAGGAGTACAAAATGTTACACAGTCCATTTAAGTAACTCTACTTGTATCTTTGCAAACAGGATACAATATGGCAAACAGATGCATAGGGAAAAAAAAAAGGGTATGGAGGAGAGGAAAAATTTAGTTTTCCAGAGTACTGAGCAATTACTTCAATCTAAAGCACCCCGACTTTATAGCTTTCACTGAAATATACTAGTGTTGACGAATTTTCTATACCAAAATGTGGTTGATTAACTGTTAGCAATTAACCTCTTTCCTCATCTAGTACGAAAAATAATACAGGTAAACAGCAAAATGACGGATGCAAACACTACAGGTGACTTCTTCCCTTAAAGATTATCCTTAGAAATAGCTACTGTAGTTAGGTTTACAGCACACATACACACACAAAAATCCTCAGGGTTTTTACCAATCGTGCCCTATAAAACAAATTTTGCTGGGAAAGGGAAGTGGGATAAAAATTTTCTGAGCTACTGTCACGTTCCCTTGTAAGGCCCTCGCCTGCTAATTTAAATCCGTAAGAACACCCGTAGCACTTCACCAGTGAAACTCAAACTTCCCTCAAGTCCCAGCGCACAGCCAGCCCAGCTGAGAGGAGCATTCGTTTCTTCCTTTTCTCGCAAACTCCGCAGGCTCATTTCACTGCGAGGAAGCTTTCAGTGGAACACCAGTACCCGGACACTTTCCGACACCCCTCCCCGGCGAATACGTGAGGCTCCGCGCTGTTCCCCACACCCGGCGGGATGAAGCCCCCACTCTTGGGGGCGGGGGGGGAGAAACCAGAGGAGCCTGGCGATAGTAACTGTGGTACCAGCCTGACACTGGCATGGCCGAGCTGCTGCCCCAAGAGCTGCCTGCCGCCCAAGGCCAGCCAGGGAGTGCGGAGAGACATGGGGGAGCGTGTGCAGGTTTTGAGGGGCTTGGGTTGGGTTTCGGTTTGTTTATTAAAAAAACAAAAACAAACTTGGAAACAACAATGGTGTGGCAAGAGAAGCGGCCAGGCAAGGCAGGCTGCTCCCATGTGGGGCTCGGGCCGCCGGGGCGGGCCGGGGAAGTTGCTGAGGAGCAAGGGAGGCCGTGTCGGCGGCTGGGCGAGCGCGCTGCCCCCGCGCCGGGCCCCGCGCCCCGCCGGCAGCCAGGCCTCTCCCCTCCCGCACGCCCAAACATGGCCCCTCACCACCAACCCTGCAACTTTTCCCCTTGCCCCCCCCGCCTCCCCGCTCCATCGCCACCGCCCCGCTCACCTCTCATCAGGGAACAAAAACTGCAGGCAAGTAGGCTGCGCAGGACGGCCCCCATCTTCCTTCCCTCCTCGCTCTCACCGGCGGGGAGGCGGCGGCGAGGAGCAGCACCTCTGCTGCCAGTTCATGCTTCCAGGCGGGCGGGGGAGGTGGCGGGGAAGGAGCGGCAGGGGGGGTGGAAGAAGGCGGCGAAGGGCGCCCGCGGAGATTTCCCCCTCGCCGGTCCCTAGCAGACCACTTGCCCCGCTGCGCCGCCGCGGGAGCGGGCGCTGCCCTCCATGCCAGCCGCTGCCGCTTCACCGCAACCACCGCCACCTTTCCCCCATCCACCCCTCCGCTCGCTCGCCCGGCCTCCGCCTCCGCCGGGCGCGCACAGGCGCAGGGATACAGTTCTCCTCCTCCTCCTCCTCTCCTCCCCCGGCCCGGCCTCGCCTTCCCCTCCCCGCGCCGTGCCGCGCCCGGACGGCTCCTGGCTCCCGGCACAGCGCCCGCCCCCTCGGCACCTCTCCCGTCAGGGAGGGAGCGAGCGGGCGGGCAGGCGGAGGGTCGTGCGGCCGCGCGCCTCTCGCACAGGGACAGCCCGGCACGCACGACCCGCCGCCCCGCGGCTGACAAAAGCCCGACGGGGTCGGTGGCGCGGCGGAGAGGGACTGGTGGCAGGGGAGAAGGCGGGCGGGGGTACTTGGCGGCACCGGCTCGCGTGCAGGGGTAGGGGGACGCGGCGAGGGGCGACTGCCGCCGTCGCATTCCAGAGGGACTATTTTTGCTCTTCACCCCCTCCGCCGCCTGCGATGCGCCCCGCGGAGCAACACCGGACCGGGAGGGACGGAACTACTTTCTGCCACAGAGCGGCGGCAGCAGCGGAGGCAGCAGCACAAAGGCGGCGGCTGTTCCTCCGCCAGGTGAAGGTGGCGCGGCTGGGCCGGTCACTCAGGGCCACCGGCGATTTGGTCCGCTCTCGGGTATGCGCGCCCGCTTTCTGGCGAGGGGCGTGCTGGCGCCTCTGAGGCGGGGGTTGTGGGGCCGAGCCGGGCTGCGGCGGACCCTCGGCCCAGCCGCGGGGTCGCGCCGTCGTTTAAATATTTATTTATCGGCGTGCGCGGCTTCGCTGGTGTTGAATTAGAAACAAACCTTGGCGAGGAACGGGTTGTAATATTAGAGCATTGCTGGAGGTGAGGTGGGGGAAAGAAGCAGAATGTTGAAATTAAGGTATAATTAATACTGCTGGTGTGGAGATTTAAGAGCAATAGTTTGATCTTTCCCAGAGGAGGGCTGGCAGGCACTCCTTAGTGGTAGGACTTGCTGCCTGGCTGACGTAACGGGGTGTGATTTATTTCCCAGCAGTTTTGGGGATGGCATGACTTTTTGTGCCCTCTTGCTAAACTAAATATATTAAACTGGGTTTGAACAGCTTGGAGCTGTGGATAGTGTGCTGTGTTTAAACATAACATTCTTTTCCTCTGTTGCGTCCACATAAACACACTTTGCTTTCCGAAGAAGGTAAAAAGCTGTGATTTGTTAATATACCTTCAATTTTAAAAAAGCTTCCCTCGTATGTACTTTGTTCATTCCTGATAATACAAAATGCATCTTTCTTGCGTTTCCTCTAAAGTGGAGAATCTAAATCTATATTGTTTTCAGGATTGTTAGAAACTTAGTGAAACATTTAACTTCTATATGTTCAACAGATAAATTTAGTAGTTTTTCTTGTGATTTGTGGTAAGAGATAACATCAGGACCATAGAATTATGGAATGGTAGGGTTGGAAGGGACTTCTAGAGATCATCTAGTCCAAAAGACCTGTCAGGACTGACTCTTGACATCAGGTTCCTGGAGTCATGTGGTAATGTCAAGACTCTCAGCTTTTATGGGTAAAACCCCAAAAAAGCCCAGAGCTTTTAATGAAGTGTATTTCCAACCTTCAAGGTTGCAAAAGAAGATTTTGTAAAGGTAAACAATACGACTCAACAGCAATATCTGCCTGAGGCCAGGTCTATGTTAGAAAATGTTGCCCTTGACTCTGCCGGATGAAATAGCCTCCTCTGTTACTGTGCTCTCAGGAGGATTAGCAAACTTGAGCAAGATCCACAGGGATAGTGAAGGGGAAGGGCTTCCCATGCAAAAATGTACCTAGATGGCAGATAACCCACATCTAACCCTTGTTGTCACCATTAGGTTTTTGCAGGAGCAGGCAGAAGGAAAATAAATTTACATTTAGTTTCCCTGTTTAATCTGAGAAGAAAAAGAGGCTTGTGGGGGGATTATTTTCCTTACACTCTCATAACATCACACAACCTGTGATTAACCTCTCAGAAGTACAGCAGATCCGTAATGAATTCTCGATATGGTAATCGCACAGTGCAGAGCTGAGGAAAACCTCAAGCCTGAACCCCTGCGTGGCTGAATGCGTTTGCCTACATACTGTTTCCTCCCACATCTTACCTGGTTCTGCTGGAAATGCTCTGGTCTCTTGACCATCTCTCTTGGGAGCCTGATCGCCAGCCTGGTTGCTCTTCCTTCTAAAGACAACTTCCCTGCTGTCGGCTGACTGGTTTTATTTTTAGCTTTCAAACATTGTATACTGTCACTCCTCACACTGGTGCATTTCACAATTTTTCTGACATTCAAACCCCTTCCTTTCCTGGATTTCCTCTAAGCCATTTAATGATTATTGGATTCACCTCCCTCAGCCTAGCTCCTCTCCTTCACAGCCTGCACAGTGACAACCCTCCTCTTTCCATTCCAGGCCAGGTAGATTTTTCTCAATCTTTTTTCCTCATCAATATGTGGGAGTCAAGACCAAGCCTATCTTCTAAATGTTTCTCAGCTTTACTTCTAATTTATATATGTAGAATTACCTCAGTGGCAGAGATTTTTACAAAGTAAAATAGGAGACAAGATTACCGCACACAAAACAGCCTCCAACAGGCAAGGTTTCACTGAGATGTGGAGAGGGAACATCTCTTTTATTTTAGTAAGAAGCTCCTCTTGTTGGTTGCAGTTTTTTTATTTGGAAATAAAAACCTTGGTTTGCTGGCCCAAATCCAGTCTGAGGCTCCAGCTCCAAAGCAACCTGCACAGCCTTACCTATATGTCTTGACTTGGATAGTGGCTCAATGATACAAGAGCTTTCATGGGGGATGTGGGAGTATATTCATATTAGTTCTCTGACTTGGTGGCCCATCCTCACATGCAGTTCTGTCACCACATGACAACAAGGGACAGCAGCTGGAGCTCCCGAAACCTGCAGCAACTGCCAAAGTCACTCTGTCTTTGAATTGTCCCCCTGGTTCCAGTGGAGTCAAGGGGATCTTTTGTAGGACTGGGGCGGAAGTCCCTAACAAGCAAAAGCTGTTAGGAAAAGATGGCTTCTCAGCAAATGAATTTGTGGCTGCCCACATCACAGAAACCACTATCATAATTAGCTCTCTTACTGAATGTCTCAGCAGGAATTAATGGGCATGGCATGGTGAAATCCTGGTCCCTCTGAAGGCAATGGCAAAACTCTCACTGACTTCAAAAGGGCCAAGGTTTCACACTGAAACTCGAGTTCAAGTCCTCTCTTGCCCCCAGCAGGAAAGACTACAGGAGAGAGCTTTGGAAATGGGATGTGTCGTAGTGATGACTTCACCAATGATGCTTGCTACAACCATTTTGCAGATAAAACAGGACGGTCAGACTTGAAGCAGTATCACCTTGCCACTTCGCTGAGGTAATGCAGTTTGTAAGGAAAAACTCTTCATCCAACTCTTCCTCAAAACAAGGTCAGCGCTAATAAATATGACAACGTTTATTCTGTTCCAAAACTGCAACAGGTTCGCTATGGTGTTCCTCTTTCAATTAATAGGACACTAGATCATCTCTTCCTAAAGTTCAGTAACAAGCAGATGTGCATTTCCCTCAATTTTACTCCCACACTGTACTCCCCCACATTTCACCAGGACGTAGGGAGCTCACAAGCACATTTCCTTGAAGTAATGGCCATGTCTCTAGTCCAGAACTTTTCTCCAGGCCACGAGACCTTACTTTTTTTGCTGTTACTGTCTGCAGGGTTCCCAACAGTCTGTCAAACCACAGCAAATATGAGCCCTCCCGCTACTTCTGTGGCAATTTCCCCATCAAACATCCCATCAAATCCCTTTTTCTATCACATACAGAGCTGCCCCTTCTTGCATTTCTGTACTATCTTATTTCCTCCCCCATTTTCCTATCTTCTCTACCAGAAGAGGTTGCCTGGTGCCCAGGATGAGAACTGCATTTCTTTGTGGCTGAAAAAAATCCTTACAACAAAATCTTCACAGAGGAGAAGGTGCTCGAGTTCAGCAGCCCATATAGGCAAGCTAGTTCAACAAGAATCCAGCAATATCCCCAAGGGGAAACATGAAATAAGATGACCTGAAAGGCTTGGGCATTTTCTTTACGCCTTTGGAGGAGTGTTTGGACTCCTGCTGATGGTGCATCCAAGGTCAGGCTGTCTACCTACTACCTCTTTTCTCCTCTTCCATCTCCCAGGGAGTTGAAAACAGCACTGCCTGAGGATACACTTCTTCAGTGGTCGCATTTTCAGTGTGAACTATGCATGATACTGATTTTAATTTGGCACTGCCCACCAGACCACAGGGCAAGTCCAAGACTTTCCCTATGAATATTTAGCCATGGCTACATTTCAAAGCCAAATTACAGAAATGTCATTTGAGAAAGTTAGAATTCTAAAATCTGTAAAGTACTTGAGTGCTAGGTCAATACAGCGAAAACATCCTTTTAAAAGAGCTCACATTTCAGGCTGACAGATACCAAAACAGTATTTTGTTTTAGTTTGCTCGGATTTTCAAAACCAGTCAGCATCTGGGCTCTATTAACCATAACGTGCGTGCCTTTAAGCAACAACAATTTAAGAATATTTCCTTTTCAGACCCCTTTCATGGAGTTTAGTGTTTTGCAATATGCATCCATAACATTTAACAATTCTGCTTTGCACTGCAGCCTTTGAAGTTTAAAAATTAGTTACTGGTAAAGCGTTGTACATTTGCTCACACTCTCTTAGTCACAGGCATTAATAACTAGAATTTATGCCTATGGTCAAGAAAGCTAAGCCACTGTGTCACAGTAATTAACAATCTTTCCTACAACAATTTTCAATCTTTATGTAATGCACATAGTGTGACACCATCTGTGCGTAGGGAAGAGCTCATTTCCAACTTGAAATAGCTGCTTCTGGGCTAAAATGCTGTACTGTGGAACTAAGTGCAGTTTGTGACAGGCAAAGAGACTTGTCCCTCTCCAGTTCAGACTCAGGGAGGAAGAGTCATATTTGTATTTCATATTTATTTTTCTAATTTATGCTCATATTTTTATTTATGTTGTTTATATTGATATATAAATTAGTCTGCAATTCAGCCAAGACACTAAGCACCTCAAAGAATATGGCTATGGATCGTCAACCATGACACCTCTCTAGTGGTGTTGTTTCTACTAGCAGTTAGGTATGTTCTCAAACCTGGCTAGAAAAGCAAGCTGAGCTCCTCAGAGCAGAAAAGAGTGCCCTCTAATGTTTAATATCTAGGTTTCATGTCTGAGAGGTTTTATGAAGCCCTCCTCTTTTAAGAGATTTGTAAGATAAGGTCACACAGATGCAAGGTGTTGGAACAACTTATTATTTCAAGGAAACTCCAAATCGGTTTTACCCTCTTAATTGCTTTATAGGTGATAATTAAAAATAAGGATAGAGGTATATTCTTGGTAACATTTTCATTAAATTACCATTGCCTGTGATTTCTCAGAGGAAAAAAATCAATGCCCCTGATGATTTGGAACTATTGATCATACTCTATTTAGTAAGTTTTACGTTTCACCATGCCCTAGAGCATGATACCACTCTTGAATGACTAAACTTTTAAGTGAACTAATCACAATGCAGATGATAGTTTTAATTAGTCCTCCGTCACTTCTTAACTAATGAAATTCCAAGATAATTGACAGTGGCTGATTCTACAGTCTAACCTTTTCTAACTGTAACTTAGTGGATTTCTGATTTGTTCAAAACATAGTGTTTTTTGCATCAAAGCTATAAGACTTGGAGAGAATGGCTGAAGTGGAAACGGAGCACCAAATTCTCCCCTCTGTCACAGGATAGCAAAAAGCTCGGCACACACTCTTCCCCGGCCATTAGTTAAAATGTCCTCCACTGATTTCATTGCCTATTAGAGCAGGGATGAATATGGGTCCTTAAGCTTGCGGTGCCTCTGGATATAAAGGTTTACATGTCCTAGGGCCTGTAAATCATTCTCCATATGATGAGGGGGTGGAAGAGGCAATGGTTGAAGTCTCATTCCCTGCTTTTCCATCTCCATTAGTTCTTTGAATAATTTCCTTACAGTGTGGACTTTGAGAAAGACTCTTCCAGTACAGCTGACAACTAAATGTAGATAAATGACAAAGGAAAACATGAAGAAAGACCAGTACACTCCCCAAAGACATTTGCTAAAACAGTTGTGCCTGCTGTAAAGATATTATTGAAGTATCATCATATTCCATTTTGGAATAATTAGATTATATTTTCTCCTCTCAAGAAAAGCAGTGATTAGAATGATGCTACAATCCATTCCTCATGCTTCCTTCTTCCAAACCCTCCTCAGTCAAACCCACAAAGATAGTATTTGGTCACATGGATCTTTGAATAAAATACAGGGAATTGTGTCTGAATAGCCCTGACTCATAAAGCTCCTTCCAATACCTTTTTCAGTGTCAGAGCTTTGCAGTTAATGCAACTTCTACTAATTTTTTTCCTTACTGCAATTGTGAAGAATCTAATACCTTTGGAATGATCTTGAAAAGAGCTTACACAGAACAAAATCCTCATTTAATCTTGGCTTATTAAGAAATCTTTTATTTGAACAATACATTTAAAATGCTATTTTCCCCAAACACTTTTTTTTTTTAAGATAAGTAAAGCTCCAAGTGTTGAAAGAAATCATGATTCAGAGTCCCATCTTTATTTGTGGTTTATGAATCTTGGCACTTTAACCAGAAGAAACATTAGTGAGAATATGTGCATCCTATGGTCTGCTGTGACAGTAAATAATGTTTAGTACATCAAAACGTGTTCCTGTCACCGTGTTAAAAAAAAATAAAAAAGGGGGGTACAGACCCAAACCACTTAAAGATAGGAGAAAAAATGTTTGCAGAGCGTTGTATATACCAGTTCTTTAGTTGTTGCTCCCAATTTGTGTACTACGTCGCAGTTGGAGTCATAGAAGCATAGAGTCACAGAATGGTTTGGGTTGAAAGAGGCCTTAAAGAGCAGCTAGTTCCAACCCCCTGCCTTGAGCAAGGACACCTTCCACTAGACCAGGTTGCTCAAAGCCCCATCCAGCCTGACCTTGAACACTGCCAATGATGGGACATCCACAGCCTCTCTGGACAACTTGCTCCTATGCCCTCACAATGAAGAACTTCTTCCTTACATCTAATTTAAATCTGTCCTCTTTCAGTTAAAAGTAATTTCCTCCTGTTATGCCACTACATACCCTTGTAAAAAATCTCTTCCTGACTTTCTTGTAGGTTCTCTTTATGTACTGGAAGGCTGCTATAAGATGTCTCCAGAGCCTTCTCCTCTCCAGGCTGAAAAACCCCAACTCCCTCAGCCTGTCTTCTCAGGAGAGGGGCTCCAGCCATCTCATCATCTTCGTGGCCCTTCACTCCAACAGGCCCTACAGGTCCATTCTTATGCTGATGACCCCAGAGCTGGACACAGGATTCCAGATGGCATCTCATGAGAGCAAAGTAGAGGGGGAGAATCCCCTCCCTTGGTCTGGTGGTCATTCTCCTTTGGATGCAGCCCAGGCTTTCTGGGCTGCAAGCACATGTTGCTATCTCATATTCATTTTTTTCATCCACCAACATCCCTGAGTCCTTCTCTGCAGGGCTGCCTTCAATTCACTCATTGCCCAATGTGTATTTGTGCTTGGGATTTCCCTGACCCACGTGCAGGACCTTTCACTTGGTCTTGTTGACTTTTATGGGTTTACATGGGCCAATTTTTCAAGACTGTCAAGGTCTCTGGATGGCATCCCTTTCTTCCAGCATGTCAGTTGCACCACACAGCTTGGTTTCATTGCTGAGGGTGCACTCGACCTCACTGACCATGTCATTGATGAAGATATTAAATGATGTTGGTCTAAGTACAGATCCAAATGCCTGAGGGACACTGCTTGTTACTGATCTTCATTTGGGCATTTAGACATTAACTGCAACTCTCTGGATGCAGCCATACAGAAAATTCCTTATTGATTAAATAATCCACCCATCAAAGCCATATCTCTTCAGTTCAGCAACAAGGACCTTCTGCACATTCTATAGCTTTTACAACATAGCAAAGTTTGGGAAACTTGCACTTGCTCTCACTTTATTTATTTTGTTTACCCCACTGAGTGATCACAGTGTACAAACAGAGAGCTGTAGTTCTTGGCTTCCTTCAGTGCCTCATCAGCTCTTCCAGTTTCTGCACAGTAAATTTACTGAGCTATGCAACTATCTGTTCTTTTTACTATTGTTTCAATTAAATACAAACCATGGTTGGTATTTACATGAACACAAATAAGTGCCTATGGTATATCTGTAACACTTGTCATGGCTCTTTGAGACAAACAAAGGACAAAATCTGTTTTTTTCTGAGGTACTGTTTTTCATCTCAGTAGACTCAGAAGGACCTCTTCATGGGCATAAAGCAGACAACATCATGCAGTCTTGGGTCCTTGACATATGGATCACCTATTTATTATTTTGCTGCATAGATACCATTTCAAAAGAATGTTTAGAACATCAAAATTCAAGCCTAAAATGCTATTGAGTTTTAACTAAGTGGGAGACCTTGACTTACAGGTAAAAACTATGGCTTCAGGACCTCCCACTGACATCAATGGGAGTTGCATGCACAAAGACAGAGCAGCACAGAGCCACCAAAGTAAAGGGATCGTCTTATTTATAACTTAATTGGAGGAAACAAACTTACTTGGATCCTTACCTGTAGGATCCAAATCCTTACACAGACGGATTTCGGTAATGTTGGTGGAACCTGGATTTAGAGGTAGAGAAAAAAAGGCTCTTTCATAAAAGCAAACAGAAGCAGACTTGGAAACTAGGTAAACAGCAGGCAATCCTATAGGAAATCTATCATAGTGAGGGTTTTCTTACCATCTTCCTAGTACAAAACTAAATGTTTGAACTTTCTGCAAATTTTCAATCTAGGTGTTGTTGAGAAGAGTTGAAAAAGTCACAGTGTCCAAGCACCACTAATGCCATTCCTCTTTCACTGTTAAGTGGGCCACAGAAAAAACCTTGTGCTGCTCCCAACGTCTTTTGAATGTTCAGCCAGAACTCCTCTGCTTTTCTGGTGTACCAAAGCAGCTTATAAGTACTTACACCTTAAATGGTCATTCTTACCATCCTAGTATTATGAAGAAATACCTTTGTGGTCTTCAGAGGGACTGCTCAAATCAACATATGTTTAAAAACATGGCTATGGTTTAGCCACTGTAACTTACAACATCTTGAAGATGTTCTGGATGTTAACAGCATGTTAAATTTCTCTGAGAAGATACAGAGTGCACAAATTACCTGATGACTAGGTTAGAAGGATAAGAGAAATAGAACAGAAGTTAGTGCACGACCCTTAGTTTCTTTTTTTTTTTTTTTTTTTTTTGTGAAGTGGGCCAATATATAGGAAACAGTAATGCAGTGTAGTCAAGTAAAACTTAAATTTACATTTATTCATTGTTTATAATATCTACCAAACACAAAGAGGACAAAGAGCAGCAGTTTTGTGCTTTGCAGTTGGATATCCTCAAGAAGTGAGACCTAGAAGAAAAAAAAAACTAAACTGTGAGATGAGGAGTGGGAGTAGGCTTCCTGATGAAGAAAAAATTTCTGTTTATCCCAGTCCTTCAGGGGACCTCGCCATTAAGAGGATGGTAAAGCATCTGAGAATAGCATGTGCAATCCTGAAGGGACATGCAAAACTTTAAAACAATGAAGGGATGCAGCTGTCCTGTAACTATCAATGAGCATGGATGTAGAAAAGTATATTACCTATATGAGAGAATGAGTAATGCACAGGAAGGGCCCAGCAGTCTAGTCCAATTTCAGGAGCATGACAAAGCACAAAGTATTGCTCCTCTGTATGAAGCGATGCTGGGTGGAAACTGACTGCAATAATGGCACTTCAAACTGTATGTTTGCATCAGCTTGGAGTGTGGGATGGTGGGATCAAAGCAGTATCTAGTGGCATCATAAGATTCAAATCCACTCTAGGAGGGAGGAAAATAAGATTTAGTTTTGAAACTGTTTTCTCATGTAATTATTTTAGGGGGTTTTTTTTTGTTTCTGTTGGTTTGTTAGTAATTTACTTGAAAGGATCCTTGAGTATAAGCATTTTCTACTTCTACAAGAATTGCAATAAACTGAAGCACTACTTGAAGAACATGCTCTACTGAGTTTGCGGCCCTTTGAGGTAGGAATTATGGGCTCCTCTCATCCATCTCACATCGATCTGCAATTTATTCCTTTATGATTGTTTGCTGTAGTTATAAAAGTTGTGCTTTCTATTTGCCTTACTGTACAATACCACAATCCAGTTTTGTTCACAACGGTCTACATTTACACACCTTGTATTTGCTCAGCACTACAATGCAAGAACATGAAAACAAGTGGTTACAGTATTTATTACACTTTCCAGGTGATTAAAGTCAATCAGCCTTTCACCTTGAGCCATAACTCATTTCCTTCAGAAAGAGCCACTCCAAGTCCACAGGTTGTCATCATATTGTGACAGCTGATGATCCAGTGACATGAGTGTGGTGCACAGTTAAAGCCACAGGAGACATCAGAAAAATAGAAAGTGCACTGAAATTTTAAACAGTGTTGAAAAGCATAAAAAAAGGGATGGATTTTTTACAGTTACTTTGTCTCACTCCTTTCTGTTTCATAATACAAGAGCAATATCCAAACCAATAAGTTCCAAAAATGCATGTAGTTAAACATCACAGTTGAAAGTATGATGATGGGAAATCTCTCTCTTCTCCTCTGTTAACGGGCAATGCCAATATATGACTAATAGTGTAATCTGATTTAACATTATTAAAATAGAGAAGATAATACGCTTAGTTTTGTCATCTTCCACCACTATCACAGAACCACAGAATGTTAAGGGTTGGAATATAATCCTCCAATCAGAACCTTCTGATAAACAAAACAACTTTCCTATAAAACATTTTTTTAAGCAATCAAATAGCCATTGATTAGAAAGTTAAAAACCGAGCCAATGAAAACATTTTTAAATCGGCATCCTCAAAACTCATCCATTCTATTTAATAAACTGTTGTTGCCCTCTAGTGTTCAAATACCGCCAGTAAATGCCCCTCCAGAAAGATCCAAACTGGTCACCTAACAATTCCGGGTTTTTTATAACTCGACAAGAGAAATAGATTGGGGATGGGGGGGAAGTATTTCAGTCCACCTGCCTGATCCCTACCTTGCTTTCAAGCATTAAAAAAGGATTTTTAATGTTGGAACATTCAAAGTGGTTTGTTTCTCTTAAAAATTGTGAAAGGTTGCTCCACTCAGCATCCTCACCAAATTGGTCGTAGTACCCATGCACTTCTCTGCTTTACTTCTGCCATTCCCCGTGCTTCATATACATTGCTGTTTGGGCTGGAGGGCAACGTTTCTAATGATACTAGCCAAATACGTGCCCAGTGCTCTGAACGGCCCTGATATATCTGCCTGTCTTCTCATGAATGTATCTGTAGTATACTGTATCAGTATACTGTATCAGTTACTACTAACCATCTGTCTAACAAATTAGTTATTACAGCAGAAACACATAGTGAAGATTGAGGGGTTGTTCTCAGCACCTCTCCTGCAATGAGTTACTGTGATGGGATCAACTACATAGAAGGCTTCTCATGATGCTGTAGGTGTTTTGAGAGAAAATTAAGGTTAACCTCAGATCCACCCCACAACTGGGCCTAGTACTTATCATTTTACTAACTCATTTCCCAGAAATGTTTTTCATCATGTGCCTTGACCAGAAACTTTTGAAAATAGCCATTGAAAGACAGAAAGAAGAAAGACAGACAGAAAGGCAGACAGACAGAAAGAGAAAGAAAGAGAAAATACTTGAGGTTAAATTAAGTGCAGTCAACAGACAAGTTCTTGAACTTGAGAACTTTTCTTTGGTAATTTTGTTTAATTTTTAAGAGGTTATCCAAAATGCTTTTCTTTTAAGCATTGTCAGACTTAAGCAACGGAGAAGACCAGCTGGTTTTGTATCTGTAAAACAATTTGCAGCCCCCATATAGTAAGAATTCAACTCCTTGACATAAGTAACACTGACTTTACTTTGATCTTTGAATAGCGGAATATTCAGATAATTTTCTGCGTAAACTTATTGTTAGAGCTCGCAAGACAACTTGCCTTGAGGCCATTTTTGGATCACGCTTGCTTCCCACTGCACCAAGCTTGACAGATCCAAGAACTTCTTGTACATGAGTCATGTTTCATATTTTGTAATAGAACTGTTTCCTTTTATTCATGAGCACCCTTCTTTCTCTCTCTTGATGTTTGGTTTTGATTATGCTGCCTGCCACATGGATACTTTGAAATCTAGTCTTTTAAAAACAGGTTTGGACTGGGTGTATGTGAAGAGAAATGTCAATACAATCTGGAAGTTGTATAGTGAGCAGATGCTGTCACATGCTCTCACTTACCTCTTGTTGCAGAGCTGGGGAAACATAAAGTCACATGAAGATGACCCTAGAACTGAAGAATGTGTGCTTTGAGAACCAGTGTGTGTTCAGGAGGGTTGGCAAATCCAGCACTGTTGCAAGCAGCTCCTCTGAGAGCCACCAGCCTGGAGACTGAAGTAAGAGAATGCCAGAAGCATGATGATAATGCAACTTTGTTCACCTGGTCCTGCTGACTGCAGGAAACCTGTTTGATGTTGGCACCCTCCTTCAACGTAGCCACCATTTTCCTTTCAAAATTTTTTTACCTCCCTTTACATGTTCAGCAAATAGAGACCACAGCTTTCCACATGCCTTCTGCCAGTAACAGAGCTGTTGTCTTAGCTAAGCTCCCTCACAAGTTGCTTCCTGCTCTACAATCAGGTGTTGAGTCTCAACTTTAAGGGATTAAGGTGTATTAGAACAGATTCTCTCTTGTGCATATGCCAAGTCACTTGGTCACATCATTTGCCATGAAAGAGCTTGATTACAACTTGTTTTACTTTGATATGATAAAACCTCTTTCTCTCTGATACATGTTGCAAAAAAATCTAATGGGCTAATGGTGAGCTCTTTGGCAAAGGCAAACTCAGATTTGCAGCATATGGTTTTAAGGATAGTTTCTGATGAAGAGAAAAGCAAAAGAAAAAAGCATGAAAGATACATATCTGTAAACTACATGTAGCTAAGGAAAGTTGTCAACTATGTTTTATGTACTACAGTTTTCATTCTTTGTACCTAAAACCACATGAACACAAATCTCTACCACCAAGCACCCCTTTAAGAGGTTGTACAGATAAACAAAATTGCCAGACGATTGTCTAACACTATGACATTAGGGGGCAAATAACATTGAAAATGCTCACACACTGCATAGGTACTCAATTTATTAGGTGTACTTCTCTTCCATTGATCTTGAGATAGTACAGATTAAGCTCTTCCAATGCTTTATTTCCTTAAATATAAGAAGTTCTTAGCTTAACTAGAATTTTAGTGTTTATTCTCCAGATTTTGTAATCAATCAAAAATTATAGACATTATAGTTCAGCATAGAAAAAAGGAATTCTCCTCTCCCCTAAAGCCATCTGTTGCTTTCCCATTAGTGTCCAAAAATGGAATCCATCCTCATCTGAGATTTCAGTATCTATGGTTCCATTTCAGAGTTGCCTTCTCAAATATGAGAGATACTCCTCACAATTTTAATCCCTCTTCCCATCACACATCAGCATATATTCCATTGATCAAGTAATCCAGCCTGGTATAACGCCTCTTCTGAAGAGATTCATGTATTTTCTTCCCTGTCAATACAATAACTAGCAGCAAGAATATCATCCCAAAAAGCAAAGCTGCTACAAGGCTGCTTTTTTCTTCTAGCCAAATAATACCTTCCCCTCTCGGAACTCCTTCTGCCAGGTAGCTTTCTGAATCAGAAGGGTTAGAACCTTGAGGGTTTTGAGAAGCCATGGGGGAATTACTAGTAGACAGAGCAAAACCTGAAAAAGAGAGGAGGGGTACATGGCTGTTATCATTGGAAGAGACAACTGTTGGCTCAGGAGGGATGGCTGGAGTTTTTAGCCCTGAAGGAGTGGTAGCAGATCTAGAACTCGTGGTTACCCACTTGGTTGTAGAAGTAGAAGCAGAAGTTGTGGAAGTAGAAAGAGGAAGATGAGTGACAGAGATGGTGGCAGCAGGGATATCAGATTTAGCTCCAACGGTCACAGTAGGCAGAAAGCTAGCTGTGGTGGTGACAGTAGTAGGTTTAGTACCACTAGGCTGCAGAGAAGTTGTATGAGATCCTGATCTGGTGGTATTCGTAGGCAAAGGAGTAATACTGCTGAGTTCAAGAACATGATACTGAGTGGTGAGGAACGAAGCAGAGGGCTTTCCAACTTGGATATCAGAAGATGTATTTGGGGACAGATTGGTTACTTCCTGTCTGGAGATGGGGTCTAAGCTCTGAGGATGTTTTGCCCCTTTAGATTCAGGAAAAACTGTATGAAATTCAGTGTTGTCCAAATGCTCAGCCATGTGGTTCTGGAGCTCAGATGCCTGATGTTGCAAAGCACCTGTACGATTCTGATGGTCAGTCTGACTGTGAGAAATAAAGTCTCCAGCATCTAAAGACAAAGAATATCCATTTGATGAGAAGTCCTCACTTTTAAACGGTGTATCTTCTGGGACGTGGGTGTCTGGAAACAGAAAGGAAATACCAGTATGTCATTAATAAATGTATTTTTGACTACCACAGGCTTACTCTTTTTGTATTTCTTAGTGACATAGCTATAGGGGGGCTCCAGAAAGCAATGACTAACCAAACTGAGGCAGCATGATCTTTGTTTCTTTAAAATATGCAGTGACTTTTAAATTGTGTCATAAGATCTGTCAGCATCTAGCATAGGCACATCAGACCCTGACTGCAACTTCCTGCAGAATTTACCCGTGCAGAACGCTCACCCCAATATTATAGTTTCATACTCATTTAGCATGCATGCAAGCATTTATTTAGAGGTGAAGAGTGAGTAGTCCCATTGCCTTCAAATCACTCTCAGTCTCCATCAGTTAAGAAGAAGGTATTATCAACCTCACTTTCATTTTCTGATGTACACACTTCCACCTAGCCAAGCACTCTGTGATTGCTTGGCACAATTCAATTCACACAGAAAAATTGCCTTATGATACAAGGTGGCAGTAATATCCCCATGTTATGCACATACTGATTTGTAGGAAAGACCTGACCTCCTATTGTCAGGCTAAAAGATAGACACTGCTCTAAGAATCTTCAAGGTATTTGCAATGAAGACCTCCACAAGAAGCAGATTACACTTCTCCAGAAGGATTCCCCAGAACAGGCTGAACAATCCCAACTCCCTTAGCCTGTCTTCATGGGAGAGAGGCTTCAGCCCTCTTATCATCTTCACGGCCCTCCTCTGGACTTGCTCCAACAGGTCCAATCTTATGCTGAGGACCTCAAAGCTGGACGCAACAGTCCAGGTGGCATCTCACAAGAACAGAGTAAAGGGGGAAAATCCCTTCCCTCAACCTGCTAGCCACACTCCTTTAGACATTGCCCAGGATAGTGTTGGCTTTCTGGGCTGCAAGCACACATTGCTGGCTCATATTCAGTTTTTCACCCACCAGCACTCCTCTCTGCACGCCTGACCTCAGTCCATCAACCTGTATTTGTGCTTGGGATTACTGTGACTTGTATGCAGGACCTTACAAAGCCGGTGGGTGAATGTCATTTAATAGAATTTGGAAGTAGAACAGTGTTATGTGACAGAAACCCCATAGAAATGATAATTCTAGCAGCTACCTGATTTTACACAGGTATTGTAGAGAGACTTTGGGTGAGCATCAGTTCTTGGAAAGACTGGCTAATTGTTGCCATTCAGATTTATAGATATAAATTTAATCATTATATTTATAATTATTATATATTATCATTCATCTGCCACACAAAGCATTTAAAAGAGAACATGCTCTCAAGTAGTTTTGACTCCTGTTCAATGGGGGTTTTTTTTTAATAGAAACAAAGAAGTTTGTTATCTACACTGGAATTGAAATAACTAACAAAAAGTCCATGGTATTTTCACTGTAATTTCTTTCTCAACTAGGAACTCTTATCTAGAGGAATGGACTAATTTCAGTTTTATTGTACATGCAAAGAAGCCTAGTTGGCTGCTATCTTTATATTTTCAAGCCTTAAGATTCCACAAAAAAAAATAAGTGCAACCCCCCCAAAACAAAAAACAAAAGAAGGCAGTGCTTTAAACAGCAGCACAACTTCTTCACTTGAGCAATAGACACCAATTTTTTTTCTTACTCTGTCAGGCTGGTTAGCAAGGTAAGATCCTAAATACAGATAATAGACCCCAAACACAAGGTCTGACTTAGCAAAAAGCCATTCTTTGTTTTCAGAGAGTGGCCTTAAATAATAAAATGTTCTGTTATTACATAATCAGAAACTTTAGGGCCAAAGATGCCCAGACTCAGCTGCTTCTGCAGCTCTGAACACATTTCTACATCAGCAAGGAAATGACCTGTCACCACCACAGAGTCAGTCTCTGACTCACTTTTTTCCTGTTCCCAGTGCACTCCCATGGGCGCTTCCCCTTGTGTGCTTAAACAAAGAGTGGATGTTTGTGGCCAGCAGGTCAAGGCAGATTCTTCTCCCCCTCTACTCGGCCCTGATGAGGCCTCATCTGGAGTCCTGTGTCCAGTTCTGGGCTCCCTGGCTCAAGAGGGACAGGGAACTTCTGGAGAAAGTCCAGCAGAGAGCTACCAAGATGATCAGGGGACTGGAACATCTTCCTTGTGAGAAAAGGCCACCGGAATTAGGTCTGTTTAGTCTGGATAAGGGAAGACTGTTGTGGGGATCTCATTAATATTTACAAATATCTAAATGGTGGATGTTCAGGAGGTTGGAGCATCCCTTTTTTCTGTTCTATCACTTCTGTCTAGGGAGGCACACTGTCCAAAACTAAAAAGGGAAAAAATGGTTAGATTGATTCATTGCTCTCACAGTGTAAAAGACAGTTAAATGCTGTAGTCCCAGAGCACTATGCTCTTCTGAGGTGTCATGTGGGAGTTCGGCATGATATTAAACACACTTTAAACACACATGCCCTCAGGTATGTTCTTGATGCTCTAAAGCTAATGCTGTAGCTAATGGGCAGGGCAACGCAGGTGATATTGTTGTAAGAGTTTGCTACAGGCCACCTGATCAGGAGGAGGAAGTGGATGAGGCCTTCTACGTACAGCTGAGAGCTGCCTCACGATCACAATCCCTGGTCCTCATGGGGGACTTCAACCACCCTGATATTTGCTGGGACAGCCACACAGCCAAGCACACACAGTCCAGGAGGTTCCTACAGATTGTTGATGACAACTTCCTGTCACAGGTGATGGAGGAACCAACAAGGAGGGATGTGCTGCTGGACCTGGTACTGACAAATAAGGAGGGCCTGGTTGGCAATGTGAAGGCTCGAAGCAACCTCAGCTCCAGCGACCATGGTAGAGTTCAAGATTCTGTGTGGAAGAGGCAGAACACAAAGCAGGACCATGACCCTGTGTTCTGGTTTAGCAAGGAGCAGCTTTTGGCTTAGTAACAGGGGGAGCGGGTTGCAGTGAAGACCCGGTAAAGAGTTTACGGACTCTCCCCCGGCTCCTGGGTTCACACCCACCTCCGGCCCGCCTGGGCCAATCTGGCGCCTCTGCGATCACTAGTTAGGGGACGGGAATTTAAAATGCGGGGCAGGAGGTGTAAGAGTGATACAAGATGGAGGCGACCACGCGGACCCTTCAGCCAGAGAAGGAGGAAGGAAGGAGAAGCAGTAGACCGGAGACCCTTCTGCAAGCCGTGGCGAGAATGCAAGCTGTGCCCCTGAAACCTATGGAGACCCATGGCAGGACCGAGAGTTACCAGCAGCTCCATGTGAGTGAGCCCAGACGGGCGAGGGACTGTGTGGGGAGACGGCCATGGCCCAGGCCGTGTTGGAGAGCCTGCACGCCGCAGAGCAGCCCCACACGAGAGGCAGAGAGGAGCTGCAGCCTTTGGAATGAGTGCGCGTCGGAGCAGCCTGTGCAGGTCTGCCATGCGTGTGAGTTACCCCACGGACTCGCAGGGAGGACTGGTGTGGAGTTCACCCGTCCTGAGGAGGGACAAACGGCAGAAGCTATGGGGAACAGACTAACTGAAACCCCCACTGCCTGCCCCCCCGAACCGTTCAGGGGAGGGCAAGGTAAAAACACCGGGATCAGGGCTCTGAGCCTGGGAAGAGGGGAGGTGTGGCAAGAAGGTGTTCTTAAAAAGGCTGGTTGGACTCTTCATTGATGTATTACTCTGGATTGTTTCATTTTGGTTATGTTTTGGGTTTTTGGGGGTATGTTTTAGTTGATGTTGCATTAAATTATTTTTCTGTTTTCTTCCCCAAACCGAGTAGCCTGGTCTGTTTTGTCCTGAACCTTAAGCGGCAATTAAGCCCTCCTTGCCCTCGAGCAATCCTCAGCCTCTTTGGTACTCGAGGCTAATCGTGGCCTTTGTTCCCTGATGGGCCTAAACCACGACACCCTGGATTTCAACTGAGCTGACTTTGGCCTCTTCAAAGATCTATTTGGACGGATCTCATGGAATATGATTCTAGAAGACAGAAGCGCCAATGAGAGCTGGTCAGTCTTCAAGCACCACTGATCCAAGCCCAGGATCAGTGTGTCCCAACGCGCAAGAAGGACAGAGAACTTGTAGAGACAGTCTAGTACAGGGCTAACAAGATGATCGGGGGACTGGAGTACTTTCCTTACGAGGAAATGTTGCGGGATTTGGGGCTTTTTACTCTAGAGAAGACTGAGGGGGGGACCTCATTAATATTTAAAAGTATATAAATTATGCATGTCAGGAGGTTAGGGCACCCCTTTTTTCTGTTGTATCTAACAACAGGACAAGGGGTAATGGGATGAAGCTGGAACACAAAAAGTTTCATTTAAGGCTGCCCAGAGGGGTTGTGGAGTCTCCTTCCTTGGAGGTCTTCAAGACCCTCCTGGATGTGTTCTTGAACAACCTGATCTAGGTGGACCTGCTTCTTCAAGGCGGTTGGACTGGATGATCTCTAAGGGTCCCTTCCAACCCTACCATTCTATGATTCTATGATCACTACTATTCTGCAGCACTCAGATGAATTAACATAACTGCCTGCATTAACTATACTCCACATTTTCAGCATCAAACATTGATTTTATGTAGTCTTTGTCTCCATTTTAGACTACAAGCTGCCAAACGAAACTGCCCAAAATTGTCACATACAAGGTACAACTGGAGTACTGGGACAAATATCCTCGTCAGTAAGTAAGAACTAGGGCACTACACAACTTCACCTTTAAAAAGAGATTAAAAACTCAAAGTGGTCTCGCTGGTATCTCAAATCCAAAAGGCTGCACTACAAACCAAACTTCAGGTTGTCATTCTTAAAAACAAACCAAGCACTTCTAAGCATATTTTGCTAGAATCCCACCAGTATCTTCGTGGGATGGAAAAGGCAAATATCAGTGTAGTACATGAAGAGCAGAAGAGTTATTTCTTTTCAGCAATAGCTCTTTGCAGCTGGGACCAGGAAAAAATTTACTTTCCAAGCCATACATTGTTTCCATTAGTTACCAAGCCACAAGACTAGTTTAAAAAAAGAAAAGCAAAATCTCATTACTAACAGCATCACTATTTTAAGTTGGTTTATTACAACAGAGTATCATTCTCCCTTTAAGTTTGTGTTTCAGCACAACCACAAACAGATTCTCATGAGAAAAAACAGAGCTCACAATGTTTGTCAGTACCAACACAGCTCAGGTGCTAACTTTGAAAGCTCAGGTAAATAAGCAAGCATAATCTTTTTCATCATTCAGTGCTCACAGAAGCTAAAAAAACAAAATAGATGGTATATGCAATCAAATTGTAAACTGAGCCTTACATGACACGCAGGATGAAAGCACAAGCACAGTTACATTTCTTCTTTGTTTGAAACTCTTATATTCTTTAGGGGAGAAAGAGCTGGAGAAAAGAGTAGTTGTAATGATAATTTTATAGGCATGCAGTTAATTTGTTGCACGCTGCCTTTGCCCAGTTCCTCTGTGACTGGGCTCGCATAAAAATATTTGGCAAAGTTATGTGAATAGTCTTTCTCCATATCCTGCTGTCACTCCTTGCAGAGTTGCTCTTGGACAAGTTCTTTATTTTCAGCATAAGGTTCAGGCTCTGGAACTACGAATTTTCTGCTCTCTCAAGCAGCCACATGGAAACCACCTTATAAACTCTTGGCAGAAGGACGGTCTAATTATCAGTTTCCTATCTGAGCTGTTCAAACAGGTCTGGTACAAGCCAATGTCAGTCAATGAGTAAGACTTGCTATTAAAAAATCCCACAGCACATGACAGATAACAAGAATTTCTGAGTGTGCAGCCCACATGCCATAAAGCTTTGAGTTTAATCGGTTTGCATCTGCACTTCAGGTTCCATAACTGAAAGCAGAAAATAATGATTACTACTGCAGATTACTCAGTAACATCACAACGGTGCTCCAAGGCTTGCCCAACATTTTGGTATTTCTACCTGTGTGTACATGGTACTCATCAGTGTACCATGGAGCCCTTGAATACACATACAGCTACAAGGGCATCACAGTTCTGTTGCTCTCAGCAGTACTCTTAAGCATGTGTCCATTCATCTCCACCAAAGTAAAGAGCAGCATTTTCAAACTGGAGTGCTTGGCTTAGAACATTTTACTAAAAACACAACACCAAAATACCAAATTTTCTGGTCACTGCCAAAAACTGACAGGTGAAAAACTGGTCTAGTACAGGGACTGATGGCTCTTAATATAATTTACCTCTAGTTATCTTGTAGCTCACAAGTCCTGTGGCAGGTTTCATCGGACAGGCCTCAGCACTAGGGCAGTAAAACAGGTAGCAGTTTGGATGTCTACTTGTCCTTCGAGTGTCAAAAACCATCAAATTACACTTCTTGTCTCCTGCAAAACATGATAAAGACACGTTTCAGTGATAAGAACTTTTATAGATGGAACTTTTATAGATAATGAGCTCTAGTTTGTTAAATTATTATTTCCTCATGTGAGCAACAGGAAAACTACAACATTCCTACAACAGGAAAACCAACCCAGAAAAGAATGGCTCAGGGCCAATACACAAAAGGTCACACCTTCCTCTTCCTGTGCAGATCAGCTCGGGGAAATAATAAGTCTAATCCCACCATTCCCCCCTTACCTGTACCACAATAGCACCAGTTTATGTAGTGATTTCTGTCTTACAAATGCTGATAAATCTGAAAGCCTCCTTGATATACTCTTAGGGAATGAAATTAATTACACACTTTTCCCATCACATCCCAGTGATCTCTTGGCTTATTGCTGCTTGGGTTTGTGGTTTTTTTACCAGTATAATTTCTATTTGCTGCCTTACTTCCTACTTCCAAGACCTTGACGCAAACCAGCCATCTCGGAGATAGGTAAGTACTCCCATTTTTTGCTCAAATTAAATGTAGTGCAAAACATCGGTTACTTTGTAGCACATCTACAAAATACAACTTAGGTATCTTAGAGTTCCGGGACCTGAGAGGTTTTACTGTTTAAAACTAACACTATTTCTTTGATGCAACTACTTTCCCGAACATTCTGGGGTCTTGCCCTAAGCTCTAACATCACACTTGGCAAAACAGGTTGCAGCTGCAAGCTGTTACTAGTTGTAGTGTGAACGTAAGGATAAAATTAACATGTCCGTTACCGAACGCAGAGAGCAATAGTTGAATATCGTACGAGCCCAGACTTCAGAAGTAATCTCCCGAGTGTTTGTACGTACTAAGAGAACAGACCGAAGCGAATCCGGTTACCTGAGAACTTTTCCCCCGAGCAGCAGGCACGAACGCAAGCCTCCGGCGCTGGGGCGTACACTGGCTCAGCGCCTCTGATGCCTTGGGGCAGGGATAAATTTATATCGATGACGGCGTTTTCCATTTTCTCCACGGAGCACTCTTGACCGAGGGACGGCCTGGCCATCAGGCAGGTGATCGCCAGCAAGCCAACCGGCCATCGGCCGCGACCGGAAGACATGGTCCTGCGAGCGAGCCCTCCGCAGGGCTGAGCTGACACGCCGGCCTTGGGGCGACCCTTACCACAGGCGGCACCGGACCCTCCTCGCCCAGAAAGCTAAATTTCGCGGCCAGCTTCCCGAAGCGCCGGCAGCCGGGACAGCCGCCGCCGCCGCCGCTCCCGTGCCTCCTCTGCTCCCGGGGCGGGCACGCGTTCCTGGGGGCACCTTCGGGCCGCCCCCGCACGCTCCGACCGAGCCGAGCTTCGCTGGAAGGGAAAGGGAGGACGGGCGGGCAGGTGAACGGCGAGCAGCCGGCACGTCCGGGAGGCGGGCCCGCGGGGGAGGAGGGCCCGGGCTTCCCTCCCGCCTGCCCGGCGGCGGTGCCGCGTAGCCTGCCGCTGCCACGGGCGCCGACGCCGCGGCCCCAGCGCTGGGCTCAAAGGAAAAAGCACCCGGCGAAACTGTTCAGATCAGGCTGCAGGCTCGCAGCCTGACCTGTCTCTTCTCTGAGATCCGCTTTTGGGGTCTGTAACGAAAGCCATTTATACGCTTATCCAGGTCTAAATGGACGGGTGCGTGTTTCAGCGGCTGCAGAAGCGTGTCCTGGGTACTTAACTGATCCTATTCCAGTCATAGCCGAGCACGGAGTGTTTGCCGAATGGGAGTTGTACGGATAAGGCTGTCTACTGGGAGCAGAGGCTGGCGGCTCAGCCATTCTGCCCTCAAAAGCCTTAGTACAATTGTTTGCTTAAATAATGTTTTTCCTTGGAATTTGTTTATTTCCTCTTTTAAATATTGGTTTCCTTCTTATTTTTGGGCCAATGTTTAGGAGGAAAAGTGGTCCAGAGAGTAAGAAGTGCATGGAATAAAGAGATTGTAAGATATATTCCTTCTTTTTCAGGTGTCTCATCCATAGAGAAAACGATAAGAATCACAGAATGGTAAGGGTTGGAAGGGACCTCTAGACCATCTAAAGCAGGTCTACCCAGATCAGCTCACAGGAACGCATCCATGTGGTTTTGAAAACCTTCAGAGAAGGAGTCTCCACAGCCTCTCTGGGCAGCCTGTGCCTGTGCTCACCCTTAAAGTAAAATAGCTTTTCCTTATGTTTAAGTGGAACTTTTTGTGTCCTAACTTTTGTCCATTACCCCCTGTCCTACTACTGGACAATACAGAAAAAAAGTATCCTCTTGACATACACCATTCAAATTACTTTTAAGTATTAAAGAGGTCTCCCCTCAGCCCCCTCTTCTCCAGGCTGAACAACCCCAGTTCCTGCAGCCTTTCCCTGTAAGAAAGATGCTCCAGTCCCCTGATCATCTTGGTGGCCCTGCACTGGACTCTCTCTAGAACTTCCCTATCCCTCTTGAGCTGGTGAGCCCAGATCTGGACACGGATTCCCTCCAGATGAGGGCAAAGTAGAGAGAGAGGAGAACCTCCCTTGACCTACTTGACCCACTGTTCTTGATGCATCTCAGGATGCCATTGTTACAAGTACTTAGAATAGTACAGTTGTCTGTAAGCAAAGGACATTTTCTTTTTAGGGTTGTTCCATTACCTGAAGAGATACCAAAAGATAGGCTACTTTACAGATTGTAATGGCTAGGAAAGAATAATGAAAATAAGGAGTCTGGTTGTATCTCTGGCAGACATTTGCTGTCTACTTTAAAGAAAGAACTTAAAATTGAAGTGGGATTTCATGCTTCTCTGAATTCCTACTCTGGAAGGGGCATGGTGTCAGCAGTGACTGCAGAAGGGACATATCCTGTTCCACGCTTGTTGTTGTTGTGAAGGCAATAATCACTCAAATACGTAGAGGGTCTAAGTAATGCACGTGCAGAGACGTACAGGGGCAACGTAGTACAACCACCAGAGCTGACTCGAAGCCACCCTTCCTTTGCTAGCTACCTCCTTATATGCTGCTTCTGCCCATGAGATCACCCAGGGCCCAATTGATTAACTTGCAGCACCTGTTTCTGAAGTAGCATGCCAGCTGCATTAACTTATCCCTACCATCTTTATTCAAGCTGGCTGGTCCAAGCTACGTCTGTGCCTACAATTCCCCCCTTTTTCTTTTTTGAACCAGCCAGCCTTTAGCAACACATTTCAGAATTAAAGGTACATGAAGAAAACATAAATATTTTTACCCATGGCCATGAGTTTACAACAAAAGGTCAATAACAGCTACATCGCTGAACAATACAGAAATCCATAAAGTCAAAATAAACAATCTGATATGTGTTGGTAGGAGGGACGCACACTGGCAGGAAGGGATGAGGTCTTGGTAGCTCCACTGATATTTCTTTTTCCTGATGTAGTTCTGGACTTTTCTTCAGATCCTTTAGCATGCTGATCTGTGAGCATTATCAATAAGATGGAAGTATCTCTTCATCTGTTGGTCATCTTAAGTTCTTTAATTCTTTTATAGCTGAAGGAATTTACAGCAGCCTAAGTGGTGCCACAGTTGCGAGGGTTTACATTTTAATAGAGTGATGGATTGAGGGTGGATCACTTGGTTCTTTCCTCAAGATTGTTTTTTCCATTGGTCTTACAGTTAAGTCCTTTCTGTTGATGTGGCTTGATCCATTTTGCCGGAATCCATCGGGGACCTTGATCTGTAATGACACAAGCATAGCCTCTTCCCCACGTTAACAGATCTGCAGGTCCTTGCCACTCTCCAGTAGTGGGATTCTTATACCAAACTTTAGGTTTGTCAGTAAAATCCAAATCCCGACTCATTTGGGCAAAGTGTGTTAATGCCGGTGGTTCATTCCGGTTTGCCACAATTCTGAGATGATTCATTGTATAAAGGGCTTTCATTAGTCTGTCTTGAGGACTCACCCCCTCTTCCCCCGTTTTTTGTTTTTCTAGAAGGCCTTTTAAGGTTTGATGTGTCCGTTCAATAATGGCTTGACCGGTAGAATTTCCTGGGATACCAGTAGTATGTTTAACACCCCATAAGTTTAGAAACTTACGTGTTTTACTGGCTATGTATCCCGAGCCATTATCAGTTTTTATCTCTCTTGGAACACCAAGGACAGCAAAGCAACTCCTCCAATGTCTTATGACGTCTCGAGAACTGTCACTGGTTAAGGCTGTGGCCCAAACCATGGCTGAATAAGTATCAATAGTAACATGTATACGTTTAAATCGCCCAAAAGGAGCATAGACAGTGATATCTGATTGCCATATACCTAATGGTGCCAGACCCCTGGGATTGACTCCTACTCCTAGGCCGATCTGATTCTGGCATGCAGGGCACGTGGAAACAATACCCTGAGCGTCCGATATGGTCAGGTCAAACTGCTTCGCCAGCATTTTCGCACTTTGATGAAAAAAATCGTGCGATCTTCGGGCTTGAGAAAATTTGTCAATTATTGGCCCCGTAGGTATCAATAAAGGAGCTGCCACTATCCTGTCAACAATTTCATTGCCAACTGATAGGCCATCTTTTAAGCCCGAATGGCTTCGAATATGTCCAATATAATAAGCAGTTTGCCGTTCATTTATCTGATGCCAGAGTCTCAGAAATAAGTTATACAGATTCTGATTAGAGATTTCTTTCAACAGCGCTCTCTCTAATCGAGTGACAGCATCGACCACATAGAGGGAATCGGAGATGATGTTTAATGGGACGTCTGACCATTTCTCAAAAGTTTTAACTACAGCCATCAGTTCCAGCAGTTGAACTGAACTGCCTGGGGAGTGGACAGTTAGATTTTGCCATTTTCCATTTTCCCACCAAACCACTCCTGCTTTGGCTTGGATCTTACTGGCGTCGGTAAAAACAGTCAGGCCTTTAACGGGTACTGCTGATCTCAACGGCCGGTCTTCCATTTGAAATTTAACAGAAAACAATTTATGGGCCGGATAATGAT
Source organism: Colius striatus (assembly GCF_028858725.1). Classification (NCBI taxonomy): domain Eukaryota; kingdom Metazoa; phylum Chordata; class Aves; order Coliiformes; family Coliidae; genus Colius; species Colius striatus. The sequence continues at coordinate 128,899,286 of NC_084759.1, forward strand.
TATTTATAGTTCCTGGATAAGACAATAAGGCCCACTGTAATTCATCAGATTGTTGCAGTGCCCAGTTCAAGAACTCATCTGTGAGAGGAAGGAAAATGATGTCTGCCTCAATCCCTGCTATTTCCAGCAGACGTTTCCTGGCCTTAACTATTATTTTTGCAATTGCCTCAAGCCTCGTGGTAATTGTTTTTTGTAAATTATATGGCAAAAATATCCACTCCAGGATCCTCAATGGGTCTTTCGCTACTGAATCCCATTGCATCAAGATTGCCATTACATGCTGGTTTTGACTTATCACAGCAATGTTAATTGACAAGTCAGGATCATATCGGTGACTGTAGTTATTGACTATCTTGCTTCCTATTTTTTCTATTGCTTGGATTTGCTGCCGAGACAGTCTTCGCGCACTATCAGCCTCTACTGAGCCCTTTAACAAAGGCATTAGTGGCGCAAGATCCTCATTTGTGATACCACATATGGTTCGTACCCATTGGATATCACCTATCAGCTTTTGAACGTCTGTTAAGTTAGCAATATCTGTTTTAATTGCCACCTTCTGAGGATAAATGCGCGCATCAGTGATAATATTACCTAAATATTTCCAAGAGGCGTGCATTTGTACCTTCTCTGGCGCGATCACCAACCCGGAGTTGCTTAACTGTCGGTTCACTTCTTGTAGAATGCGATGCTGGTCCAGGTCTTTTCCTGCAATCAAGATATCATCCATATAATGGTAAAATAAGACACGAGGGTATTTTTTGCGCAGAGGTGCCAGCGCCCAGGCAACATAAGTTTGACAAATAGTTGGTGAGTTCTTCATTCCCTGAGGTAAAACAGTCCATTGATATCGTTTTGCTGGCTCTTGTTTGTTAATCGATGGTACTGTAAAGGCAAACTTCTCACTGTCATCCTCATGTAAGGGAATTGTGAAAAAACAGTCCTTTAAGTCAATCACCAACAGGGGCCACTCTTTTGGAAGCATTGCAGGAGAGGGTAATCCTGGCTGTAAAGCACCCATGTCCTGCATCACTGCATTAACAGCTCTTAAATCATGTAACAGCCTCCACCTCCCTGATTTTTTAGGGATAGTAAAAATTGGTGTATTCCATGGACTGGTGGATGGCTTAATATGACCCTTCTCTAGTTGTTCATTTACTAATTCATGAATGTGGGCGAGCTTTTCTTTGCTTAGCGGCCATTGATCAATCCAAACTGGTTTATCTGTTAGCCAGGTTAACTTCAGGATTGGTCGCCCATCAATGGCCGCCATTAAAAATTTTCATTTGACAAACGAAAGCCCATTTGGCTTAAGGCATCTCTACCCAAAAGCCAAACTGAAGTATTCATTACATAGGGCCTAATTTGCACACATCTATTCTCTTCGCCCTGTATACATACCGAAATCAGGTCTGTGCTAATTTTTGTCATCTGTATTCCTCCTACTCCAACGACAGGGGTGTCTAAATTCTCTAAAGGCCAGCTTTTTGGCCAATAGGATAATGGGACAATAGTAACATCTGCTCCCGTATCTAGTAATGTGTTGTACCCAACCATGTGTTCACCATTTGGATGTTGGAATACAACCGTCTGAGTGGGCTTTCCCTGTGAAAGCGGCACCGCCAGTCTTACCTCAGGTACTCCAGTGGATCCAAAACCACCGTCTCGACGCTTACGACTTCCTGCGAAAGGAACTTTAGCTCTGAAAGGAACTAATTGCGCTATTTTAGTTCCTTTAGGTATATGAACTGGTGGCTGCCAAACTTTAACCATTATTCCAATATTTCCTTCATAGTCTGCATCAATTACACCGGGGAGCACAAAAATACCCTGTCGAGAGGCCGATGACCGTCCTAAAAGCAAAGCGCTTAATCCATAGCCAAGGGGTCCATTAACGTTAGAGGAGATAATTGTTACCTCTGTGTTGTGGATGGTTACATCTACTGCTGTTTCCACATCCACTCCTGCGCTTCCTGCAGTGGCTGATCTGAGGCCATCCAGGCAGCTCTTGGTGTTGAAGGGCGTTTTTGTGTCATCGCGCTCGCCCTTTTTGCGCTCGTCAACCCGTTTCCCTTATGCATTGTTTGTCTGGCCACTCGAGAGCGGCACTCAGTGGCTCTATGGCCAAACTTGCCACATCTGTAACAATTACCGTGAAATCTACCATTGGACCCAGATGGCCTGGCGGAGCTGTTTGTCCATACCAATGGTCTGGACCGACATTGATTTTTCACGTGTCCTATTTTTCCACAGTTAAAGCACTTTGGCCTCCGATCTCCTTTGTGGGCTTGAACTAAAGGTTTCAATGCTGTTGCCATTGCCTCAGCTAAATGTGCTGACGATCCTACCCTAGAGCAGGCTTCTATCATGTCGACCAAAGTTGCTGTCCGCGGGAGAGCCTGCAGGATCTTTTTGCAGTCATGGTTAGCGTTAGCAACTGCTAAGTGTAACCCTATTTCCGCCTTTACTTCAGCCGACATGTTTGGTATATGATCCAGAGCTGCTCTTAGGCGGTCTAAGAAGGTCATGAAAGGCTCATTAGGTTTTTGAATAATAGTTGTATATGAGGGAACTGGCACCCCCATATCAGGAACGATCTTAAATGCCTGACGTGCCAGTGTCTGTGTTTGCTGCAAGATAGCTTCATGCAGCCGGGCTTGTACCTGAGGATCAGCGAATGCTCCTTTACCCAGCATCATGTCTGCTGTGACAACTCGCCGCGGATCTCCCTGTTGTAAGTCCATGTTTTCCACCACCGTCAGATCAACTCTTTTTTCCCATTCAGACTCCCATAATAATACCTGAGTGGGCTTCAGGAAAGTTTCTGCAAGCTTCCGGCAGTCAAATGGAGTCATTAACCCACTGGCAAAAATATGATCTAGTAATGTCTGAACGTATGGGTTGGACAAGCCATATTGCATTACTGCTTTCTGGCCTTCTCTTACCAATTTCCAATCTAAAGGTGCCCATTGTCGTTTTCTTTGTGCTGTTATTACTGGAAAGGCTTGCGGAATAAATTCGCCTTCGATTACCGCATCACGTATGAGGCCTCTCCATTTCTTAGCCGGATCATAATCATCTGGACGAGGATCTCTGAGTACCTGTGGGGATGAAACTTTAATCTTTGTTTTGGTTAATTCATTAATTCGTTCCAACAGCTGATTAGCTGTTGCTTTTGGTTTTTCTATCAGTTCCTCCAGCTGGGCCAAAGTGTGTTTCATATCTTCTCCATGTTGTATTAACTCTTCCTTTAATAATTGTCTTTGTTGATCTTCACTAGAAGTTGGGGGTGATGATGGCAGAGGAATACACTCAGGGATTGATGAGCTCAGGGGCAACGGCATATCATTTGTAAAACGTACCTTCCGTTCTCTGTTAGGTACTCCTTCAGGTATAGCAGAAGGGTGGGATGGGGCAGGATGGTGAAGGGTGGGTGGGAGGGGAGGAGAAGCAATGTGTGTATTCGGCTCCTGGAACGGTGCTCTAGGGGGTTCTGGGGGAGGTGGGCTCACATCCATGCTCTCCTCTTCCAGAGGTGGAGCCGAGGGTATTACGACATTATCCCCTCCAAAGAATCTCTGAGTATTTTCTTCTAGAGGTGGAGCCGATGGCACTATAAAGTCACCACCTCCAAAGAATCTTTTAGCATCCACCGGGAACGCAGATGGTGCAGCAGCTTCTGCTTTCATGGCAGCAGCGGCAGCACGCTCAGCTTCTAGCTGGTGTATAATGGATGATACCAATTTACACAAACCGATAGCATTATTCAACATGTCTCCTAGCTGTTCCCAGTGTCCTTTTTCATACACTTCTTGGGGGGAAGCAAAGAGACCCACTTCCTGTCCCCATCTTACAAGCCTTAGCAAAGGCTCTCTTTCATAATTGAATCCTTTTTCCGCAAGGATATGCTGGAGGGTGTCAATAGGACTTTCCTCTTTGCTTAGCATTTTTCCCATTATATCAGTTTGCTCAGATTACTTGCCTTTTCCAGCAGAAATCCAAGTGCTTTTCTGCCGAGGGTTCTTGATCCAACCGATTCAGCGAATCACGTCGGGGTCACCAAATGTTGTTGTTGTGAAGGCAATAATCACTCAAATACGTAGAGGGTCTAAGTAATGCACGTGCAGAGACGTACAGGGGCAACGTAGTACAACCACCAGAGCTGACTCGAAGCCACCCTTCCTTTGCTAGCTACCTCCTTATATGCTGCTTCTGCCCATGAGATCACCCAGGGCCCAATTGATTAACTTGCAGCACCTGTTTCTGAAGTAGCATGCCAGCTGCATTAACTTATCCCTACCATCTTTATTCAAGCTGGCTGGTCCAAGCTACGTCTGTGCCTACACACGCTGCCCTGTTGCCTGCCGTGTGCAGTGTCTAAGACTGTGGACCAGTGCCAACGGATGGCCAGGTGACTTGTTCTTCACACCCAGTCAGTCCCTGCCTCCTTTGTTAATACAAAGCTGGATGTTGGCTTTCATTTGGACATAGTTTTGTAAGAGACTGAGCCCACATCAAGTGGCTGATTTGGGGAAATTCCTAATGTTTTGTGCTTTGTGCACACTTGGTCCTTCTGACATTTTCAGCTGCACTTATTAAGAGAATATTTAATTCTACCCAGGTTTCCCTCTTTCAGTAAACTAGTAAAATTATTTTCACTGTTAAAAGAAAGACCTGTAAGAGAATGTGAACATTCAAAATGTCATTTATTAACCATATCACATGATGATCACACTATGGAAATGAATACTAAAAGCAAGTGCAAACATTACCTGTGCCATGTGTTAGGCAGAGTCCTGGCTGCCACCTGCTTTTGCTTACATAGTGGTGGTGGGTGAAGCTAGGCTGAAAGAAAGCTCAAAAAAAAGGTTCTGGCTAGAAGAGTTGTGACTGAAGGGTAAAGAAAATGATTCTTCACCAGGACTACCAGGACAGCATTAAAGATGTGTCAGGATACTGGAATGATAGTGGATGTGGAGACCTTCACAGAGACAGGCTTAGATGATTATAGGAATATGTGAAGGGCTGATATGATAATATGGTATAAGCAGGGTAGGAGAGATACTGTGGGATGACATGACTGCTCCAGTCCAGCCACCATTCCTTCTTTCCCACCTTCTTTGTAGGGCACTCAGCCTTCCTGGAGAGGGCAGATACAGCTCAGCCAGGATGATGAGGTGCAGGGAAGCAGGAGTCCAGCAAAAGCCACATAGAAACCACTGACGCTGGCTAGGACAGGGAGAGCCTTGTCCAACAGCTGCTATGCTCCCCTCCCCACTGACCTGGGAAGGATCGGAGACTGAGAGAAGGGAGGATGGTTGTACTCCATCAGCTGACTCCAAGGCTGTTGCTAAAGGTGTTTTCCTACCTCTGTAGAGTACCTCTGCTTTGGAGCTAGTGCCCTATGGGGTGAAACACCTGGATGCAGATAAGAGGAACTCCAAATACATGTCTATAGAAGTACATTTGGAGATTTTCATGCTCTTATATGCTCACATACAGTTAAATCCCTTGCCCTCATACTAGTTGTTATAAATCAGCTTTGGAGAGGCCAAGAACATGGCTTCTCACCCACCTTGCTTGTTGGCAGCAACAAGACCAAGGGGACTGCCTTCATCTAATTGAGAGTGCACACCGATGTGGCATCCATGAAGCAGGGGCAAGTAGGTCAGTGTTACTGTACTGTGTTACTTCCATGCATATTTTCTGCTTGAAGCCCTAGGCAGGCCCTTCTGAGCAACCTGCAGCTACATATTTAATACACCAGACAATTATAAATAATACACTCATGTCAAGCATTGAATGTATAGAGTAAGTCACAAAGCAAAAATAGAACTAATGAGAAATGATAAAAAATACCTTCCAAGGCCCTTAACTTGCTTTGGGTCATGGTAACACAAACATCAGAATTATATATTCTAGTGCAGATACATACAACTGGACATGGTTTCAGATACATTAATTTAATTACCAGTTGAAGGATGCTACAGAGGGCTTGTGTTATATCCCCATTAAAGGCATAATAATTCACTTACACAACTAACCCATTCAAACACACCTTTATTGTACTGATGTTAAATGATAAAATTCCACGTGTAGACACATGTGTTGGTTGATAGGTAAATGAAAACTCTTCAGGATGGTCATACACTGCAAATTCACATTTTCAAAATAGTAAATGAAAATACTTTAGAAAATGCTTCAGCGAGAAGTATTTTCAGTGAGAGTTTTTCAGAGAGAATTCAATTCCATAGAAGTACAAAGGACACAAATAGAAATGTGCTGATCCAGTGCAGCTACTAGAAAAATTTGTCCATGATTGATGGATAATGATGAATGACATTATGACAAGCACTGGTTAGGCTGTAATCCTACAGGACATCGTGTGCTTTATCTTTAAACACTGCCAGTCCTTACTTAAAAGCCGCTGAGAATCTCACAGATGTGATATTAATCACGCGTGTGCATATTGCAGACTAGGAACTCAAGCCTGTAAAGCAAATTGTGTCAACAATAGTTTGTTCTTTCCCCAAAATAATTACATTGCTTTCACCCCATTTATTTGTTATTTTTGCTGTTCAGGTAGATGAAAGAAAGGTCTATTATCGTTAGGTTACAAAAGCACTTAGCCTACAGCTAGCAAAAGGTGGTGTGGGACTGGGATGGTCTTCCCTTAGCTTTATCTTGGTAACTTTTGTGAGGTGCAGTTCCCACAAGTCCGGAGATTATTTTTATCTTAAGCCTTGGTAGCAACTAGCAATGGTAGCCAAGAGTAAGAGTGCTGAGTCCAGTGCTGGATTTTGATAATGCTGAGCATCACTCATGAGTGGAGCACAGGCTTGTATAGACCATTCTGTCATAGATAATTGTGTAGCTTCTTTGCCAAAATATGAAAATAATAGGTTTGAAATCTGAAAGTATGTTTGAGATTTCAGACCTATTTGAGATTTCAGACTCCTTTTCACTGTTTTGGGTTTAGTGGGGTTTTTTTTTGTTGTTTTTGCTTAACTAGAATTGGTAATGAACTTTTGGCCTGGGCTGCTTTTACCTTCCTCTTGGCACAAGGATAACAGCAGCCAGGGACAGCTGTTTCCTGCCTGTGACCCTGCCTGCTGTCCTGTGGTGGACAAGGGGCTGCCGTTTTAGGGGGGATGGAAGGGTTAGGGGGTGTCATGTATACAAATCCACCAAACAAGCTGTGGGAGAACAGCGTGGCTCACCTAGGGGTCTGGGATGCAGACCCAGCCCTCTGGGGTTTGGCAGATTTGCCTTAGGATAGAAAAATTAATATGAGTTATTAAAAAAATAGGTCAGCACTGTTTGCCCCCGCCACGCTGAGCCCCTCCATGTGTGCTTGCCATTGCCACTCCCGTGGGATAGATTACCTGAGGTGGGAGGGAAGGCCCACAGGAGTGTTACTAAAAACTGATCCAGAAGGAACTCACTACCAATTTGGTGCTAGAAAGCAGGTGTTAAACTTTATTTGGTGCTGGGTGCATGAGGGATTGCTCCTAATGCATGCACACAGAGAAACAAAAGAGTATCCTTTATATACATTACAGGGGAATGAAGCAATTATTTTGAACATCGTGGCCTTGCTGAAGCTGTTTTGAAGTTGCTTTTCTGATCAGTCCCACAACCTATAGCCAAAATCTAACTGTCAATTGTCATCAAGCTCCCTTCCTTGGCTGCTTCTCAGGCTGATTTTGGAACTGGTTTTGAAGGCCTCTTACAGGTGTCTGCGTAACATGTAAGTGGGTACCGGCACTTTTAAACACTTTTAACCCTTTGCTTGCAAGACTCCCATCATTCAACTCAAAGTCCAAATCATGCCCGCACAAAATAGCAAGTGAGAACAGGGATTTGGGGGTCTAAAAATGAGAAATCTCTTAGGTTTGGTAACAGGAGAGAAGCGCCTGCAGGCTAGGGGGCGGAGAAGAGAAGCCTCCAGCCTCGTTGCCGCCATCCCTTGGCTCCTCCGGCGCGGCCTCGGTGCGGAGCTCCGCCTGCCCGCCGCATCGGGCGGGGCTTGCCGCGTCCCGGGCGCAGCCGCCGGCCGGCGCAGGCGGAAGCCCCGTGGCGGGCGGCGGGGGAGCGGAGCTGTCCCGCGCGCTGCACGAGCGGCGGTAGAAGACCGGCGGCGTTGCCGCCGCCATGGGAGCGGAGCATAGCGCGGAGGCCGAGAGCCGCCCGGGCGAGCCCAGCGCCTCAGGTCAGTGCCCGCCGCGTTCCCTGGAGGGAGGAGAGGGCATTCGGGAGGGCCAGGGCACGGGAGCGGGGTGCGTGCTGCGTCCCTCTGGTGCGGCGTGGGTGGGCTGCGGGTGCGGGCTATCGGGGTGCGGGCTACCGGGGGGCGGCGGCGGCAGCGGTGCGGGCCCCCTCTGCAGAGGCCTGGCGCGCTGAAGGCGGAGGAGACGAGAGGCGGAGGCGGTTCATGTGGAGAAGAGAACGGCTTTTTCTTTGCGAGGCAGCAGCTGGCGGCCGCCCGGCCCTTTCTTTGGGCAGCGCGCCGGCCCCGCTTCGGGCGGAGAGGGGGGCACCCCCCGCGTGTGGGTGGAGGGGGCAGGGGCGGCGAGGTGGGTGCACGCGAGAACCTGGGCGAGGGCCCGGCTCCGCTGTTGGGGTGCGGGCGGAAGGCAGGGAGCAGGGCTCTGGGGAGAGTGACGAGGAAGGAGGGTGTCAACGGTGTAGATGTTTCAAAATCAGCTGTTACCTGATTGTGGAAAGCTTCTGCTGAATGTAGTACATGCTCAGAGGGAGCACGAGAAGGGAGCATACAGTCCTTCAGTGATCTCAGTAGTGTGTTTATACTACCAAGAAAATGTGCCTGTACTATGTTTAAATGTAGCAACATTCACTTAGGATTGGATTCTAATAGAATTTGCTTATTAATCTGATTGTTCCCTTTCCCTGTGGTATCACTGCAGCATCTCCATCGCCAGCCAAACAACGGGCAAAAATGGATGACATTGTGGTGGTAGCCCCTGGAACGCAGTCCTCACGGAATGTCAGCAATGATCCAGATGTCATAAAACTGCAGGAAATTCCAACTTTCCAGCCCCTTTTGAAAGGTGATTGTTTCTCCTCTGGTTATTTTTTTTTGGTACCTAGTGAGTGTGTGCTTTTGTGTATCATGAGGTTCCTACCATCTGTATTTTTTACTACTCTTCTTATTTTAGGCCTTGTTTTCTTTTCTTCTGTCATAATTATTCCCAGCCTTCTGAATGATGAGTGAACTGGTTTAGAGGTGTGCTAGTAATGCTGTCTGCAGAGGAGCAATCTATTGTGAAGACAGTACAACTCTGACCGTGCCACCTTGCCATGTACCATGGATTGATGAGAGATGCCCAGTTTCGTTCTCATAGATAATGGACTGCAATCTCCAATGATGCTCTAGGCTTTTACAAACATCTGTATATTACTTACTTGGAGTCATCCCTACCTGTGTATGGATACTGTTGCTTGCTTGAGATGTCTTTTGGAGATTTCCAACCTAGAGCAGGTGTTCTTGGTTTTGAGGCGGACTGGGACTTTTGTGGGTTGTTAGCCAGGTGTTGATAGCATAGAATCATTCTGTTTGGAAAAGACTTTGAAGATCATCAAGTCCAATCACTAAACATTTCTCGATATCACTGGACTTATTAAATTCCCAATGTCTTTTTTATTTCTTTCAGTCTTTTTTTTTTTCTTTCCCAGAACCCAGTGTTTGTTCTGTTTAAAGGGAAGTAAAGGTTTAAGTCAGAGTTGTCAAGGCTACAGTTTACTAAAAACTGTGTTTTGTGGCCTGGCTTCTCTAGCTACCCCTTTTTTTTCTGGAGACTGTGCAGCATCCTTAGTATGTGAAAGTTGCATAGGAAGGAAGGTATCTGAAGCACCCTGGAGTGATGTGAGTCAACAAACTTATGTGACTGTTCTGTGTAGTGGACACTCAATGAGCCAACGTTTTTTGGGTTTTTTTTAATTAAAGGTCTACAGTGCATGTATACACTGACTGCAGCCCTTGCTCATGCCTTGTAGGCCTGCGTGACAGAGAGGAAGGAGCTGGGATGTTTAGCTGTCCCTGCTACTGGAACAGATGATGTGGTGTTGCACAGCTGAGGGTTTAGGCACTACTGGTCTTGATGTCGCTGATTCATGCATGGCTGCTGAAGAGATATAGTTGTCACTTTGCCCTGCAGGCATCACTAGAGGTTGTGTAGCATCAGAATATCACTCTTTTGAAAGGAATGATTTCTTTTTTTTTCTTTCTTTCTTTCTTTTTTTTTTTTTAATTTTATATGTCTATTGCGTGAGGACCCTGGAACATGACTAGAAATTGTGGACACTGTGATAGTCCAATGGCCAAATATTTGGCATTTTATTAGATACTGTTGGATAGGGATCTAGATGTGCTCAGCACTGACTACAGTTTCCAACAGAAGGGACAGAAAGATGGGGAGGCCACTAAGTAGAAGAGCAAACATCATTATTTTTGAGGCTGCTGCTGCCATCCTTCTTGACCAAAGAAAGAGAGTGTGTGTTAGTTATACCTTTTTTTACTCTTGAACTTTACAGAGGATGATGTAGAAATCTGTGTTTGATTAATTTCTGCCACTTTCACTGCCATTTTAGAATAGGCTGTAAGATTGCTGATGTTGACACAGTGTTCATGTCAGCAAGCTGGACTGCTACCTGTGGGCACAACATGTTTTGCCTGAGTCGTGCCTTGTACAAAAGTTGCAGTTTGGAGTGTAAATGCTGCAGCCGAAATCCACAAGTGGTATGAGGAAGTTTTAATCTGAGAGACCAAATTTAGAAGATGTGTTAACAACTGGCACTGAGGAGATTGTGTGTGTGCACAATGACAAAGAGTTTCAGTTCCACCTAGCCTCAGACTCGGGTGAGCAGACTTGGGTTGCATAAGAGCTGTGGAAGTCCTGGGAAGCAGGATCACTTCTAGAGGTGGTGTTTCTGTATGGATGATTGAGGAGCAAGGTTACAGAGCTTGAGGTAGGAGGCAAGAAAGAGGAGATTGTAGCAGCCACATGGCCAAGATATAAAGGTTGGAAGACGCTCCCTTATATGACCTGTCCAGGTCTTTTAACTCATAAACGTGCATGTGTTGTTTGATGGGAAGTCACCTTCATCACTGATTGCTTTTACTGGTCTTGGTTTGTACCTGAAGCTATGTATGGATGATAGAAAACTTTCCCATCTCTGTCATTTGGCCTGCTAAGAAGTTCCCTCTGAGTCTCTTGAGATGTGGTGACATCTGGTGACTGTTCAGGAGTATTGCAGGCTTAATCATCATTTTTGTGAACAGCCTTTTCGGCCTCAAATACTTGTTATTTCTTGTTATGTCCACTATAGAAAGCAGTGTGGTTTGTTGAGTGAGTTGTGTCTTGAAAGACCCCAGATCTGCCACAGGCCAGCTCGACAAGCTGTTCTGTTTTGGACTGGTCTCTTCTATGTATTCTTCACATGCAGGATCGTATTTCTGGAATGGGTGAGGGAGGATACTAGAAATCTTTTAGGAGTTAATCCTAAAAACTTGTGACTGTTGATCTACCATCTTGGAGAGAGACCTGAAGATGTGAACTTACAGGCCTTGTGAGCATTGTTATTCTTTTCCGTTTCTTCTTAACTAAGCCAAGGGATTTGATTTTTGCTTTTAGATTTCAGAAGCCTAATGGTTAAGTTGGCTGGGGAAGCACATGGCCACGAAGAGACTGCATGTTCTTGAGAGGCAACACACTTAAGAGCTGAAGCACTAGTCTCTCCTAGTCGTATTGAGTTGAGCTTGTGATCAATGAAACTGAGGGTGTTTAATGTTGTACACCCTTGCGTGGAAGAAAATTCCTGTGTTGTGTCCACTACATCTTTCATACTAGGATTTCCTTGACTTCTACAGCAATAAATGGTAATTCAGAGTTACAGCCATGACTGTGTAGAGTCTTACTGAGTAATGTTCACCTTCTTTGAAGTATTGTCATTGTTAGTGATCATGCATAATAAGCAGTGATTCAGAGGTCAGTGTTTAAGCGTTGGCTAATTGCAGTGTTTAAATCTGCTGGATGTAGCTGTTCAGTGGAGTAACCACTACTGTCTTCAAGTGGTTATGTAGCACCTACTATGGTGAGTTAAGAGTTGGAATGTCTTCTTTTTGTAATATCAGGGACTATCTTCTCTGGTACCATATTTATGTGGACAGAAAGAGGAGAGCATCCCACATGTTGATGTAGGAAATATTCCAGTGGGTGCCTGTTGTATTGCCATTTGCAAATGTGAAATCCCCATCCCACTCAAATTGAGAGGAGAGAAAAACTACTCTTAGGGAGTACATCTGGGAGTGAAGTGCCTGATCGTTGTTCTTCAGAAACTGCTATAATATTTGTGGTGTTTGTTTGGTTGGTTTGTTTGTTTTTAATTCCCCTGAATGGAAAAAAACCCTACTAATAGAAATGCTAGCAGGGTACTTGACTGCTTGATGAAACAAGACTTTTAAAGTATTGAGGACAGTTTATAATCTTATAGAGGAAGTCTCCAGTCTTCTCGCTGGTCACAAGCATTCCATGTAGAGACCTCTTTGTAAATGACACAGGAAAAAAAAAAGACACACTTTTTCTCTCCTTTATGTGGATTTCTGAGGATATTTGTATGAAAATAAACCTGCTTTCTGTTCAGTGTTCCTGGTTCTTGCAGTCTGGTCATAGCATGAAGTCATCACCAGCTGTGCGTAAAATCAAAGTCGTCTTCTCTGGGTAATTCAAGATGATGATACTTTTTGTAGCTTATGAACAAAGCAGCCCACCTTATGAAGGTGTTTTGAAAAAGTCTGAAAATTCAGTTTTCTGTGTCATCGTTACTATGGGAGGTCGATAAAGTACTATGGTGTGGGGTTTTTCTCTGAAAGGCTCACTAGATCTGTAAAGTGTCATCTCTGACTAGGCATTTAGCTTTTGTGACCCGGGGAGCCTCTTTGAGGATTGAGGACTGCTGGCAAGACATGGGATCTGCTTGACAAAGTGAGGTTAGAGCACCTTTACCAACAGGTGGTCCAACCCAAAAACAAGACAGTTAAATTGAGAATTACTAAAGACCACAGTTGAGGAAGCACTGGAGTGGGTTAAAAAGCAAAGGATGAGTGTTCTGTTATATTTTTTTTTCTATGCAGTTTTTCTTGATAATTAAAGTGAGATGAGTAGGGTAAGTAATTAAACATTGTTACAAATATACTGGAAAGCCTTTGAAAACAAGGATGTTTAGGTTTTAAGTTAATGTTGTGAAAACAGAGTGCTAGTTGCATTCTTCTAGAGGTCATCAGCATCTCAAGCCTCAAGAAAGACTGAGGTCTGGCTTTCTGGTAGCTGTGAAATGTTATGATAAACAAAAGAGATGGATACAGATAAAGGACCTATTGGTGCATGTTAGTAATACAGGAGAAACTATTTGAGAACTAGTCATCCAATTACAAATGTAATTCCTGTCCTATGCAAAGGTCAGCAAGACCTAAGGCAAACGAAATGTTGGACCTTTTTGAAGGAAGTCAGTGTATTTGGTATCCTTTCAGGACTATGTCTTCTTGCAGGAAAAATGATTTAGCACTCATTACCAGTGGATTAAAAGCAAAGCAAGAGGTTGCAAAGTCTGTATTAGAGGAGGAGTCTTGTTACTTCTTAGATACTTTGTAGAAACTACTGTACAAATAGATTCTAGGCTACCTCAGTGGCTTCCGATGGTAGGCAATGTCAGGTTGGTTGTTTATTTCAGAAACTCAAGATACAAAATCGTACATCAAAGAAATGGACTTGCCTGTATGATGGTGGTCAAAAAATTTCCAAGCAGCAATCTTTCTTCCAGGCATGTATCAGATATAGAAATTTGAAATAAATGACATCTAGAATGGAATTATAGAACCATAAAATCATTTGGGTCAAAGTGACCTTTAAAGATCTTCTAGTCAGAGCTCCCTGCCATGGGCAGGGACAGCTTATACTAAGTCAGGTTGTATAAAGCCACATCCAGCCTGGTCTAGAACATTTCCTGTGATGGGACATCCACAACTTCTCTGGGCAGCCTTTTCCAGTGTCTTGCCACCCTCATCATTAAAAAAACAAAAAAAAAACCCAAAAAAAAAGTTCTTTCTTATGTCCAATCTAAATTGATTCTCTTTCAATTTAAAGCCATTGTCTCTTGTGCTCTCACTATAAGCCCCAGAAAAAAAAATCTGTCTCTGTCTTTCTTATAAGCTGTATTTGCCGTGTAGGAGGCTTTTTTTGGAAATGAAGTTATTCCTACTTATGGGTAGAATTCTGTACTAGTAACCAGTCTTCAGCATGAAGCAGAAGCAGAGGTTACTGTGTCACTGCAAAGGCACTGCTTGCACAGCAGAAGCTTCTTTACATTGCTGTGACTCCTCCCATCCTCATAGGATTTCACAGTTAGTTTGCTCTCCAATCTTATTTCGTGGTTCTTTGTGTCACCCTGGTGTTACAGTGAGCATTTGAGATGTGTCCTGATTGTCTGCCAAAAGCTGACAGAAAGGTAGTGACTTGCCGCTTCAGCTGGCTAAGCTCCATCGGTTGGGAAGTGTTGTCTATTGTAATTTCCAAATCTAGTGACCAGTCGTGTTAATGTTACTGGCCTGCTTTTGTGTATTGACTGAGATGGAATCTGCAGCCTGGTTTTTGGAAAGGGAATGTCTTAGCAAATGGTCTTCATGTTTTATAGAGATGCTTCTGGAACATAATGGAAGTGAAGGTATTTTAGTAACACATGGCTCATATAGAAAATTGTCAGCTTTCAGGTTGCATGCTGTTTGCTTTGTTGCAAGGTCAAAAATTCAAGTAATATGCAGGTATGGGAAGAGAAATTATTCTTTTTGGAGACCAGTTCTTCACACTGTATAAGAATGCCTTTCTGTTTCTTTTATTCAGTGCTTGCTGTGCAGTAGTTCATTGAATGCCCAGGCTAGCAGTTTGCCCCTGTTGAAAGGGAAATTTACTCCTCGTTGCTTTTGCTTCTAGCCATGTGAGGATGTCCCCCCTGTTACTCTCTCTGATATTTTTTGGACTCTTTGTTAGAAAACATAGAAAACATTTATTTAACTGAGTAGTTCCACACAAGGTTGGTAAGCAATGCCCAGTTGCAGGAGGGGTCAATTAGTGCTAGAGTTTGTGTCTGATAATTGACAGGAGTGGAGGGGAAGGAGGAGTCCAGGGCCTTAGATCCCCTTCTTAGTAGCAACCTGTTAAATTGGATCAAGTCTAGTGACTTCATTACCTCTTGATACTGTGTTGGTAATGACATTGAAGGAATTAACTTAAGTGTTGCCTGTCTTTTCTGTCTGGTAATGGTATCATACAGAGTACTCTGCAATGTAGGTTGTGAGGTAGCTGCTGCTGGTCAAATGTGGTTAAATTGATCCTGGGATGGGCCTGGGTTGTCTGTCCAAAGCGTGGTTCCTGAACATATCTTTTTCCAGCTAAATGCAGACTCATAGTAAGCTAGGTCTGCATGTGGGGCCTCTGATCTTAGCTGTGCGCTACAGTTGTGCTTTATTTCTTCTTGCTTATTCCGTGTTTTGGGTTTTTCCAAGACGATGGTCTATTTTCTGCTGCTGATGATTATGCTATGTCAGAGATAACATCTTTTTCAAAATTTAGGAAGACAAATTCATGCACAGATGGTAACTTAGGTGCATTAGGAAAAGTGGAATAGATTCTGTGTGGTGGCAGCTGTCCTTCAGCTCTTCCTCAGCTGATGGCAAATCACCTTTTTGATGCCTTTGGTTTGAAGGCCTGTGCTGTGGTCTCTCAGGACAGTTCCCCATGTGGCAGTGCTGGGAGGACACAGACCTTCCTCCGGGTAGGTCTTGTTTTCCTTGTCCTTTCCTCATTTGGAGGAAGCAGTTGCCAATATGGTGGTAACATCCCTTGGAAGCATCAGTGGTACCGAATACTGGGCGTTAAGTGGTACATACCGTGAGTTCTCTCAATATGGGCTTCTTGTTATTTAGAGATAGTTCAGCAGCCCTGTCATGTGTTCTGAGTTATCTATGGAAGAAATCTTAAATAAAATTAAAAAATTAATTTTTGTGCTACATAGCTGATAGCTGAAACTGTTTCCAATCCCTGCTTGGTGTGCTGCACAGGAATGTTGTGATACTGTTCTTGTTGTTTTGTTTCTCTTTGGTTTGTTGTATGCAAGTTCTTCCAGGAACAGGGGATTGTTTCTGTGAGTTAGGCAGTGTGGTGATAAGTAATTGGAGACTGACTTAACAAACAGTTCAAGTATGGGTCATGTGCTGAGACTGCAGATTGCATTTACTGTCATATGCAGCATGTCTTCTGTCAGAGGAAGTCCTGATCGCCCCAGGACTGAGGGAAACAAAGTTGCTGAGGCTCTTAGTTCAGGCTCAGCTGCATTCTCTGGCATGTCACATTGATGTCTCTGCAGACCTACAGCAAGTTACTTGCGATGCACTCCAAACGTACATCTGTCTGTCAAATGTACATCATGTGCATCTTGTAGCTTGTAGCCACACAAAGGATATTGTGTGCAGCTCGTTAGCATCCCCTAGCACAATATAACTGGATTCTTGTCCTACAAACACTACTGCTGTTTTGGTAAGAGTAGCAAGGCTACTAAGAGGTCAGTCAGTAAGGTTGTGTTATTTCTATATTTAATATTTTTAACATTTTGTAAGGATGCTTCAAGCAAAGATCTATCAGGCACAAATTAGAAGTAAAGGAAGAAATTATAGCTAACCTTTTTCTACTATGCTGCCTGTTATCCGTATTTATGTTGCATTACTACTATCCAGAAAGTTATTTCACAAAAAAAACCCCAAGGCCTTTACTCTTAAGTTTCTAGTTTACCTGGCAGTAGTGTAAGAAGAAGATTAAAGTTACGTGTCAGAAAGTCTTGACAGATGGGTCCAGAGTAAGTGTCCATCTTCAGCAGAGCAGCACAGGGAAACACTGAGAAATCTTCTGTGAGAGAACACTGGTGAAACTTGGGCTGCTGTATCAATCCTGTGCCAATCTTCTGTTGTCCTCCAATAACAAGAAACATAAGTTTGTGTTAGGCAGCTTGAAAGGCTTCTTTATACCTTTATAACTTTTTCTGATGAGGTCACTTTTCAGGCAGGAGAACTACTTGTCTGAAAAATGTCAATATTTATCTTTCTGGTATAGTGTTTAAAGGAAGAATGGATATTTAGAGTTTATTGCCTTTAAAGCAATAGGTTTTGTCACATCTCACTGCAGTATTTTCTGCTGACTCTCGTTATCTCCTTGCATACCAATTCTTCCATTTATTGCCTAGGTGATTTAGCTAATAGCACACGTTATTGAATTTTGTTCCTGTAGTTCTCTATACATGGTGATATATCAAGCCTTTATAGTTCTGTCCCTATGCCTTACAAGGAGGACCTGCTTATTGCAACAGTCAACAGTACTGCTGAGGGTCAAGGACTCTTAATGGAATTTGCAAAACCCAGGTTTATTGGACTCCATGCTTAGTACTTATAATAAGATCTGTGAAAATGAGCATGTTAGGCAGAAAGAAATACCAGTAATGACTATTTGGAGTCCCGTACTAACTCAGTTTTAAGTGTGACAAGATTTGAGTCTGAGGTTAGGTGTTACTCAAGCAATATACTGAACATTGGTCTGGAGAGTATTAGGGACCGTGGATGCTCTTTACCCCTTGGTTCCTTTTCAAACTGTTCCACATCTTGTGGTATAATTTGTGTACTGGCAGATACCACAATGAGTGTGACCCTATCTACCTAGATGCTTGGCCTTGTCTCCTCTTTCCTGGGTGAGCACTCTTGAGCTGTAATTTCTGCTGAGCCTAATAGCTTATCTGGGCTTCCTAAGGCATATGTGGCTCCTCTCCACCATCTTGCTACGTGTGAATAAGCTGTAGTGGTCATGTACTAGTCACATGCAGATTCTCTTTCCTTTACCTTCACAGAGCTTTTGTGACAAAGCTCTCCAGCTGGCCTGCACAGCTCTTGGGGTGCAACTATCCTTTGGATATATGTACTGAGGTATATATACCATGAGATGAGGAGTTAACCATACTGTGGTTAACATTGAGGAATGTGTGACACTCACTATAACCACTATCAACTAGTTAAGGGTAAACAGTAATAATTATTTATAACATCCAAAATATATAGTGTAATTATAAATGTTTACAGGAAGTATAATGTCTTTATGTCAAGAGGAGATTGAAAATGAGATGCATCTGACCGATAAGGTATAGAAGCTAGTGTGTTCTACTGGAGTGTGGCTGGTGATTCATTCTAGACAAGGGTAAGTATGTAAGGGGAAAGCACTTCTAGAACATATTTTTATCTTTTTGAGTCCTCAAAGGACTTCAGACATCTAAATCTATTTTATTTTTTTTTTACTTTTATCCAGCATTATTGTCTTGCTCGTAAGTTAAGATTTTCTCATAAGACTTGGTTGAATCTGTGACTGAAGAGCCAGTGAAATTTTTCTTCCTAGCTTCCATGTTTGACGTGTCTCTGGGTCTTTCTCTGGTGTATATCCCTCTGTTGAACCTGATGTTTTATGTCAGTGAAAACTGCATGCAAAGAAACATTCCTGTTGGAACCATGCGTGTAGGATGCATACACACATATGCGTGTAACTGTGTGTGTGTATTTATATAGATATTTGGTGTGATTACTCTCTAAGACTGCTCCTTTATTGGTATTGCAAAGTAAGTTTCTCCTCTGTAGGCTGGATGAAGAAAGAGAGTGGGACATAATGGAAGCTAGCTACTGGTGCCATTAGTTTGTCTCTCCTTCTCAGCTGGCCACTGTGTTATGTACTGCTTCTTTCTCTTTTGCTATATTTTTCCAGTCATCAGTGTCAGGAAGTATTTGTGTTTACTAGATAGGAACTGCTGTGTTAGATGTTGGGTACTTGGGTGCAGAAAACCAAGAAGTTTATGTCTGTGACGTGTCAGTCATGCTGGGACTGAAGCGTCTGATTGTCAGTGAGGGGATGACACCTTAGAGTGGTGACTGAATTTCTAAGGGGAACTCTGACACATGGACAGAAAATTGTAGTGTCTTTATAGTTAATATGGCAATGAGAAATATGGACAAGTTCAGATAGAGATGCAAAGGAAAAGGCTATGAATGCTGAAACAAAAGACCTAATTTTTCTTAATGGGAAATGTCTGCTATCTTGCAGGAAAAGGTGAATGTTAATTACATAATTAAAACAGCACTTTAATGAGGAATCTCTCTGCTTATAACAGGTTTATCTGTTACCATCATTAGTGGTCACTTCAGTTGTTAAGAAGTTTTCTCTGTCTTCTGGTGTTGAAATCTAAAATAAATCACAAGCAGAAAAGAAGCTAGATGTGCCAAAGGTCACTTTACCTACAGAATGAATCTGTCATTAGGAATCCCCAATACTGTCAATAGAAAGCAGGAAGGAAAAAAAGTAAAAAATGCTTCTGAGCTATTCTCAAAATCCCACCTCTGTCTGCAAACCTCTTCCCCACCTAAACACCTCCCCTCCCCAAATGAAAAAAAAAAAAAACCACAAAAGGACCAACCTGAAACTATTTTGTCCCAAAGCCCCTGTTCTAGAGCCCTGTTGCTTGACACACTTTCTTCCAGGTGCCTTCCCAGCAAAGATCAGTGCGCTCTATAGTTCCAGTGGGCATGTGGCTGACTGACAGAAAACAACAGGCAAGTGCACTGTGATGTTTAAACCTCTTTCGTCCGAAGTACTGACCTGTATTTCTGTGCAATGTCAGCACTTTTAAATACGTTTTTTAAGTTCCTCCACGCTGAAAGGCTGAAGACGAACAAATAAATGTGCTAACGGTTTTTTGTTTTTCTAAACTGTACCTACAAATATATGCCTTAACTTTGGATATTTTTAGCTTTAAAATGTATTTATACATGTGGTTTTGTATGTGCATATATTATATATATGTATTACATATAGTATGTGTATACTATACCTACAAATGATGTATAGATGGCATGTATTTTCTGTACTTGCAGACTTCTTACGATGCTACTTGACTCTCTGTTGATGTTCTTTTGGTTGACTGACGGCCGTTTCTGGAAAGCTTGTGTCTTGCTGCTAGACCAGCAGCAGTGTTTCAATGTGTTGCTTTTGAAAAACTAATGTTTTCATCTGCTCTTAGGCTTAATAGGAGTTAGTTAGCTTATCCAAGTCCAGAAGATTGTTTGCCTTTAGGCCAATCGGTTTATTGAGGAAGAATGTGGTTAATCAACAGGCGCAGCATAAATTATTACACCCTAAGTCCTAGCTTTTGGTTGTTTTTTTTTTCCCCACCATGAGTGCTGATTAAGTTATCATGGTGAAGGTAAAGAATGAGTGGATACTTCTCTGTCTTCTGCCTGGCTGCAGTTAACTGCCCTTTCTTTACATCACAACATTCAAAAGCTCTACTCTTGTCTTTACTTCCCTTTTCAAACAGTTAGCAGAATAAAAATTAGATTACAGAAAGTTCTATGTGTAGATAATATTATCTTTCTCTAATTAAAAGTTTGACTTTACTAAAATTATATAAAGATAAAAAGGTTATAAAGGTAGAAATGAAAAAAACAAGCTCAAGCCCTAAACCTTGTTATCAAAGCAGTGTGGCTTGAGCTTAGTTTAACCATGTTTTCTCTGTGTAAGATTCCATAAGATGAGATCAACAACCAGGCAACAAAGCACAGGTCAGCATGAGCTGATATAAAGCACAAAGCTCATTGTTATAAAACCTTGAAGTTTAGAATAAAATTTGGTCTGCCTCTTCCTTTCTTAAGAAAACCCAAGCAGCAACCACTTACAAGGATTCTGCTGTACAGACAAGTAGTCACAGTGTTTCATTTGACTTGGACAGTGAGATTTGATATAATGAATTTTGTAATATTCTCTGGATTTTTCCATGTGAGGCTGGTCATGGTATGCTTAGCTTAGTTGTCAGCACCCTTGCATACATAAACCAGAAGATGCACAGTTGCAGATCACATGTTGAATCCTGAGATGCCAATGGTGTGCTGGGATAGTGTTTTCCATTTTGCAATATTAACAAAATTACTAGTGGTAATGTTTAGTAGGAAGTAGAATTACTGCCTGTTATAGTTGTTCATTAGCACCACTCTGCTAAGTGTGCTGTACAGCTGTCCAGGTTTCAACTGAAACAGAGTTAATTTCATAGCTGTGTATTGGATTTATGCTGAAAAGAATGTTGATAACACAGGAATGTTTTGATTATTGCCCAGCAGTGCCTGCACAGAGTCAAGGCCTTTTCTGCTTCTCCCCCTGCACTGCCAGCAAGTGGGCTGTGGTTGCAGTAGGAGCTGGGAAAGAGCATATCCAGTACAGCTGACCCCAACTAGCCACAGGAATACTCCATATAATGGAGTGTCATGCCCAGTATATAAACTGAAGGTAGTCGATGGGGAGGAGCACATTGCTGCACGGGCATTGGTCAGTGAGTGGTGAAAATTGCATTGTGCATCACTTGATTTTGTGTTTTTTTCCCTTGGGTTTTGTTTCATTTTAGTAGTTAAACTGTTTTTATCTCAACCCATGAGATTTACTGTTTTTCTTTTCTAATTCTCTTCCCCATCCCATCCGTGAGAAGGGGTGTGAGCAAGCATCTGTGTGGTATTTAGTTGCTGACAGGTTAAACAACCACAACAACTCAACTTGGAAGGCTACATCATCCTGAGGTAGCAGTCAGAGAAGGAACTACACTAGTCAAGAGTAAGGGGCAGTAACAGACATACACGCTGTAAAGCAATGGTTTGTTCCAGTAACAGATGTTCAGGATGAAATTGTGAAGGTGAAGGCTCCTGTCACTTCCATTAGAATGAAGTTTTTTGTCCTAAAATAGTGTGATTTCTGTATAGATTAAGTTAATATGTTAGAGTGATAAGTTAGATGTTTGAAGTTTAACAATAATGAACATGTTATGGAGATAGTGTGGAAAGCTGCCCAATAAAATTTAGACTTGACACCTACCACCACTCTCCCATCCTTAAGCAAGATCCAGAGGGACTTGGTTATACATAAGATGAGAATGTCCTTGAAGGATTTGTGCTCACCTGTATTAAATGGCCACAAGGTAGAGAGTATTTGTAACTCAGAGGAAGGAATTGGAGTCCACACTACTTCCTTCACTCTCCCTCTTTTATTTATTTACCTCCCTCTTCATTATTCCTTGGCCATGCATAGTGAAACAAGGGGGCTCCAGACAGCTGTTGGCATCAGAGAAGTGCTGCTGAGAAGCTGCTTAGCTTTCATAAAATTGTGGTCACCAAAGGCATGCTCTGTAGCAGGGTTTTAGTGCCTGGGGATAAATTATTGTTATGGTGGAAATTCTGTCTTCCAGCAACATTAAGATACTTGAGATGTACTGAAGATTGCACTGCAGTGCCTTTTGAGGGCTGATAAATGCTTGTAGACGTTTTTTTTTTGTTTGAGGTTTTCTTGTGTGTGTGTGAGTGATTGAATTGCATGGGTACTTTTACCTGTGCTGCTCATGTCTACTTCCGTTATGTTCCAGAATGTTTACTTACTGTAATTCTGGTGCATAATTTCAGAGAAGACACATGATACATTCTGATTGACCTCAAAGTGTTCATTAAACGTAAAATGTTGTGGAGTGGAATATCTTCTGCCCACCTGACTCTTGTGTTAGAGATTCACTTTGAGCTGATTTGGGGCACTGTATCCAGTATGTTTTTTCACATGATAAAGAGTTGAAGGACGTGTGCTGTTATGAGAGAGATTTATTTTATAAGATTAAGAACAAACAGTAAAAACACTAGGCTGCTGGTTTAATTCACTTCTGTGGTCGTTTCTTGTGTTTATTTCATCGCACTTTGTTTTGAGTTTTTTTAGTAACTGATACATTTAGAAATTATACTTTTGAAAGGATGAGTCTGTTCTGATGCAGTGAAAACTGGGACTTTTTGATTGCAGACTGCAGTCTTCTAATTGATACACCTGGGAGACCCCTTAGAGGTCACTTGTGTAACTTGCACAGACAGAAGTATCAGAGTGCCAAGTGCAGTTCCACGTTGCAGTAAAAGATGTCATAAGCTCAGTCAATAAAACTATATTCTTTCCAGCATGTTATTTCAGCTCGGCAGTGATGTATTGCACTCAAGCGAAAGGTGTAGCAGCGTGTCGAGTATTTACTGCCTTTGAATTTTCCTGCTGAGTTGGGGCTGAGGAGTCAAGGGGACAATGCCATAGGCATCTCCTAACTCTGCTATGCAAGAGAAACCTTGCATTTCATGCGTTAGGAGTAATGAGGTATGGCAGGTATCGTTCAGCTCAGGCCTGCAAAGTCCTTTATCTGTTTTCTCGTTTACCGTTCTCTACCCCATAGTCTTTTCTTAATGTACTTAGAAAGACTGCAGTCTAGGTAACTGCCACAGGATGTCACTAAAATACAGGAAGAATAGCAGATATGACTGAAAAGGGCTGGAAGCCTTGCTGAAACAGCACTTTGGAAACCTGAGGAGGGGGGGTTAAGTCTGTATTGTCAGAAAACGAAAGTACAGATCAGCAGTAATTCAGCTGGAAATGAGATTTGCCTCCTTGTTCGTGGCTATTGATCTTCACCTTTGTACACCATCTGTAACCTGGATTTTAAAGGATACTGTCCCACAAAACACTATTTTAGTTGGAAGTATGTTGAAGACTGAGGTGATCTCATTCCAAGATGCTAGTACACAGTAAGTTTTTCCATAGTGGTCCATTGTGCAGGCAAAAATGTTCATCCAGCACAGGAAATGGAACCTGGGAACTGATTTGCCTAGAAAATGATTGCAACACCCTCTCCTTCCCGTCTCCAATCCAGCCCAAAGATGTTCAGCTCAATCAGATATTCTTTTCAGTTCATTACCAGCCCCAGAAACCAGTGTTGCTGTCAGACTGCACAACATGGTATGAATTGCTACACTGCAGCTAGGTGAAATGAGAAAAGGGAAAAAATTGTTAAATGGCCACCTAAAATTCCAGACTTTTAACCCACTTTCCTGGTGTGTAGGGTACAGCTAATCTCACATAAATGAACACATTTCTTTTGGAAGGATCTTTGCAGTATCAGATATGTCTACTCAGCTTAAAACCAATGCTTTGTTGAATCCCAAGTTACTTCTTAGGAGGGGGAGTGTAGAAGGTGAATGTCTTGAACCTTCACCTCTGTTGCCTTGTAACTGCCATTACAATTCTTGTCTCCAGGCTATCAGGCCAGTAAAAATCCTTTGGCTTTCGAAGGATGTGTGTGGTTCACTTTTCATTAATGCATTAATGAGAGATGTGTACCAAAACATCTGGACATCATCTGGAGAGTAATGTCCTTCACTATGTGCTATCCAGACCTTTTGGTGCTTGAGAAAGTGTTGGCACTCACCAGGAACTTGAGGCTGTAACCTATTTGCATATAACCAATTTTTAAAAATTAAAATGCTAATATAGGCAACTTCAATGCTTGCCTAAACGCGTTTTCGGTGAGACACCATGCAAAATTGCTTGTGTGTGTTCTCCTCCCCTTGATCTCTCTGTTCAAAGTAAGATTGCTGGCAAGACATGTCTGTTCAGCGCTTGGACTTTGGTATAAAATTACTGAAGCTGAGTTTCCTTGTTTAAGATTCATCATTTCTGCAAACTCTTTCTAAACTCTTGTGCCAGCTACGAGGGATAGGAAGCCGTGTTTCAAGTTAAACCAGAAGCAGAGTGCCAAGGAATATCCCTCTCCTGAAGAATCCTTTTCTTTTTCAGATATGACTTGTCTCAGGCAAATGAACATATCTTCTTACCATATTTTTACTGTCTTATGCCCTTATTGAGGTGGATATTTTTTCCTGTGTGTGCGGGCAGCCTTTCAAGGACAGGATGCTTCTGTTACTGCTGCTGCCCGACGTACCTTGGTATGTTGCACCTTCACCATGCCTGTAGTGCGTAGTGAGAAGCTGACATGGAGTCCACTGCACTACAGATACCACTCATGGTTGTGACAGTGTAAATGGGATGTTCCCAAAGAGCTCCCTGGAAAGTATGATCATCTTAGGGATCAGGGTAGTGTAAGTCATAATGATCAAGAAACTTCAAAAAAACATTATAACCTTCATCTGTCTGTGTTTCACTGAGTAACCCTTTGCTTTTAGCTCTTACTGAGACCGAGAAAATGGTGTGATGCGCTTCAAGAAGCAGGGTGCTTCAGTGCATATAATCCTGGTGATATCTTTCACAAGTTTTAAATAAAATTGCTTATTATGTTTATAAATGTTCCTTTCAACATGATGCTAACTACAAGTGAAACTGCTGAAAAGGCATTGCTGACACTCTTGCTGCAGACTGTTCTCTCTATGCAAGGAATGGGTTGGGGATGTTCAGCTGACTGAGGAGAAGGATGGGCAAAAGTCTGGTCAGGGTTTTATCAATGTTCATTCTTCATAATAGCAGTCTTGGAGGGTTTCTGTCAGATAAACAAAGCCTGAACCTAAAAAGAAAGCTTAGTTTTTCTTTTAATCCTTAGGTCTTTATTTCATCTAAGGAAACAGAATTTTTATCGGTAATAGAAAGTGGAGGAGATACTGGATATGGAAATTCTTAACACTTACTGCTTTACCACGTGTGAGATTGTCTTGGTTTTTTGTGGTATTAAAGTAGTAAAAACCAGATGATTGGAGTGGAACTTCATGCTTGCATTTATACATTTTTACAACCAGTATGACTTAGAGTAGCATGCGTACTCTTGCTTTTTGTTGCCTTCTGTTGTGGAATCTTGTAACCAGTTTTAGTGTTAGCTGAAATTTGGAGTCAATTTGGGTGGTGGCTGAGTTGGTTTCATTGCAGTAGTTAGAAGTTCTTCACTATCCTACATTTCCCTATTTATCCATCTGATTTATTATATTATGTGGTGAAGCAGATAGTAAGGAATTATACACTAGTCATTGAGATGAGAGGCTTGATGTCTTTTTTTGAGTGTTTGCATAGATTTTTCTTTTTTTTTTTTTTTGGCTAACCAAGATCATTCCTAAGCACTGAAGTGTGCTTGGATGTATGGGTGGCAGAAACAAAATTACTGTTTTATCAGGGAAGAATGTAAACTTCACACAGCTTTGCTGTCTTTGGAGCCAAGAGCCCTGTGGAGCTTTAAAATGAAGTTGACTTCACCTCTGCTTTTTGCTAGCACAGAGTGATCCAGAGGCTTGAGGTGCTAGCGTGGATTCACTTTGGCCAGCCTAGTACATGAGGTGCTGCAGGACACCGCTTCAGAGAGGAACAGGATTTGGCTGCATCTTCAAAGCCTGTGGGAGATTTGGCCTCTTGCCACAACCTGTCAACAAAGAAGTTACAAAAAGTACAAACACATGGGGTTTTTTTGTCCCATCAAAAAGCTTTTGCCTTCAATATCTTACCTACCTGTAAAACAAGAATTCCAGTAACAACTGCAGTGTCCTATGTGTAAGTATCGCTGCAAGCAGCTGGAATTTGCTTGCTTCGTTACCTGATAAAGACAATAGGAGGTAAAAATATCAGACTTTGGTTCACATATTAAATTGATCTCAAGTTGTAATCACGTCAAGGGTCATAATGGCTAGTTTGATGGATTTTATTTATTTATATTTCCATACTCTGAGTCTTAATTAAACTAACTGTGATCCCGCCTTGGACAAATTGTGTGCAGTTTTGAGCTTCTTATCAAATGAGCCATAGAGAACAACAAAATATCATAGTAATTGGTTTCAATCTCTCATGATACCTAGCTGCTGGTGAAGCAGCATTATGTAGATACCCTGCCTAGCTGCTGTCCTGTGTAAGGGGATAAATGTGATGTTTCTTTCTGCCTTTGCTTAGTTATCAAATGTTCTGTCTTTTATATCTGGATGTTGGAAGCATCTGCAGGTATCTTTGCGAACAACAAAGCTAATTATAGTTTAAAGCAAAGCTTTTTGCAAAAATGTGTTTCATCTGTAAAAGAGATTGCTGTTTTCTGTGACCTCATAAACTGCGGTTGTGCAATTGCTTTGAACAACAAGGCTTTTAGGTGTCATGTTTTTAAAAATTACCTGCTGCTCTGGGGTGCTCATGTGAATATATCATCTATGTGAAAGGCCCTGCTACCACAAAATTCTAATTAAAATCTTAAATTAGATTTGTGCTCCAACTAAGTGGTGGGTTTTTGGTGTTGCTTTTTTAAAATTAGGAAGTATAAGATTCATGCAGTCCTGCATGTGGTGATTTCATAGACACGTAGAGGTGCATTGTTGATGGGAGGGCATTGATGATCACTGCATATTGAGATGGGCATGTGAAGTATTTCAGAGTTTGCTAAAAGTTGAGAAACTTCTGGAGGCTGATGAGAAACTTGATACAAACCTAAGTCTTGTATTCACTAAGTTGTAATTGTTACAACTGCAGTAAATAGGGAATTGAATCAGTACTGAAATGACTGTCACAGCACTTAATGTTTAATGAAGACTAACATGTTAATTAATCAACATATTGTTAAAGGTGCTATTGGAAACGAAAATTAACAGACTTGAAGTGATGAGAACAGGTTGATGTAAAATGCTGAGGCTGATGAGCTGTCAGTTATCAAGGATGGATTTGGACTCATTTTGAGAAGTCTGTTTTGTGTGATTTTTTTTTTTTTGCTGTTTTAAACGTACTAATGTGCTTGACTGTTGCAGTGGTAGAGGGAAACAGGGGCTTGTTGGACCTGAAAGGCAGAAGTTTTCTGTGACACTGGCCTTGAGTTTCTCCAAGTTGGCTTTTAAATATATTATTCTCCATAATTTTGATTTTGGAAGACACATGTTTTCTCATCTTAAGAAATTTGAATCAAAACTGTAAAAGCATTTAGAAAACAAATGGACAACATAAACCAAACAAAAAAAACCAACAAAAAAAGCCCCTGCCCTGCTGTTTAAAGCTGTGTATGTTAAGTATATTTCTCTAGAAGGCCTCTTAATTTTTATTTTTATCACATGGCTGTGATAACATCCAACAGGTGAGAGAAGAGGTAGGTCAAAAAAGTTGGGTAGCATGCAAGCATTGCATGGTTTTGTAGATTAATCACTTGGTTACATAAAGTATTTCTTTTGCCTAGTGATCTCTAGTATATCAACTTATAACTGAGCTCCAGTGATGTTTTAGACTTCTCATTCTTTAAGTGCCAAATGTCTTTACCGGTATCCAAATCTGATTCCTGTTGTTGTTAATGTTTGCATCTGTATTTGGATGAAGAATGTGAAGACTCAACCTGGCTTTTAATGCCAGGCAATGGGATGAATATGGGAAGGGTAGATTTATTTTTCATGCCATAGCTCTTAACCTGTGCACAGAAAATTGTGGTTGATGTGTCTACTTTTGTATCCCCTCAGCTTGAAGAAGGAGCATCTATAAAGGTACAGGTTAAAGTTTTGATTTCATCAACTACTTAAAATCCACATTAAAGTAGTTTTCCTGCACAGTGAATTTACAAGAGTGAGTAAGATACATGGCGGTAGAACTGATGTGAAAAAGGATGATCTCTCAACAGAGAAAACTGGTTGAGCTGGCTAAAAACGGACTGTGCTCATGTGTGCCATCATGGTCAATGTGCAAATGGGAAAGGTAAGGACAGTGTATATAGGACAAAAGAAAAGAGGGAAATTGCTAAATATTGACAGATCAGGTAATCTTTTGGAAAAAGGGGAGAAACTGACGATGTTTGTTTTCCAAGCTCTAATCACTTATTATTGAACCAGTGGTTATGGATGACTTGTCTCCAATGTCTGTTCCTTGTAAATGTGATTTTTAAATGAAAGAAAAATGAGGTAATCAGCATAACCAAGGAATTCTCTGGGAAATAAAAAAAGGAAAATGTTTCTGGCAGACAAGGAACTTGTATTGACTCATCATGGGCTCCAGCAGGCATTGGGGCTGGCGTGGAGAGCAGTCCCATGGGCTGTGAAGTGAGGTCACATCAGGGCCAGCTGAGATCAGCCTTACTAGTTGTGGAGCTGCAACCTCGTGCGGTTGAGTAACTCTGGAACACACAGGCTTATGGCTGCGGTTGCTATGTCATTCTTCGTAAATCTGTCACAGAGATTTCCATCTGGGAACATCTGGCACCATACTGGTTCAAACTAGCTGTCCCAGCTAGGTACTTCAGAACTAGGGAGACACTTGTCTCAATGGTTTTAAGGCGATCACGTTACCTAATTAGGTTCTGGACTCGATGTGGAGAAGATAATGTGCAGAATTTACTGAGGTGCTCAGGTTTCCTGTAAAGTGTCCCATCTGGATTCGCCTCTATGCTCTGCTGACTAGCTTACTCTCTCAGAAGCATGGAGCAGATTGGGAGGGCAGCTGTGGGTTGTGGTATGGTGGCAGAAGAGGTCGTGCTGTTTCAGCTGTACTGGTGGACTTGTACCTCTGTAGCTTTCTGTACGAATATTTTGTCCACTCTTTGATTTCGGTTTGGTTTAGTAATTTTTTTCTTTTTTTTTTTTTTTTTCAAAGCAGGGGTGAACAGAACAGGCTAAGCTAATGATCTGGGGCCTTTTTTCCCCTAAAAGCAGCAGAATTGATCTTTTATTTGGAAAGCTGCCATCAGAGGGAACTGAGGTTCAAAAAGATAACATATACTGAGACTGTTCACAAACCTTTTGTTTTTAAACCATTTTGATGCCAGCTAATTTCATGGTTTTTATTTCCCCCTTCCCTTATCTTTTTAACTCAAGGGGCTTAACAGGAAAATAAAATCTGTACTACTAATTTTTGACTGTACAGAGTTTTTTGGAAGGCTGGTCACAGACTATACTGTGCTAAACTGCTTAATTATCCAGATTGCTAGGCTTATTTTTTTCACTTATCAAAATAAAGTGCAGTGAAAGCAAGATAAGAACATTTTATTGTTCCAACTCTGAATATCAGAAAATAAAATTAAAAAATCTTACCATGCAATTGAAAACCACAGAAATCTCTGTCATTTCCTCAGATTCTAGTCTGTATGACTGTGACTTAAATGAAATTTTCAATGTGTATGGGTTCCTATCTCTTTGATTGAAGTCTCTGTGCATGTAAGAACAAAATAAATTTGACCTCTTCTCAAGTGCTTTTCTCCTCCTGTGGCCCACCACACCAGTTACTTCCACTTTGAAATATTTCCTTCGCAACATGGAGCCACAAATGCACCCTTGCATGAAATAGGAGGGATTTGGATTGATGAGATGTGGTTTTATAAAAAACAGAAAGAGATTTCCTTGTATGTGAATTCTCAGAAGTAGAGACATTGCGCAGGCATGCCAGGTTGAGGGGTGCTAAACTGAAAGATAATGTGCGAAATTGTGTTGTGGTACACTTAATGGTTTTATTGTGTAAAAGTAGTTATTGAGTTGCTTCTTGAAATTCAAGGCAAGCTGTGTATTCTATTATTATTACTCAGGTATAGGTGGAGGTAATGTCTCAGTAGAATGGGGATGGAAGAGGGAATTGACTTTAGACCAATAGTCACTAGGGCCCAAAAGAGTGTTATTTAATCTTTATACTGGGGTTAATATGTCAGGCTGCAAACTATGTACATCCTTGATACTTGTGGATAGTTTATTAGAGTAAAATTGAGAATGATTTCACTTCTCTTTCAAATACATAGTAAAAGGTATTTAGCCCTCAGTGTAATAGTCTTTATGTTTTCCTGGTAAGAACTGAAGTGCTATTTCATTATATGTTGGTATTTTGCTCAGAGCTATTGTTATCCCACTTTACATTCTCATATGTGCGACATTTTCTCCTGAAATTAAGCCAGGATGTGATCACTTGCATGGAGCTGTGATCAAATGCCTTTTTTTCTCCTTGAGTCTCAGTTATCAAAGTTTGGAATCCACTGTGCCTAACTTATATCTAATTTAGTTCATATAACACACTAGACTTCTTCCAGCCAAAATATTGGTCATGAAAGCAGGGATAAGAAAATTTTACACTTGAAAGAAATTTTTTTAATTCTTTCACAGGAAACGTATGAAGTGACCTTAAAATAATGCCTTATCTCATGTTTATATTTAACTTCAAGTCTTGTTTGTCTATTTTTCCTTACTAAATGAATAAACATACTTTAAATCCATAAGGATCAGAGATCTGAAAGACTTGCATGTTCACGTGTTCTTTTTCCTTCCTGTTAAGAAAAAACAGTGACATTGTAGATCTTCACTACCCAAAGATCTTTATCCTTAACAGAATGCTTTACATCAGGATGTGTAGTGGTGGAAAAGTAGCCTGCTCCTTGTGGAGCCTCCTGTAGTTCTAGGGGCATTGAGAGCCAGGGCTGCTGCTGCAGGAGGAGCCATGTTCTCATCTCCTGGGCTTCTCCCTTGCAGGTACCGGCACAGGTATTGCTATTGTAAAACAGATCAGGGAACTGAGGTGCTGTATTCTAAAAGGGTTACTTTACACTGGCCTAAAGACTACAGTTTTGTTAATATTTTTATTTGAGACAGATAATTTTATCAGATTAGATTCATTGGTGGAGTTTTAGGTTTTTTTGGCTTTTATTTCAACAATGAGACTTTAAAACAAGACCTGAGATTTCTGACTGTGTAATTCCACTTAAAAAGCAAAAAAGGTAAGTATCTGTGGTTTTTTTTTTTGTAAATATTTAGCATTAAGTAGAAATGGATCACCAAGACTTACGCACATTTGAAAGCAGTAAGACAAGTGATAAACCCAAAGTGGCACTTTTTTGCCTTATTAACTATATACCCTATGACACCTATAAAGCTAAAGACAGACTCATTTAACAATAGGCCCTAATGTTCAAAGTGGTCTCAAGTTACCCCATAGCAGATTTTGATTCAGAGTTGAGATAGGAAGATGTCCCTCAGTATTCTTGTCCTTGGAGGGACACTGTTATGTCTTCACCAATAAGACCTCACATTAAGATGATTTTGTTAAACACTGCAAGGTTTTGAACATTGCCTGACTGTAGGTAGGGATTAATGAACTGTAAAATGTATACTTTCGTTAAAGTGGATGCCTTACATTCCCATCCTCATGTGAAATGGCAGTGTAAATCATAGAATCATAGAACAGTAGGGGTTGGAAGGGACCTTTAGAGATCATCTAGTCCAACCCCCTGCAAAAGCAGGTTCACCTAGATCAGGTCGCACAGGAACATGTCCAGGCAGGTCTTGAAGACCTCCAAGGAAGGAGACTCCACAACCCCTCTGGGCAGCCTGTGCCAGGGCTCCCTCACCCTCACAGTGAAATAGCTTTTTCGTATATTTAAGTGGAACTCTTTGTGTTCCAGCTTCATCTCATTACCCCTTGCCTTGCTGCTAGCCACCACAGAAAAAAGGGATGTCCCAACCTCCTGACACCCACTCTTTAGATATTTGTAATGTTAACAAGATCTCCCCTCAGTCTTCTGCAGACTAAACAGCCCCAGTTCCTGCAGTTTTTCCTCGTATGAAGTATGTCGTTTCCTGGGTTGTCCTTCCTGCCCTTTTTGAAGACTGGAGTGACATTGGCCTTTCTCCAGTCCTCAGGCACCTCACCTGTCATCCGTGATGTTTCAAAAATGATGGAGAGCAGCTTAGCAATCACATCAGCCAGCTCCCTCAGCACTCTAGGATGCATCCCATCAGGATCCATTGACTTATGAGTGTT
Source organism: Colius striatus (assembly GCF_028858725.1). Classification (NCBI taxonomy): domain Eukaryota; kingdom Metazoa; phylum Chordata; class Aves; order Coliiformes; family Coliidae; genus Colius; species Colius striatus. The sequence goes on from NC_084759.1 coordinate 128,931,934, forward strand.
AAGCTTAGCCAACAAGTCTTTGACCTCTTCTTCATCCACCCAGGGCAAGTTCTCTGTTGTCTAGGCCATCCTACTAGCCTTGCTGAACTGAGCTTCCCGAGGGCCAATGTTTATGGTAGGTTACATGAAACACTGCAGGATGCAGAGAGGCAGCATGCACTAGTGCAGATGGATCCACTTCCATGTACTAGAGTAGATGGATCAAGACTTCAGTGCTCACCTAGGTCTGGCTGTTTAGATATTAGCAGAAGTAAACCTTGTTGCTAGCTAGACTTGTACCTTCCTTGTAGAAGGAGATTTTAAAAGGACTTTTGTGTACAAGCTTACTTTAAAAGAAATGCTAATATTTTCAAGAGCAATCAATGATGTTGACATCCTTTGGTGTTTGGATACTTGCTTTTAATAATGTCTTTAAACAAACCCAAAGTAAAGGTCCCTTTCCACAAGCTGCAGTCCTTTGTGGTATCCTAGCAGTGAAAGCATCCTTGATGTGCTGATCTGCAGCTTGATGTGTGCTGTACAATCAGATATGAAGCTTGAAGGGGGTTATGCTGCCGGTTATTTTAAGAGCATCTTAAACCACTGCAGGTTTTTATTCAGTGGCTATCTGATACTATTCAGTGAATGTGAAAAACATGTCACAAAGTTGACTTTTCACTGTCCCCTGCTTCAAGTGCAAATAAACAGTCATCGCACAGTTGTTGTCTGATGTCTTATGAAACAATGCTATTTCTGCAGAGTGAGTACAATCTGTCTATTATCTGAGCAACAGTTCGATGCATGGCTGAACTTTTAATCAATTCCTGTGTAGAGTTCACTGCAAGTACACAGGGTCAGGATGCCTGGAATATAGTTCAGCAGTGTTCTAGATTCATCATTTCTTAATAGAGGCATCAGACTGATGCATCGGCTTTGCTTTTTGGCTACATTTAGCAAACTAGCACCTCATGGAGGATTTGGAAAAGTAAAATAAGGAAATACACTGCTTTTTTTTTTCTCCTTAAATTAACATTTGATTCTTATCAAAATGACATTTGTTGCCTTGAGATCATACAACTCTTGTATTAAAGTAAGACAGTTACTGAAGCACTGCACTTTTAAAGGGTATTTCCTCTGAAAGCTTGCAGAAGGCAAAATTTCTCTGGCCTTTGTGAGCCAAGTGTTTGGCTTGGTCTCTAGCTGTGGGATGAGTATTGTGGAGATGATTGTTTTCTTCAGGCAGATTGTACCTGGGTCTCCTATGGTTCCTTTGCCTGTGCTGATGGATAGAAGAACGTTAATATGATGCTGTATACAACTCGGAAACTCTGAATGCAGAGACTGATGGAAGGAGGTTGATGTCCTTTCCAAGGCGAAGTGAGACAGTCTGGCTCCTCAAGGTCAAGTTACGCAATGTAGCTTGAGCTGATGTAATAGCTCCCTCCTGTTGGAAGGAGGAGAATACACCCCCTCACATTCCTCTTTTGTGGGTTGTTTCCCCTCCATTCATCCTTGTTGATTCTGACATTTTTCTGGTGCTACATGAAGCCCATTTGTCTTGCTAACATGACAGAAAACGCTTTTTGTGCGGGGTTAATTTTTCACTCTAATAAGCTGGTTTGGTTTACTGCTCTATCAAGTGGGCAAGGTTGGTAGTTAGATGCAGGACCACCGTTTTCTAATAGTGGTGATCTGTTAGGAGTGAGCTGATACAACTTTATGCCAAGGCTTTGCTCCTGTGCCACTTAAGCTGATGTTCCTGATTAATGACCGTCTGACTACACGAGGGGAGAGCAGTGGATGTCATTGACCTTGACTTCAGCAAGGCTTTTGACACCATCTCCCTTAACATCCTCATCAGAAAGATCAAGCAGTGTGGCTTGGATGAGTGGACAGTGAGGTGGATCGAGAGCTGACTGAATGACAGAGCCCAGAGAGTGGTGATCAATGGCACAGAGTCGAGTTGGAGGCCTGTGGCCAGTGGAGTTCCACAGGGATCAGTTATGGGGCCAGTCTTGTTCAACATCTTCATCAATGACCTGGATGAGGGGACAGAGTGTACCCTCAACAAGTTTGTTGGTGACACCAAACTGGGAGGACTGGATGATTCCCCAGAAGGCTGTGCTGCCATTCAGCGGCATCTCGACTGGCTTGAGAGTTGGACAGAGAGGAACCTCATGAGGTTCAACATTACAAATATCTAAAGAGTGGGCGTCAGGAGGTTGGGACATCCCTTTTTTCTATGTGGCTAGCAGCAAGGCAAGGGGTAATGAGATGAAGCTGGAACACAAAGAGTTCCACTTAAATATAAGAAAAAGCTATTTCACTGTTAGGGTGAGGGAGCCCCGGCACAGGCTGCCCAGAGGGGTTATGGAGTCTCCTTCCTTGGAGATCTTCAAGACCTGCCTGGACATGTTCCTGTGCGACGTGATCTAGGTGAACCTGTTGGACTAGATGATTTCTAAAGGTCCCTTCCAACCCCTACCATTCTGTGATTCTATGACTGAGACCCTTTGTGCTGTCTGCAGCACTTGTCTGCATCATTTGCCAAAACATGTCACCATCTAAGCTGCTGTGGAACCATGGTCTCCAGGTGTGATAAAAAAGCTTTACCTGTTACACTCTTAGTGAGACTCATGTTTCACAGAGGACTTAGCTTTGAGCAAGATTCTGCTCAGAACTCCAGGGTGCATCTGTCCCTTTAGATGAAGTCATGCCTTCCACGTCCCAATTGCAATGTTTGCTGGGTAGAATCATTCTAATAGATAGTACGATTGCCATTTGTGTTGTTAGTTCCTTCTATGTTGACCATTTGAGCTCAGTTGTTTGATTTTTGTCTATTCCAGCAAACTACAGTAAGAAATTTGGACTCAACAATAAATCTCTAGTGGAATGAGACTTTTTTTGGCCATGACTGCAATTGTTCTGGATATCAAAGACTCTAAGTAATTCTTTTTTGTTTTTAAAGTTATTGAATAGCCTGATCATTCTTGGCTGTTTTCTTCTATTCCTCCTCCTCTCAAGTGGTTGCACAATTTGAATAAAAATCAATAATTTCTCATTGATAAATGCTCTCGTGCTATGACATCAGGATTTTCTGGAAATATAAATTCATCGTGCTGATAGCAGACTATATGATTTCATTCTGGAAACTAGCCAATACAGTTGGGCTCCGGGCTCCCTAGTGTATGGGATACAAGGGGGGGAATTATACACTGTTACTCTGCATGCGTATGTGCCTGACATATTCAGTCTGTGTTTTCTATTTTGTTTTCTAGGGATTGCTGTGTTACAAAAGCACATCTTTAATTCAGATGTGCTCTGATAAAACCAGAACATCTCCTTGTTATTAATTGTTTGAATATTTTGTTGTTCTGATTCAGCTTTCCTGCTTTCTGTCTTTGTGTTATTTGTTTTTGCCTGACAGAGTGAATTAATTGCTGCTTAAAAACATTGCTGCAGGGATTAGTGTGCCACAGGCATTCTTCTCACCTTCCCACAATTCCTGATGGTCTAACACGTGAGTGTCAGAGGCCTGGTGCAGACCTGCATTGAGGCAGTGCTCTGCTCTGAAGCAGATATGTTCAAAAGGATTATCAGGAACATTCTTCATTTGCACGTGGGCGGAGTGCGCTCAAGTGTTCAAGTGAGAAAGACCATGTCAGGCAGCTCCAGCAGTTAGGAATTGCAATTAGATGCTGGAACGGTCAACCACAGGATGCTGATGGGGCCAAGAATTTAACAAGGTTCAAAAAGGAGTTGGATGTTTGCTTAGGGGTTAGGAATAGAGGGAGTTGTCAGAATAAATGATTACCAAACATTTTGGAGGGAGTCTAAAACCTTATGTTTTTGAGTCTGTGCTGGTTTCTAGGTATCGGGCTAGGTTACTTGGCTTCTTCTACTTCTAGAGCTCTTCTAGGCAGGTGAGATGCAGGAATAGTCAGATCTCTAGATACAACACCGCTGAAGCAGTTCCCTGCTCAGAAAACGATGCCTGAGGTTTGTAGGACTGGGAATGTCATATCCATAGATTTGGCTTGCAATGTTCTGTCCTCATGGTTTCAGATACTTTGGGGGTAGACTGCTTGTGGTAAGGGAAGAAGATACTTGCACTCTCAGCACTAGTAGCATTCCTATGTGAACTCCCAGAATGCCTTGGTGAGGAGTAATTTGTGTTAGTGGCTGGCATTTAGGCAGTGCAAGGCAGTATCAGAGAGACTCAAAGTGAATCAATGAGGTGAAATCAATCTCGGCTAATAAAGCTGTTAAGTGTATTCCTGAGCTCAGGACATACACTTCCTCTAGACCTAAGCCTGTGTCTTTTGCGAGTGACTATACTGAGCTTTGTAGCTGTGTCTGCTTGTTCATTGTTGACTTATGCCGCCTCTTTATTTTTAAACATGTTTGCCTCACATATGCATTGTACACACCTCAAGCACTGCAGTGGTCTTTGAGGAGTGGCACGAGAGAGGCTTATCTCCTGATGTTCCAGCTGGCTCTCCAAGTGGAGTTTGAGCTTAAAGCTGGTTGAAGGCAGTCTTGTTTTCCCTACTCCCATGTGTTATCCCTGCCTTTCATGCAGCCAGACAGGGAGCTGAGCCAACTGAAAATTTAACCCTACCCTCTCTGAAAATAACATCAAGTTTGCCCAGTCTCAGTCCCCTACACTAACTTTCCACCTAGCTATAGAACCACAGATGATAAAGTAATGGAGAACTCAATTTAATGTGGCCAGTTATGTGTACATAGGGATGTAGAGCAGCATGTTTAACTTGAAGTGGCTTACCCTATATGCTGATATAGTGTATTTCTTCCTGCAATCCTAAAAACAGATGTAAAGAAGAAACAATGGGGGGTTTATCCCCCCACCACGTTTTTTGGAGAAAAAAGGAACTTTTGGACTTTGAGCTTAGTCATTCATAACCAGTCTTCATCTGCAAAGAGATTATTTACTTATTTTGCTGCGAGTTTTAAGATAAAAGGAAAATGGTAAAAAACAAATCCTGCAGGTTATGAAAGGTAGAGAATTTTCATTCTCTTTCTATGTTTGCTGGAAAAACCTGTTGCAAACAAGCAATGATGTTTTCAAGGAACACTCATTAATGGGATTTTTGGGCCACAGCCATAGTTGAGAAGTGATTAGTTTTTTCAGAGCAAGGATTTTCTGTGTTTTGAACTTGTCTAGGTATCTGGCACTGCTTGGATTAAGGTTAATGTCTGGGATGCAAACTGCTTGCAGTCTTCCAGGTTGTCTACTGAGATCACCCCTCTCTCTATGGGACTCTTGTAGTGAAACCTGGAAGATGCAACCTGCTGCAGCCCTAACTCCTCAACCTGTATTCCACCTGGTTAAACCAGGACAGGTTGGTTAAAAAATGCATAGAAATGATAGACACCCATTGCAAAACATAGACTATTTTTTTTTCTTTTCTAATTGTACTGACACATGCTGGTATTCTGGCCTCAAAACCTGTGGAGCCTGCGAAACGTGTTTTATGGTATTAGCCTAGTAAAGTGAATGAATTCTTAAAGACTGAAGGTGAGGAAGTTGGAGATAAATAGCTATGAAGTTTGGTGTGCTCTTTGAGAGAGAAGAGATTGGCATGAATGAGGCAAAAGGAGTGGCTTTCTGACCTGGAGCTTGAAATGCTGTTGGTAAAGAAGACCAGAGAAAGGCTTCAGGCCTTTTGCTCAGAGGAGGGGAGGGCAAAGCTTCTCCTGTTAGAAAGATAAGTTCTGCACAATTGCTGAAGTTAGTAGGTGCAGGTGGCAAAAGTTACATGAGTAAGGGGTTTGGTACCTAGTTCCTATGTGACCTCTGGGGAGTGTTGCTGTGTATTACAGCTCAGGATGGTAGTCATGCATGATTTTTAAGAACTTAAGTGAGCATCACAGGAATTGTAAGTTGAAACACCTGTGTTTACCTTTGTTATCTCTGTGAAAAGACTTGATGTGGATTTAAGTGTTCTGATTGGATGACAGCTGTCTTTATCAGCCTCAAGCACTGAAGAGTTGCATGCTAACCACAAAAATTGCCACTTAGGAATTTTGCTTTTTAGACAAAAAAAATCTAAGAAGTATGAGAAGAATGTGTGTTTCAAAGTTCTCTGCAGCCAGCATGCCTAAAAGTACAGGGGATAGTCCTACAAATTTGCCAATACTGTAAGAAAAAACACTACACATGAAAATTGCAGAGCAGTTATGGAAGTAGCAATGAATCTAAACATGTGGGATGAGTGCGTGCGTACATTCGCACATACAACAGTAATTACTAAAATTCGTATCCCAACCACAAAGATGTTGCTCCATTTTTCAGTAACTGAGAAAGGAATTTGGCCCAGTGAATGAATTTGAAACGCTCCCAGTTGGCCTGAGTGATCCAGAGGCATTCCTTCATGTTATAAGAAACATGTGCATTTTACGTTCACAGACGGTGATTGCCATACACCAGAATGCAAATGGAGTACTCCTTGCTGCTGCTCTAAGTCAGGCTGAACTTGAGTAGTTCGCATTAACCAGGTGGGGTAAGAGAGGGATAGTACAAGCATGAGTTAGAGCTGAGTGTAAGTTAAAAGTCCTGTTCTGGTAGCGATTGTTCATAGCTCTTTGCTGAAAGGGTATAGCACGAGCTATACCCACAGGAGCAAACCCCTACTGCAAAGGGGTTATGTGGAGAGTAGTTTTATAACGTTCTTTTAAGAGCAGTGAGGTTTGTTTAAGCACTGTTTACGATTCACCTAATTTTTGTCTTTGCCTGTTGCTCAGAATTGCTGAGGGTGGCAAGTGCCTCTGGAGATAGCCTAGTCCACTTTCCCTTTTAAAGCAGAGTCAGCAACAGTGGGTTGCCCAAGATGCTGTCTGGGTGTGCTTTGAGTATCTCCAATGATGGAGACTCTGAAAACTCTCTGGGTAACCTGTTTTATCACCTTTGTAGTAAAAAGCTAAGCCAAGCTTATGTAGAGTTTTCAGTATTTCAATTTGTGTCCATTACCTCTTGCCTTTTCACTGCATGCCCAAGAGGAGCCTGGCTCCATCTTCTTTACTGCCTCCCATCAGGTGTTGATCATAGATCTGATTCCTCCCTGAGCTTTCTCTTTTCGAGACTGAACAGTCACAGCTCTCTCAGCTTTTATTTGTGTAGCAGATCTCTAGTCAATTAATGATCAATGTGGGTCTTCAATGAACTTGTGCCAGCATGTCTGTGTCTCTCTCATACTGCGAGTCCCAGCACTGGACTGTGGAGGTGGCTCTTCTAGTGCTGAGCGGAAGGGAAAGGATCACCTCCCTTGATCTGCTGGCAACTCCTCCCACTGCAGCCTAGGATCTGTTGTCTGTCTCTGCTGCAGAGGCAGAGGCATGCTGCTGGCTCACGTTCAACTTGCTGTCTACCAGGATCTGCGAGTCTTTCTCTGCAAAGCTACTTTCCAACCAGTTGGCCCCTAGGAGTGTTGGTGTTTCAGTTGATTCCTCCCTGGGTGGAGGGCTCTGCATTTCTTGCTGAACTTCATGCGATTCCCATGAGCATATTCCTCTAGCCTGTCAAGGTGCTTCTGAATAGCAGCACAACCCTCTGTTGTTACCAGCTGTTTCTCCCAGTTTTGTGTAATCTGAAAGTTTGCTGAGGGTGCTCTCTGTCCCATCATCTAGGTCATTAATGAATGTGTTAAACAGTGTTGGCCCCAGTTTCGCTCTCGGGAGTAACATCACTAGTAACTGTCTTCCAGATGGACTTCATGCCACTTATAACAACTCTTTGAGCCTAGCAGCTCAACCAGTTTTCAATCCACCTCACTTTCTGCCCGTCCAGACCATTTAGAGGTTGTATGAGGTTAAAAACTGTATTGGTAAATAAGGACCCATCAAACCGTTGCTTCTTCAAAAAGCCAGGTTAATATTGTAGAAGCAGGAAAATAAAGAGTAATGGAAAAGCAGATAGAGAAGGCTGCAAAAGAACAGGGAGAGTAAAGGAGGTGATTAAGGACAGTTTTGCATGGAAAGGGAGTTCTGCTAATTAGCTGAGCCTTAGCTTTTCCTTTGTCTGTTGGAAACTTTGGAAGTGTGGATTCTTTTTTGAAATACTTTTTTTTTTTTTGAGAAAAGAAAGTAAAAATGATGAAGGAAAAGTTCATAATCTTGTCCAGATCTATCAAAAAGCAGTTCAAAGTCTTACCATAGCTCAGTTTCACAAGGACAACTGGCTGAAATCCATGTACTGAATTCAAACCCTTCTTGTCCCCATAGGAGAACAACTTTGCTTTTATTATTGTTGATTTATACAAACTTTTCTGAATTTGGGAAATGATCCAGTGCTTAATTGTTAGGCGTTTTGAACCTCAAGGTTATGCATGTTATGTACACGTTTATCTCAGCTTGTTCTGTTTAAATTGATACTAATTGATTTTGTTGAAAGCAAAGCTCCTAATAAGATGTCTTGTTATCAGTGTTCTTGCTAAGCTAATTAAACCCCTGAGACAGCACTACTATATGAGGTTTTTTTTCTTCCTGTCATGGAAAATAGAAGTTTACTTTGTTCATAGGCATATGAATTCCTGTATTGCAGTGGTCACCTCTCTTGTTACATAGGGCGTTATCTTACTGGGACGGCAGCTTTGACTGCAGAATTTGTCAATCTATCTGTTGAAATAAAACAGCCAGAGACTGTCAGAGAGGTGTTGGTTGGCCAAATGCCACTATAATTAGACAGTTAATTATAGTCAAGGTTGTTTGGGAATTTGTGTCCCTGTTAGTGTTTCTGTGACCAAACAAGTATTTCCAGATACTGGAAATACTCCAATATCATAAATTATGATACTCTAGAAAAGAACTAAACCCTATGTGTCAGCCAACAATTGGTTCACCTTTAGTATGGTAAAGCAGCTGCTGGTGTGGTAGTGGCAAATGGATGTGCTTGTATTCCTCTGGAAAAATTCTCCCCTTTTCCACCCAAACTCAGACCACTAAGTTAAGTTGTATTTCAGTGCACGTGCTTAAAATGAATTTGGTGCTAAAAGTATGCCTCATATTCTGGAAAATCACTCTTTTAAAAATTGTATTTTAAGGCTGGCATGTGCTGTTTCTATTTGTGTAGATTTTGATGCATACTTCCCTGGAATGGTATTACATGTTCAGTTATAGATTAGTAGTGCTGTTTCTATCTAAATTGTTGGTGGATCTGACTGTCTGCTCAGTCTTGAAAAGTGAGAAGATAACCTTGAGGGCAGTCTTTTCCATTAGTGATGTTAATGATATTAGGCCTTCAGGACAAGAGGAGAATTTCCATTCATTTAGATGAGCATCTCACTGGGACCCCTTCTCTCTGTTCAATAAGTGGCACATAGATTCATCTACTGTATCCTTCTTTGCAAAACATGTGTTTGCTGGCTAGCTGATGACTTTTTCTTTTGAATGCTACTACAATTTTACAGTTTCAAGAGGATTGTTAAGTAAAGAGGAAAGAAGATCTTGATCTTCCCAAACATCTTTCTAAAAGATAAGCAACCTTCTAATTGGAAACTGTTTACAACATATTTAATTTGTTGCTTGAAGTGTATTTGAGAGTCCAGATATTCCTTCCTTGTGGTTTGTTTGAAAAAATATTTCTCGCCTGACCTCAACTACGGTTGTTAATTGTACTTGCCTGCTTGTTTAGGGCACTGATATGGTTATGAGCTTTAATTGAAGTAGTCGACACTTCTAGAAAATGATGCTTATGATTACAGGAACTGTCTTGTGTAATGTTTTTTTGTCTGAAATAGAAGACAATAATAATAAAGGAAGCATAAAAGTGTGAAACTACACAAGGACAGAGTTTGTTGTTGTGTAAGAGAATGTTACAGGTAGTCCTGTGGCAGAAGGTATCTCTAACGTTTGTGAATTTGCAGGAGCAGCTAGATCCAAGTGGTTTACTACCCCACTGAGAGTTCAAGAGGTTGACTAATGTGTCTGAACACTGGATTCCTATGCCTTTATGTAAGCCATATCATGACCTTCCCTTTCTTTCTTGTAGAAGACTCCTCTAAGTGATGGAGGCAGGGAGGAATTTTCTGTGTTGGTTTTGGTGATATGTGTTAATGGTAACATTTTAAAGTTTTGAGTTTTTTTAATTCTTAACTTGCTTTCTGAAGGTAATTGACCTTCATTCTGTCACTTGAGCTAAAAGGATATTGTTTTTATAAGCCCTTTAGAACAGCTGCAACCTTTCCGTGAATACCAGAGGAGGTTTTAGGACTGGTTTCCTAGAAAAGTGGGAGTCTGTAGGTTGACGCTATCAGAACATCTCTTTCCAATTGTGGCAGACTTTTCCTTCTGGAAAACTGTACAAATGATTTTTTTTCTTTCTCCCTGATGACCCAAGGAAGAATGCAGTGGTGGGTGCAATGTATCTAGCATCCTGTAAGTTAAGTTTCTGTAGAGCACTTACTCTTCTGTGAAGTTACAGATAGGAGCCATCTCAGGCTAAAAGATGTCTGTTTTCATTCTTTTTTCACTGCTAGATGTTTCAAGGCTCTTGGTTTTTGTTTTTTTTTTTATTCAACCATTTTGATTTTGTCCAAATTTTCTCTCTTCCTTGCTTTAATAAATTTTGTGTGGATTCCACTTTACGGGGACAAACAGTAATGCATTTCATTCAGTATTAGTTGCCTGAAGGCAGAGGTTGATGTACTCCAGATAAATATCAACTTGGGTAAAATGCTAGGGAAGTGTGTGAAGAAAAGTATCATCTGCTTCCCTTTACTCCAGAAAGCTGGTGGCCTGTAAGGAGAAGACGGAAAAAGGAGGAAGGGGAGAAGAAAATATCTGAGATGCCTCATCAGAATGAGCATGAGACAGCATAGATAACAGACTGGAGCCAAGTATAACTAAGTCTTGTTGAATAGTGCTGCTGTGCAAGGAGAGGAAAGTACGTCAGGCATTAATCAGCCATGACTCTTCACTAGCTTTAGAGCATGCTAGGAAGGGATATAAGAAAAACTGTACAAAAAAAAGAGAAAACAAAGGTCAAAACCAAAGAGATCTGCACTCCTGAATTGCTTCTTGCGTACACTTTGTTCCTCTTTTTTTTTTTTTTTTCCCTTCTCCACAGTATCAGCTTGTTATTGTTCAGAAAGAGATAAATGGGCTTTTGTTCCAGAGGGAGGGGGGTGGTGGGAAGACCTGGGTAAAGGGAGACGAATGTCCTGTTCACTGCCTCGCTCTGGCTCCAGGTCGAAGACATGGTGGGGGATTTCAGTGTACAAGAAGCAGCAGTGTCAAAAAACAAGTGACAATGAAAATAAATGCAGCCAGTAACCTTGGGGCTTTGACACTGAGCAAATGTTTATCAGAGGAAGATTCTGCTGGACATCACCGAATAAGAATGAGTTGATGTCACTCTTGGCAAGAGTGTGAGTTCAGTTTTTTCCACACAAACAGCACAACATGGCAAGGGGGAAGGAGAGGGAAGGGTGGGAAGAAGGGGGAGGGGAAAGAGGAAAAGGAGGAGAGCACTGTTTGCTATAAATTGGGCTAGTAAAAATATAGAAAACCATGGCTTGTTTTGTTGGAAGAGTCTCAATGCTGGGACATAAATAGACAAAGGTTAAGGATGCTTCAGGGCTCCTCCTACACTGCGGCTGGAAGAGCTGTACAAAGATTCCTGACAGCTGTTGCGTAATTTGCTTTGACTTGCACCCAGCCTAGAGTGTACTATGGACTCATTCCTGTGGCCATTATTCAACAAAATCTCATTTGGCTTTAATGGGGAATTTTTACTTGAATAAAGAAGTTCAGCTTTTGTGACCTCTGGTAGCTTCAGTGCCTGACCAATGAATAGGGACATCTCTCCTTGCCTTCAATCCCTGCATACGTTTCTTTTAAAGCTTCATAATGTGTTATATTTCAAGTGTTGCTAAGTTTTCTCTGCAGAAAGAGACACACCAGACAGGCAGCAGAGCCGTGAAAGCTACAGGTACCACTTTCAACAGGTACCACTCTGAAGTTAAGAAATAACTACTGGTATTCGGTGAATTTGATGGTGAACAGTATTTTAGAGCACCTAAGAAAGGTTTAGATGTAACGAGTGAATGTTGTGGTAGAGCAAGTTTAGAAAAAAACTGCTTCTGAAAAAGAGAGTCTTCTAAAACAAAAAAGCATGGGAAATCATTAACAGCATCTAATCTATGAACTGTCTATACTGAAACACCTACTGCTGGTCATCCCCTGTATGAATGCTTTTGTAGAGCATAGAAGTGACATGTCTTTTTATTTCCTGATTTATTAAAAACCTATGATTTGGTCTAATAACTTGTGGAATTTTTTCTTTAGGTCTGTTTGTGTTCATGGATTCTAGTTCAGAGCAGAGCTGCTCTGATAGTGTAAGGAGGCAAAGCTTTACATTTGTCCCTCATTATGAGGTGCCCTCAGGTATATGTGACACTCCAGATGCTTTTCAATTTGATGACTTCCTGCTAGGCCACTCTATCTCATTGAAAAAATTCGGCTAGTGTGGCGTTGATTGAACAGATTTGAGTGCTCTCTGTTGAATGACCTTACTAGACATGTGCACACTTCAGACCTCTTCTGCAATGACTCAGCTCTGGGTATGAGCAAGAACAGCGCACCAGACTTGAAGGCAGACTGGACAAGGAAAAGCTGTTGTATTTGTGCTGGAGCTGTTCAGAAGTGCAAGCAGGGTAGCCCTAAAGGAGGAACAGTCAGGCTTGTTCTGTGCTCCAGACTTTCAAGTTTTAACATGTTCTAAATTGGTTTATACCTTAATTTTAAGGCAGTTCAGGAGTTAGATACTGTTGTATGTTACTGTTACTCATGTCTTCTAGAAAGTCTGTTTTCATATTGTTTTTTTGTTATTGTGGTGACACCGAATCAACATGTTAATCTTATGTAGTGACTAATGTAACTGTGTTCCAGTTTGTGCCCATTACCTCTTGGCCTGACACCGGACACTACAGAAAAAAAAAGCTTGCCCCATCCTCTTAACACTCACCCTGTAGGTGTTTCTAAGTCTTGATGAGGTCCCTCTTCAGTCTTCTCCAGGCTAAACAGCCCCAGGGCTCACAGACTTTTCTGATCAGAGAGGTGTTCCAATCCCCTAATCATCTTTGTAGCCCTCTGCTGGACTCTGCACAAGTTCTCTATCCCTCATGAACTGGGAAGCTCTTGAACTGAAGGTATCAAGCCTGCGGACTGTGCATAGGAACAAGCTGAGTAAGGAGTCAACACAGGTGCAGCAGCTACCTTTCATGGGCTGGCAGCAGAGTAGCAGAGACAGCTTGTCTCTCTGGTCTTGACAAGTAAGCCACCCTACCTTGCACTTCTTAAAATGAGAGAGCCTGTGTCCGTGGCTTGTTGTTGCTCTTTTGATTTGTATGCCCAGTCTGCATGTCACTGAAAACCAGGAGTGTTTCACAGTGCAAAGGCATTGCCACTCCAAGGTGCTGCTGCTGCTGAAAACCTGTCACCACCTGTTGTGATGGGCTTGGTTAGCTGCGCAGCTCCCAGGTTCTTAGGTTGAGTGGGCTGGTGGGAGGGAGAAGCAGTTCTGCTGAAAATAGAAGGCTTTTACTGGATTAGCCAGCTTGAACCAGTATGTCTCACAGCCGTGTGAGTGCTAAGCTTGGGAAGGGGTCTCTGGGTCAGAGTGGCACATGGCCCTTTGGGTAGGGGATGGGTGGAAGAGCAAGGATCCCTGCTGAGACCAACTGGACACTCTTTACCCTGCAAATGTCAGTCAGAGAGCTGAGCTTCTGTCTGTTTAAATTGTGGTAGCAAATTGCTGTGGAAGAGAAGCCCAGTTCTGACTGAAAGGCAACACCAAGTAACCATTTTTAGGCATTGGAGTATGATCCTTTCTTTAGTCTTTAGTGATCTGAAAAGAAAAATATCTTGCATGCTATTTCATGGGTATGCTGAGAGTATACAATTTGCTATTAAGAGCTTAAAAAATGCCAAATGCAGTGAAAAATCACTCTTCTCACCTGTCATTTTAAAATAGCAGCAAATGCAGACAATGTCCCACCAGATGTTTATTGTTTTCATGTCTAATCTTGAGAACTTACTTTGAAAGTATTCTGTCTTTTTGCATTTGGCTTTAGGGCTTCTCCCCTCCAGTTATTTTATTTTTTCTTCAAGGTCAGAACCTTCTGCACAGAATATAAGAATTAATTACTGTCAGGATTACAAACCAAGTTCTTGTTTCAGATGGTGAGTGAAGAGAAATTGAGCTTTATGAGCATATGTGTGTATATATATATATAAAAATAGAGAATAATGTGGTTTTCCTGAGGTGTCTTTCTGCCCAGTGGTATGCTGCAGAGGGAGAGGTGTCTGGCTGGTTCTCTCTTGCTCAGGGGCTCTTCCTGGATACTGCAGAATCCTAGGGCTGTGGGTGCTGCTGGCAGAGCAGTCCTGTGGCAGCTGAGTGTTTGAGGCTGAGGAGATGAGGGCAGCGCCTCTGCTGTGGCAAGAGGCCTGATCTAGCGAAGGAAGTCTTGCTTCCGGATGTGTAAGGTGCAGTAGATGAGCATTGCTACTCTGTGCTCTAATTCAGGCCCTTTGTTAGTCATTAGGAAGGTTACAGCACTGGAGCCTTACCAAGAGTTGTAACAGCACAAGCAGTACCCAGTAGAAATGTGTTAAGTGAAATGCTGTTAAATTTCTATTATAGTAAACTAATTCTGATGTGTTTGGTTTGTATTTTTTTTTTAATCCATAGCAGATAAAATACTCAACAGTTGAGTATTCAGTGGTTTTAGTTTTATTTGGCTACTGTGCATATTTTCTAGCATTATGATCAAAAAGAGTAGAAGGATGTTCTCAGATACTGTAATTACCTGGTGGTATTCTGATGCTATATGCACCCATTACATGATATATTTTTCTTTCTCCATTAGTGTAGTCAGAGAATGCTGAGACTGGGGAAACTTTTCTAAATTTGCATGTCAGACTGCCCCAAACTGAGGAAGAACTGTCACCAAATCATCCCCAGAGTGGGAGAGCTGATCTGACGGAGGACAAAGAGACATATCTATAGCCAGTCTGACGGAGATCTATATATCGAGGTTGTCAAAACCCACCTGGATACATTCCTGTGCAACCTGATCTAAGTGGACCTGCTATGGCAGGGGAGTTGGACTAGATGATCTTTATAGGTCCCTTCCAACCCCTACCCCTATGATTCTATAGCTGATTTGACACCGATGGGTAAGTTCATACCTATAGCTGTGTGTTATGTGCTGCTTCTGAGGCTTGCTTGGCTTCCTAGGGAGCCAGTTTGGCTTGGTGGGCTGATGGGGAACTAATAGTGACAAGTGGATAGGTTTTGGGTAGA
Organism: Colius striatus; assembly: GCF_028858725.1. NCBI lineage: Eukaryota > Metazoa > Chordata > Aves > Coliiformes > Coliidae > Colius > Colius striatus. The sequence goes on from NC_084759.1 coordinate 128,947,238, forward strand.
TTGATGAGCTGAATACATTTGTTGAGGAATGCAGTCAAACCCAGAACTGGTACAAGTGGGAGTCCTGGCCTACAGGGCAAGGAAAGGTGGTGGAGCCAATATGATTCATTCCCTTTTCAGTGGCAGAGAGCCCTAAGATGAGTTCCAGATGTAGTCCTGCGAGGGTACCTACTTAAACAGGGACAGATAGCTCCCCAACTGCTGAAAGACTTTCCAACTATAAAGGCTTTAAAAGTCGTACTTTGAGGAGATGGGACTGAGGATGAGCAAATCTCCACCTGTCTCCTATTCAGAATTGTTGCAGTGAGGAAATGAAGTTTTGCTATAAAATGACTGATACTTTCCATGATAGACTTGGGAAATAGGTTTGTGCTGTGTGTGAGCACACCATCAGAGATTATATGTTAAAAAAACAAGGGGGGGATGTTTTTACAGCTGCACTGTTTTGGAGGGTTAAGTGGAGGGAGAAATAAATTGTTATATTCTAGGTATCTCTAACCACAAAGGGAGTGACTCACGTGCTTGGTGGAGCTGCAGTATGGAAGTTTTTGGCTCTGGCTCCAAGATATGTCTCCCCAGGCTCTAGAAGCTCCCTAGCTCGCTAACCCCATGCTGTTACTTGTAACTGATAAAAGTGGTACTCCTAGATTACTATAACCTATAAGGACAGGATCACACAAATGTTGACATTAGGTATTCAAAGCTTGCTTAAGTAGTAGCTTATTTTAATAGTAAGATGATACTTTTTAGTAGTATTTTACTAGTGAGTTCCATTACTGAAGTACAAAGGGAATCTAAACTGCTACAGAGGAGGTGCAATTTTATTGATTTTTTTTTTTTTATCTTCCTCTGGGGATTTTAAAACACTTTGTGCTAGGGATTCCTTATTGTGCTTTGTCTTTCTTCAAGACACTTTGACACCTGACAGTATTTGACAGGAGCTGATAAACATGGAGGTAATACAGACCACAGCAGTCCACTTCCTTATGTGTAACTGTTGAATGTTTCAGGTGCCCTAATAAGCCATGCAGAGCTGAGTGATTATGTTTTTTTAAACACACTGTCAAAAGTAAATAGTGTGTGTGTTGTGTCCTCGTTCTCTACCCAACTCAACCTTTGAGTAATTTCTATATCTGAAATTTAGTTGTTAAAATTTCATGCCAGCTCCATGTTTCCTTCTGGCCAGGGAAAATACCTTTATGTTGCAGTATGATGGTGGGAACAATGATAGTTATTTAGATACTAATACTGCTGGGATAATGACATTCTTTGTATCACTTGAGTTACTTTTAAAATCGGTTCTTATAGATGCAGGAGAAGAGTGAAAGCAGACTGAGGAAGAAAAGTACATCAGTATTAAGTTTAGCTAACTCAAATTAGGAAGATAGGAACAAAACCTGAATATTTAAATGCAGATGGAGAGAGCTAGGACAGGAATGAAAGTATTTGTTCAGAATTCAGCAGCAGACATTCACAGAAAAAATATCAGATGGTAGAATCATTGAAATAGGAAATGGCTCTTTGTGAATAATTTTGTGCTACTTGAGTGGTGGGGTTGCCAAAGAAAAAAGTTTGTCTGAGAACATCCGGGTTCCCAAAGTGATGCTTCCTCACTTTCTATTGAACTGGAAAAATGTGGTGGGTAAACCTCTCTCCTTTACTCAGTTGGAATTGCTTGTAGATAACCACTTTCCCTAATAAACAAAATAGTCCAGTTTAACTTATTATAAGAAAAAGTAAGGAACAATTACTTAATTTCTATGAAGTATATGGTGTATGAGTTATGTATGTATGAGTTATATAATTTAAAAAGTCTGATTAGCCTCACTTGTACTTTGCTACTCCTGAGTAGTGCAGCCATTCCAAGGCATGCTGGTGAAGCCTTCAGAGAAGAAATAAGTATAATCCAAATTAAAATTTGTAAAATGTAAGATGACAGCCCACATTGCTAGCAAAATGTCTGAGTGGTAAGTTAGGTCACATGTGAGAAAACAAGATGAAGTAGAAAATGTCAACTTTGTTGTATTTACAAATTACTCTTATTCTTCTCTATGTTTTCCTGAATGCATAGTAGAGACACATTCCTATTCTTAGTACTTGTGGTTAGAAATTGTCAGTAGTATATTTTGGACAATTCTTCTTTAACCTTTATTTTAGATAGCGCTCTTGGAAAAAACAGAAAAAGGCCATGATATGACCATACCTCTTGGCTATGATGTTATCTTTATTATGCCAATATGCCTTCACCCAAGCCGTTATGGTTTGGAGCTGCATTTGTAATTGAGGATATGTTTACCAGAACAGAAATGAATGATTTTAAGTCTAATGCTTGACTGTAGTTTGATCTCACAGAGAAATTCTCTCTGAGGAATGAGGAAGAAAATATCACAAATGCCTAGTTGTTTGTGATGATAGAACAATGGTAGGAAATAGATGAAAACTGCTGCTACATACCAAATAGAAACCATTTATTTCATGGATATAAATGATAGTTATTCTAGAATCAGCACTGTTTGCCATAATAAAGCATCGATAAAAAGATTTGTTAACTGGTCTTATTAGTTATTTAAAAGAAACTCTTTCAGGGAAGCTGTCTTTAAAGTTTTCTCTGCTACTTTTAAAAGAGTTTTATTCATTTCTGGAAAAGAAGACTGGCGTCTTGGACTTGCTAAATCTGTTAGTAAATGGCCTGTTCTTGTTCCGTGTTATGCTGTGGAAGTAAATTGCAAACAGAAAACTTTTGAGTTGACATCTGAACTGAACAGAGTGTCTGAAAGTTTGGAGAAAAACAACAGACAACAACATCAGTTAATCTTCTAATAAAAGACATTACTTGTTGGAGAAGCATACCTCATTAACAGGCATGTCATAGATGTAATCTGTGGGCCTGAAGTGGCTGGCCATTTTGTCTTAAATTGTCTTTCCTTTAACATGGTGTCAGGCACAAGGCCTATTGAATAAGTTACCATGGAGAAAACTAGATTGTGAACTTGGGCTTGCAACACTTAAGCTACGCTGTAGCGATTGATTGTGTGTGTGCTTTTGCCTCTTTGTAAAAGCAGCACCGTGTACTCTGCCCCCACTGAATTTGCTTGGGGTTAGTGTTGTGTACCCAGGCTGGTTATTGTTGAACAGCAAACGTGTCCCAGATTCACGTGGGTGCCATAAGGCTAATCTTTATTACTAATAATAGAATCAAGTAAATGAGTTTTAGCTTGTTTTAAAAGGGATTTTAAAATTTTATGTAAAAGAAATTGAAATTAGTTGTTTCTACTGTCACTTTTCCATCTACAGCCTAGAGCGCATTGCATCTGTTGGCAAATTTCAACTAAATTTTGCAGTGGGAGAGAAATACAGAAGCTAGTTAAGATCCTATTATTTGAAGGAAGATGAATGGATAGGTAAGCTTTGAGACTCAGTGCTTTGCATTCATTAAAAAAAGTTGACAGCTTTATATTGCTACAAAGGAGTCCCCTCTGTCCTTTCATTCTCTCTCTCACCTCTCCTGGGACTAGCTCTGTTTTTTGATCTGAAGCTCTGATTCCTTTTGCTACCCTAGAGGAAAAAGAAAACCACTTGATTACTTCTCTGTGATTTCAGTGAAGTGAATCGTTTTCTGTTGCAAGAACTGTGGTGAGGGACATTATAAGGAAGACGGGCATTGGACTTTCCCATTTGTGGAGCATCTATGTGGGGGTCAGAGGGAAAAAGCCATTGATTTGGCTCTGATTGTCTTAAGAAGCTTTATTAGATGTCTGAGAGTCTGTGTGGGAGAGATGGTGTTGATGTGGAATGCTCAATGCGAATGGTGCTGTAGGTAAACAGGCTCCATCGCTGCCTGCGCTGCTGCCATTTAGCGTTTGAGGGTGAGACATGGGAAGGGATATTTTAGCAGTGAAGTCATTAGACCGAGGGATAGCGGTTTCCTTGTGGTCTCAGATAAATTATTTAATCTCTTGGTGCCTCGGTTCCTCATCATAAAATGATATTAGTCTTCTGGTCTTTGGGTTTGCAAAGTAGTTAGGATTCAGTTCTAGCCTGCGGATTTCACATACTTGTTTAATCAGATTATGGTAGGTCTTGGGTCTCTCTATGTTTTCTAAAAAGAAAAAAGTGGCTGCAGAATAAATATAGCAGATTACTTGACACAGGACCATTGTCTCTCACCTCGCTGTGAATTGTATTCACAGTATTCATGTATTCATGTATTTTTCCAGCCTTGTGCCTATTTTTAAACTTTGGAGTCTGTTACGGGAAGCTGGCCGTACAATATTGCAACTTCATAGTCAAAATCACTTGTTTTCTGTATTGGTTCTGTGATTTAGAAGGGAAAAATCGGTGAGAAGATGGACTGTGTAGGATCTTGACAGCTTTTAGTTGGCAAAGTGCTTTTCTTTGAAGTACAATGTGTACCTGTTTCCTAATGTGAAGCTTTAGATGAAAGGTATTGATAGATATGCTTCCATTTTTATGGCAATTGCTAGTGACTTTTTGAAGGTATAACACTGGGCAATGTCATTGTGGTGGATTAGTCCTGGCTGGATGCCAGATGCCCACTGAGTTGTTCTATCACTCCCCTTCCTAAATGGGACAGGGGAGAGAGAAATATAGCAGGAGGTTCATGAGTCGAGGTAAGGACAGGGAGATCACTCAGCAATTAGTGTCACAGGCAAAATAGACTCAACTTGGGAAGAAAAGGTTTGGTTTATTAATGAACAATCAGAACGGAGCAGGGGAATGTGAGATAAAAGCAGATCTTAAAACACCTCCCCCACCCTTCCTTCTTCCTGGTCCACCTAGATCAGGTCACCCAGGAATGCGTCCAGGTGGGTTTAGAAAATCTCCAGAGAAGGAGACTCCACAGCAAACTTCATTTTTATAGAAGCTTAAATATCTTGAATCTTTTTAATGTTGTTTTTTGAAGATGAATGGTGGAGGAACAAAAGGGTGTGTGATTTATGTATCTGGGTGAGTAATGTCTTGCAGGCAATAGCTTACACTGTATTGGGAGGCCCAGACACAGTGTTCATACTGAGAGCATAGTTGAGCTCTGTGGTCAGAAAAGTTGCCTGTTAAATGATGTGACACGATGAGAGTCTTCAGCCCATCCGTCACCCATGCAGAAGTAAACGATCACATGGTACCAACTCCAAAGTAGAAGGAAAATCTGCTTTTGCAGCCAACATTCCTTGCCACAATACAAATATGTTCTTTGCTCACATAATAGCTATTCAGTTTGCCTACAGTCATTGTGTTCCCCCATTAAAGTTCAAAGGAATTGAAAAGACACATTCGACAAAGCCAACTTTTGTTTTTTTGTGAATACGTATTTTATTACAAGATATTTTATCAGTGAGATTCTTAGAAAATAAAATGGTCTGTGGAAAAGATTATGTGGTCATTCACATTTGAGCCTAAAGATTTCTGGATGAGTAGCAGTGATTTTATTATTTCTTAAAACTGTTATTTTATTTCAATTTCTTTGCAGTCAACTAACTCTGATATATACCCTTTTCTTAAGGGTGGTCTGAGTTTCACATTTGAGTGTATAAATTTTGATGTTTTCTAACAGAAGTATTATTTAAAAAACCAACACAGACGACACAACAAAACAAAACAACCTCTCAAAAAGCTATTTTGATGCCTTACTTTGCTGAAAATGTAGCCTTTTCTTAGTCTTGAAGAATGAGAGAGGAAGTACACAATTAAAATTCAAAGCATTTAGTCAATAAGAGCCCAGTAAATCTGATTTCCTTATCTGTTTGGAAATATTTTAATGCATTTTATTCTGACAAACATACATATGCAATTATTTCATTTCCATAGGTTATATTAAAGCCCTCATGCATGAGGCATATATGGACATGAACTCTATCTGCCACCTCCAAACTTGTGCAAGCAGTCATGATCAAGAAAGAAGTCTGAGTCTTTAGGGTGTAATTTCATCTGCTTCTTTTATGGATCTTTTTTTGGTACTTAGGATGCCTGAAGGTACTGGCAAAACAGTCTCCTCATTCAAATAGCAACAAGAAAGGGGACTATAATAGTTAACTTGTGGCCACTGAAGCCAGACTATTTAAGAAGCTGGTCAGACTAGTTAGCTCATAGCCAAGAGCTTTAGAAATGCTTGATAAGGCAAGATGTAGAGTTGATTGTTTTTAAGTACTCTTGGAGTACAGGAAAATTGATGGAGACTTGAAAAACACTAGTGCAAACTTGAAAAGCACTAGTGCTTTTTAAGCTAGAACTAATGATGTCTTAATGAGGGAAAATGAAATAGTCATAGTCTGATCAAATTCAATGAAGCATTAGAAGAACTGAAAGTTTTGCTGACTTAGATTAAATTTATGAAGAATAGTTTCATAAAATGTGAGGGCAGTAAGAGGAGGAGTTGGGAACAGCTGAAATGAGGTAAATTGCAGGCACACAGATGACTTCGAAGGCTGGCAGAGAGAAAACTGATGTAGTTAAGGCAGTGTAAAGGGAGCTGTAGGCAAAAAGATATCCACACACAGAAAAAGGGCAAAAAGGAACTTGTATTAAGAAGGTGAAAGATCACAAACTCTAGCAGGTTAAATAGGAAATCAACAGGAGACAGAGTAGAAATTCCTTATAAACAGTTTTCTATTAGCATATATAGATTTTTAGATTCTCCAGAATCTTGCTGAACGTTTTGTGGGATTGTCTTCAGAGAAGAGTTTCAGATAAACCAAAATCAGTTAGTTGAATTGGCATTTTCTGTAAAAAAATGTGCCCAGTTTTACAAGGATGAATGAGAAGCATTCAAGAAAAGGTTTTAGAAAAAGTGGTAATGTACACAGTAATAAACCTCTGTTGCTCATTTAACCTTACTTTTGAGAGAAGAGGTGACATGTACAATACACTGCATGCTCTTCAATAGGAAGTTGCTGATCAGTAAGTCCCACAAAGGTGTAGCAATTATGGAAGCAAATGGATTGATAGAGGTGTAACCATTATGCATCATAAAAAAAAAAAAAAATCAGACTTGGCTTTTAAAGAGAGAAGTCAGGCTTCAGGTTAGAGGTATTTGAAGGTTTTACAGCAGTAATTGGAGCAATAAAGTCTTCTGTGGGAGAGAAGACAGATCAGTGGGGTTCTTGAGCTTGGAAAGACGATGAGAGAAAGTACACCCTGCTCTATGGATTTCTGTTGTGTCACAACATAATAACTACAGAGTAGCAAGTGTAAAACAAGTGAAAAGAGTTTTCTTTATGCTGTGCATAAATAAGCGTTTTACCTCTTGCCATAGGATATTTTGGAGATAAATGTAGGCCTTTAAAAAACGATTCATTAGTTTCAGGTATAGCTTATCTGAGCACAGTAATTAATGCTTGAAATTTTTATTAATAAAATTTTATTAAAGTTTTATTTTGGAGGCAGGAAGATTGTGAAAGAGGAAGGAGAACTGATAAAGATATTTTCTAAATGTTCACTGTTGGAAGCAGTTTTCTCAGCAAGGTAGGTCTGATTAAAGGAGGAGGTACTTTTAAAGTCCTCTCTTGCATTCCATGGAAAGATTGTTTAGCTGATGACAAGCAACCCTTTCTGGCCTTTTAAATAGTAAAAAAACCACAGCATCATGTGCTTTGCTGTCTGTAATAATAAATTAACAACTGTGCAACTTTTGTTTTTCTAATGTCTGCTCTGACTGGTTGAAAAGGAGATTGACAAGTGGAAATACAGAAGTCAGAAAGAACTTTTAATACTTTTCAGGTTGGAAAGGGCTCACGTTGTTAGGATTGCCCAGTCAAGCAACATAACATAACTACTGGGTTACTGGTTTCTGTAAATATATACAGAGTCAGTATAGCATGTAAAGCATTTTTTCAAGAACTTCACTTCTAGTCAGAAAAATGTTTTCTAAACTAAAAGCTTGCTTCTGCTTAGTAGGATGTGATTTGTTGGAAGTGTGTGTTGACCTGGAACCAACACAGAGATGACTAAGTAGAAGGAAAATGGTTTTAACATGCCTCGGCTTTGCCAAGGAATATGGAAACAATAACAGATTTTTCAAGTCTGTGGGTCAGCTAGCCTTGTAGTGTGATATATGATATTTCTCTATGCATGACATACTTGGTGCATTGGGTGGGTTTTTTTCCTAAAGTGCCATTTAGGAGCTGAAATGTTGATCTTTCATTGACCCAATTGCTGTTTACCACCTTTGTGGGAGTGCTGTTTACTGATCAGATGTATCCAGAGTAGGTGGGAGATCTCAAATTCTCTTCACTGTGACAGGCACATAATGAGATCTTTCTTCTTATTTGTTTTACGGTGTAATCTGATACCAAGACTGTATATTTTTGGCAGTTGCTAAAGCATTTTTGGTTAGGCACTAAAGCTCTGCAGTAGTCCTCCCATTTCCCCATTTTCCTTTTCACCGAGCGACAACATCCTACATGCTGCCTTTCCTTATCACTCTGGAGTACATTGCATCACCCATGTGCCAAACCATCTCTTCTTGAGGTTTCAAACCATGCAAAGATGATTCCTGGTGTGCTTCCTTCCTTGGAAAAAAAACAATAGCTTGAAAAATGAGCATTTGATTTAGTAACTAGTTAAAACTTTAGCTGCTGTTTTCTTCACGTTTAACAAGACAACCATGTGTTTGCGGGACGGGGAGTGATAGTCACACAGGCAAAATCACAGGAACTCCCTTTCCTCGGTGAAAATGAGGTAGTGGCTCAGCACTTTTTGCTCTGAGATGTGCTGGTGACGAGAATCAAGTTCTGTCTCTTTTGGGAGTGCGCCTGAACCATTCAATGACCTCTGTCTCTCTCCCTTTTGGCTCTTGTTAAAGTGATCTAATAAATATTTTGTTGCAACAGATATGATCTCATATCCTCTTACAAAGAACTGTAGATCAGTCACGAGGGATGGCCCTGTTCAGTGGAGAGTTCACAGTATGAGACAAAGCTTTAAGAATCAAGTAGTGATTTCCAAGAGGAGAGCTGTTACAATACCTAAAGGTTTGCGATACTGGCCACCTTTCTGCTCGAAAAAATGAAGCTTTCTCAGTGCTGAATTGCTAGAGGCTTTTAGATGTCTCCTCAACTTTTCATTAGTATAGACAAGGGATGCCAGCAACACCCTTTTAACCCCCCGTCCTTTTCTGCATCTCACTTCCAGTTCAGGATTTTTTTCTGTGAGTGTCAAGTGTTTCATAGGTTTAGGGAAGTGTGCTGTTGTCTCTGAAATGCAGGGCTCATGGAGGAGGGAGATACACCTCTCTGGGCTCACTATCTGCTGCTAGCAACAAGAGGAAGGGAAGACATCTGCATTCTGTGGCATGGAGGTACCATTCCAGCCCTGCAGCTATCTTCTGTGCTTCCCTGGTAAAACCTCTCTGGAATATGGGTGGTTTCAGACTCTCTTTTGTGAAGTTTCGTAGCAACTTACTGTTGCCGTCTGCTCTTTTGGAGCAAAACTACTGACCTGCTAAAAATAAAATGCAGCAAATTAATAAAATCATAGACTCATAGCATGATTTAAGTAGGAAGGGACCTTTAAAGAGCAACCTCCTTGCCATGGACGGGGACATCTTACATGAGATCAGATTGTTCAAAGCCTTATCCAACCTGACCTTGAGGTTTCCAGTGATGGGGTGTTTCCAGTGTCACTGGACAGCCTGTTCCAGTGTCTCACAGTTATCGCTTCTCCAAACTATTGTACGGGATTGTACTTCCACCTCTGCCTTCTTGTGAAGAAATTACAGCTGAATAGTTAAGATCTCCCTTCACCAGAGCTTGTGTTCCTTTTGATAGTGAATTAGGAGCTCCATACAGTTTATTAATTTTGCTTTTAGCATTATGTAGCCTGTACAAGATTGTAAAGGCATAATATAAGCTTGAGTAGCATGTTTCTTAATAGCTCATTTTACAGCCCTTGGCCTATTCAGCTTCAAAATTTTCATAAGCAGCATAAGTTGGCCAAAATACCCACTTGATGTTAATTAAATCTCTTAAGTAGAGTCTAATTTTCTTCCTTCTCTTGAAGGTGGTGAGAGATTAGTAATAAAAGAAAATTAGTGGGTTGATAGTATCATATATTTGATCAGCACAGAAACAGGATAAGTGCCTCAGGTGTATGGTGAACTCTTCATTCCTATGTGAACATGCAACATATTAGAAGTTGACAACATTATTTTAACATTTATCCTGACAGGATAATTTTACAGAAAATCAAAATTAACAAACTGTGGCAGCAATAGAACATGTAACTGACACATTAAAAAAAAAAGTCTTATTTCTTTCACTGGGTTTGCTCCCGTTAAAGTTACGTACTTCAGTGGAAAGTAGTCTCGAAAGAGTTGCAATCGATATTGCTGGACCTAAGATGTAGTTTTGAGATGATTCTTTCTAAACCACAAAAAGTAATTTTAATAGTTACTACAGGGTTTTGAGATGAAATGATGGAGTGTCTCTTTGCTCTCCTGAGCTCTTGACTCAGGCAGCACAATTGTAGTGGGCAACAAGTCAGTAAACCAAAATGTATTGAGTTTTTTTTCCGCTCTTAAGATGAGGAAAGAAAACATTTTGTGCAAAGAGTAATTGAGAGCATTCCGAGAGTATAAAACATTGAGTGTTGATGAAAACTAAGCCTACTTCATCATATCTGGTGAAGTTTCTGTCCTGATTTTGTTTTCATTTTTGTCTGCAAATGTTTTCAGAGAAGTTTAATTTTCTAAAATTCATAAGATGCTTCTGACTTATGTCTTGGTTTCTGTCTTGTTCTTGTGTTTTGGCAAGAACTTGGTGTCACCAGTTGCAGCTTCCAATAGGCATGAGGGCCATCCAAAATAGTTTCCATTTCCCACTGAGGTACAGTCTTAGAAGAACTTTACCAATACAAATAACTGGCATTTATGACTCTTTAATTGCTTAGTGTGATACTTGCTTACATTTGCTGTTTTAATGTCTTTTCCTGTCTGTAAACAGATAGTCCCAAAAGGCACATGCGTGCAGTCACTGAATTCAGTTTATACAGCTCGACGGATGTTTTGGGAAATGCAGATTGTGTGTGTTTGGTGTTTGTCACAGATTGCGTCCCACCAAGAAAAATGTTGTGCCTAGTGTTAAAGGAAAATGAAGTAAGTAAAGGAGATAGCAAAAGAAAGTATATTAAAAAAAAAGTGTATTGCTAGTCTGTGAGATTATGAAGAAAAATCTTACCAGATGAATGGGTTATAAAGATGTAAAAAAGGCAAGGTAGCTAAACCACTGTCATTTCACCCCTAATAATTTAACATAAGTGGGTAATTTTTAATTCAGGTGTGTTTTGAGGGACCAATGAATTTTTAGAGCTCTGTTTTTGACAGCATGATTCTAATGAAAATATCTTGAGTCTCACATTGATACAGGAACGCAGATCTCAACTCCTTCCACTTCTGGCATACATAAATGGAGAGGGAGGTGTAATTTTTCCCAGTTTAGGATTGTGGAGGAGAAGAAACGGTACTTACTTCACACAGCATAGAGCTGAAAATCAAGCTGATATACATTACAGACCTGCATTTAGAGTCTGTGTCCAGGTTCAGTGCAGGAGGACTAAGTTGTACAGCAAATTATTTGCACTGCTATAAAACCTAAACATCCATCAGTCTTCAATCCATGCCCTTCCTACTTTTAGCCTTCGTTGGACTATTACGCTGCTGAGATCCTGTGACCTAAGAGCCTGAACTAGTTTTTCATGATCTGTTATAAAGCTTTTCTTCTGGATTCATTCTGCAGCCTCTCAGCTCACAGATGAACTAGTTGTATGAACAGTCATATTAACTCTGATGCTTCCCTTTTCTTGTAGGACTCCTCAGTGGGCAGACTTCGCCAACCAGCACCAAACTGGAAAAGCTGGACCCCCAGCAGGTGCTACAGCTCTGTCTTCGGTATCAAGATCATCTTCACCAGTGTGCAGAAGCGGTTGCCTTTGATCAGAATGCACTTGTGAAGCGGATCAAGGAGGTACGGCCTGCAGCATGCCTGCTTCTGGTGGGGAAGGGCTTGGCCATCTATTATGAATGCAGGTGCTTGCTGTAGATGACCGTGGGTCACTTGCAGCAGTCTACTTCAAAGCAAACCCTGTAGAGATGTGGGTGTGCACTTCAAGTGAAGTTTCCTGGCTTTCACTGTGGTTGCTGTTAGGGGGTGTGTTTATTGGTTATACCCTGTGATTCCTAGCTGTAAACAGTGGCTGTTCCTCTGGTATGGCAAGTACTGCAAGTAACTGTTGAAGACGTAAAAGATGACTGGAATTTTTGAAGGTAACATTCGTTATTTAGGTTTTTATAGCATACATTTTACTATGCCTAACAGTTAGGCTCTAATTTAAGGAAAGAAGTGGTCATCTTAACATCTTCCGTAGTTGGTGAAGGTAGTATTTCTTTCTTTCTTCAATGGATTTCTAGAGCTAGACTTTGTTTTCAAAGCCCATACCATACTGTCTCTTATCTGATCTGTATGGCAAAAAGATCTCTCTGCTCTGCTGTTTTTAGCGCTGTCACCATCATTTGATGATCTGCTTAAATATTCAATGATAATGTTGGTGGGGAGATTAATTCCTGGGGTGAGCGTCTTGCAGTTTGAATGTCTTTCTAATTTGTAACTAACTGATAATGTTGGAAACGTCATGATGGCTGATAGATTTATTTTTATTTTTTTAAAATTTGATTTATTTTAGTTTACTTTGAAGTCAAGACGCACTGGCACGAGAGGAGATGCTATTTGAGAGTGTTTCCTCACATACTGCCAGATGTGTAGAACTGGTCAATGCTGCATATATCAAAAGTCTGAGATCAAGTACCTTTCAGTGTCAAAAGAAAAAATTTTAAGCAGGTGGTTAGTTTTCATTCATGCAGTATCAACAGTGACCTTGATTCTTGTTGCTCTATTGGCTTAGAGTTAAGAAAATCCCACACGACAAACTGGATAATAAATTTGATTCATGGGCTGTTTTGAGAAGCTGCTGTCATCGTGAAGTTTTAAGTACAAAATATCGTGGGAGCCATTAAAAAGGCCTTTTTACTTTGTTGTATTAAGATCTGAGGCCAGCTATTACACAAGATGTAAAGATATTTGCAGATATTGGTGACTCAGATCACACAATCTCAGAAATGGGATTTAATTTCCAGCCTAATGACAGTGTACTGCATTAAGCCAAGCAGAATGTAATTCTTTTGGCTGTTAAAGTGTGAAAGGGAATTTCAACATGATTTAAAGTCATGGTAGGTGCCACCAGCACAATCTGCATTAGTTGGATTTGCCCTCTGTAGAGCAAGTGGCAGAGTGTCTTTTAAACCAGCTGTGGTGATATTTTCTTCCAGTTTATAGTGCTTGTGGGGGCTTTTTAATGTACAGTAAATAAAATGATAGTGTTATTGTTACTACTTTATCACAGACTCCCCTCTGACAGGAGGAGAGAAGTGAAGGAGAAATGGGTGGTTCTGTAACGCTGGCAACTGGCAAGTCAGTTGGGTTGGGAGTTTTGGAGTGTTTGGGTTCTTTTTGGTCACAACACTTAAGTAACTTCAGATGCTTTCAATCTCTCTGCCAGATCTGGTGGTTTTTTACTGTTCATTTTCCTAATAATTTTTACATGTTTTTCTTGAATTGGCTGTTCTGCGTGTGTGTTCTGGAGGAGCCGGGTGGGACTCACTCAGCTTAAATCATTCTTTCCAAATTGTTTGGGCTCTCCTTGGTGTACTAAAGCAAACCACTGCTGACAGTTGTTGACAACAAGGGGTGCAGCTGATCTAGAGCAGGGTATGTGTCTTGTTACAAGTGTAGACAAAGGAAATCGTATTTGGCTGCACCTATTTGTCAGCAGTGATTTAATTTCACCATGTAGATGAAGCTTTGACCAGTGATAAAGAGTAAAAGTGAAAGAGAAAATGAAGTGTATTGCGAAAAACATAATGTGTTCATGAGCTAGACAGTAAATTCTTTTATCCTCATTTTAGTGGTCAGCATTTCCCTTTCCCCTTCTTTAACACCTTAAGCATTGAAGTGTTTTTCTTCTGATAGCAGACTGATCAAGTGACTGATGCTTTTAACTTTTCTACAAAATGTTGGTGAGCTTCAGTTGCCAATTTCCTACTATTTGTCTGAAGTATATTCACTTTTCAGACTGTCGCTGACTGTTCTCTGTGTGGTAGTAGTCCTACTGTATAGCATGCTACAGTCACACTGCCTGCCGCCAGGATTTTTTTAGTCTTTCCTTGACAAAATATCCCAGGGTAAATATCTTTTGCTCAGCATCTGGGTGGCCAGAAACAAAAAGTTTCCTGGTTTCTGGCAAAACCTGGAAGTACTGCTGTAAATTTATTGGTCCTTGATAACTCATAATTGACTGTGATGGTTTGTAAATCAGCACAATTTAATCTGAATTAAAATAGTTCTTAATAGGAAAGAGAATAGGGTAAGGAAAACAAAAATGTTGCATGACAATAGTTACTGCAGTCTAAGTGGACCCATCTGTGCATTCCCTTACTTGAGGGACCAAAACAGTCTAGCTTTGCTCTCCAGCCTATTTCCCAGTTGAGCCAGAATTTTATTGGAGTATGTTGGCTGGATCCATGTCTGTTCCTAAATGTAGAATCTGTGTGGCTTCCAGGCTGCTGTGACTGTTCTCTCTCAAGAAATATATGTACCCAGACATTTCCTTGAAGGGGAAAGAATTGAAGACCTGAATGAAGGTATTTTGCTGAACTGCCTCTCTTCAGCAGTTAGCATATACTCGTACCCAAACTGTTGGGTTTGGACAGGATTGATTTTTATGATGATGAGCTTTGTCTTCACTGCCATTAAAAAAGGATGTGCTTTGCATCTTTTTAGGGGAAAAATAACTGTTCTACATTAAATACTATGTTTCATGTTCATTTTTGGCAGGTGACTCACTGTCTGTTGCAATACCTCATTATTTCCAAGACCACTGAAATATTTAGGATTCCTTTTCATATTTTCTTCTTATCAGTTTGAAAAGCAACAGAACAGCAATTTGGAATTTATGTATATGTGAATCCAGGGTTATGTCATCTCACAAAATTTGACAGTTTTCAAGCAAAAAAGCCTCTGTGCAGCATTTTCTGGGTATTTGTCTACACTTTGGTATTTTGTAGGATGAAAATTTTTTAGCTTATTGGATGAGTCATCACATACTGACTTCTGGAGGCATTCTGTTCAGATGAGTCTCAGAACAGGATTTAGTCTGTCTACTGACAGTATGTTGGAACCATGTAAGCTTGTTATATGTGTATGCTAGGAAAAAGGTGCATTTTTAAAGCCCAGTAGATAACATGTTGAAAAATGCTACAGTATAAAAGGCATTTATAGCTAGTTAACGGGTTAAGCTGATCTTACCTGCACCGTGGAGCTTTTGACGCAGAGAATGTGATACTTGAGGCTAAAAATCTTAGAGGTGAACCATGACTTCCTAAGCAAGGATAAAACCATCTCAGTCCCCTATTCTTGAGTATTGTATGAACCAAAAATAGTTAAAAAATCTTTACTGTCTTATCGGTGTGAGGACAGAAGAGCTCAACTACAGTGTTTTTCCTTTGTTTCTGTGATGGGTTTAGAGCCCTAGCTAGTTAAGACAAGAGGTCTTAACTTGCTTCATTCCTCTTCTGCCTCTGCCATGACAGTGCTGTAGATCTGCATTACAACTGATTTGAAGTTTTGAGAATTCCAGCTGCTGTTGAGTACATGAGTTGCATGTTCTCCCCTTGCCAGGAGTGTCTGCCTCACTTTTGCCATCTGTGCAGTGGAGGATTTCTGCCAAAATTAGTTTGAAGGCAAATGTTGACCAGTGCTTTTTTCTATTGTTTTTCTGTTGTATCTGGTGACAGGACAAGGGGTAATGAAAAAAAGCTGGAACACAAGAAGTTCCATTTAAACGTAAGAAAAACTATTTCACTGTGAGGGTGAGGGAGCCCTGGCACAGGCTGCACAGGGAAGGTGTGGAGTCTCCTTCTCTGGAGGTCTTCAAGACCCTTCAAGGCTTTCATAATATCTGAAACTTGAAAATTTAGGCCTAGCTTCTTTCAATGAAAGTGAAAGGGAAGCTGAAAGCCATCTAAGCTCCTTTCAAAGAAGCTTTGAATGAAAAGATCTTTAGCATTTCTCATTAGACTTCCAGTGTTGGCAAAGGGGATGTGCTACTCAATGTGTCCTAGGTACTCTTAAAGGCAAATGTAGTTCCTAAATAACCTATGCTTAATATGTATTTGCATTGGGAAGGCTCTTACGCTTTGCCTTAAATCCAAATTTTGTAGCTTGTATTGCCATAGGAATCCCAGACTGACAATGATGTTGAAAAGAGAACAGTAGAAAATGAATATATCTCAGTCTAAGCTGTTGCATAGCTATGAGGACACTGCCCCCCCCCTTCACAGGTAATAAACATTATTATATATTTTTAACTCTTCTTAATACTCTGGCAATAACAGTAATTAGTCTACCGTGTAGCAAATTACAGTGTATGGCTTGTTTCATACCTGTGAATTTCTTTATGGCAGTAGCTCACTATTTTAAACAGATATTCCGGAATAAGACGTGTATGGATTTATTTTTTTTGTTTAGTTTGGGCTGTTTTGGGAGGTTTTTTACCAGCTTGTTGAAAAAAGTAATTTTAATTGGCTTCTCTAGTATGTAGTTAGGATGTTCAGAAATGCATCCCTTAATATTTGGCAAGTAAATAACTTTTGAAGCCACACATATATCCCGTCCTGTTTCCCTGTATATTTCAACTGTTTAAAATTATGTATAGGAGTTAAATAATTATTTCCTATAAGCAGCAAGTCTAGTGCTCTTGACAAGACTCACCAGAAAAGCACTTTTATACTCAAACATTAAATACAAGCACATTGTAGCTTATCCCATGCATTTAAAACTCATAAACTGTGATTCAGCCATTCCTGTCACCACGTGTGTGAAATAAAACATGTCCAGCAATTTGGGGATTTAAGAATTTCAGTTTGTTTTTTGTCAGTGCCTGTGGCTTTTTGATGTATATCACAACTGTGTTGTTTCTGAGACATTGACCATTTGGTTTTAACAAAGAGACCTGTCAGTTAGTGACAAAATATGCCTGGGAAATGTGGCCTGCTAAGGTCGTGAATGGGATTTTGTTCCACCCAGAGCAAAGGATGAGTTTGCTATGGGCAGGGCTCATGGCTTTGAACCCCTCTCGTTAGAGGTTGGAGGGCTGGTGGTGGTAGGAAGAGTCTGTAAGGATTTGATATTTCCTGATGGAAATTAAAGGACAAGATACCTTGAAGGTGGTGATAAAGGGAAGTGTGGGAAGCTGTTCCATCACCAGGAATGAATGAATTGCGGGCCAGAAACCTTGGAAGGACATTGCCTGGCTGGTGACTATGTTGATGCAGTGCAACATACCATTAGCCAGGGCTGCAGTTGGACATGGGATGTGTATCTGCTGCAAACAGACATAGCTTCTACTGGGTGTTGCACCACAGTCACTCATCAGATTCATCCCATGTTCCAGTCATAGTTGACCAGTGCCCCTTCAAGGAAGGGACTCAAATGAATGAGAAGTTTTGTGGAGGTGCTTTTTACTTGATCTTTGGTTTTGTTTGTTTTAGTACTTTGCTGAGTGAGAAGTTTGTTGTCATTCCTGTTAGTTATGATTTCCCTGTAGGTGGTATTGGAACAAGTTTCCAAAGGTATTTGTGAAACCTGTTTTCAGCAGACATGCCCTTAGAATGATGCGCCTTGTTACTAAACTGAACTAGGCTAGCAAAACGTGAGTGTCCTCACCAAGTCAAATTCTCTGACTTCAGGCCTTTGTCTTAAGATTCATGTGCTCATATGGATAAGATCACAAAGTTACCTTTCATCATATTAGAGACAAAGGCTCAGAAGATCAAAAGTAAGCCTGTTAAAAGAAGACTGTCAAATTTGAAAATGGAGATGTGTTTAGTTTTGACACAATACATAAAGACTTTCCAGATGAGGTTATGTTAACTTGCAAGCAAATATGAGCCTTCTGGTTCACAGACTTAAATTAGCAACACCCCAAGTCCAGGGAAGGAAGCCTAAGAATTCCTTGGAATATAATATTTCTAAATGGGGAAGTATCTGTGTTGAAATTGCACTTATATTTTTAAGGGATTTAATACCATGCTTAATTTGGAAAGCTAGGGAACACAGTGTTCTGTGAAGAAACTGGTACCTTAAATATAGTTTTTGGCATCTTGAAATTATGAGATTGATGAGGACTATGCAGTCTCTCAAACTTTTCAGTTCTCATCTGTGATGAAATATTATTTACAGACTGGAATCTTAACTGACCAGGAACCATCATGCAGAAATAAATATATAGGGTTGTTAAGCTGTAAACTACCTTCATGTACTTTAGTTCGTCTCGCTTGTTTTTCTCCAAAGTGATGTGCTTGATTTTTTTTGAGTGGCAGAGCAATGTCTTAATGATCCAGCATCAAAATAGGAAAATGCTTTTGAAAAAGCTTCACAATTGGTACTTCTATACATAGAATGAATGTCTTGCTGTGTATGCCTGAGGCAGATGGCCAGTGCACTGTTGTACATGAACTTTATGAAGTGATATAGCAGTTATTAAGGAAGAAGAAAGGCTGTGACAATTGCAAACAGTCTGAAATCTGTTGCGTTAACATCCACTACTTCATTTGGTGTCATAAAAAAAACCAGTTCCTCGCTCCTAGAATATATGTGTGAAAATCAGTTCCAGCACATTCCCTTCTCTTGTGCTTTGGTTTCTTATGGCCTTTTGAGAAAAGATATAAACTGGAATCCTTTCAACCACCACATTTCCAAGGAAAAGCAGAAATTTAAACAAGCATCTGGAAGTCAGAAAGGTATGTGTTATAGAACTTGGGTCTGTAAGAGACTGGCAGTGAAGGTCAGAAGTCCAATATGATAATATTATATTAATGTTTTCATCAGGATCAGTACATGGAGCTTATGATTCCTGTTTAAACTAGGAAGTTGGTTTTCTTATTCTAGCCTTGTTTTCTCAGATGGAAAAACAAAACAAAACGCAAACAAACCTGCCACTCACCCCACCCCAAAACGTTAGTAGAACTTCTTATAGTAATGAGAAGTATTGAAGCTCATTTCAGACTTGATACTGAATTTGGGCATGAAACAGAGTTGAGTTATAACGAAATCAAGTATTGGCCTGGGGTGTGTCACACAAAGTGTTGCCATGGGAAATAGGAACATATCGATTGTGCTGCTTGAGGCTGTGAGACGATTTTGTCTGGCACAGTGTGTGCAGCTTGTGCCATGTTCAAGGAAGGCGAGTTCATAGTACAACACGAGGGCTATAGGAATGTTTGGGGGTTGGAGAACCTAGGGGAGGAACTGGAAAATCTTTCCTTGTTTGTTTAGTCAAATGAAGATCAAAAATGGTATGGCTTCTCTTTCTAAGTAGGTGTGGGGTTAAGGTGGCTCTATAATGGTCTTCTCCATCCTTGCTTGGATTGTGTTGATACAGGAAAAGTCTCTTCACAGGTTTGATTCTTAGCGGTTATCTCCTCTTTCGATGTTGAACTGAAACTTTCAAGGTGTCAACTCTAGCCCTGAGTGAGAAGTGGGAGGAGGGAAGGCTATGTGGGGAGGGGAGGTGTCAGGAATGTTAGCTGAAAGCTTTTCAGCAGTTTGATGTTCATTTTAGATGGGTTAGCTGGTGTTATTTGGAGTTATTCTGATGACTTAAGGATGCCAGATGGTAGGCTGGGAGGGTGATGTTGACCTTGTGTTAGCAGCCCTATAATTAGCATTCTGATAACAATCAGATGTGATTTGCAGAGATGACTTCATGTTGAAAGTATTACAAAGCTTTAGTGCAAGTAATCTGTCCATCTTGCTTTTTATTATGAAGGGTACAATTTCCTTAATGTTTCTGTGCCATTGGGGCATGAGTGGTTCTATATGAGAACATTATTAGCCATTATGTCAACACTGCTCTAGAGGTACGAAACATATCATTTACTAGTAATGAATTCACATGGGCGTTCTTCCTGACTGGCTGTGTCATCTGCTTCTGGAAGCCTGGATAAGATGCTGGATTACAGTATAGTAGAATACCCTGTAATCAAGTATATGAGCTGTGCCACACTGTGGTGTAGTGGACAAGAAATAAGAGTAGTTTTTGGGTTTGTGTTGTTTTTTTTTTCTTACCAGAAGAGAAATCAATATATTTGAAGAGCAATTAATAGGACTGACAAAATATTTTATAAGTAAAATACTAAATCAGATGAATTTCAGTTTAAAAAGCTGTTCAGTTGTTGTAAAATGAATCAACATAACAGCAGTATGCAGCAAGGAATTTAGAAGAGTTTTTAAGGTCAGAAAGAATTCTTGGATAATAGCCTTTCCTTTTGCTCGATCCAGTCCATAGAATTTAATTCTTGTTTATATCTGACCTAAGCTATGTGGGAGTTGAAGATGAACAATTGACTTCTCAATGATAAGTTCTTCTGCCAGGTCATAGTGTAAATGTTCAAATGCCTTCTTGCTTTTGACCATTTTTTTTCTAGAGATCTGTTTGTAGACAACAAGGAGAGAAATACTCAGCCTTGAGGCTGAAACTTGAGGCCCCTCCAGCTCAATACAATAAAAATGAATGCTCAGAGTGGGTTAGAGTTACTACTGCTCACTCATTGAACTTTTGTCTGAATAGTTGATCATTGGTGGGAGTAGCTACTCTTGTACTGTGTTTTGAACAATAGCTATAGCCTCAGAAGAGCTTGCTATAGGAATGATCTGCAGGGTTAAAGATTTCCTTGAGGCTTTCCTGAAGCCAAACTTACTCTCAGATGTTGTGATCTCCAGAAGAGTGCTGGGACATTTGAGCTTTAGGACTGGGGAAATCTTGAAAGTAGCTCTTCTAGGAAGGAGTAAATCCTTTCCTCATCATCACTGGGATGTACTTGGCTCATTTCATATTCTGTTTGAACAGGAAAGAGCTGATGGTAGAGCTCCAAAAAAAGTCCTTCAGAATTTTTTCAGCCTATCAAGGGCTACCATTGTCAGAGCTGACATACCTTGGAGTTTCTATGGTAAGAAGTTGTTGATTTGGACTTTCATATGAAAGCTGTGTCTGACAGGGAAAGCAAAAGCTTCATCTGAGCTGTCAGATGTCCAGAAATCCCCGATTCCGGAACGCTGGGCTTGTGCCCGTGCACTTCTCGCACTACACTTGTGTGTATACAGGCCATCTGCACAGCACATGAGAGATAGGTCTGATGCAACCAGATGCGTTGGACTGACTGTTTAAGTATGGCAGAGTGCTTGAAGCCATATTTGTCTTCAATTCCCTAGACAAAATTTAAAAAAAAAAAAAAAAAGTCTTAGATCGTCCTTTTAACACTTCACAAACTGTAGGAAATGGTTAAAACTCACCTCCTTTGCCTTCTCTGAGAACAGACTTAAGAGCTTTTTCTCCTTAAGTGTTCTTTTATAGAAAGTGCTCTCTTTGCTCTCTTGGCAAACACTGACCAAGTACAACAAAGGTAGCATCCCCTTTTAAAAAGTTTCAAAATACCTTTTGTAGGACATCTGTAAAAGAAGACCTACAGCTATCAGGTCCCAAGTGGGAAGGGAATAATATCATTATATCATCTGTCTTGCAAATGTAATGATGCTGACTACTTTAGATAGCACCTTTTCACTCTGAAATGAGAAGGGGTGGTGTTTGCCGAGACATATTAATTATAGTGGTCATTAAATCAAAGCTTTTCAAATCAAAGCTTATTTTTGAAGGGGAAACCAACTTGCTTAAAGCGAGTCACTCTGAGCTGAAATTTATGATAAAATAAAACTCTAAGGGTAAATAACACAAGTGCTATTGCCCTATGATATTCAGGCTCTGGCTGGATACAGGAATGTTCTGAATGAGTAATATGGCAGCAGTGTAAAATCAGGAAATGAGGGAATTGAAGGCTGTGTTTTGTAGCAGAATTATTAGGTAGTCTGAAGCAAGAGTTGTGCAAATTGTCATTTAGGCAAGAGAGCACTGTAACAGTTACAAATTTTTCTTCCTCCAGGAACAGCTAATTAAAGACAGGCTAGGAGTTTCTTATTAATTTCTGTGGAATGGTATTCCACAAAAGACAGGTTTTTTAACGATGTTGCACACACAGATTAATTAATCTTATGTATAGTCTAGGTAGTTTTCTGTTATTTATTTTTCTTAATTTTTGTAATTTGGGAGAGATATGGCAGCACTTCTAATGGATTCAGTGTAACAACAGTTTTTACTCATGATGAATTTCAGAGCTGACTCGTCAAATGAGTACAGTTTATTCTATGAAGGAGCATTTGAAAGCTCTAAAAAAAGTGTTCTTGCCTACTTAAAGTCAGTGAGCTATAGTTTACTATAACCTTTTCTTGGTGACAATGTAGAAAACTTATTGATAAAATCAGATAATTTTCTTTTTCCCTCCAAGAATCTTGTTGTGAATGTCTGAATGTTGTGAATGTCTGAATGTTGTGAATGTCTGAATGTCTGAAGTTGAATGTCTGACACGGCCACAGCAAACACTGGGCTAGGACGCAGAAACACATGCAGAGGGAGAGATGGTGCTTCTCTACATGTAGTGGTCCTACTGCTTCTGTGACTGTCAGGCTGGCAGGTCAGTCAAGCAAACTTAAGACAGAACCACTGAAGAAGAGACTGGGAAGATCAAACTTGTTTTGTGGAGAACTGAACCTGTGATCATGCAGCTAATTTGGAGGAGGAGGATGGGACTGCTGCTTTGCAGCTTGAGGTTGTGGTGGATTTTGTGTGACGTGAAGCTGTGCCCAGAGTTTCGCTTGCTTGTGTTATGGTTTAGCTGTTTTGAGAGAGAAAAATGATAAGTAGCTGTGGTGTTGAGGGAAACGTAAGTAAAGTCCAGTAGAACACAACTGTGATATGAGATGTATCCAGTCTGGAGAGCTGACGTCTACAGCACCAGGTTTCAGATATCTACGGGTTGTTGGGCTTTGCTGTCCATCTTCTCCCACCTCTGTGGAGCCCTGCTTTTTCAAGCAGTTGGAAGTCGACCAGTTTATTAGTGCTGGATGAGAGCTAAGTATTGTTTTAATTGTAGCTTTAGGACTCTTTTTTAGCAGCAGTTAGTGACAGCAGTCATAACTTAAGCTTGGGGGACTGCCAGTTGGCAGAGGGATGCTGGTAGCTCCCAAGAAGGGAAGGCTCGAGTTGGAGCCGTGAGGGAGGCGTGGGCTGTGGAGGTCAGACTGCAGGGCAGTGACAAACATATCCTGTCCAGTAATGCAATATGCAGGGAAAGGTCTACATAAAGGTGTAAGAGCTACTTTCAAGAATGACCCATCTTATTATTTTGAGTTCTGAATTCTTTGCAACTAAAGGCCTCTCAAAATGGTTAAATCATAAGTTTTATATAGGCAGCAGCCTATCTTAATCTGTCACATCCCTACTATAGTCCAGAGGGACCCGGTATAGATTTAGCTGTAGATCTTTTGAAGTAAGGGCCCTGACATACCTATTAATATTACTAAAACTCAGTGGTTGAGCCAGTTACTCTTCTTTCTCTAACTTGACTGCAATCTGTGCAATGCTTAGACAGAATAACCCTTGGCAATTGTTTACAGCAGTAACAAATTACAGAAGGAACAAAAGGAACATTTTTGGCATGGGATTTGGTCCCAGATGTGATGAGCAAAACTTAAACGCCAATTATAATTGTTCACCTAGCAGTGGGGCAGAGGAAGAGTACTCATGACAGATGCTGAAGAGAAGGACATGGGATCCTTGGCTGGGCGTCTTTGTTTTCCACCCTGGCAAAAATGCTATCCAGTAAGTTTATCACCTACCAGTGTGTGGGATGAGTGGGAGAAACAGAGGCTGTTCCCATCATCAGGAAGTCATCATGATCTGTTATGCTAACTTTGCGTGACATTATCAAAGGGGGGGGGGGGGGGGGGGAAGCCGTTCATTGAGCACATTTGTTTTCAGACAGTACAGAAAAGAGGAGCTGTCTTCAGTTTTAAGTGTGTTGATTGAAAAGTATTTTCACACCAGCACATCGTGACTAATATTCCATGCAGTCATGTTCCCGCCTGTCACTTTCTGATGTGATTTTTGTGCAGCTGCAGGAAGGAGTCCATATAACCCCAACCAGGCACCTGACAGCATGAAGGGAAGGGCTGCTGGTGCTTGGAGCGTTGTTCTAGCAAGTGATCTTTGTGGAATAAGGATTGCACGTTAGTTGCTGTGTTTTTTTGAGGCGCAGCCGTAAGGGATGAGAGCTGACAGCTAATCATTAGGGCAGAGGGACACAGGACAAATGGATGTCTAGCTAAGCCCTTGATGGCTGTTACTGAGTGGGGAGGAAACAAAAGATCTTATTGCTTTACTGGTGTTTTAAGGAGAGAGCAAAGAAGCTGGGAAGGACAGACCATCAACTTGAAACGCATTTGTTTTGTTATGAATGTTAGCAGTGGCTCTCTGGGAATTTGATCCAAGTTTAATGAACTTCTGATGGCGTTTGCATGTTCTTCAACCAGGGAAAATGTGTGTAGCTGCAATTTTCAGTCTCAGTCATTGAACTAAAAAGAGGTGAGCTGTTTCTGAGAGCTCAGGACACTTAACATGCCCATGACAGAGGTGTTATAAAACCACACCAGGTAAGAGGTGTATATAGGGCACTGGTTTGGTTTCAGTGTGGTCTGTTGAAAAGAACTGGGCAGTGTCCAGCGCTGACTTCAGTCTTTTTATGGGCTAAATTAATGTCTTTATTCTCCTTGGCAGTGTGGGCCAAGAAGAATTTTAAAATGAATGCAAGAATTTGTGGTGTGCAAGATGTCTGAAAGTACCCTCAATTGTTTTTCTGTTTCATCAGTGTGGTGTTACAAATGGGCCTGTGTAATGCAGAGGAGAATCTGCAAGCCCTTACTGGTTGACAGTGTGAATGGTGTAGCAGAAGGGGCCATGCTGGGGCCCTTTTAAGTGGGGGAATATCCATCTTACACTGCTGTTGGAAGTAATTATGACTGTTTTCATTTGAAGAAAGAAAAGCCCAGCAGATGTCATTTCATGTTTAAAATGTGAAGCTGAGGCATAAATTAGCATCCTGCTGCTACTGATCCATGGTGGAGTCATGAGCTTTGAAATACAAAACAGATCCAAATTCTGAATGTCACTGACTGTACAAAAAAAAGTATCTAATGCTGGAAGGTGAGTTTTTTTAGATTTATCTGTGATTTTTATTATACTATACTCCTGAAAGAAAAACTGAAAAACCTCTTCCATCCTTTTCAGTGTAGGAAGGGGAAAATATCCCGTCTTATACTCTGGGTGTGTCCAGCCTCAGTTTTGTTGCTTTAACAGAATTTATTTGTGGAAAGAAATGAAATGTGCATTGGAAGCTCTCACCCCTTTGCTGAGAACACATCTTTTTCCCTCAAGACCAGGCTGGGCAGGACCTCTTGCTTTAATGCAAATTAGGACCTTGACCTCAAGGGCTGGGCACTGCCTTCTGCTTTTCATAGAATCGTTTCAGCTGTAAGAGACCAGTAAGATCATCCAGTCCAGCCTTTGTACCAGCCCTACCCACCACTAGACTAAGTGCAACATTCAGCCATCTCTTAAACACCTCCAGGGACGGTGACTCCAGCACCTCCCTGGGCAGCCTGTTCCAATGCCTGACAATCATTTCAGTAAAGAAATTCCTCCTCATATCCAGCCTGGACCTCCCCTGGCACAACTTGAGGCCATTTCCTCTTGTTCTATTGTTTTCGATCTGTTACTTCTTAACAGGCTTCAGGTCCAGTCTTTTGAGCCTCCAAACTCTTCGGTACGTTTAAGTTGAGGATGACGGTAGCTTACTCAGTGGTAATGTCTGAAGAAGTTGGTGATGGTGAAGTCACAGTGGTGAAGTCATTGAGGGGCTGGTGACAGTGCAGCTCCGCATCTGTCATTGTTTATGGGTCTGGGGTGGTGGCCTGCTGATGGGGGGGTTGCCCACAACTGTGGTGGCCTGGCATTGTAGGATGCTTGAAGCAAGCAGAGCAGAAACAATGGCTCAAATAAACACTTGCAGATGGTTGTAGGGCATTGGAAGAGCTGCTGGCTCAGAGGTGTCTTGCTGGCCTTCCCAGAGAACTTCTCAGCCAGGGATGTGCAAGAAGACTGAAACTTGAGTGTCTTACAGCAGAGAATGTGGCGACGCGATGGGAGTTGATGGGACCCGCTTTACAGAAGGCAGGTACACTCATCTGACCCTTGAGAGTGCCTTGAAAAGCATGGACTACCTTGGCCTTAGGCAAGGGAGCAGACTGTTTGCCTAAGCTTCCCTTCTCTAGATGCTTTTTATTGTTACTATATGGAATGAAGCTTTTTATTGTTACTATATGGAATGAAATAGATAGGAATTAAGTGGATTCTTATGCATGTTCCCTGTTCATTGCAGATTCCTAAATGACAGGTTTGGTCTCTGGTGGGTAAATAGGACTTGGCCATCTGACTCCTGCAACCGAAGGCCCTGTCAGAAGGCCAGAGGAGTAGGACTGAGTGCCAGGAGAGGTAAAAGCACAAAGTCTGGCACTGGAGGAGCTCACTTGGAGGGGCAGAAGGCAGGAAGGATGTAAGTGTGTATTTAGGCCACTGCAAGGAAAGCTGCAAAGAGGCATTGGCATTTATATAGGGGAGTTAATAGTTAGCTTTCTTTTTATCGTTCTTCTAGATAAAACACCAGGTTCAATCTCAGTAAAAATTGACCTTGCCTCGCAATTACTCAGCTTTAGTCCTCATTGTCTGTCGCTGGCTGTGCAGCTGCCCTGGCGTCCTGCAGCAGGCAAAATTCAACACTAAGTGTAGGGAAACCATAGGAAATGCTCACTTCCACCCTTTCTCTTTTTTGCGAGGCAGCTTTTTTCACAGCCATTGTGAATGTGTCCAAAAGTAGCAAAGAGCTTGGAAGGCTTCTTCGCATTTCTTCTTCCTTTTGCAGGGCAGCTTCAGCTTCTCCCCATGTTCCTCTCCAGTAAGTGGACACTATTGGTATTTTCACAAGGAGCCTAAAAGCCAACAGATGGAAATTACTGTAATGGAGAGAAAAGGGGGCTTATTTTTTTTTTTTTGGTTGAATTGTTTCAGAGCATGGTAGATGCAAGCTTTGCCTCTTGCACAGTGTTGTGAGACCTTGTGGAGAACCTGCCTGTGGAGGAGAACTTGGACACCAGGGGAGGTTTCTGCCTGGGTCCCCATGCTGCTCAGCTTAATGAGGCGTGCTGGCTTTTGGCAGGTTTCTGACTGGCTGCCACTCCACACCACTGGCTCTCATTAGGTAGGACGTTTTTAGGCACTGGATTGAATTTACTTCCATCCCATGCAGACCTGGTGGTGGTCTGCTTTTTACATACTCCAATTTACAGAGCTAGTGCCAAGCTACTAAATTATTAAGCTGGGGTTTTAATAGAAACCCCTGTGTAGGCTTAAATTGTTTCCACTCCATTTGGAGTTTCCTGCTTTGCTGGTTTTTATTTCGTCCCGTGCCTGAAAGCGTGGAGGGAGGAATTCACAAGAAAGCACAGAGGCAAAGAGGAAGAATTCAGTCTGAGAGCACTAGAAGGTACAGATGAAATAAAAGGTTAATTGGTGCTGTATCCAACTCTGATGGAGGCGATAGGAGGAAAAAAAAAAGTGCTTCCTAACCCCCACGACAGTTCAGCAGAAACTTGTGTGTTTCTTTTCAATGCTGTTTGCAACTTAGGTTTCTCAATAAAATATTTTCTTACCTGACTATTTTTGTCTTGACCTCCTCCCCAGGGCTTGAAAGGGATGTTTGTCAGCAAACATAGCTCCCCCAGTTTCAAACCCCGCTGCCACCAGCGAGATGGTAGTGCTCAGTCTGGTGAGACTTCCCTCTTCGGTGGGGGATGCTCCTTCCAGCTTTGCACTGTTTCCACACAGTCCTCTACTTGCTGCTCGTCCTCTCCTGCAGCCCCACACTGTTGCCTACTGAAGTCAGGATTACACTTGCTGATGAAGTACTGTGTTAGTCAGATCTGGTCTGCACGGCTTGTTTTTTAACACTGGTAAAGATGTGTTGTCCCTAATGACAGGCACGGTCACTGTTCTCCACCAAATGGGTCGACTGTGTCACATAGTTAAAGTGAGGGTTGTTGTTTGAACCTGTGCTTCCTGGTAGACCACAAGTTCTCAGCACTGATTCCTTGAGACTGCTTTATCACGAGCAGCGACCTCTTCCCTCTGAGGGTAATTAGATGGGAGAGGTTAGGAAAAGTGAAGATAAGAGGCAGCAGTGAGCTGAAACTGGTCAGCGTGTGTCTGATCCTGCCTTTCTCTCAGCAGGCACCATGGGCGTGCACCAAGTCCCAAGCAAAGGGACTGGTTTCCACGAGGACATAGCGTGGTTGCAGGATGCGTGCCCACCACTCAGACATACCAGTTTGAAGGGTCAGTGTGCTGGAATGACTGGTGTTGATGAGCACAGCTATAGAGAGCTGAAGCAACTGAGCTTCAGGTATACGCACAAGGGCTCGGAGCAGACTTATTACTACGCTCTTTGAATGTATGGTGCTACTCACAGTGTGTAAACCAGCTTAAACCATCCAGCTCGGTTCAGGTGTATACGGTACTAGCAGCGATCGGCTGACTCCCACCTGGAGTTTGCAGGCCTGGCTGGGGAGAAAGTTGGGCTGTTAGTTAAAAAAGACTACCTTCGTCACTTAATGGCAGGAATAGCACTGCAATTCCTGTCATTGTCACCGTGCTCCAGCGGTGTTTGGGTTAGTCGCTGTGTTTAATTGCGGGGCTGATTTACTTAATGTCTCTCCTGGGGTCGCTCGTGACGCTTTTATTTTTAGCATTGGGGGAAATTAGGGCCGCTAGCAATCCATTGTGATTCTGTCTCAAGGCAGGAGTTTTCCAGACGACAAGGGTAATAACGGCCATGGCTTAATTGCAGAATAACCTGGCTAAGCTGATGAAGCTAGTGCTGGCAAGCATGGTAGGGCTGTAACACTTGCAAATGAACAATCTCCACTGAAAATACTCTGCAGGTGCAGGTGGGGACCGCAAATTCCATGGGTTCGGATAACCTGGAGGATATGCATGTGGTTTGTTGGGAAATCCCTGGCAGTGCCTGTTGGCTTTCAACTCTCTAAATAAAGAATTTTCTGATCAAATACCCAGCCTTTGGGTGTATAACTGAGGTGGTCCTGTGTCTTCCCTGGTATATACAGCTACAAATCATCCCATTTCACAACAAATCAGTTTTGCAGCAACAGAGGAGCTCCTTTGTACCTGGCTGGTGTCTCCAGTGGAGCACCTGAGGTGCTTCTCGGTTGCTGTTTAGGAAGGATGGTGTGCTGGAAAGCCTGCACTAGCAACATTCGGCCTAACGCGTCTCGCTCTGCTTGTTGTTTTTAAACAGATGGACCTCTCCGTGGAAACACTT
Organism: Colius striatus; assembly: GCF_028858725.1. NCBI lineage: Eukaryota > Metazoa > Chordata > Aves > Coliiformes > Coliidae > Colius > Colius striatus. The sequence continues at coordinate 128,976,696 of NC_084759.1, forward strand.
TATAGCTACATGCAGGAGCGGCAGAAGAAGTATGCCAAGTATGCGGAGCAGATCCAGAAGGTCAATGAGATGTCTGCCATCCTCCGCCGCATACAGATGGGCATCGACCAGACGATACCGCTGATGGAGCGACTGAACAGCATGCTGCCCGAGAGCGAGAGGCTGGAGCCCTTCAGCATGAAACCTGAGCGGGAGCTGAAGGCTTAGTGGCTCCGCAGCCTCCCCCTCCTCACCTTCCACGCTCCCGTGTTGAGCATAGACATGCTTCTAGCGGGCAGGATGGGCAGAGGTTGGAAGCGGGCAGGCGGCGCGGCCCGACTCCCTGCCAGGGCATTGGAGGAGGAGTGGTGGCAGCTGCCAGGACTGCGCTGCCAGAGGTCCAGGAGCTCCCCAGCCCTGTCCTCTGGAGATGATTTATTAGTCGTTCGTCTCCCTCTTCTTGCCCTCCTGCCTCGTTTACCGCTCCCACAGCCTGTGCTGAGACATTTGTTTCATTGCTGGGACTAGATTAGGGTTGACAGAGGAGTTTTCTTTCATCTGATTTTTGAGGTTTTTTACTAGAAAAATTCAAAGGGATATAGGGTGTTACAAACCCTCTAACCTGCTTTTTTTTGTGCCACTGGGGTTTATACAATTAGATGGCTGGCAGGTATTTCTGAGATCCCCTGGCCTTGGAAATATGTGTTTTATAGGTGAAAGTGCGGGAGCCAGGAACTGACTTATTAAAATCTGCCTATTATCATAATTAACGTGGTTTGCATGGCAGGGTTTTGGCACGTCCTCCTTGAGGCTCCTGTTTTTATGAGCTCACTAATTTATGACACTGTAAAGGAATAACTGTTCCAGACAAATAGGAGCAAGCCTTATTGTTCCTCTCCCCCTTGCCCTGGCCACATCCCCATGTCCCTCACCTCACACAGTGATTCTGACAGGCAGTGGCACTGACCTACTCACTTTACATCCCAAAGTTAGACCCGAGGTGTCTTTTTTAACTTTTATTGGGACACTCCACTTATCTTGGTGCTGCCTTTTCTATCAGAGGAATAAAGTTGTTTATTTACCTTCAAGTGTATGAAGTTGGAGAGAGGAGACAAGAGAGGCCCTTTGGGTCTTTGAATTGGCTTAGCTGCTGCCAGGCCAAGAACTTTCCTGAGCACAGTGTTTAATGACTGAAACTACATGGCCAACTGAGACCGCGCTCAGGGAAGTGCTCCAAAGGCAACAAGATGTTCTTGCCTTCTCCCAAGCCAAGGGCCCCACTGGAAGGCAGGCAATGTGTCTGCACCTCCCAGGTCCTGGGCTGGCCCACAGGAGATGGATTGGTTGACAAGCCTGTCCCCGATCTGCTGGCTGCAGGTAATTTGCAGCACCTCTCTGAGCTTTGGTTTCCCTCCGTATAAAATAGGGAGATATTTGACACGCTGCTGTATAAAACCACTTACAAATGTAGAAATAGGGCTTAACAGCCTGTGTCACCGTTACGTGGCAGCTCTTGTCCGCAGCAGAAAGAGCATGAAACTGGAAGTGAGGAGCCGTTGGTTTGCTGGGTTAAGGGTAGGTTTGTGTTACATCAGTCCCAGGATACTGTTGCTGGTGAGGAGGCTGAAGCGCACCCGTGAACCCTAAGGATGGTAGTATGCCAGGAGCACAATTCCAGTGCTGAGGGCAGCCCTCTTTGGGAGCCAGTGACAGCCCATCTTACAGTACAGCACAAGGCTAGGTGACTTGCCAAAGGTGACTTTCTTCAATACCTCTTTGTACTTAAGAGTTTGAAGAGTTACAGATTGTCTCTGAGCATTTGAGAGTAAAAGTGCAGTAGGTTTGTGACTGTATTAGTGAGTGGCTGGTGGCAGGGGTGACAGGCCATTCTCTCCTTGCTTTCCCAAAGGCCGTGTGGCCTAGAGTGAGGTTTTGTGACTCAGACTGCCGCCAAGTTCAGATGTGTGTCTGAACCACAGCGGTGACTGGCTCCAGGGCCCGCTGAACACTGTTGGAAAGCAGAGTCCTGTAGAAAACAATGCCCTGCTTCAGAGAGGGCAGGGAACTCGGCAGGAGATTTTCTAGTACATGCAGCAGAGCCAGCCTCCATGTCTGCTGCTCCCACCCCAGAGTTGTTAGACAGTTGTATATATGTAGGCGTATGCTGTATGTTGCACAGGATGTAACATCAGACTTCCATCCTTGCTTATGCCCCCTGCAGTGTTTTATACTTTGTTCAAAGCTTACATGAGACTTCATAGACCATGAAAACCTGCTTGTCATGGCTATGCCCATGAGAGACCTCATTGTCCATCATGGAATATGCCTCAGCCTCCTGCCGTCAGACACTTCAGAATATTGAGCAGCTTGAAATAGCGGCTGCAGGCATTTTTGTCCTCTTCACCCAGATGATGCTGTCTGGAAGTTTAGAATGTGCGACATTCAGCCGTCTGCCAGACGGGATCATGGATATCCCACACCCTGGCGTGCTGGAAGCTTATAGCGGTGGGAAGATCCTGATATTGGATTAGGCTGCAGATGCTCTCTCCTGTAAAGCTTTTAGACATTTGGCCTCATGCTATTAAGTACTGGATCAAAGCATTGCTGGTGGTGCTAATGAGGGCGAGTACTATTCCTTGTCTGAAAGCTGCAGGAGAGAGGGCTGCAAACCAGTTCCTTCCTTACTTGCTACAAAACATCTGATTATTTTGAGAAAATGCTTGTTCTTACAAACACTGGTCTTAAAGTTCGTGGCTATGCAGCTGGGTTTCCCAGCTAGAGCTTTCTGAGCAGCAGGAGTAAGTTGTGGAAAACAGTAACAGCTTAACTAGAAAGAAACTGGAGCTGAAACATGAAGGGTGACCTCTTCCAAAGCAGGCAGGTCATCTTCATTCCACAGGTGACAGCATTGTATGGGTATGGTCAGATAGTGTGCACCCTCTAACTGTTCTCAGATGATGGTTTACAGTTTTATTTAAAACAAACTTTGTCACTGTCTTCATTAACCGTAAGTCTTCGAGCCTCTCACTGAGGGGAAGACGTTTGCTGCCACACCTTCTTGAGCTGCCATTTGTTGTTTGGCTGCTCCTCGTTATTCGCTTTGCTTTGCATGTGCCACTGCGGGCTCCATCTCAGGCACAGGTGATGCTCAAGGTGAGAGTGTTGCTTTGCTCCCTTTCCTACTGTTTGGCAGGAAATTTAAGATGTGACTGGAATTACTTTTCTGCTTATGGATTTCCTTCTCCAAGGCAAACGCTGTTGGAGAAGGCCTCAGGTATCTCTCCCAAATGCACTAGCCATTACTTCTATGGCAACGTTAGTGCTATGGACAGAGGAACATAGTGCGTTCCACCAAACCCAAACATTTCTGCCATTTTCTGCGTGGCCTGGGGTACAGGTCTGAAAAGCTCGCGAACAGAGTGAGTCTTTGGGCCTGTGGTTCCCTGCCAGCCTGAGCTGCTCTGGTTCTTTCCTTGACTCTGCTGTTGCAGCCCCCACTTAGTGCTGCCGATGGTGCTTGTTGCGTCCTGCACTAGTCAGTGTGCTACACGTGCAGAAGAGGTTTCCTTTGTTGTGTCTGTTATGTTTTTTGTAATTTATTGCTTTGACAGGGTGCTAAAGTGCCAACCTATCTGCAGGGCAATTTCTGTGAAGACCTGGTAAATGGGACAGAAAAGAGTTTTGGGGTTTTTAAAAAATATATGTATTTTAAATTAAAGATATTTAAATATTTAAAGTATATTTTCCCCTCTTATAAGCTTTCACACAGAAAGATAAGTAGTACGCATTCTCTCTCTCTCTAGGACTGTGTGCCAGTGGTTTCCTGAGGTACTGTTGTAACGTCCCTCCCGTGCTGAGCTGCCAGAGTGTATTTTGATTAGTAGCCTTGTGGCTGAGCACTCCTTAATGTATGGGGTGGTTGTCCCATTAGCAGGCTCGCTCTCCTTTCTGCTCCCTCCATGCCATGTGTTCCACAGCTCCAATATTAAAACATTTGGTATTGCTCCTTTCCAAGTGTGTCGTGTCTTTGGTTGCCTTGAGCTTGTCCTTGATTTACAGTGCACCCCTTCTCACCTCAAAGTCTGTGGACAGGGTGTGCGCTTCAGTGTGGGAGGTCATACCTGGCGTTTACTGCGTTGTACACAGAACCCACCTTTGTGCCGTGGAGGTGGCTGGTTTCACCTGCGCTGGGGCTGCCTCTGCCCTGGGGCTGTACGGAAATGTGTGTCCTAGAATGAAAATAAATATCAGGTTTTTTTGGATGCTGTCCCAGTTGTGGTTGGCACTGATGTCCAGTTTAAGTCAATGATGTGAGCAGCAATGCTTGTGACAGTTGCCAGCAGTGGGGCGGGACCAAAGTGCAGCTGCCTGCCTCCCCCTCCTGCACTGGTAGCCTCTGGGAGGAAGAGAAGAGGGTCTGGGATCAATGGACTCTGATGTTTAGGTGAGACTGCAGCGCAGCTTTCCTGCCCAAAGCACTTGGGGGGCAAGATGATCTCCGCTTGTTTTGTTCCGGCACTTACGCTGTGTGTGCACCCAAGGGCTTTCCTAAGATCCCGTGGGAAGACTAAAGGTGAGCAGCAAAGGAGGATGGCAGAAGGAACTGGAGCAGGGCAGCCATGGGCAGGCTGGCTGTGGGGATGGACTGTCACGTTGGCCCAGCTTTGCTGCTGCTCATCTCTTGACCACCAAGCCTTCACACATTGCTGAATGGGGCAGTGGGCACTTTGAGCCAAGCCTTGGCCTCTTTTCAGCTGGCCTGCAGTACTGCTCTGGGGGCTGCTGGCTTGCTGCCAGCTGCCATGGGTAGGTTTACATTTCTTCACAAGGTCAAGCTGCTTGGGACAGGCTGATCCTTATCAGGGTGACATGGAAAGAACAGCTCACCCAGCGGTCCCCAAAGCCAGGGAAGGTTGGAAGTGGTGAGAGGAGTACTCTCAGTGCACCTACAGCCTTACTGAGCTCATCCTTGAAGGCGGGGGGGAGAAGAGGGGCACTCCAGGGGTAGTTCTTGATGTCAGCTGCCTAAAATAACCCCTTTTGTCTGTTTAAAAGCTTTGTATTTTTAACAGATGGAGAGTGAGCACTGATCTCACAGGGAAGCTGTGAAGTTAGTGGAAATATGATGGCCTACAACCATCAGGGAACAACCTGAAATAAGTGAGAATGGCTGCAGATTTTGTCAAAACATTCAGTCCCAGGCTGCTCCACACAGATTTTAGAGAACTTCCCAGTGCAGCCTACAACTGTACCCTAGCAAAAGGCTCCAGTTTTCAGAGCAGATTGTGGATCGGCATCAACAGCCTGGTGATGTGCAAAGCACCTTATGCCCACTGTGCACACATCCTCCTGGGAGGTGGCAGGAGCCTGCTGTGGTGCCATGAGCATCTCATGGAAACCCGGTGATCTTAAGGAAGCCCAGCTTTGAGAACATCCCAAGATTAAGCCATTTCCTACAGGAAACAGCTTATTCTAATAAAGTTAGAAAATCAGTGGTGTGGTTTGAGAGTGAAAGTACTGATAGGAGAAGGGTGTTCTCTTACTGCTGGGAAAGCAAAGTGGTGACGGATTTTCAGCCCTGCGCAGGGGGTGCTAAACAAAGGTGGAAATGTTTAGGTCTTTTGGTTTGAGGTGACTCGGGTTTTTGTTCTTGTTGTTTTTTAAGTGATCTGATGCCCCAGCCTCATCACTGCCCAGTATGCATCACACTTCAGCGTTGTACAGCAGTGGACTGGGTGAGGGCTCCCTGTAAACAGCAGTTGAAACCCCACACCTCAAAGTGAGGAATCTCTTCCATCAAGGCAGCTCCTTAAAAGTCAGTTTTACAGCATTTTATATGCTAGGAAAACAGCCCCTTCTCTCTGTCAGGGGTAGTGTGGGCTGGAAATAGCTCCCCTTTTCTCTTTATAGTGGCTGCCATTAATATTCTCAAAATGCAGAATAACCAAAGGCTTTGCTGCAGAAATGCTCGTTTGCCTTAGAGCAAGGCCCAAGGGCCAAGAAGGCCTCTGTAGGCCTGACTCAAAGGGAAAGGCTGGTTGTCAGGCTAAGCCAATAGATTATGAGCACATTCCCAGTTGTGGGTTTGTGTGAATAATATAATAGTGGGATTGTATTATAATGCTGTGCTGTCTAAAAGTACTAAAATAGCTCTACTTTTATCTCAGAGACTTTAAGAACAAATACCAGGCTAGCCAGGTTGGTCTCTGCTTAGTCAAGAGTGTAGATATTTAAAATGTCTAGGTAGGTGAGTTTGTGTCAATCTCAGTAATTTCAGATGTAAAATGCAGCAGTAACAGCCTTATTAGTGCTCCACTGCTGTCCCCAGGAGAAGCAGCAGGCCACTGCCCTGGGCTTTTGATACCACTACTTTCTGGTAGAGGCCAACATCTAACCTGTGCTACAAGTCAAAGTGTAACGAGCAGCTAGCTCATCAACAGAGGTAGTGAAAAAGAGCAGCTCACGTAGTTACCAGATTTATACTCTCTCACTTACCCCTCACTTCCTCCAAACAGGGCTACCTGGTCCATGCTGGGGGAAGGTTTGGAAGGTTTTCAGTCCACTTCACTATAGGAATGTAAGTGCGTGCCACGGTTCCATCGAGAGCCTGGTGACCTCGGGGCCCTCTTCCCAGTAATGCCAGTCAATGAAATGAAAATTAAATGTTGATGACATGCACGAGACACATTTCAGTTGCTTCTTGGGTTTTGACTGGAGGTGGAGTTAGACAGTCTCTTCAGAGCGGTCTCCTGGCAGGGGCAAGAGTGGAGGGAACAAGAGCAGAGCAAGGCCTGTGGGGCAGGCAAGAGGAGGAGCGGTGAAAGCTGAAGTACACACCTCAAACCCCAGGAACCTGGGGGAACAAACAGAGCTGGTCTGACCTACTGGGATCAGAAGTGGACTTCACTAAGGCAAGAGAGGCTAGATCAGGTAACTCTTAGGAGAATATCAAGTCAGGCTGTTTTGTAGGCTAACAAGTTGATGCCTTTTTTACATCTAGTACTGTGCATGGTTCTCACATGACCATGCAATGGACACAAACTTTCCCTGGAAGAGCTGGGAAGTGTTGTCTGGAGAAAGTGTATGTGGGTTCTTGTGCTCTGGCTAATGGTACAACTCTTCCAGAGACGCCAAAGATTCTGCGTTGCCCTTTCTGGTATTAGGCTTTGAAATGATCTTTTGAAAAAAAACAGTTTCTGTTAGTGCACCTGAGTTTGAAGGTGCTATAACACAAACTTGTAGGTTTTGCCATCTAAGTATATCACTGAAGCAGCCATATTCTGTTCCAGGATTTAACTGAAATATGTGCTTCATTTGTACAAGCTCTTCTCTGAAGCAGCAATGAGGGCCATACCCTTCCCTCAGCAACGAGAAGTCACTCTGAATCCCTCAGGACTGACAGAATCAGTCCAAACATGAGTAGTTAAATTCTTCTTCAAATAAGAAATATGAGAGGCAAGGAAAAAAACATAGGAGATTCATTCTAAGTAACTTAATCAATTTGAAATACTTGTTTCAGAAAGACTACCATGGCTGCCTTGGGAACAGTTTACTCACAGCAGGATTAGACGCGGGAAGAGGTTAATGCAGAGAAATGCCACTTGCTGTTCCTGAGAGCAGGAGAGGTGAGGTAAACGGGAACAGGTAAGAGGCCCAAACTGGTACTGTAAAATCACCACTGCTCGTGACAAGTGGTCCAAAGCTCCCCAGTCTGTGTAATTCATTAACAGGCACGTATCTGCAGAGGAGCAGATGTCTGATAAGAAAGAGCCCTCTGCTAGTTCTGGGGAGCAGGTTGGACCACAGGCAGGTGACACGTGCTCCGTGGCCAGAGGCACACAGGCTCTTTCCTCAGCCATTCTATATAAACAGGTACCATTTCTGATTTTATTTCATCATAACATACAGGTAATGCTCATAAGACAACAAGATGAGAAACTCACATCTCTCTGAACCATTTAACCAGCTTGCCATACACCAAAGAACATGATATTCATACTGAACATGTACACATTTCCCCTCTCGCATCCTCCACTTTGCTTTCCAAACTTCTATAAACCATTTCCAGCATTGTTCAGGTACAGGACACCAGTTCTGACAGGAGACAGAGAGACTGACCCTGTCTGGGACGTGGGGTTAAGGCTTCTTCCTACAGGAACCTGTCCTCTAAAAATACTGAGCCTACAGCTTTGATTTGAGTGACTGTAGTGTACTGGAAATCAGGGGGAGCCAGAAGCTCAGTTCCTCAGAAGGTGATTAACTAAACAAAGTCCAACCGTACGTGTTTGTATGTACAGAGAGAAGGGGAGAACACACAGGTGTGAAGGAACACAGGAGAGAGGAAGAATCTGTTTCTGCTTCTAGGGATTGATTTGTTAACTCTTGTTAACTGATCTAACTGGAGGACACGGGCTTTTACTGAAATCTGTCTGAAAGGAGCACAGCCAACCCTTTTACATAGGTATACACCCACACAGAGGGTGTATGTGTGCCAAAAACATTTGTAAAGTAATTGCTCCCACTTGATATGTAAACAGAAGCAAGTGGCAGTATGTTTCATGAATAGCCAAGGCCTGACACGCTATTCAGGGTAGTGTCAACCTGTCGCTTGCCCAGGCTGCCCCTTCTTCCAGCATCTCTCTCATCCACACAGCAAGAACACAGCCTCTGGGTTCAGTTAATGCCTGGTGCTGCCCCTCGGTGCCATCTACATTTTTCAAAGTCAAGTTAATCAATGCTGTAGCTTTCAGTGCTATTTTCAGCAGTCCGCTGTAGGAAATTAAAGTCACATCCTAGCCACAAAACAAAACAATGACAAAATCTTCTCCACTTTTCAATATAGTAAAACCTGAGATTTGAGTCACAAACTAGCTAAACTTACAGTAAAAAAAAAAACCCAAATATAACCCAAGCTGCTGACTTAAATTAGGGCTTCAGCTTGCAACTGAATTTTTTTTTTTAAAGCTGTGGTCCAGGGGTATTTGTTACACGATTTAAAACTTTCAGCTGCCTGCACTGAAATGGGACAAAACAATGTCATTTCCCCTGCCCCAATACACACATTCTGAAGGGCGCTGGGGAAAGCCAAGATAAAACATGTGCGGCTCCTGTCAGAGCAGGAACGATGTTGCCTCTGGTACCGCCTCTTGCTGACCATAAACCTCTTGCAGCAACATGAGCAGCGGCAGACAAGGTGAGTCAGGGGGAAGCAGCTGGGCCACTGCCAAAAACAGCCCGAGAAGGATTGTCCTAACCTCCCATAAAACAGCCCTGCTGGCAGCAGGGAGGCGGCGCCTCAGTGAGCTGGCGTGTCCCCTGGGGTGAGGAAGGCAAGGACAGAGTAGGCCAGCAGTGGGATGGCTAAGAAGGGTTTGCAGCCACGCCACCTGCACGCTGGGAACACCATCGTCTATGCTGGGACATGGGACAATGTCAGGATCACATTCCCTTGGAGACATGAGTGTGGGAGGTAAGCAGGCTCCCCATTAAAGCTGTCTCTTCTCACAGCCCCTTTCTTTCACACCATGCTATGAGATGGGGACCCTGGAGATCGCCTGTTTTCCTTAGAGAGACAGATAGACAGACCTCTCTCTCTCAGAGGAAGTCTGCAAAAGTAATGAGAAGCTTCTGTCTTCCAAGTCCCCACAGTTTGGGTGAGGATGTTTGGGATGGAAAAAAATAACTACTTTTATTTCACCCACCCCCACACGTAACTGGAACCATAGCTGAAGAGCAGTTCCTTAACAGTACTGCTCAGTTAAGGACAAAAGCCCATCCCAACTCATTTTTAGCTTTAAAAAAAACAAAACAAAACCAAGCCTTGAAGAGCCATCTATTGAATTGTCAAGGGGCAAGAGAGGATGTTGTGATCCTGTGTCAGTCACTGCTCCTGCACGTAACCCTAAGCATTCGCCACTGTGTTACAGCTGAGAAGCCAAAGCAGCTACCCCTCTCCCAAAAGCCAGCTCAATATCAAAAAGACAAATATTGCTTATTTTATGTTACAAAAGGCTGGGGGAAATGGTCGTTAAGTATGGTTCATTTGTCTTTAAAGAATTGCTGCTGGACTAACTGGAACACTTGTGCGTAGACAGCTTTAAAAAAAATACAGTCATCCAACATAGCTGGTCGTTACTTGTTCACATTGCTTATGAACTGACAACCAGCAGCTGGCCGCCATAAAGCCCTAGTTTATTTTTTATGTTTTTGAGGTACTGGGTTTCTTTTCTCTGAAGCAGCTCTCTAGCAAATTGCCTAAAGCCTATCCATTATAACAATAGTTACACCAGTATTTACATTTGTCTGAACTACGTGTGTTCAGACCAGCCTTGCTGTAACCAGTCCCTATGTCCTTTGGAATCGCTCCCGGTCTCCTTTGTTAAGGGGAAAAGGGTCTCCCTCCAGAGGTTGGCTCAGTGTCAGGGCTAAGGTGCGCTGGTGAGGACGTGGGGCATGAGGGGGGGGGGGAACAAGATTCGCTTTGATGGGTAGAGGCATGTTTCAGTAGAACCAGAGAAAGGGTTTGATACCGAGAGAGCTTCTTTTTCAAAAACCATGGAAAAGACGTACAATCCATTGCATGCAACTGCTTCCTCTGTCAAGGAAAGATCATTGAACCATTCTGCCCTTCTCCTGGAATGGGGAGGAAAAAACCCTGGTGGCACGCTTGGTCTCCTCAGGCAGATGCTCACTCGTCATTTCTTTGCTGTACTACTCTAGTTGCCGTGTTCACACTGAAGCCTCACATTTCTTCCCCACCCTCCCTCTATGCCCCCCAACCTTTTTTTTTTGCACAAAGTTTGTTCTTTTCAGATTTACAGGGACCTCTCAAAGGCTGCGCAAGCGGCCTGGAGGGGGAAGCAACTCCAACACAGTCTCGCAAGCTCACCACCCCTCACGACACTTCAATGATTTCCATGCTGCCTGAAAAGCTTGACTGACTGCCTACTTTCCCCAGTTCCTCTCTGGACCTGTTGTCCGACATGATGCTCTCCCCAAACTCCATCTGGCAGCTTCTGCGCTTGAACTGCTTTTCAAAGGAGCTCTCCTCATGCCAGCTGCGCCTGGAGTCCCCCCGGTCGGCCTGCTTGGCCCTTCTGCGCACAGCGCAGGCCGGGTCGCAGCCCGTGGGCAGCTGGCTGCAGCTGTAGGCAGAGTAGGCAGCGCTGCTCCCGTAAATGGCCGAGGCCGAGTAGAAATGTGAGGACTCGGTTGCAAAATACCAGCTGTTGGTGAGGGACGTAGCTGACGTCTGAGGAGCCAGGATGTCCGAGTGCCAGCCTTTGAGGCCCAGCCCAGCGGCAGACTTGGCCAAATGCTGCTGGCTGGTGGAGAGCCCAAACAAGAAGTTCGTTCGGTAGTTGTCTTCCATGCTCCCGCTGCGGTGTAATGGGTACAGGAGTGAGCGCTGAGTGGCGGCACCGCCACTGGCTCTCCCCAGGTGCTGGCGTTTGCTCTGGCTCTCCAGCTGCCAGGCATTCTGGGGTTTCTTGGGAGGGTTGGCTTCCTCTTTGTCAGGGCTGCTTTCCGGGGTCTGCTCCGAGACCTCCTGGACAGGAGAGAACTGACACAACTTGCCGCTGCCCTCTAAAGCGGCCGCATGTTTGTAGTATTCCAGAGTGTCTTCGGAGGAGGCGAAGCTCTGAACCGACGCAGTCATGCAGCTGCTGCTCGCCGAGTAGGACACGGACTTGATATCCAAAGAAAAGGAGCGTTTCAGCCGGTTGCTGTCCTCCACCTTGTCGAGAGAGACGTGCAGCCCGTTGATGCCCTGTACCAGAGGGCTGTCTTCCAGAGGGGACAAGTGCCCGCGTGCTGTGCTGCCGCAGTCTGCCGGCTTCTGCTCCACCATCTCGGAGGTAGTGGTAATGCAGAGCTGGTTAGTGGACAGGCTGCTCTGCCCACCTTCTGGCACCAGCACGTGCTCGCTGCTTTTTTCCAAATGCAGAAGTTTCAGCTTACTAATGTGTCCAGGCTGACCCCTCTGGTTCTTGATTTTTTTCTCGAAGTCCAACAGCTGGCCCAGAAAGTTGAAGTTGGGAGAAATGGTTGGCCTTTTTTCTTTCACAAATCTGGAACGAGGGGACAAACAAAACGAGTTAATTTAAGGACTGGCTGCTGGGACCCATGATAACCCTACCTAGAGCAACTCTTGTAAATGTTAACAGCCTAACATTGGCTTGTCAGGGTGCCTGGACTGAGGTTCAGTCAAGCACAGGAAACAGGGATTAGAAACAAAACAAAAGATCACCATTTAAACAAGCTAATCCTGGATACTCTCAGTTCTCTCTGTTGCTTACTTAAAGGTGTGGAAAAAAAAAGTTTTCTTTCCCCCTTTTATCATCTTTATGATATCCACAACAAAGTTTGAGTGAACCCTTATTTTACTCCACCAGTGGGATCTCTGCTACCTTGGCTTCTAACCAGAGTTAAGATCTCCTCAAGTTCTGTACAAACAGCATCAGAGCTCCAGCCAACCTTGGTCTGTCCTGCACTGCAGATGGCGGACAACCTTCCCTGCCATCCAAAGGCATCAAAATCCACATTCCTTTCCCCTCTCCCATGCTGCTGTTACTGCAGTGAGTACTCCCCACCCTGTCTTGCCTTTTTCAGGCAGCACAAAGAGCTCTGATGCTGACCTACACTGCCAATGCCAGCGATTTCTACCGTAAGCTGGTGTTGACCACTGATAGGATAATCAAAGAGAAAACCAGTAAGGTGCAAATGCAGCACAAAAAAAAAAAGAGAGAAATGTTCCACAATAAAGGGCAACAGTTGTACCAAACCACCAAAGAGTTAACCTGCTTTCAAGTCTTGTAGGCAGCAGCCTGAGCGAGGCATGTGTGCCAATCTAAGCAGGCCCTTACACACTCGGTTGGATATGAGAAGGTGCAATGCATACTTAAAATGTTTTCCTGAACCTGAACTCTCAATGAAAGACTTAAGTACTAGAAGTCATGCCATACACTTCAAAGTTAAATACAACAGCATACTTCCTACCTGCCTGATCTGCAATACACCTAAATACAAAACACCTAAATACATACACCTACACTCTCTGCTTTTTACAGGCTGTAAAACTGAAAGCTGCCCGAATCCTTCCTCCTCTGATTTTATTTTTAAGTAAACATTGCTGGAACTGTGATGAACCTGCTGACAGGGGAGTTAACAAGGAGAGAAATCTTGAAGACCTAAATCTAGTAAAAACCTCCCGTGTAACATACCACTGGGAAAATGAAATATTATTTAAACCAAAAATCTCTCTGGGGATATGGACAGAAGGTGAGTGTGCAGTCACTAAAACAGCATGAGAAATGTTCAAAGGTGGGCTTATGTGTGTGTGTGTACACATGAGCACAAATGTAGGCAAGTGCATGAAAAATGTCAAACCAAACCATTAGTGGGATGGGTTCTGTGAAGGTACCAAACCTGGAGTAGCTGGTTGCACAAAACAATAGCAGAAAGTTCAACCATGAAGTGTAACACTGTCAAACAGAGAAAACTAGTACATCTCCTCAGGAGAGGTTCTTTAGCTTGATCCCTTAGCATTTAATCTGAGAGGTTTTATTCCAGTGTAAGAAACTCACAAGAATTCAAACAGTCTTTATTAATCTTTTTCCCCCATCCAAGGTAGCTGTACTTGTTTGTTGGGTTAGTTACTTAAAGCAAGATGCTTCTGGTCAACACTGCAATTTCTGGTATCCTCTCCAAAACTCTGTTCCTTCCACTTTTTCCTCGTTTCCCTCCATAATATTGAAATGAAAAATTTTGAAACATACATGCTTTTTTTTTTTCAATTAGAAAACCTGCATAACATATTTAATTTTTGTTCTCCTTTAATAGTCCATTATACAAAAGATTAAAAACATTTATTTCCTCAGTTCTTTTATTTCAAGTAACAGTGTCACCTTTTGATTTTATAGCAGTGTCAGACAAACATTTTCTCTAATGACATTCATTAACTCAGAAAAGTATTTTTCTTTCAAGCTTTGCCAACAAGAGATCCCAAACCAATGAGCAAAATGTGCTGCAGACAGTTCTCACTAAGCCATATCAAAGGAAATATCAAACTAAATTTCACAGTAGTGGTTCAGTGTCTAGAATGGCAAAGAGAAAAAGGCCTAAGATGATTAATCCTTTACACTCAATTCACACTTCTGCTTAAGAAACAAACTAGAATTTAATGCACACATTTCCTGGAGGGATTCAGAAGCAGCACTTTACAGAAGTTCCTTGAAATGTGCGCATTTTAGAAGCATTTAGTACTCTGCAACTCTAACCTCCACACCACTATGGTCTGAGACCAGACAGGTTTTTCAGTGACCCAAGCTTATACCTTGTGCAGTATCCATCCACATCCGCTAATTCATGCATATTATCTATACTTATATAACTGTGAGGTTTCAGCTACAGCTCTTAACCAATACTGTTTCAACTATACATGTTGAAATTACTGCACAAGACCAAACTGGCAGCAGGGTCTAGGAGGAAACTGGACAATCTGTAAAGGCCATGGGAGCTGGTTGTAGTTCAGGCACCTCTGACGCACTTTTTTTCAGTGCGCATGTAATTATGTTCATCAGCTTAAAAGAAAATGCCTCATGGAAATCATGGTCCACAAGGGAATATCAAATGTTCATCTTTTCGTGCTCATCCCTGTTTTGGAGACAGTAGTAGCAAAGATACCAGTGATTTGGAAGGTACTGCTCTCTGCCAGCTCCAGTGCAATTGTTCAGACTGTTTCTGCCCAATGTATGTTACAGCGACACATCAGCTGCGACAAGTAGCCTGCGTGAAGCTCATCAAACAAACCCATCATTTTCTGTACAACTCAAGGAAGCAGTTTGTTAAATGAAACACAGAAACCAAGCCACCTGGAATGCAGTGAAGTGTTCACAAACAAAGTATAAGAAAAAAAAAGGGATTGGAAAGGTTAAAAAGGCAGGGAGAGAAAGAGCTCTTCACAAAAAATTCCCTAATACCACAAAGAGCTGATACCTCAAAATACTTTCTCCCAGAGTTTTTGGTTGACTTCTCTTAATTCTTACACATTTCACCTGCAGGCATTTATCTGAGAGCATTACCAAATACCAATCTGCAGTCAAGGGTCCATCCTAGCCTTTGTCACGTGTGGTTATAAATATCCTCAGGTCTCTTTCTTTAACCCCATCCATTCTGTTCTCTCTCTGACTTACAAGGCATTGTCCTACCCACGCTATAGCTGCGTTTCTATATGTGTGCACAGACATACAAGTTTAATAAGCAGTTTAAGTTCCATGTATTTGCCTACTTGGAGCAAAGACAGCAAACATCATCGTTTTTGCAGATGGGAAATTAATATTGACTGTGTTACTCACACACAACACCATTGATTTGTTTATGGAGGAAGCCTACATTTAAAAACAAGAGTCTGCAGAGGCCAGTCGACTACCGGACAAAGTAACACGCCTGCTTCTAACTTTGGTCATATTAAAAAAAAGCCAACAGGCCCAAGATTTAGCATGAAGGGAAATTTTCTCCTTACCTGTAAGCTTCGTCTAAGGACAAATCCATTCTCTTCATGATATAGGCAATGGCGATTGTGGCAGAGCGGGATATTCCAGCTAAACAGTGCACTAACACACGGCCATTGGATGCTTTTGCTTTTTCTACACAGCAAAGAAATTGGCAAGTGTCAAACTCAGCTGTGTTGTACCATGGTGAAAAGTTTACAAAGAAAGCAATGTTGTTTAAAATTGCTCAAAACTTCCAAGTTACCTGCTAATTGCAAACCTCGTGGAAGCTTGAAACAAAACCCATTTATTTTGTCTAGCACTGTATAGCACTGAATGTAGAATCACGTGCATGACTACACAGGAAACGTGGGGCAGTTACAGCACACTGTGTTTTAATGTGCACATAACTCCATTTAGGTGTCTGTCTTAGTATTGTTGCTAATTTTATACACAAGTTAAAAGCAAGCATTTTTGATAGAGCAATTTGGCCAGTTCAGATTTGTCCAGCTCACTTCTCAAAGCTTAAGATGGGATCCGTACAGCCAATTTCTCATTCTCTCTGCAGACATATCAGGCATCTACCAGATTGCCAGAAAGCAGAGTTGTGCTTTTGAGAAGTGCCTCTGTTTCAAAAGTGCTGGAACGTGCTCTCATAAGCAGAATCTTCCGATTTTATTTTGCTTCTGTGCTTATGAAGTGATGGTGATTGTGTTTGTAGATCCTTAGCCTACTCTCGCAGCACCCAGAAAGCATTCAGGTCTTCTCCAGCCCGAAGCAGTAAGGCAGACACACAAAGGAACACAGAAACTGTTTTAGAGAGAGAATTTACATTTTCTTCTCACCTATAAAATCGACTGATTTATCCAACCAAGGCAAAATTTTTTCACAAAAGCTGTCATTCACAGGCACTCTCAGGAAATGGGCTTCTGGAATAAAATCAGGCTTTGGACAAGTATTGCTGGCGTTCAGTACGTAGCCAATATCGTTCTGCTGCATCAGCTCCTAGGAAAGAGGAAGATTAAGCCAAGAGGAGTCAAATGGTACCTCTGGCACGTTACAAGACTGAAAAACAAACTGAAAGTTGTGTTGGAGTTGCTAGTTGTATGTAAAGGTATACTTTTAAGAAAAATACATCTCAGCTTTTAAGTTTTCAAACATCTTTTAATGAGACATCCAGGGTGTCAAAACAACATGTGGACTGCAAAGCCCGTAAGAACAAAGTTATCGAGGAACAGAAATAATGGTAGAATACCTTCTGCTACTATGAAGCACTGACTTCCCAGAGAACAAGTTTTTTGCTACTTTGGTTTAAATTCTCACCACGCAAACACACAACATAACCAAATGCTTCCCATACATAGTTTGCTGTCCAAAATATGCAAGTTTTTGATCATATCTCTAAGACTGAGGTTGTCCCATCACAGATATTACTGAGAAATATGAAATGCAATGGATGCCTCCTGCAGTCACCTCTTAAAAATGTCCAGGACTTCCTTGCTTCTAAAGTAAATGTGCTAAAAACTCTGAGAGAGAAAATTGACTAAGAGATGAAGGCCTTAAACCATTTTCACACTGCACTAACTGCAGTTTTATAGGAGTTCCACTTTGTGGTTTACGATTTAGTTGCTCCTATTGCAGTTTTCAGTCTTCATTCCTCTTGCATTTCAGAGATTATCACAGCAACAAGTGTAAGAGATTCAAAAAATCAACTGGACTTTTAAAATAAATGTTGATGACTGAAGAAAAAAATAAAGGTACCTCTTTTCTGCACCTTGACATACTGCTCTGTGCAACAATATAAAGAGTATCTGATGCAGTAGGTACGTTAGTGACAAAGCACATGAAATGAGTACTAGAGAACTATAAATGGCTCTACCAAAACCATCCAGTCTCCTGCAAGTAAGCAAGTTGACACAGAAAAGCTATTAAGCAGGTTGGAGTAATACCGATCAAACAGCTTGTCTGGTTCAGCTGTGACTTGGCAGTGACAAGCAATACTATGCTTGGACAGTAGTTACACTGAATATAAACACTGGGGAGCTTTTGGCCAGATTTCTATGGAAACTAATGCCTGAAATTAAACTGTAAAAGAAAAAAAAAGCCCCCCCCCAAAATCTGATTTTAATTCTTTTGCTTTTATAGCAACTGTATAAAGTTATGTCAGTCAACAGGAGCAATGGCAAGAATGAATCCTTACACTGCAGATTTCAAGTGAAGTTATTTCTGCCAGTATGAAAATAGTCATGAAGCCAAACGGTCGCTTCCTCCCCATAGGTAACTTTATTCTGCAAGCATAAAGCAGTTTTGGCAGGGAGAACCAGGGATATGGCTACCTAGCTGAAGAGCCAGAACTCTATCTTGTTCAAATCAGTGCAGTTTAAACACTGTCTGATATTTAGCAAACAAATACCCCACTTGCATGTTATAGTATGCATGCAGAAGGGATGATTAGTCACGCTCACACCTGTGTGCAGGCACAAATTAAATGTTCAGGGAGAGCAAAGGGTGGCAGATTCCCTTCTCTTCTGCCTCAGTCATTCACAGAGTGAAGCATGTACAACTGCCGCGGGCTGCATTTTAAGCAGGGAATTTACGTGAGTCTCTGTTAGCGAGCTGAGTTTGTTGTCTCGAGCAAAATGAGCAGCTCCTCTAAAGTTTGATCCGAAGACCCTCACATGAGCATGTGCAGAGGTGCCCAAAGGTGTGGGCGTTAGAAACTAATGAATATACATTATATCATAAACATACCCATCTAAGGGGAATAGGGGATGTCCAATTGCTTGCAAAGCAAATCACTAGAAATACAACTTGCAGCAATGGTCAAAAAACCAAAAAAAGGCTGGATGTAGCAAAATAAGTACTCAGCCTCACAGCTTCTCACCCTGCTAAGTTTCCTTAGCCACACTCACAGTAAAGTTCAGCTTCTCATCAATGACAACAAATTCCAGTACGTCACTGACTTCCCCCTCTCCCTTCCTTCACATCTCCCCAGCTCAACCAGGAAGCTCCCTTCAGCCCTGCATACCTTTCATAGCTGACTCCGTTGACCTTCCTTTACTATATTTAGCTCTCTCACACTGATAGAGCTACAAGTTTAAAAAGCAAGAACGATGTAAGGAAGTAGGGAAAGTATCTGGAACTATCCAGTGAGGACAGTTACTGGGAAGGGGGGGTACCTAGCACTCAATCTGCAGGATGTGTGAGACCCTCGATCCCCCCCAGGCATCTTTGCCTTGCTATCACAAGCTACGTGGCTTTCCCCTTCTAGGATCCCAAGCAATTCAGCATCAACTGAAATAAATATCTGCTTTAGACTCCTAAGTTGAAAAACTGCTCCTAAACTAGCTTGTCTACTGTTGGTGCTGCTTGAAGGTTAGCAAGTGGCAATTGGAATAGCAGGCACAGAAGTACATGCAGGGCCATGAACGTTATTGTGTGCAAAGGAGGGAGGCGCTGAAAGCATCTGCCATGATGCATGTTTGTTCATAATATAGCCAACGGGAGGTTGATGAATTTAGAAGAAGAATGGAAAAGCTTATTATTTCTTTTAAAGTATAAGCACTGGTGAGCCGCACGGTCCACTCGTCACGATTCCACAGTTATGTGAAGCTTTTGATGTGGAATCGATTATTCAAACACGAACAAAAATGCTGCAGACACCAAGTCTGAAATCTCTGAGCCAAAAAAACACCCAAAAATGTGTTAGTGCTTGTCTTTGAGACTAAGGCTAAAAAGAGAAGTCATGCTTCCTTCTGTTCTAAAGTATCAATCATTCCCTGAGCAACACGCTCCAATATAACAGTGCCTTCATTGTAAGGCACCCAAGAGGAAGAAGTGAATTACGATGGGAGGAAGATCCTAATACTAACAACATTGTGAAAAGAAGGTAAATGCTCTTTTGTCAGTTTATTTACATTTTATGACTTGTTTAATCTGAAAATTAATGGCACCCTAAAATGCTGTTTTGTTCCAGGAAATAAAATCCAGGTCTGGAAGAAAGAGAATAGTTATGTAAGTAGTAAAGCAGAAGGTTTTACAGTTTACAAATGCCGGTACAAAACATGAGACAAGTAGAAGGCACGTTCAGGCCCATAACCCCAACACAGATTTTTCTTCTGTTACGCTAACTTTCAGAAAGAAAACTATCACTCCTGTCCTGTACAGGTTATAATTTAGTTTGTCTTTCACAAAGATCAACAAAGATGTCCTGTCAACATACACATCCTCTTGGAGGTGCCACCAACATATCACACTGAGACCCAAAAGTGAAATTAACTTTTCTCTTAGCCAGAGTAAAAGAAAGTTGTTAATCATGAAAATGGTCTGCATTTTGTAAATATGTGCATTTAGGTAAAGCAGCAGCATTGGTCATCAGATCACTGAAGACCACATGGAAATGCCAGGTATGAACTTCTATGAGATTCTTTTGTATTTCAACCCTTAAAAAAAAAACCCAACGTTTTCAGAATTAATCATATAGAAAGAAATCTGTAAAGATAAAAAGAATCTCCTGACTTTTTTGAAGTAATCATTAATTTTGCTGAAGGGCACAAACCAAGCCTTCATGTTTGCACAAAGCAGTATCAGCAGAGTTATTAATGGCAAACAGTGTTAGTATTCTTCAAAGGTCATGAATACAGATTGTCCTGCAATGAGACAAGCACTTCCCTACTCAAGACAAGCACTTCCCTACTCGTGCACTCTGAGATAAGCTTGTAAAGATACCGAAAAGATAAGCTCATCTTGATAAAATATGTTGAAAAGTCATATCTTTATATCATCACGTTGATCAGCAGTGCAGATTAAAGAGTTCTTTTCACATATAGTTTTGAGACATTTACATTTTAGAGAAATCAATGTGTCTCATCCATGGAATCTGAGCTAAGATAAGCTATCAAGATACTAAGCTCTGTTTCAGTGACATGCTCAGAATAAAGCATTGTCTACTGTATCTTCAAAGTAAGAAGAAAACTGTATATGCAACAAGCAGTTCTGAAACTGTTAAGATGTGTATTTGTCCTAAAATGGGTAAGGAACCTCAGAGGTATCGTAGTCATCTAGGGAAGACTTTGCAAAGGATTAACTGTCAAGACTAACACAGGGCAGTAAGACTCTGACCATTGCTACCACTTGGATTTCTTTTCTGGTGAGGCACACACACTGTGCACCTGTGCTCAACACCTATTCATAGGCATCAATTTAGTGTAGAGAAAGGGAACAGTCTTTTTCATCTCCCTGGGATTATTCACCACTTAAGAGCCAAAGGACTGGAGTTCCAGTCACATCCCAAATGAAGTAGCACATCACTGGCCTGAGAGGAAAAACAAGGGAAACAAGGAGCAACCCCCCCCGCCCCCACATGACCTAAGGTATCATTTGCCATTCACACATTGAAACAAACAACATAAAAGCATCTTGCTAATACTCTTGTCATTGAATGAAAAGATGACAATGATTATTATTATTTCTATCAGTTACTTAGTTCCTGCTGCCTTTTGTCTGCAGACCACAAATTACTTTTATGGTAGGAAAAGTAATAAGCTGCTTTGACATCTGTTGTGAGTGAATCAAGTCTGAATCGCTGACTTGCTACCTGGTAGTAAAGACACAGAGGATTTTGAAGGACAAAAGTAAATAAGATGTCTGCTGACTACCCTCTATACAAAAGATAGTTCTGTGTGCTCTGTTAAAGCACAATTACCTTCTACGTGATTGCTTCTGTACCAAAGATCCCCTTCAAACAATTATGAAAAATCCAAATAGTCTATTAATGGCCAGACTGGAATGGAGTGAAAGTAGAAAACAGTGAAAATTATGGCAATGATCCAAGTATATAAATTTGATCCAATTACAAGACTATAGGATAGTTCTTGTCTTAAGCTTTATACATAGATAAAACACACATATAAGCCTTACATGTAACTAAGGCAATAAGGTAGCATGAAGCATCCCTCTCTCCTCTATGCATGTATTTAACACCAGCTTATGAATGCCATTGGAGATTTAGCTAACAAGCAGGACTGCCAGGAAAAAGGTCACATGCAGCAGAAGTAATAAAAATTCCCTTGCAAAGGGATCCGAGATGCAGGTTGTAAGAAATTAGCCGATTGCATCATGGAAGCTAACATTTGTGCATAGGCATAGGAATACAGACCTGCAGCAAGCTGTCACAAGCTCCACCGGTCCAGCATGCTACAAGTGCTATACTTGCTGACTATTTAAAGTAGACCAAAATATCCTGGGCTGTTCTTTATGAACAGAAATTATTAAATGCATGTGTATTTAGAAACAGTAAGTTTCTTAATGCCATGCTACCACAAAAGCTCATTTTAAGTGATCTCATTGATTGTCCAGGCCTGAGCATTTTATTGGGTGTACAAAGCTTTGTTTGTAGTACTCCCTCATTATATAACTCTTGGTATTTAAGTGCTATTTTTTTTCCAGGCAATCTTCCTTTGTCCTATTGTAGATGTTAACATGTGTGTTAACATCCAAGACTCACCAAAACAAACCCATCAGAGCTATACACAGGAAAGTACCTGACCTGCTGCAATGGTGGATTTGATAGTTTCCTGTTGGTTGATAGGTTACTGAGGAAAGTACCAGATCATCTTCTACAAGATGAAGGAGAAAGGAGACCAAGTTTTATATTACATGCCACGTGGATTAATTTTATGGTCTGTGTATCATTAGTTCTCACATAGCTTTCCTTGGCTTATACACAGGCAGCTGTTTGATATATCTACTTTAGATGTTTTATAACTGTCATGATGCAGCACAATAGAGGCATGGATGAAAACACAGAGAGGTCACAGACTCATTTAAGTAAAGGACGTGACACCCAGAAGGCTCACCTTGTTGAGGACATCCCGCTGACACCCAAGATAGAGATGAGGCAGGATTCTGGTTGGACCAGTGTTGGAGACAGGTAGGCAGGGTTGAGAAATGCAGGTAGGGATGAGTGTGGATTTTCCTTCACAGAGACCAGGGAAAGAGCTGGAGAACTCAGCAAATCCACCTGCGAGAGAACAGCATCTATTTAATTTACAGGCAACACTGCAGGCCTTAGTGTGCATACCAGTTCTCAGAAAGCAGCATTTGTTGCAGGAGATGGTGAGGCAATTAAGGGGCAGTAGGAAAGCCTTAACAGAGGAAACTGTAGGTGTGCCTCTTCCATAGGTATCATGTGACTGTACAGCACCACTCATCAACAGGCAAGACCTGCCTGTGTATTCCCACTCTGTCTGGAACGTTTATTTCTCTCTCTGTTCCTCAGAAGTTTTTGATGCTTCTTCCCATTCTTAATGATATGTGGAAATGAAACTTAAAACAACCAGACAACCACACCAAAGGCTCTCTGCCTTAGCAAGATGTTTTCTAAACACCACCTTCTCCTGTATTAGGTCTGTAATTAGACTTCATTAGGAAAAGTCAAGTTTACTCTATTTGGTAAAAGCATCAATATGTGGTTATTAATGTTTTTTTTTTAAATCCTGCATTATTATTTTCTATGCTGCTCCATAATTAATATATTTCATTCAACACACTGGGGAAGAGGTCTCATCTTTCAAAATCACACCAAGCCAAGGATTCTCCATCTCAAACAGGGGAGGCAAGGCAAAGGGGCCATCAGGGGAAGACTTCACTCCACCACGGAATCCTCAAGAAAATCACCACAAGTCTCTGCTTACTTTACTGCCAGCTGGTTCCTCATCTGCAGCAGTTACTAGGCCCTATCCACATTATGGCTGCAAAGCACTTTCACTGATACTACTGTTTCCTGCTGCTGCATTAAACCACTCATGAAAACTGAAGCAAAATGACTAACAACACATTTGAATTCACCTGCAATCACGGTAGTCATCAAAAACATTCCTAGGCTGTTTCACCATCAGCGTGGCACAGCTGCTATGGAATGCCAAGCGAATAAAAAGCAAGGCTGAGACTGCTCTAAACAGAAATACATACAACATAATCTCCATTTCTCTTTACTTGGCTAGTTCCTTCTTCCCTCCCATCACATGGGCTGAGTTACAAATCTGTGCTACCAGCTCTGGTCCAATAGGCCAAACCCATCAGAAAACAAAACTAAAGAAATCTCTAGAAGTGAGGTTTGACTTCGACTAAACACTTCTTAACAAAAGCTTTTTCCAAGCCTAGCTGAACCCCAAGCCTAGCTCATGAGCATAAAGCTCATGCTCAAACTTCATTTTCGTGAACTAGGCTGCGGAAGAACTGAGGGTAGTTGCTTAAATCAGTAGTCATGGGCTTTTCTTGACTGTTTTCATCAATTAACAGCCAGTCTGGAAGGATGAAAGTTGAAAACCATAGTGAAAGTCCCCAGGTTATTTCCCCACATTAAAGCACAGAGATAAGTGGAATTTTATTTGAAGGAGTAACAATTATAACCTGTTCAGAATCAGGTACCTTTTTATCATCAAGAAAGTCAAGTGTTAATGGCCTAATAAGCCAAATGCTATGTTCACTACTATTACAGTTTGAGGATGTGAATTAAAATTTCAGGATGTGGATTAAAATCATTAAGATAATATTATTATCAAGATAATGTGCTGTTTTGTCACAGCTTGCACTACCCTCACCTAAATTAGGCCTACAGATTTTAAAATCTGTATCTTTAGCAAACATAGAAAAAGCCCCTAGGTCACAGCCATGTGTGTAACAGCTCATTTTATCCAATAAACAAAAAAGCCAGCAAGGAGGTTTCAGAACACAAGTTTCATGCACAGTTAATTCCTGTTCAGTCTCCTGTCTTACAAAAAAAGAAATAAAAATCACTTGTCTGTTTTGTTAGGTAAGTGATTTGAGACAATCTCATCTCATAAGAATATAATTGGTGAGGTTGAACTATATGGTGATGGGAGAGGGTGATGCTACGCTAAGGCACTGCCTGTCACAGAGCTGCATTTCTGTGCTGAGGGGCTTAGGCTGGGGACATTGCAAAGGTTTGGATCTGACATTTGCTATTCTCGTTAGCTCTATTTCCTTCTCCTTGTTTTACCACCTCCCTTTTCAGAAGCACAGATGCTGCTTGTTCAATGTATCAATCCAATGATGGAAGGAGTCTACAAAAGAATTTTCTCACGTACTTGCTGAATTTTCTTCCTTTATGGCAATAATGTTTTTCCCCTCTGCTATACAAAGCAATCCTTGAATATATAGGCATTATAGGCCTCTCAGATTGAATTTAATGTAAGATACGGTGCCCAACAGTTCATTGGGAGGTTGGGGGAAAAAGGGGAAATCAAATAACAGTCTTTGGTTTCATCCGCTTATTCTTTATTCGTTTGGGAAGTTTGTTGGCTGCTTTCTGAGTCCTCTTTCTGACACAGCTGGAAATAAACAAAGTGACTTTTCTTCCTTATGAGGAAGCAGTACAAGCAAATAAAAGATTTCACATCTGTGCTTTTTTTGCAAAAGGCTACACGGGCAAAGTTCAACAACAACAAAAGAATTTTCCCAGCTACCTATGGATTGGCCTCACTTCTGTATGAACACTGCAACAAGAAATAAACCAAGAAGCTAATAAGCAAAAAACTCTGGGATTTTGGGAGATGGAACCCACGCTTTATCATTGTAAGTGTAAGAGATAAGCTTCTATTATGATTTTATTCTAGGGCTCTGTCAAGGCAAATCAGAAGTAACTCAAGATTAGAGGCTTCAACATTTCCTCTGGGACATTCATTGTTTCAAAGTCACATTTCTTCTTTCTCCTCATGCTTTCCTGGTAACATGTTCCTTCAGTATCTTTTCAACATAAATTACAACCACAAACCCCTCAAACTGGGTAAGTATGACATTATATTACTTATCTTTACACATACTCCCAAGTAAGTCCTTAGTTAATTACTGATACTAAAACCATGTTGAATATATTTCAACCTGCTTTTAGTATCAGTAATTAACTGACTTGATAAAGCATTAAATCAGTGACTCATTTCAACTATTAATCTGTCTTCACTGCCATCTTCTAGACCCATTTAAAAAAGTTAGAGGCGCTTCAGCAAATCTGATTTGTTGTATGATTCTCACAACAGGAAAACCAAATTTCTCTATGTTGAAAACTGCTTTAGAAAACCCACACAAACAAACAAAACCCAAACCAACAAAACACACTTGTATGTGCATCCTGCTAAGCTACTGGTTTCTTCTAGTGCAACAAACTAGGGGGTCTGGAACAACAGCATCCATGCGTACAATCACTGAGCTGTTGTGTCATTATGAGACTAATTTCTTTCTAAGGAATTGCACTCATCACTATTTGCTTGTATTAATTCACAAAGTGTACCTATTCTTTTAAATATAGAGATATATTTTAAAAAATAACAGCACCTAAAGATGTGAAAAGTATTTCTTTCACATGTCTCTGTTTTCTAACACAGATTATGGCCCCCAGGAGTTCCCAAAGCTGCATTCTCTGTGCAGTTTGCTTTAATGAGAGAAAAACCACACTTTTCTTCTGGAGCTGGTTTCTAAATAACACCCTTTATCCCACCACTATTCCAACCTCTGCAAATAATAAATCAATCACAAGAGCATGTTGAAACTGGGAGGGGGGGACAAAAAAAATCTACAGGTCATTAACAGAGCTACTGGGTTAATAAAATTTCACTGAAGGCTTTGATAAAGGTAACCAGGTCCTGAAAACAGATGATTGACTAATAACTCCAAAATATTCTCTCCTGAATAGCTATAAACAGGTTTTCTGTACAAGTTTTCTCTACTCCTGATAGTGAGGTAGAACAGCTCTCTTGACATTCAACAGAATGAAACCACTTCTTGTCTATTTGAATGTCACGGACAGAGGACGGAGGAAATGGAAGAACTTCTAGGTTCAATACATATTTCTACTAAATTTTGCTTGTGTTTAAAGAGAATATCCCCATCCCCCTGGAGGCTTTTGAAGTTTTTCCACTCTACTTTTTCTTATATTGATAAACTGAATGGAAGACTTTTCCACCACCACTCATGCAATAGTTCCATCACAACTGAAAACCTGGGTGGTCAAGCAGGATAAGCAGCACAATGTATCTCCTCCTTCAGTTTTAAACAAGTAGTTGCCTCTGTCATGACTGCACACTTATAACCTATCATATCCTTTGGCTGGCAGCAAGCAGCTAACGGTGCTCTTAAGTCTGTCTTACTTGAGTAAGTTTGAAGGGAAAAAAAATCCTTGAGGGTGACAACTTTCATCATTATGGGAGCAAATTAAAGCAACATGAGACAGTAGTGTTTGCAGATTTTATCATCCAATATATTTTCCAATATGAAAGCAAAGAATATCAAAGTAGCAGTGGCAAATTGTGATGTTCAGCTGGTCCTCTCCTATGTTTCTAAGACAAAAAAAAATCAATCAAATTCTGCTCTAATTTTAGATGATCCATCAGAAGATTGCAAAGTTCTGACCCAAGGTAATTCAGGTCTTGCTGAGGTGGCTTGTTAAAATGACCAGACTGGTGAAATGCCGAGCGTTAGGCAATCCCTGACGTGCATGCAGCACATTTAATGAACAGCAGCACCGTAGTGCATCCCAGTACTGACTTTTTCTGTTCACTTCTTGTGGCTGCGACTCACACAAGAGTTTCTACAAAACCACGTGAAGGTGCCAAAAGCTGTCAGTGGTTTTGCAGCCTGAGCCCTTGTGCATGTACAGACAGCCCAGTATCACCTCCTAGGTCTGTACAGTGAAGCCCGTGTTCCTTGCCTCCACATCCATTAGCAGAAATTTGTCAAGATCCATTAAACTTGTCTACTACCCTCTTGTTATGGTTCTGCAAAGTGGTGGCTACAGGCTTTTCTTTGATCAAGATAGTACCATTTCCCAACTATGACTGTGATCATAAAGGTATGATTGCTGAAGGAATCAGAAGGTTCTCCTCCCTTCTCAGCCAACTCAGGAAACAAAACAGGGCCAAACTCAGAAGGGATGAACAAGTTCCCCAGTAAAAGTTATTCTTTCTTACAGATTTGCTGCAAAAATTCTCATGTAAATAAAACTCCCAACTAACTTTGCCAACAGCAAGAAGAGAGGGAGAGAAGATGGGATCAGCTGGCAACTAATGATGGGCAGAGAAATGCTACTGATTTGGGAAGAGCTACCTTTCACTGAGGGAATGGAATCCATCCAGAGCCATATGACTACTTAGTTTAACTGTCAGGGACAAAGCCTAACATAACACAGAGAAATAACTACTGAGAAGCACGAGCATTTACATCAGCTCATCTCTGTTATGTTCTAGGGAAGCAGACCAGAAGCATGTGTGCTCTACTGTGCTTCTGTGTTGCAGCTGCGAGAACAGCAGCTCTGTAAACCATCATGGAGGTTTGCAAGTAAAAGGCCAGGTAAGCTCTAAGGTCTCAATTTGAATACTTAATACAGACTTGTAAACTGCAGTAACATTTTACCAGTTTTACTCAATAAAACCATTTCAGTTAAATGACACCAAAACAGGACATAAAACTGGTGGGGGGGGGAATGGTGGAAGTTTCCTATGTTCATTCCATGTTATGCTGGTTTTTCTTTCTTCTCCCTGTCTTTATATTTCCTTCAAATAGTTCAAATCACGCCAAGGGGAAACCAAAATTAGACAAGACAGTTTGACAGAAGACATACTAATTCTGATTTAAAAACTAAAAGCATTTTTGCTCTGCTTATAGAAGACCAAGTACTTGTGAGATTGATTTGGCACGGGAAAGAGCAAAAAAAAGTTAAGCAGAAACACCAATTTACTAAAGCTTCAAAGCTTTTCTTTTCTGCAGGGTGCTGGAAGGAGAGGAGAATGTTATTTCCTCCTCCAACCAGTTGCCAAAGTTCTCCTTGAGCAGCTCACTGATGTTTACATGGCATACTACAGTAACCAGGCTGTTGGCTGGTTGTAATTACCATTGTTAAATTAGCCAAACAGGCCTGCCTCAGCAACATCATCCCCACCCATGTATATTGGTACGTCTTTCCTTCAACATGCTTGATGAAAACAGTACAGATGTTCCCTCCTATGTTCTTCCTATGTCTCAACTTGAATGTGTTTCTAACATATAGAGAAATCAATCAAGAGGCAATCCTAATAGCTCTTTAAAGTTGCTTTTAAAATTGCTGTTGAAACAGCAATTCTGTAATTCCATTCCATCCTCACGTTTTTGCAGAGATCTGCACCAGAAGTTTTATCCTTAATTATCCAGAGATATCTGCTCCTGTTAAACAGGCAAGTGCATACCGACAAAGCACAGAGAGGAACAGAGTCCTGACTATTTTTCAGAGATAAAATGGATTACGGTTGAGTGTGAAAATGAAGTGCAGCACCTAACATGCTCACAACTCTGGAGTGAAAGGGAAACATCAAAACAAGGGATCTTCCCATCAGGTGTAACTTGCTCTTTTTATATAGCTGTTCAAGTATGAAGGTAACTCCTATAAAGAGCGTCACGTATAAATAATTTCTAACAGTAAAAAATTTAACCAACAAGGTTACACTGCATTTGTTCTGGTTTCTTACCACTTCTTTGTAAAGGCAGTCATGAAACATAACTTCGAAAGACAGAAAGATAAGAAAACAGGCATTCACATCACTTCACGTGTTTCCTATGAGCCTATCAGCTGAAGCTTGAAGGAGGACCCCAGCAATTGATTTTCATGCACAGAGCCTAGAGCAAAGCCAAGCCAGAGGGGAGATTCAGCAAAAGAGGCTGGTAACAGAGGTTAAGGTCTCTGCCACCCTCTTCAACTCATGGAGACCGATTCTAAAAACTAGAAGAGCAACTTTCCACTTTCACACTAAACAAACACGTTTTTCAAACAACTAATTTGAGGGGCTATAAAACCTAAGGATCCCACTTGCCACCAGTTCCCATCTCACAGCAGATCTTTGGGAGCTACTGCAGCCTGAGCTTCTACAGTGGGTTGTATGGCTACCTTTTGGTAATGGGGAGATGCAGGGGTGGCTTCTTTAAAAAAGAGCTGCGAGAAGCTTTCCCTGCATGTGACAGGGCCAGTGCCAGTCAGCTCTAAGATGGACCCACTGCTGACCAAGGCTGAGCCAAATAGCGATGAAGGTAACACCTCCGAGATTAACATACTGCAAAAGAGGAAGAAGTTGCTGCATAAGGTGCTAAACTGCACCAGAAGAAGGGGGTGAGAATGTAAGAAGAACATTTCTGAAGACACCA
Source organism: Colius striatus (assembly GCF_028858725.1). Lineage (NCBI taxonomy): Eukaryota > Metazoa > Chordata > Aves > Coliiformes > Coliidae > Colius > Colius striatus. Next base: position 129,006,350 of record NC_084759.1, read on the forward strand.
AGATCAGTGGACAAAGAGAGGAGGTGCCCAGGCACTGGAGCAGAGATTCCCCTGCAGCCCGTGGTGTGGCCCTGCCCCTGCAGCCATGGAGGCCTCAGTGGAGCAGAGATCCACTCGCAGCCCGGGCAGGATCCAACGTCAGAGTGGGTGGATGCCTGAAAGAGGCTGTGACCCCATGGGAAGTTCCTGGCAACCTGTGGACAGAGGAGCAGGTTTGCTCTGTGCCAGAGCAGGTTTGCTGTAAGGATTTGTGACCCCATGGGTGAACCCATGCTGGAGCAGCCTATTTCTGAAGGACTGTTCTCCCCATGGATGACCTACGCTGGAGGTGTTTGTGAAGATCTGTAGCCCCTGGGAAGGATCCACATTGGAGCAATTCATTGACAACTATCTCCTGTGGGAGGGACTCCACACTGCAGCAGTGGGATGTGTGAGGAAGCCTCCCCCTAATTGGAAGAAGCAGCAAAGTCCATCTGTAATGAACTGACTGTAACCCTCATCCTCCTGTGCTACTCGGGAGGAAGAGGGAGAATCCCTAGAAGGAGGAGAGGCTTCAAGATTCGGGTTTTTTATTTCTCATCTCCCTGTTGTTCTGTTCTAATTGTTCATTAATAAATTAAACCATTTCTTCCCAAGTTGAGTCGATTTTGCCCATGACATCAATTGCCAAGTGATCTCCATCCTGATCTCAACTGACAAACCTTTCGTTATGTTCTTCTCTTCCCTGTTCAGTTTAGGTGGAAGAGTGATACTACAACTTGGTGGGCATCTGGCACCCAGTCAGGGCTAAACCACCACAACTCCCAAAGACTCCTCTTGCACTGATGGGACTGTGTGGCACTGCTGCTTGGTCACACCAGAAAATCCAGAACCAGCTCAGCTCAATCCAAAACTACTTTTCAGTAGGAAGGACAAGGGGAGGCACTAATTCGAGGCTCATCACTGTACCAGTGCTCATTTCCAAAAGGCTTACAAGAACTTCCATTAACTTTTTCATTTAATTACTCCTTTTGTCAAACCTTATTGAACCTGATCAACAAGCTCAAACATCTTTTGTGAGTGACAGCAGAGACACAGACATATCAACTCCTACTTGCTTGGCTTCCCTAAAACTTGAGACTAAGAAAAACCTTTGAAGTATTTCACACAACATCCCTGCAGATCCAGCTGGCCCTGCAGCTCTGTGTGCCTCACAAGGGATGCACAGAGAGATTCCATCTTGTGCTTCCGGTGGAGATGTAAGAGACAGCAAGGTCACGAGTCTGCTGGAAAAGGCCAAGGACAATGCACACTGGTAAGAGAGCAAACTTTGGCATTTCTGTTAAGTGATACTCAAATCAGATGCTTCTCCTTTCCCCCCCTGCCCTGCTCTGGATTCTGACCGTTCAGAAAAGGCCAAAGGGAGAAATTAGCTTTCTTCAATGAATTTTTGAAAGCAGACTAGAAGCAACTTCTTTTCCCATGAGATCTAATTGTCTGACAGTTCGTCAGTATTAACTCAGCGTCAAACACAATTGTTTTAAAGCAGGGAATGGAAAAGGTCTAAGACCCAAGTGGTGGGTCAAAAACCATTACTAGAAAAGCACTGCAAGGAGACTTTGAAGCCATGGATTTGGCAGAAGATTCCACCACCTTCATTAAATCCAGAATTTGTTTCTTCATCAAGGGCACTATTTATTCAGAATTGTATATGGCCATATATTGATAAAGATTACATTCGTCTTCCTTTTTAAAGGAAAAGAAGAACAGAAAGCAGCAACTACCTCTACAACCTAATATTTAGATCGAGTAATTTTAAGTAAGCCTTACCAAATTTCTGTATTCAAAGATATGCAGTGGAGTACGCTCATGTTTAGCTTGCTTTCTTTTTTTTTTCCTCTCTTCTCCTAATAACAATTTAGAATTTGATAGTGTAAATACTGATTAGTGCCAGGCACTTATGGTAGTATTACTGAAAGCTATGTTAAAAATAAAAATAAACCAAACTTAAACAGCACCATAGCAAAGACAAAATATACAATCCTCTAACTTGGACATTTACTTTTCCTCAAATCAGATCAGAGGCTCTTAATGTTGTGACTCAACACTCCCATCGAACATTGAAATGTTTACCTAAAAGCTGCAGACTAGATCTTTTCCCTTGCCGTAAGGAAGGAAAGATGTAAAGTTTCTGACACAAGTTTTACGAATCTACAATGTTTCCACTCAGTTTAAACAAGCTGCAGACCTCCACAGGCCATTACAATCGAGGCATTCCGGCTCGGTGGGGCTGCTTGCCATTTTCCATTACACGGGCGGAGGCTGGAGAGCTCCACCAGGAGCAGAGCACTGCCACCACCCCTCCCTGTCCCCTCTCCTCTCCTCCCCAGCCATGTAGAGCCACATTTAGGCTCTCAGGGTTTGAGAAAGCTGGGGCTGCTTGTGTTATGGTGGCGTTCAGAAAGTGGCCCTGTTATGCCAGGTGTTTTACAAGCACAGTAGCAGGGGAAGTTCTCTGCCCTGGAGGGTTTCTGCCTTTGGTAAGAGGAGGTTAATAGGCAGGTCAAGCAAATAAGGTTTGAGAGAGGGGGAGGGAGGTCAAGCCCCCCCTCCCACCCAAGTGGCATATAGAAAAGTCAGATGAACAACAAGCAAAAACCAGCATATTGCACACTCACACTTCTTGCCTTTTTGCCTTTAAAGGGAAAAAAAAAAATCTTCATTGCAATTTCAGTCAATTAAGTTTCACAAGCATCCAGAGGTATCCAAAACAAAAGCAAACTTAACAAGTTATTCTTGGGTTTGAGAAATGTTACGAGAGCTCCACACTAGTCAAACTTTGCTCACTCTCAAAAGACAGAAAGTGGATGCACATATGAAAGTAATAAACCCTACTCCCATTCTTCAAGTGCTTAAAACAATCACGGCACTAAACAAACACTCAAACCTGCATTTTCAGTACAAAGAGTGGGAGGATATCCACAGAGGACTGGCTGTAGCCAAGGGTACTAGTTTTTTTATGCTCTCATTAAAAATTGATGGAGAGGGAGGCTTTTGAAGAGGGCAATTCCGAGCTGAGCTCCTCTCCTTTTCTTGTCTCCTCCCCACCAACACTGCCTGTACTCCATGCATTATGGGACCACGTGGGGAACTCTGCACTCCCTCGGCAAGATTTTCACCTCTTTCAATAGAGACTTGCTTCTAATGGCATCAACCAGTCCAAGCATCGGGGAAGCTGGAGTCATTATGCAACTATCCTTCCTTCTCTAAACACTGGCAGAATATTTGACAGATCTTTCTCACCATAATTTTTTCACAGCTTGCACATAACTTGATTATTTTAACTGATGACTGTCACTTGAAGATGTGTTCTTCTCGAGGCATGCTGCAAAGATTTACTTACAGGGAATGGTAAGATTTTCAGTTGGCCACAACCAAAAGTGGTTGAGGGAGATGTTATTGCTAAGCCTCTCTCCATCACTTTTGAACAATCATGGAGGACAGGTGAGGTGCCTGACAACTGGAGAAAGGCCAATGTCACTCCCATCTTTTAAAAGGGCAAGAAGGACAACCTGGGAAACTACAGGGCAGTCAGCCTCACCTCCATCCCTGGAAAGGTGATGGAATAGCTCATCCAGGATGTCATCACTAAACATACAAAGGAAAATATCGTTATTGGGGGAGTCAATATGGATTCTCCAAGGAGAAATCCTGCTTGCCCAACCTGAGAGCCTTCTATGAGAGAGTAACTGGCTGACTAGATGAGGGGAGAGCAGTGGATGTCATTGACCTTGACTTCAGCAAGGCTTTTGACACCATCTCCCTTAACATCCTCATCAGAAAGATCAAGCAGTGTGGCTTGGATGAGTGGACAGTGAGGTGGATCGAGAGCTGGCTGAATGACAGACCCCAGAGGGTGGTTATCAATGGCACAGAATCGAGTTGGAGGTGTTGATTCTAGGGCCAGTCTTATTCAATGTCTTCATCAACGACCTGGATGAGGGGACAGAGTGTACCCTCAGCAAGTTTGCTGATGACACCAAACTGGGAGGACTGTCTGATTCCCCAGAAGGCTGTGCTGCCATTCAGTGGGATCTCGACCGTCTTGAGAGTTGGGCAGAGAGGAGCCTCAGGAGGTTCAACAAGCACAAGTGCAGAGTCCTGCATCTGGGAAGGAACAATCCCCTGCACCAGTACAGGCTGGGGATTGACTTGCTGAAGAGCAGCTCTGTGGAGAGGGAGCTGGAGTCCTGGTTGATAATAAACTAAACATGAGCCAGCAATGTGCCCTTGTGGCCATGAAGGCCAATGACATCCTGGGGTGCATCAAGAAGAGTGTGGCCAGCAGGTCAAGTGAGGTTCTCCTCCCGCTCTGCTCTGCCCTGGTGAGGCCTCATCTGGAGTCCTGTGTCCAGTTCTGGGCTCCCCAGCTCAAGAGGGACAGGGAACTTCTGCAGAGAGTCCAGCACAGTGCCACCAAGATGATCAGGGGACTGGAGCATCTTTCTTATGAGGAAAGGCTGCAGGACTTGGGACTGTTCAGCCTGGAGGAGACTGAGGGGGAACCTCATTAATACTTACAAGTATTTAAAAGGTGTATGTCAAGAGGATGGGGAACACTTTTTTCAGTAGTGTCCAGTGACAGGACTGTACAGTAAGGGACAAAAGCTGAAACACAAGAAGTTCCACTTGAACATGAGGAAGAACTTCTTTACTGTGAGGGTGAGGGAGCCCTGGCACAGGCTGCCAAGAGAGGGTGTGGAGTCTTCTCCTCTGGAGGTTTTTCAGACCCCACCTGGACGTATTCCTCATCACTTCATCTAAGTCGATCTGCTTTAGCAGTGAGGTTGGACTAGATGATATTTAGAGGTCCCTTCCAACCCCTACCATTCTATGATTCTATGAAAACTTATTAAGCCCCAAATCCAAATGTTAAAAGATGTCAGGATGTTAGACAGGAGTTTATCTGACAGCATGAACCACAGCTGCCTCATGCCATCTTTCAGTCCATACTGGCTACCCTACTAGATGTCACGTGAGACTGCAGAAGCAGGGAAGAAAGCTCAGTCTTGCAGCCCTGATCACCTCAGGAAACAGAAATTACCACCTTTATCTAGAAGAGAATATTCTTAAGATTTCCTGCTCCTTTGCCTTGAGGTATGTTTTTTGTGACAACAAAGCAAACAAAGAGAGATAACTGGACTTTTTTTCCATCCAGTTTTACTTAAGGGAAATAGAGACAACTCAGTGGTAAATATGTCCTAGAGATACTGGCATTTTAATACTAAAATTCCTTTAAATGGGCTTCCGATTTCAAATATTTTAAAGAAAAGGCCAGCATAAACAAGACCATAGAAGAGTTCCTGACTTCTTTGCTTCTCCTTGCATCCTCCATGCTAGTCTTCCCTTTTGTACATACACTTTTTAGATGAAGGACAGATCAGGGAAAACAATAATTTGGGAAGTTTTAGCAAAAACATACCTTTGTAACAGTCCCTGGCTAATCACTCACTATTTTGCTTCCAGGACTTTTGCCCAGTCTCACTGAAGTCATTCTGCTTGCTGTTTCTTTACATACTTACTCAGCTTATGACTTCACTCACTCTCCACTGCATTTGTCACAGAATAGGAAATTAATCATTTATGCCTTTCTGCTTATCACAGTAGCTTTGTGCTCTGCAGAAACTTATCAGAGAGCACTTGTGAAAGCAAAAGCCACATTACCACTGACATTTTTCAAAGGCAGAAGGATAGCAGAGACTGGTAAGCAGTTCACCACTCAGGCCTTGATTACCTGTCAATGCCACTTTTTTACATGGTAGCTGTATCCACAGTACAACCATGGTTTTGGGAGACATACAGCTCCCTATCTTGGTGCTCAGAGGTTCTGCCACTCAGACGTGGGCTTTGTGCAGGACCCCTTGAAAATCTGTAACTCTTTACTAGTAGTTCTCTGAATTAAACAGATAATCTGTCTAGTGAGTACCATGGAGAAGTTTATGGACATCTTTTCAATACCGCTGTCACCTAATTGAAGAACAGCAGCTTGATCTCCAACCACGAAGCAAGTTTTCTACAGACAAGGTTTAAGTACACACAACGCTGATTAATGAAAGGCATGGCCTCAGTGGAATACAGTCACCTGCACCTCAATATTCAGGCACTGGGGAGTTAAAACTGTACAGGCAATTCTAGAAGGCTTCCCAGTATACTCAACATCCCTTCCACCCTTATGCTTTATAATCTGGTACATTGTGTAAGTTTCCCATTTTGGTTGTTCTCAGCGGCAGTGAGTACTGCAGTACCTCAAGTCTAAGTGGCAATTCAGTGACTGACAAAAACATGTCCTTCATAGGTTGCTGGCAAAATACACTCTGGTCTTGCAACACTAAAAGAAATAAATTCTTCTGGAGTTCGGTAAAACTGTTGGTATGATCCTGTGTTACAGTATTCTGAACTTCAGCACCATTTACCATTTCTCCACATCCACCTCAGTACTAAGAATTCTTGCTTTTGGTTCAGAGCCAGTACAGTGTTTCTGTGTTAGGCTATTACAACTTTTAATGTCAGGTTGGAAAAATGGAAAGGTAAGCATTTTTGGTTTTTTTAGAAATCCTTCTGTTTAGAACGAGTCTTCAGTACTAAAAATATTTTCTAAAAAAAAGCAAAATAAAAAGCTGTGCTCCATCTTCTTCATAGGTAACATCTCAAAAGTAACCATCATGAATACACCTGTGCTTGCACCAGTAGGAGTAAGTCAAATTAAGAGAAGCAGGGAAGAACAATTGTTTTAGAAAGCAGGAGGCAATTTCCATTGGCATAGAGCAACAGAATTTAGGCAAGACTCTTGATGTTTATCACTTGATTAACACCAATTCAATCCAGACTCAGTAGTCTCTCTCAACTGTTTCTGCAGAACAAGCACAATCAGCATAAAAATACTGTAACTAAGAAAAGAACTCCATGAAAGTAAATTCTGATCTCAAAATACGGGGAGACAAAGAATCAAGCCACACTCCTGTGTTTAAATCTTTAACTCAGCAGAGCAGACACAAGGACGGGAGTGGGGTTAAACCTCCAGTACCCACACTTCAGTGTTTTGCACACCAGTAAAAATTAAGAATCAAACCAAATATTTAAATTCCTGAAAACATGCCCTACCAGGTTATAAATATTTTTATGATGTTAGATCAAGAGCTTGAACTACTTGGTAAGGGTTCCTTTGAGGTCTTTACATTACTTACTTCAATGAAAAACAACCTCCAGGGTAGAGCATATCTTTATGCACAACCTAAATAAAAAATCCCACCTCACTGAGTCCTTGGTAATTGGGACTTTTTTTTTTTTTTGGGGAGGGGGAAGAATAGATGCAGGAATTTCAGATATTTGTTAATTGCTCCTTATTCTATCACAATAAAAAATATTTTCCTACCCCAAAACATTTATTTACGGTCATTATTTTAAATAAACCAGATTGAATGTCACAGGGAAAAAACCCAAGTCCAAAGGTTTTTCTTTTTCCACGGTGCATTGATCCCTGTTCTCATTATGGGCCATAAACATTTATGACACTTCGTCATCAGCTTGCTGAGACAACACATTTTATCTAGTTTCCTGGAGCCAAGTATCTATAATCTCCAAGGAACTTTTGATCAGACCAAATCTAGCACCTTCTTCACTCCACATCCCCAAAGGGCTTCTGTGTGTATGTGTGTTTGGTAACTAGTTAGCTTTTCAGTATGTAAGGAAACAACAGGAGTATGATGTCATTATATGAGAAGGAAATGCTAGAAAGCTGAAGAAATAGAGTTGACATTCATTACTTTACTACCCATTCACCTTAGTTGGGTATATTTCCTGGAATAAGTTGTTATAGATCTGTTGTAAACACTTTCCTTACATTTCCCTTTTGTTCTTATACTCCTTTACTACTAGTTTTAGAGCTGTAAGTTGTTTCTGCACTCATAAATATCCCCATTGCTATCTATTTAATTAAAAAAATCAATTGAAATTCTCAAATCTAATCTTTGCTAAGAGAAATGCATTGGATAATCTAAAATAAAAAGAATTCTTTCTTTAAAGAGGGTTTTATCACATTAGATTTCCTTTCTCTCCCTCTAGCACCCAAACTAATTCTCACCAGCTGCATATGGCTAAGTAAGTTCCCCTCTGCTAGCTCATGTGCATTAGTATCTTTCATGTGGTTTATGGTGTACTTTCAGCTTGAACAGCCAACTGGCACATGCTAGAAATAAAACAAAACCAAAACAATTTCTCATGGTGTCACTAGGATATATACAACTTGTGTTTGCCCAGATTATGCATGGAGGGAACCTGAGGAACATTCCCTTCCTGGTACTGTCCATGCCCACAGGAGCCACAGGCAAGTCTGAGGATGGACACAAAGACCACTTGCTTCATGGTGTCTAGCAGAGGCAAAAGGAGATCAAAGGCACGTCTCATGCAACTCAGCTACAGAGGGTCAGCAGAAGGAAGCAAAGTTTCATGATACTCTCCCCTGCTTGGCCTTATTAAGGATCTCCCCAACTCCTCCCTGCCATGAAGTCTAATTATCAGTTATTAGAAAGCTACATCTCTTTCCATCATGGAAATTAAGTTGTGAATAGTCTGCATTGATGCATGGGGCCATAATACTTTTCTGGTTATTAAAAACAACTCAGGAGAAATGAGTAGAGTTGGGGAGAAATAAAAAAATATCTGACACACCACCTCCCTATCAGTTTCATCTGAAGTCACTAAAAACCTCAGTGAAACCTTCTTGCTAAGAGGAAGAACTCTTTCACCTTCCTTCCCTCATCATTTTTCAGTCTGATTGTAGTTTTAACATTGCTCATAGACTATGTACACACTTCATTAGACCACTGATCAAGTCACTGCAATGGACTTCTTACTTGTATTTGTCCTTCCAGCTTTGCATCTACTTCATGCCCCTCCTTGTTCCTTCCTGTGAATGCTGGGTCTACTGTTCCATGACAGAAGTAACAACACAAGCACACATTAATACCAACAAATCCTGTATTATAAGGACTTGAATTTCTATGGATGCTTTGATTAGGGAAAGAAAGAAAAGAAAAAAACAAAGTGCAGGGGACTATGGAGGTGAGTGTGAGGGAGAACACCTAAGTAAGGGTAATACCACTTAAGGACTCGAAGTTTAAATAAAATAATCTCCACACAGAACAATCTCCATAATTCTGCGAGATCATTTCTCTTTTTCCTACTGTAGTAATTGCCAATTCAGCAAAGGAGAAGTTTTCCTCCTAGTACATACAATGCTTAAGACACCTGGAAAGCATTTCTCTTTTACTATTTCTGACCCTAAAATAGCAGGCATATCCATCTAAAAAACTCTGCATTCATCAACTTCCATTTACACAGAACTAATGGTGTAATATATCCACCATAAGACGCACTTTCTAAGCATGATATCTATTATGAGTGTCACCATATGCCTAAAGAACTACAGAAAAACCTATGTTATAACTCAAGTTTACATCAGCACTGTTGCAAAACTGTGTACATATCTGCTGTAACTACATCATTTTCTTTCTTCTTATTCAGGTGTTTTGGTTTTTTTATTGGTACATCATACCTGAAAGCAGATACACAGAGCTAAAGTTCTTCTCCAGTTTGCCCAGGAGCACAGTAAGAAAGCAGTCAGATGAGAGAGAGGTCACATCTTTGGAGCTTTGGTCATACACCACCACTTCCTGCTTGCTATCAATTTCAATCTGAAACACAAGTAATTCAGAATAAGATACGAAGGAGTAAGATGATTAAAAGCACCACATTATCACCTGCATCAGGGTTCCCACATATTTGCTACACAGCAGTTCCCATATATAGATTTTTCAGGTTGCTGTATGCAAAACAGTTTTTATTTCATACTTAATATGTCCAATAAGATTTAATTCCTTGAAGAATTTCTAAATTGATTATTTGCACACACAGCAAATGTCTACCATTAGGTAACTTTATGCCAGATGTAAAATGCTTTACCTTCATTTACGTTGGTTGGTTTGCTTAAAAACTAGTCTTTTTAAAAGTAGCCTCTACCTCAGATCCTGCTTCTCTGTTTTTGGTATATAAATGGTAAAGAGACATTAAACTGCCTGGATCTACACATATTTTAGCCATCTATACAACTTAATGTATAAAATATGGTTTAGAAAATAATAAGCTTCAGTTTTTAACATGCCAAAGCAAGAATGTAATAGATTATTTTTATACCCAAAGCATTTGAAACAAGCAACAATTGATTAAAAAAAACCCCAAGCAACCCAAACGCCACAAAGTTTAAACAGCTTAGTTATTTTCTTTTCATGGATAAAACTATTTAAAAAACAACCCTAAACAAACAAAGAAAACCCAAACAAATAACCAAATCTGATCAAACTACTGACACAAGAGCCATTTTAAACAGCAAGTAGGAGCCAGGATTGACAGTTACAGGTTCTTTGCATATTGTATTACTGCTTGTTAAGCAATTCCTACCACCATGGACCCCAAAGTATCCTTTGAAGTTTAGAAGGTGAATGTTTCCTGCCTTAATTACATACATTTTAGGTACTATGCTTTGCAAGGCATACAAGAACCCTGGGAGCATTCTTTCAGAGTAATTTCTAAATCCCTCCCAATTACTCACACTCACTTAGGGGAGCGTGGGCTAAAAAGAAACCTGAAGATAAACTCAGTAATAACCAATAGCCTCTTACATCAGGTAAGAGCTCAGCAAAACTCAGTCCCCTAGTTTTGTTTTCTTTAAGATTAAATACCTAAAAAAAAGACATTACAAGTTGCTTTCAGGCACTCCTTTAAATAAATACAAGGAATAAGAGGAAAATGACCCCTACCTTGTGTTTTGCTGAATGCTGAATGAGCTCTGTAATCAAAACTTTGTCCTGCTGCAGCCTTCGCTTCATAAGCTTGGAGCAGTTGATGTTGATGGCATCCAAGATGTGGGACGTATTGTATTCCACAAAGGGGCGGCTATCAATCAGAAGCAATTTCTCTGTACCACTCTCCAGCAAAGCCACCAACTTCTCGGTGACAATGAGTTGAGTCCTGATCATCTCATCGGCCATGACAACAATAAGGCCTCTTTCACCACCTCCCTCTCTAATTTGCTGCGATGATGTAATGGCTGTGTACTCAAAGGCTTAGCCACACCATTGTACTAGAAGTGTATGAGGTCATGCTGGTAGTGACTGGCAAAAGAAAAGTTAAATCCATTTTCAGAAAGAGCTCTTCAGCTGAATGTCTCCTCCTGCTTCCAGTTGATGTGCTGTTACAAAGGGTTCATTCCACAAAGCAGCCCCTCACATCTGATTCATCAGAAGATGACTATGGAGTAGCCATTTCACAATTCAAACAAAAGATGCTTTCTGGCTGCCGCTGCATTACATCATTCTTTACCTTTGCTCCCACCCATCAGCTTTACACTGGACTAAACGCCTGTAAGGAAAGGAAGATAAAAAAAAAAAATTAATCAACACAAACCAGATGAGGCCATGAAAGTCTGCAGAACAAAACATTCAAATCCAAGGCTAACTGAACAGTGACTGGTCTGTACCACACAACACCAAATAACACTCCTGAGAAGTTCCCCTCTCCGCTGTATATGCCAAACACCTTGGAAGAGTATTTGCAACTACAGACTCTGAATCTCTTCCAACAATCTTGCCTGGACAATTATCTTGTATTTCAGGCAACATACCCTGTCTTAATTGCAGAATTCTGTTGCCACTAGCTCTGCCTCTTCAGAAGACTTTGTTAGAACATAATTAAGAGATACTACCCTAAATCATGGTATCCCTTTCAATAGCAAAACTAATTAAATGTGCTTCAGCGTTTTTAAATCTCATTTCACTGCTTAGTAAGAAGTTGTAAAGTTAGTTAAGGTACATTTCTAAAGTTTAGTGCATTTGGAAAACATTTCACAAACTGCACTGCAAGTTGAGGAACTGAAACTGTACACAAGAAAGGACAAAATTTGTATCCAACTCTCTCCTTTAAAAACATAGTTGAAGAGAAACTAGAAAAAACAGATGCTACATCAGGACACAAGCATTATGTTTGAATTAACATGAGATACAAAACAGAATGAACACATTACTGAAAAGTAAGGCAGTCAGAACTGTTTCTGACACTTCTGGGGCAGGCAGGACAGTTACGTGAGGTGCATTACACTTTTCACACATGGTAAGTAATATCTGAAGCAAACTATACTTTTGTGCAATTAGATCCTGACAGCATCTGAAGCAGATCAGCTGAAACAGCAGCAGAACAGTAAAATCACCTGGTATGTTTCATCCCCTAATTGTATTACTGCTTCACAGTTGTCCTCAGGCTTTCCAGAGTCTCCCAAAATACAGTTTGATGGAAAAGTCCCTGTGGGAACACTCCTCAGAAATAAGCCGCCACAGAGCTTTGCCTATAAGGGATTTAGCTGCATTTTAGTGCACATAATGCCACGCTATAGATGCAACAGCAAACATGTGTCAACTTGCTCCTACAGTTCAAAGCTGGACTCTCAGTGCAACCATGGATATTTACAGAGACAGCTGTCTCCCTAAGGTGGAAAACAACAGCCCTGAAGGAAAGACAAACCACACATTCAGCTGCCTCAGTAATCAGGTCCAGCACAAGCAGACTGCTGAGGGAGGTAGCTTCTTCAACCAAGGTGGCAGAGCTCACAGGTTAGACAAGAAACAACGCTTGCCCAGTTTGTGTGTCTCACACCATTGCATTCCCTTTTCCTGCTTGGGGAAGTGAATTTAGGTCAGCAAAACTACACAAACATCTCTTGCACAAGGTAAAGTGCACCTTCAAGCAACTCTTAGATCAGTTCTGGCCCATGCCACCCAGCCTGTGACCCAAGCAGCCTTTCTACTTCTGCTTTCTGCTGGCTGGAACAAAGCAAAGTAACACAACTGTCACAAAACTGCAGTGGCCAGATGAAGAAAATAAAAATCCAATTGACTAACACTCTTGAGGCAACAAAACATTTGTAAACAGAAGCAAGTTATGAGGCTATGTTTTCCTGGATTCTTAATGCACATACAGGTACATATGGGAAGAATTATTTTATCCATTTAAAAATTACCTTTTTTTTCCCCACATCCTCAGTTTAACAGATTCAGCTGGAAAACCTACTTTTTCCTTACAGCGTTGACTTGCTACTTCAGTTTTAAATGTTTTTCATTTGTCTTAATTGCAAGAGAAGTTGTGAATTCAAACTAATATATTGATAGTTATTAAGAGTCCTGGTAGAGCAACAGATCAGCTATGTTTAGCAATGGGAAACCTCAGATCAGCAAATGTTTTACTCATTAGATATATTACACAAATCTACACATAGAAAATAGTAAATCAAATAAATTCTGAAAAATGTTCAAACTTCACTTTAACAACCCAAAACCAAAAATTGAAAGAAGATGACTTTGTGAGAGCTTCATGTAGCAATCCCTGAACATTAGGTTTCACATAAACAGCTATTAGGTTGATAAAATGTGATTTTCTATTTGCCCTGACCCTAGTGCTTTTAAGCTTGTCCAGATAAATGGAAGCACATACGCAGCAAAACGTGTATCAGTGTAAACTACAAAAATTACTGGAAAAATGACTATACTAAGCCTTAACGAAACCTATTAAAAACAACCCCAAACCTTATCCTTGCAATCTGATTGGCAGGTGTGCTCCCCCTCAAAAAACAGTCATTGTCTACTGGCCTCTGGAAGGTATAAGAAGACGATGCCAACATGCAAAGGAGTGGGAAAAGTGAAACCTGATAGTTGGGTCTTTTTTTCTTTCTGAGAAATAGGTATCTGGTTTTGTTTTTTTAATTTCTCTCAACATATCCTGTCATGGATTTTGATTCTCTTTTATTCATATCAAAGGCTGCCAGATACCAAACCCACTGAACTCAATGAAAACTTTTCCACTGTCTCTAGTGGGAATTGGCTCTAGCTCTTTTGTGAGCTAGACAGTTTGTTCGTGAACTAGACAGTTTGTTTTGATGGCTAAATTGCTGACTTGAAGTCCAAGTAATAACAGGAAAATAAAGCGGCTGAGAAGCTACAGTGCTCTAAAACAGAGACTGCTAAAATGTCATCTTTAATTTGAAGCTTTGAGATTGGATACATTTCTTATCTTCTAAATGCTTACTGCTCAGTGTCTCTGCCTTTGCTCTCATATAATAGAAGTTTGTTTCACAATACCTTGAAAACGAACTCAAACCAGTCATGTATGGTGACTGGGTAAAGAGTTTGTAAAGAACATAAGGCAAATGGACTACCAGTCAAGAATACTTTGAAATAACACTCTTACCTATATCTGTGCATTCAATTTCTGAAAGCATCCTGCACATGGCTTTAAAGTAATAAATTTAACAGGAATTAAGTTACTGTGACCAAAATTTTGCTTTGTCGGGGACAGCTTCATTGGGCAGTAGAGGAACAGCAACTTGATCAATGACAGGTTTTTGCATTTGTTTTCATTCTGTTTCTGTTACTATCAGACTTTGGGACCTTTCTATAGGACCTATCTCAACAAGAGAAACTGACAGCCTCCTGCTTTAGGTAAACATGAGCTCTCCTGCCCTTCCTGGTGACTGCTCTTATGATTCAGCTACTGAAATATCAGTTTAATTTTTAATCGTAGTTTGTAAAAAGTTAAGTTCAGTTTCTTAACTGTTCTTTCTGCTGTGCTACTTGTGACTTAGATCACAATGATATTGACGCCACAGTGTCTCCTAAAATGATGCAATGTAACGCTTTGCCCTAAATAGGCTATTATGTTTCTGATCTTCAAGCTAGGAAACCGTCTTAGTCACAGGACGTTCCACATTGAAATCAGGGTTATGGAAAAGTGATCCCTAACTGAGCTATGAAACTACTCCAGTGAAGTCACTCATACACACTGGTAATACTGCATGGCTTCTTCCTCCTTGTAAATGGACATGGCACTGTTTGTTCTCTTCTTTTATATTAGAAAATTAAAACTTTAGCATTCTGTAAAACTAAAAAAATCTGTTCCACACTTGCCCAGTATCTTCACAGTTTCTCCATGTTGTTTAAGGAACCAAAACTCCTCCTATCTTCCATATAAACAACAGTGGATCTCTAGTATGTATGTATAATGCTACCACAGAGCTAGAGAACAGAACTTCACCTCAGGGATTCCTGTCCCCATTCCACCCCATCCCAAATGGCTCAAATGCAGCAAAAATCAGGCGACCACATAACTATAAATCTAACATTTAACTTGTGTGTTTGATTCTTCAGTCAAAATAACTCATTTTGTAAGCACTCCTAATTTCTTCTTCTACCACTTTCATTCCCAAGTAATTCCTCTACTTCACAGTAGGGCGCTTGTTTGAGTTTTCTCAGGCTTTGCCTTATGGGATAGCAACTATTTTTAAAGAGGCAGATGTAGTAAAAATATCTTTTAAAAACTCTTAGAACAACACTCTAATTCTACCTTGGTTAAGGAACTGGTAAAGAGCTTCTAAAAGCCTTGCTATGATCTCTGAAAGACTTCTACCTCTTGTAAGAAGATAACCTTGAAGTTGAACCTTGGTGCCATAAACGCTCAGCAATTTTGTTCCTGACATCATTAACGCATGCTTTGTCAGCTGCTTACAGCAATGCTCCCACATACCTCACTGCTGCATGGAAAAACACTAACAAAATATCTTTACAGCACCTGAAAGTTGGAAGGTCCTGAAGGGCAGCTTTTGTCTAGTCATTCTGAGATACTCTTTACTTGATTTTTAAAGGGGTAAACACATATATGTATGAGAAAAAACACTACCCTCCCCCACAGTCAAAATTCCTTTAATATTTCTCAGGATGGACATCGGCATAAAAAAGAATCCAAAAAGCTGCATCGAAACACAGAGGTAGGAGATTCTAAACTGCAGGATGCATGCCACTGCTGGCACAGCAGCTGCTTCTAAAGGAGAGTATTTGGCTTCAGGTTTATTGAGCTGGGAGCTGCCAGTGTTCCAACAGCCAGTGCCAATACCATCCGCACCAGTCCCTATCACCACAGTCACACATGATACTCAACAAAGAAGCCTATTTAAACTCCTGCCTCAGAGAGAAGCTGCTGATTTAGGGACCGTAGGATGAAGTCCCACTCCTTGAAGATGTTTTTTCCCCCTCAGTACCTATGACAGCCACAGCACTCACTCACCTGCCACAGAGAGATGGAAATGAAAGTTGTTCTGGACAGATGCTTGTAACAGATGCTTGTAAGTGACTACTAAGGAGAGAGAGGGACAATCCTTGCTCAGGTTGCTACTGTAGTGAGAAACGCAAAGTGTCTATGAACACATGCAAAATAAGATTTCTAAATGAAAGCAAGGAATGGCTATAATTCTTCCCAATTCAGCAAGCAAGTCAATAAATTCCAGAGACTGACAACTGTGTAATAAAGTCTGGGAAAAAAAATTACCACACAAGAATGAGATTACAAATGCTTGCAATTTTAAATAAAAGCTCAGTTAACAAAGGCTCGTGTTCCTCAACTGAGGGGAATGAGGGTGTGTTTTGGCTTTTCAGATGACTCAAGCAAGTGTCATTATCTCATAAGCACATAATTTCCTCACACTGGTTGCAGGGTAGAAGAACACAGACTTTCCCCTACCCTCCTGAGTCCACTCCACTTGGATGCAAGGGTGGAGAGCACCAAGAAAGTCACTTAAACAGAAATATAGATTTTTTATATATTTAAAATACTACTTACGTATCATGTTCATAAAAGAGAAGCAGCTTTAAGAATTTCACCTGGCTTTCCTTTGCTTACATGTATGATCAGAATGGCTGCTCTCCTACTTTCAGCACATCAGTGCTTTTGGTCTACATATGAAGTCAAAGTGGATAGTGTTAAATTTCTCCTCATAGGAACAGCAGCCACGTACATTTTAGATTTGGAATGCTGTACATTCATGAGAAAGTATAATCCATCGGAAAAAAATAAATTAAGCAGAAATTTCTGTTCAGTTCTCTATTGTCCTTCATCTTAATGACTAATTACTCAGTTTTGATCATCAGTCCTGAAAGAAAAGTCATGCCATTTCATTGTTCTCACCAATTTGAAAACTGAGACATAGAGAGATAGAGTCAGAAAGGAACTAAACTTCCTACCAATAAGCTGCATAAAAGATCTTCAGTTTAGATTTTTAAGCTTACTCTATTTCTACACCTACTGCTCAGTCACATTTTCATCAGAAGTAATCTAAGATAGCTGGACTATGCAAGATGAATGAACCTTCCATTTAGGTAACAGTTAGATATTGCTTTTTATACAAACAGTGGTATTTGAAATGTGTTTTACTATCAAAACAAAACCAAAAACCACACCACCAAAACACCACATTTTGCTGACCTACTCTACATAGTCCTGAAATATGTACAACATCCTTGCAAATACCATCCACTGACTCTAAACAATAAGCCGTATTATCATCGCTTCCATTTACCGAGAAGACAACCTCTTCAACATTCACTGTGGAACAATAAACATTTATTAAGTGTTGTATCAGAGAAACTTAACAGATGGAACAGATGGAACATGAGCTCATGGGAAGGGTGAGAATATACTGCTGATGTGTTACATCACTCTATTCAACAGCTCAGAGACTTTATCTGGGGACTCCCTCCTCCACCCACACAAGCAATGAGTTCTTTCCATTTCAAAATACTTTTTCACTGCAGGTTCACAGAATAAAATTCTGTGACACCCTGAATGAAATTGTATCTTATCTGCTCTGAATTAATACAATGGATTTTTTTGTTGCCTGGGACACTGGGCAATCAGGAAAAGTGTTAATGGATTTCTGAAAGATGATTCTCCCTGTATGACTTCTAAGTCAAAGTGGCTGAAAATTTTGGAGCACTTTTGTATTAAATTATTGTTGTTTCTTATCAAAACCAATTACTCATCCAAACTTAAATAAAAATCTAAACGGGCTGAACAAGCTAGAGGGTGGTCCAGCAAAGAAAAATATCTGAACACAAGAAAATCTTAAAGATAAAATTTAAAAAAAATCCTTATTACAAGATAAAAACTCCCCAGAAAACAGATTTCACACTTTGAGTGCATTTTCTGTAAAACTTCTCCAAACGCATGAAAAGTCTCACACTAGTCAAGAAGAGATTTATAAATGTTCATGTTCATTTACATGGAAAGGTTCTGAAATAAAAGGTTATGTTACACTGATTTTCTACAAGAAAAGTAACAAAACCACAGCAAATCTCTCCATAGTGAGTAAAAAGAAAAAAGGTTAGAGATACTTTAAAAAAAACAACCACTAGCAGCGTTCTGAACAATTTGACACATCTCCCTCCTTGAAAACTAACCTGTAACGAGCATTCGCAGGTGATACATTTGCACGAATTCAAGCAAACGCACAAACTCTTGTTCAGTGTCTATTAATATAGGAGATTTCTGTAAGACAGGTTACAGTTATATTTTGCATGGATAAAGAGTAACAAAACAGAACACCTCGGGTAATTAATCTCACTTCCCCATATGATAAAAAAAGCTGACATTGGTAACACTGGTATCACCCCAACCATTATGTACAGTCATACCTGCACTCTATACAAAGCACCTGCTGTTCCTACATGAACAAATTAAATCATAACCTTTACATGAGGAAGTAAAAATAAACACTTAATTGTCAATTCCAAACCGTTTCCTGGGCAGCTAAAAACAAGATTCAAATCATCACTATCAAGAGATGACAGGTCCGCTTAATCACTGTAACATAAACCATGATAATATATGATTGCCAAGTACTGGCTCATTATGAAATCCAGGAGTGGCTCCAAGCCATGTAGTAAATGATGTGACAACCATGAAGAGCTGCCGCAGCAGAGGGTTGAGCAGATTACGACAGTTGGTGAACAGATTCAAATCCTACGTCATCTCAGAAAGATGCTACAAGAACCACCACTCTGTTTTTCAGCAAAGTACTTTGCAAATACCAACAGTAGATCATGGGGCTAGAGCCCTTCGGGCACATAATTAAAGAGTTTGATATGCAGAATGTGCTTTGCTTACTGGGACAGACACCTTGATTGGGACCCATATATTTGTCCCTCAGAGGTCCCAGGCTGGAAATCCTCTCACTTGCCCATCATTAATTAGCACATAGGTGTATGCACATGAGCAGTGAGTTGGATGGAAAGATCTGTTGAAGATTGTGCCAGGTCTGCTTCTCTCTGTCTGCTCCAGCTGGCAGATACCCTTCTGAGCCCCAGGAAGAAGCTCTGCAGATCTCCCTTGACCTTTCCCCTAGTCTAGCAGCAGAAGTCTGGCAGAAGGCAATGGACATCCCCTTCTCTAATTTAATTTCCGATCTCCAGAAATTAAAGCTAAACTAGTGCTTAATGCTAATTAGGCTTTGCCTACAGAAAAGACCCTATGATCACAGAACATCTTATGAGAGTCCAAGGAAACAAAGTACTGGGACAAAAAGCATTTCCCTTTTTGTTCCTTAGTGCTTCCAGTGCAGTTTCTGAAGTCTCTCTAAAAAACAACAGGTAGTCTTCACATTCACTAGTACCTGTCATCTATGCCTCTCCAAAGTCCTTACAAATAAACTAGGTACCACTACAGGAAACTACATACCCTTTTTTCCACTTTAATGAATACAAGCAGAGTTTAAAGCAGACCTTAAGAGCCCTCATTTCATTATTGGGTGCTATTAACTTTGTCAAAGAGCAGAGAAGAAATAGAGCATATACTTAATTTCAATATAGTTTACTGGAAAGAAGTGTCACATTTTTAGAACAGGATCCACTCATGATTGAAGACTGAGCTGCTGCAAGTTCAGCCATAAGCATTAAGAACATTTGGAAATCCCCTGGCAATGTTGTTAAAGGAACAGACGTTTCCTGTAATTTTCAGAAACATTTTATATTGCCCCTCCTCCTTTTTAGCCTCGGTGGTAAGAAAAGGGAGGGAGAGAAAGGATACCATATTACCATTAAATGAAACATGAATGAGCCACCCAAGTTTAAAGTGGAAACTTCAGCTATTTCTGCTTAGGAGAAAGTCCTTAAAAAGTCTTTCATCATTGAGAGGCCATGACTTTTCTGCTGACTTTAGGAAAAGAAATATACATTCTTTCAATTAGAGTGAATTACAAAAGGATATAAACTTGCCTTTTTGCTTACTTCTGGCAAGTAAGAAGTCCTCCAGGCCTTATTTAAATACCTTTTTCTATTTTCCAGAATTAGAAATGGCAGCCTTTTTTTCTTCTGTTTTGCTCAGGGCCTTCCCTAAACTGCTGCAAAATGAACCCAACCAGTCCAGTCACACAGAGCACCCCTCCCACAGCTGCAGAGCTGTGGTACATCAAGCAAGCCAGAAGTCAGGGAGAGACTGAACAGTCAAGTGTGATAGCATCCCTTCAGAACCTCAGTACCTACCTCTCCTTTCCTAAAAATTTAATCCCGTTCTTTCTTAAAAATCTAATCTTGTATAAAGTATCTTGCATCAAATTTATAAAATTTACAGTAAGTGATAAAGTTATTGATCTATCTAATATGAATCTGAAGAGATTCAACCCAAAGCCACAGGAGATGTAATGTCAGAATTCACAAACTGAATTAAAACCAGAGGACAGCCATCTAATCTTACAAAATGCACCATGAGTGCTATTTGGGTTGTGTACACTGCATAGGTAGGATTCACCATAAATGGCAAAGTCAGTGTCCGCCAGTCTCTAACAGCAACTGTATTCTACCTTTTGATTCAATGTCACATAGTACAAAAAGGGAAAACCTTAAAGGGCTGAACTATTTTATAAATCTTCAAACTGTTGAAGTTCCAGCATATTCTTGCTCTCTCTAGAACAACGCTGCTTTACAGCAATCCTTTTCATGACACCAGGGCTTCCAACTACTACACATTCCACATATCCCAAATCAATCGATTTGTGTTCTGCAGACCAACACAAATGGTGACTTTTCTATTTTACATGGTCATCTTTTTGCTGAAAAACAGATTAAAAAGAGTGCTCTGAAGAGCAGTGCTAAATAAACATCAAGCATATCAGCTGGAATACTCCATGCTGCTTCTTTAAAGGGCTAGATCTCAGAGTCTACAGAGAATGATTAGCATTTAAGGCCTTTTGTCTAGTGAGAGACTTTAAGGGGGAGACATTCAAATATGGGCCTGCAAATAAGGATTTTTTTTTTTCTTTAAAGAAAAAAGAAACTCTGATTTGCTTTGTGGTCTTTGTATGATGAAAACATAAGGTGGATCTGAAGCCTTCACACAAGAACCAGGATGGATTAAAGGCAGAGGATAATGATGGTATTTTTATTAGGCAAATAAATCAGAATAGCTTCTGGGCAAGGCAGGGTGAATTTCTTGCAACAGAGTTTTTAATGAGTCTTCTCTTAAATTGAATTGAATGACTAAAGATCACAGCAAGTCAATCTTCTTTAAGAACTGAGGCGTGTAAACAGCTTTCATGGTACAGTACACCGTGGGTTAAAATATACTGGTCTTTCACCCATTTGAGGAAACGACACCAGTTCTCCCGGAAGGCAACATGTACATTCAACCCCTTCACATCAGGGCATGAGAAAGTTTGGAAGGAATTTCTTTCTTCTTTTTTTTTTCTTGAACTGTCAACATTAATACTTTGTTTTTTCCTGCTTGTGTCTGAAAATACAGTGCTGCCCTGTGCTGCATGCATGTCCTGTCAGCTCTACAGAGGAACATCTAGAAGTTTTTAAAATATACCTAGTAAATGTTAATTAAATCTCTTGTGAAGCTCATTTAAAAAAAACATCTGCATGCTCAAAACAAAATTCATATTGTGAGCGGTGTATAGTAAATAGTGATAGAAGCGAGCAGAAGCATCTTCAGAAGGAATGTTAGGCCCAACAAAACACTGACATTACATGCATATAAGATCAGTCCTAATTAGTAAAGCTGTTAACTTTTGGTTTCACCCTAAATTACACTTATATGGGAAGGAAATAGAATAGATGGTAGAAAACAATGAGTTCACACAGTACAGTCGATTATCTCAAGGTGGGTGTAGAAAAGGAAGCAGAGGTATATGGTGGACAGCAATGGCTGCCAATCAATGTGGTGGAATAATTCAGGTTGTTAGGTGTTGCCAGAAGTTAAACAGTTGCAATAATCTTGTGAAGTAGTAGTCTGTTTGAGGCTGTGCAGAGTAGGATGGGGTTTGAGCTATGACATGGAGTGACTGCTGAATTGCAGACGAGGCCCAGAAAAGAAACTCCTAGATTCAGACAATTGAGACACAAACTTTTCACCATAGCACAAGACACTTGATAGCTCACACATGAGGAACAGAACATATTTTCACATCTACTTTGTATCCACAAATGTAATTCTGACAGCCTGTTTTCATTGCTTTCAAATTTTAATTGACAAGACAGTACCAACAAGGCTTCAGTTCAGGAAGAAAACCAGAAGTTATGGTATCTCAACGAGCTTCACTCCAAATAACATGCCCTAGTTCATCTTTCCCAAAGGATCTCAAGTGTTTCTCCAAATTTCAGTCACGTTATACAAGACCTGCAGTGGTGCCAAAGCCACACTTCTAGCATAGTAACTACATGACTGAAAAGAGAAGTCATATTTCTCTTTACAAACAAAAGAGAGCAGAGGGTGACTTGTCTTCCCCAGCTGTGCCTCTTACATCACTATACACAGTACCATTAGAGGAAAAAGAGTGACATAACCACAAAATATATTATTCTCCATTAAGAACAACTGACAAAATATGACCACCATTACATCTAGTTTGCAAGAATGAAAAGAGAACAAGATTTTTTAAATTTTGGAGAGTAAAAGTGTGTAATACCTAACCAAGGAGTAAGTTCTGTTGTTATTATCTGATATGCACCTTAGTAAAAGACAAGGGCCAACAAGAAATGGTTTGTAGCAATCTTGTTGGGCTTCTACCAAGATTTGGAATAGCAAAGAGAAATAAAATGTATTTGCTTAAATTACATCTGTATTATCCTGTTTAAAGAGCAGTTACATGTATGTGCAGCTCCTATACAAATCTATAAACAAGATTTCATATTTATCCAGAATTTGAAGAGGTGCTCTGTTTTACACAGTCCTTTAAAAAGCAACCAGAAAGGCATCAACTGTTGTCAAAATAATCCCAAGATATAGGGAGTTCAATATCTTCTGTAACATTTGAATTAATATATCAACAGAATGGATGAGCTTCAGTACAAGCAGAGCCAACTAAAATACTTGAAGCACTTCATCTGCAAACTGCAACATCTCTGTATTTCTTAGGTATTTGCAATGGAAAAAGCACTGGTTATTTGTCAACAACCATGTTGACACATCACTACACACATCACTAAATACTGATTATATATAAATTCCTGTTGATACTGCTGGCAAGTGCTCTAGATCATTTTCAGACAGACTTCCAGTCTGCATGTGAGCAGCCCATAGGAATGAGTTAGGTTTTTGTATGCAATCCTGAGGTTTTTACCTCCAGGAAACTGATCCTGAAGGATAAAGGTATACGATGGGTGGTCCTTAATCACTTCCTTTATGTGAAGATTGAGGTCGGAGTGGAAAAAGAGCCAAGGAAGGAAGTCTGCAGCACCCCTCAAACACACATACACACACCTTCTGAAAAACTCCTTTGACAGTTTAGAGGGTTAACTTATAGTTTAAATTAAGTAGTCAGAGGTTGGGAGAGAAATAAACAGCTTGCACAAGCAACACACTGTGCTATTAAGTTTTCAGAAGTGACTTAAAAACTAGGTCAGTCTAATTTGTGGCTGATACTTTGTTCTTTCACTACTATGAACTCACAATGATGTCAGTCTCATGTTCAAACATGCCACATTTAGCAGCATACAGGCTTCCTGAGAGACTCTCTCAGCCTTCCTTTGTGCAAAAGGCTTCTGCCAGATTCTTAGCTCATACTTCACTGACTCAGGCATGCCACTCCAGTTTCAAGGGAGCTACATTGGCTTCCTGTCAAATACTGCACAGTTCAGAGGTTTTTTCCTACTTTTTTCTTTTATACTTTACTGACAAAAAAAATTTAAGAACATGTGGCCGTATTCAGGTTACCATTTTAGGCCTCACTGTCGCTAGACAACATCCAGAGAAGAACTGCCCATTACAATGTGCGGGAAACAGGTGCTTTGAACTACTTCAATTCACCTTTCAGCACTTAAAAGAAGGCTTATAAGAAAGATGGAGAAAGCATTTTACTAGTGACAGGATGAGAGGTAATGGTTTTAGACTGAAAGAGGGTAGATTGGACTGGACATAAGGAAGAATTTTTTCTTGATGATGTAGGTGGTGAGATACTTGAATAGGTTGTCCAGAGTTGTGGATGCCCTAGCGTTCAAGGTCAGTTTGGATGGGACTTTGAGCAAGCTGATCTAGTGGAAGATGTCCCCAGCTCATGGCAGGAGAGGTGGACTAGCTGATCTTTCAAGGCCCCTTCTGACCCAAACCATTCTATGCTATATACCCCTTCTTATCTGACCTAAAGAAATCCTCAATGTCCCTCTATTCAGTCAGCCCCTGCAGATGCAAGGCATCCCACTAAATTGGGACTTGATACAGAAATGCTTCTCATGCAGCCACCCCAAACAAACAAAGCACACTCACATACAGAACCTAATCTGTTGGTATAACGTTTGATGTTCAAGGAAGGTATCTTTATTATTATTTCTGACACAGAACTTGCCATGGGGCTTTTAAGCATGGATATTGTAAGCTTGTCTAGCTACAAAAGTTTAAATGAGCCTTGAATTCAGCAGTAAGCTCTCGGAAGCAGTTTTAACTAGACCCGAGCAAAACATCTGTTCGACCCACCACTGCTGCTTGTTTTGCCTGAATGACAAAAATTAAACTGAAAAAGACAAAGGAGAGATTTTAAGAGCAGTTATTAGTCCCTTCCACTTCTCATCTGTCAGCAGAAAACCTACTCTTAGGTGTCACCCTACCTCTCCCCCACTGTTTTATCCCTCATCCTCTCAGATAGGTTCAATCAGCTTTTTGTGTGGCTTCTCTCTTAAGTTGAGGGCATACAAAATAATCTCAGGCGACAGTACAGGAAAGCTATCTAAAAATACAACAGTAGGGTAAACAAAAAAACCAAAACAAAACAGGTCACTGTTTGAAAAATAGTCACCTGCTTGTTCTTAGCAATCCTAATTCACACTGTTTATGCCTATCACTATTTACACTTTACATTGGCTGCAGTTAAGATGTACTCAGTCTATGTTTCCCACTGCAGCAGCCACCGCAGAAACTCAGCCTCACAAACACTAAGCTGGAGCAGAAGCAAAAGAGGAAAAAAGAGTGGGTACTTATATGCTGTTAAAGCATTTCTCTTGGGGCTACACTACGAGAGATATAATACTAGCCCAGACTCTCACACTCTACTTTTCATGATGCCATGCTTTCCAACTGTATAGGTATTTTTATTTGGATTTTGATCGTTTATGCTGTTTTAAACTCACCTGAAAGTATGTTCAAATCTACATTATAAATCCATGAAATAATGCTATTGCACAAATGCTTAAAATGGTTAGAAAAGTATCACACACTGTCTCAGAAAAAAACACATTATCTCAGAGTCATTTCCAGCACCAACTTAAATTCCAGCTACTCTACAAAGGAAAACACGCAGACATGGTTCACGAGAACTGCATTCAACAGATCCCTGCTATTACTGCTGTATCTGCAACTGTCCAAGGGTACAGGAAAGGCAAGTCTTGTAGGGAGAAGAGACATATTTTAGGAGATCAGTTCATATAGAGCGATAAGAAGAGAGAGAGCATTAACTCCAGAATGCACAAGCCCTTCCTCACACACTCAGATGTGAAACAGAACCAAACTGTGACACAGAAACGAAAGCCAAGGCTTCCAAAACATCTCCACATCCAGCCTGTACCTCTTCCCAAACAGGAAAAGAAGAAGTCCAAAGCACATCCCGAAGTATGTCATAAATTACGCAATGAATCATATTCCTCATGGAAACTGTCTGGCTGAAACCACACCACTGAAAATGAGATAAAAGACAGATTTTAAGATTCCCTTGAAGAAATAAGACTCCCCTCTCCCTAAATTCTTGGAGTTAATATCAAAACAACAACAAAAAATCTTGGCGTTATCAGAGTTACTAGATTTGTGATACATTTTTCCCATAAATAAACTTTTATCTGGATTATCAAGATGTTTACTATTATTAACTCAAATTTGACATAGCTTTATATTCACTGCTTTAGTTCCAAGTTTTAAGTGGAGTTTGTGCTCCTGAAACCTTGCCTGTCTTCCCTAAACTAATCACTTCGAACAGAAAAAAAATCCCAAAACAACCCTCTTCCTACAAATCTTTCTTATAGCCTGTCTGAAAAAAGTCCAGATTTTCTGAACAAAACCACTACAACAATACAAAGCACAACACACAAAAACTCTATGTAAAAATGACAGTTTCCATAAAAGTGTTTTTGAGGTTACTGAAGAACTTTTGACTGTTTCCAGCAACAACTAAAAATGCACTGCATTACTCAAAATTATAGAACTAGAAGTTTCATTCCACAATACTACAAGGAGGCAAGAACCTAGGTCTTTTAAAAGTAAAAGCAATTTTCTTTTCATTTGGTTCCAAATTGCCTTAAAGGTATTAGTGTCAAAAATAGTAGGTGATATTAGACACATTTGCCTTTATAAAGCCATGACAGTGATAGATGTAGTAGATGCGTTTGTTACTTGAGGTTGAGTTGGTTTGTTTCTTCTTAAATTTTATTCTAAATGTTAGCTATCTAGTTTGTCACGTATAGTGGTGTATGCAGTTAAGTTCTCCATGGGAAGTCTGAGTGGCATGAAAAGACTGACCCTGGCCTGAACAACAGAGTGCAAGGAGTCATGGCAAAAAGAACACACTTGAGAGAAAACAATTTCTACCAGTCAATCCCAAAAGCATTTCAGATGCACAGAACTAAGTGAGAAATCTCTTCCAGGAAAGTTTTTATCCATGACTGCAATTGCCCTCTCTGATAGGATTATAGCACAGGTCAAAAACGTGCAGGAAGAGAGTTGAACGCAACCACAGAAGTGGAGGTCATCAGGAAAGAGGGGAAGGAGAAGCACTCCTCCCACCCTCTCTCAGGCGTCTTCCTCTGCAGCCACACCACCACACTCAAGCTAGATCAAGTAGTAGATGACAAGGGCACGAGCTTCCAAAAGCAAATAATCCATTATCTGGGAGCTTGGCAAAGTGAAGCACAAATCCAAATAATTTCAGTTTAGCATAAATTTCAGTTTAGCATAGACGGCTTTGGAACAGGCAAAGTAAAAAAACCACAACCCTATTACTTGGATCTAGAAGAAAATGTTTCTAGTCTACCTGTAGCTACAATCTGGGACTAAAACATTCTTCCTAATCTTGTTCTCACCATCACCTTAAAGCACAGTTTTGCCAAGCTTCAGCTTTCCAGCACTCCAATGAATCACATAAGAACTTGAGAACCAGCTTTAGGTTTGGCAGAGACCATCTGGCATCAAAGGTATGCCTATTGGTATGCCTATGGCCATATGCCTCAATTTCAGTCAAAAAGCAAGTTTGGTTTGTTTCTCTTTTTTTAAAGGCAGTTAAATTCTCTTGCTACTCTATGCATACTTTAGTGAAAGGACGGTGTGCAGTGGAGATGATTTAATCTAGGACTCATAAGCTAGCTCTGAATCAAATCAACAACTGGGTGTTTAAGCTAGCCTTGATAGAAAGGAGAGTTATTTGTGCAGGCTCACCCCATGGTGCAGCTACAGACCTTTCTGTATCGAGGCTAAATACTTTACCACACTCCACAGTGTAAGGCAGATGGACCAAGGTGAGCATCTGAAGATGCACTGTCTCATTGCCACATCCAGAATGATTTGTTCTGCATTTGCAGCAATTGTGTGCCACTAGAGCACCAAACACCAGAGAAAGTAAGTAACCTCTTAAGCCTGCATTATTACTTCTGCTCAGACACACAGTCAGCATAAGGATTGGAACGGAAAATAATTTTATCACGAGCACACAGAAGTTGCTGCAGGCAGCAGGGGTGATATATATATATGGAATTGAGCGAGAAGTATGCCGGAATAGCTGAAGGAGAGGAAAAATACACTACTGTCTCAAAAAACCCGAACCTAGACACCACATATTAATCCTCAAAACCCACAGTTGTCCCAAGGAGCTGATTCACCTTTGGCTTTAAATAAAGCATGCACTGCTTGGATGGGAAAGAGGGACTTGTCCACAAACAATTCTTGCTCTGCTGGTACAAACAGACAATTACTGCTGCCTGGGTCTAAAGAGCCAAAAACCCATCACAGTTCAAAGTGTGCCACTGGTCCTTATACTAGATTGCCATTGGTTTTTTGGTGTGCTGAAGGTAAAACTCAATAACTCCTTTCAGCACAAGTCTGTAGAGTCAAGTATGAGAAAGCATCAGCATGATGACTGCTTACACAGTCTCAGCACAGCATCCTTGTTTTTAAGCAGCACAAGGATGTTCCTTACAAAAGCATTTTTCTCAGAGCAATACTCACTCAAATGACGAGTGATTATTTAACCACAATCCCATATGCTTTGCAGTCCCATTAAAGAAAATCTCATGCATAAGGGTAACAGCTTGGCTATAAGTCCTTCGCCCAAATACGCTCTTACCAGTGTGTATGGCTTGTCGGGCCATCATTGTTGTCCTTCCAAAGTTTGCAGCAGACAGACTATGCCAAATCCAAAAACCTTTGTCATTAAAAGAAAAACTTTACGTCTAACAGTAGGAAATGCTTTCCATGCTTTGGTAATCTTGTAAAACTATACTGCACAGGCACTTACAATCAATAAAAGTATTCTTAGGAAGCTTAATGACACCTTTGGAGCAATGGTTTCTCTGCTTCAGGTAGACTGGAACATGGGAAACAGCAGTGAAAAAACAGTTGCTTCTTGTACTTTAGCACCTTCACAAAGGCAAAAAGGACTTCCAAGGGAAACTGCCATAGTCCAGACAGCAATTTAAGTGGTACAGAAATATTGAGGAATAACAGCTTCTCCTTCTGCCTACCCATGGGAAATACCTTTACTACCAGCACCTGAGCCTGTAAACACAGAACAGCACAATACTGTTCTGCTTTAGCTATTTAAAGGCATTTCAGGTGTTTCTTCTGAAAAGAGTGAACAGACAAAGCTCACTAGCTCTAAGAACATCTGAAAAAACACACTGTCATCACTAAACAAAGAGAGATGTGGAACAAAATGGCCCACTCCACTGTATTTTGCACCTACTAGTATATATAACTCCCATGACTTAAGAAAACCCTAGGTATACCCAGGATTCTTTTGGTGAACAACTGATATCAAACAAATTATTTACTTAAAATTCACTTTTCTTTTTAGTGATAAATGATCACAGAGGACTAGACTAATTAAGACTCTAAATATGGGTACTTTCTTTTAGTATTTTTAAGGCAAAATCAAATCCTCCTGGTGCCTTTCACAGACTGTCTATCCATCCAGCAAGGCTAAAGGCAATTCCCATGGTATTCCACTCAATCTCTGCTCTTTTCAGACATCTAAATATGTTCAGATTTATCCATGATAGAGTTTTTCTTAAGAGCAAGTTCCCAGCAATTCAAACTGTCAATAGTTTCAGGCACAGTCAAACTTGCAAAATCCATCTCTAGACTACTGATGCCCGAAAGCAGGAATGGTGTGATGCATCCACAGAAGCTTTCAGAACTTTACAAAGAGAGTAGCCAACTGCTGGAAGCCTGGAGGTAACACTGCCATCAGGTTTACAGAGATAAGGCATCCTCAGATTGTCTCACAATAATTAAGAAAACCTTAAAGTTAAATAACTATGAAGGAGAAAAGCAACTGTGGGCCACATTTGATGCCTCACATGTTTCAACTAAACCATAAAGAAAAAGAGATTAAGCCTCCTGGAATGTCTGGTGATTTTGTTACTGTACATTATCATGATCAATTCTGTTTTGACTTTTTTAATCTAGAAGAGAGTTACTTAACTCATTATAAAACTGTAAATAGAGCTGAACTGTTTGAGGTTGACAGCCTCAAATGCATTTGTGGCATCCCAAACCAAATGCTATAGTCAGGCTACTCCCACCTTACTTTATCTAATCATGGATTTCTCCCTAGACTTCCACATCGAAGCTGGAGTTGCATCCTGGCCATTCTGCAACTTGGTATTAAGATAATCTAAACAACATAGATGGACAAAAAACACTCACTTAGGCACACAATCTCTTTTTGCTAGTAGCACAGTAGCATTTCCTTTGGCCTTGACTATGCTGCCCACATCTATGCACAACACTGCAGCAAATGTAGTTTTCCAGACCTGTTCCTTTGACCAGATGAGTCTTTATTTTCTTCTTAAGCAATACAAGACAACATCCTCATCTGTCTCACACTCCTTCCAAACACTGCCTCAAAACCCCTGCTTTGCCACAGTCTACAAGGACTTTGGCATTAGTACTAAAATTATTATGCTGACCAGAATTGCTTAGGTGAACACCATTTCTCTGTCTCTGTGACCAGCACACTCAGCAGAGTTCATGATCTGAGACTGGCCTCCCAAGTTCTGCAATAAATATCTGTATTGCTGCATGGAAAGGATATTCTAAAAAAAGTGTATATTAAGTAAAAACAAACTCCAACTTTGGTTTTAGATTCCAAAGCAAACAAGACTAGTACTCCATAAAGAAAATAACTGAGTTATTTACCACTTTGGAGTACTACCAAGTATTTGATACAACCAAACTAAAGCTGAGGATTTCAGTGTATTTTCATTACAACTTGCTTATGAGCAATTGGGTCTCAAGACAGTACTGGGGGGTGGGGGGGAAGCAATCTCCAATGCCTTTTCTCTACTTCTGGAGTAACAGTTCCTAATTGTTCCATTTCACAACAGTGACCTTAACAAAACAAAACATGAAGAAACAAGTATTTTGATAATAATTTCTCTATGCTCAGTGTTTCATAACAATGTTATGCTTGCAGAGATGCTGTGTTGTTCCAGACAGAATGTATTTCAAACTGCAAACCTACCAGGACAGAATTTAGAGAATCGTGCTCCCCACATAAAGGGAAGACAGATGATGCAGAAGTGGAGGGCACCCTATACTACTGGTCCAGTCTTCTTTACTCCCTGAGTTGGTAAAATGGCACTGGCATTACATTTGAAGTGAACCAAAGTGCTCTGTACATGAGGAACTGTAAGTTACCGTGAAGACTGACGAGGAAGAGTCTTTTCCTAGGGGAAAACAAAAACAAACAAACCCCTAAAAGAGTCTTTATGTGGCTGTCAAGAGGAGCAGAGGAACAACGGGAAGGAGAAAGAAATCACTACGAATCTGGTGTCTTTAATTCGGGAAAACACCAGAGCCCATGCAATTCTCACAAACTAAACAAAGAATCATACAGTTATTGTGGAAAAGGGGGAAGAGTCAAGCCAATTCTGATTGGAAAAGTAAAGGGAATACAATGCCAAATGCAAGAGGAATTTAAATTGATGAAGGAGAACCTACATTTCAGTTTAGCCTTTGAACCACAGTAGGACACGAAAAGGGTTATTTTTTTCATTTCGTGTTTATTCTTTACCTGGAAACAAGAAACTAAGCTTTTCCCCTGCTCTCCACTAGAGTGATCTTAGTACTGTGTCAGTAAGTCAGTTTACTATTTGTATCAGCTCAGTGCTAAATGACAGTGGTGATAATACCACTGAGTTCACCAGACTGATGGAATGAGTCCTAACAAAATTAGTACCACACCGTCACATTTCAGAAATGTTGATTAAGACACCATCAGTCCAAAAGATCCTAAATTCAAGACAGAGGAAATTAAAAGCTGTATGTTTAGCTCCCAGCTGAGTCTGAAAGTTGCGGAAGGTATACATACCACTTCACAAGGAAAGGGAACAGGAAGCCAGGGAAGAAAAGAGTCATTATGTTCAAATGGTAACATTTTTCGTGAGGTTACACAGGCCAAATGAGCATATCCCAGAAAAATGTGAATCCAAGCCTGGGTAAAGAAACAGAAAGCAGAGTAAGTGACAGCAGATTAAAAAAACATACAAAACAAAACAAAGTTTTAGAAGAGCAAAGAGTATCAGTTTGGAAAATGTACCAAAATACTACGAAAATATCATAAGAGCTGCTGCACAAAAATGGAAGGGATGCAACTAAATTTGATACTAGCAACTAGATAATAGCTGAGAAAGCAAAACCAGGTTTCTTTGCAAGAGCCTTTCCCACACAGAATGCTGGCAAAAGGTAAGATCAAGATGGACTAAGACCATGTACTGCCAGGACTGATGTATCAAGAGAAGAGAAGAAAAAAAAAAAAAAAAGGTTAACTAACAGAAATCCACCATAGAATCAAGATTTATGAGGGAATTAATGAATATAAGGTCTGAGCAGAAACCAGAAATATATAATGCTCATTAAAGCAAGCTATTCCAGCACAGGTACAAAGTGTTTGTAAAACACGGTGACAGAAAAAAAAGAAAGAAAAAAAATTTAAAAATAACCCGTGAACTTCAGTACTAGAAAAACATATCACTAACTAGCCACACAGAACCTCTGGCAGACCTGAGGATAGGCATAAAAGGGCATTAGGGAAGAAATGAGGGAGGCCACAGAACCAACCTTCTCCATCTGACCCAAAGCCACCATTAAACTTGCTCATGTGTCTTTGAGTGTGACAACTCAATTGTTTAAAGGAACATTATGTAGACTTCCTGGAAAGTCCGTTTTGTAGTCTAAAACAAAAACTTACAAAGAATCTAAACTTTAAGATAAACATAATATTTACAACCATATGCACCCATTCCTCACCACTGAGGAGATGGGAAAAACCTCAGAAAAGTAGTAAAAAGAAAAAAAAAAAAAAGAGACAAATAGATATCTCTGTTGACAAGAAGTAATATTGGGTGAAGTTACTCAAAAATAACCTCAAAAGCCTTCAGCTGACAAAATGCCACCAGTTTACAAGACTAGCACCAACATGCTGTAGGGACAGCACTTTCATCAGCAGGATGCTCTGCATTCCTGTCAGCACTATACATGATCTTCTGCAACACCATCTCCTACAATGTGGATGACAATGTGACTAAAAAGAAATTTGAAACATCTCCTGAAGAGGAAAGGGAGTACTAAATCAAGTTGTAGGTTTAATCAACACCTCCCCCAGAGCAGCAGGCAAAGATACAAGCAATTAACAAGTGAGGAACACAAGAGTTGCATGTGACAACTCTGAAGACACTAGTACCATTTAAATTAACACAGCGAATAAAAGAAAAGAAAACAAACAAACAAACAAAAAAAACCCACCCAAACCAAAACTCAAGGAAAAAAAATAATACACATTTTTAGCTAACCATTCTATTAAATATGTATGATATAAAAGAAATGCTCTCAAGTTTCCAATAAGAAGAGTTGAGGTTTCCCTTTACGTTTCCTTTGAAAGTCCAAGTAATGATCAGAAATCACAAAATATCCAGATACACCACAAGCTCTTGAATGCACAAAATTCGTCTGCCTACTTCTGACATCTATAACCAATAAAAATCCACACTGTTTCATAAAGACCATGTATCCAGATCTTCTCAATTCATTATACCTAGACATAGCCTAAGAAGGCTTATCTCCAAGTACGTTTTGCTTTCCCAGCTAATTAATTGCTTTTCTTGTCATATAAAATATCAATAAATCATTTTGAATGAAAGCTTTATAAGATACAAGTTGCTTTGGACAGGGTATGTGTGTATAAATATCTACCTGTATGTTCATACGTTTAGATACATGGTTTGTATGAGGGTGTATGTACAGAAAAACAAATACACACATATATGTCCTGCCACTGTTTTAAAGAAAAATCAACCTGACAGAACTCAAGTTCTAACCTTGTCAGGTGGCAGACAATCAAAATCTTCCAACGGAACACAAAGTTCCGGGAGCTCTGGAACACCAAGCCAAAGCAGGCCAAGACAACTTGAATGCATGGCTGCAAATAAACAGCAATCAGGTTTTTTTAGCTTGAATCAATGATTCCAGCCTTGGTTTCTAGTAGGTGAATCCATATAATGAATATATTCTTGCTGCCTTTGCAGAAAATAAGCTTGGAAAGGAATTCCTTCAAGTTTGAACAATTCCTTTCAGATTGCCATGGGCTGCAATGGGCTTACCTACACTGCAGGACATAGATAACTCCAACTCAAGACTTGGCTTCTGGGCCAAACCCGCAAAAGACAGGGCTCTGGAACAAAAAGAAATTCTTTTGCTGGAGCACACCTGACTACTAAACTATAAAGCCCATTTCTACCCTCTCAAAAGGCAAGACATGAGAACAGGAGGTAGAGTCTGTCATACCTTTGGCTGCTCCAAGAACTGCTATCCAACTGACATGGCAGTCTGAAGGAGCACATCCCATGGCAGCATGAAACAAGCTAAGTCAGGGCTTCCAGAGAGCAACCACGTCCCTGTGGCCAGCTCACACGTTAATTCAGTGAGCTGACTCAAAGAAATAATTCAGTCACAAACTAACTGTACAAACAAGTACAATAAACAAATACATAAATAAACCACATCCAAACAATTTTTAGCCTTTTGTGATTCCTGGCTCCGTCTCACTGCGGGATCCTGAGAGTCATTACAAGACTGAGTATGCAACAACAGTGGCTGGGAAGACAAGAAAAGAATCACAGTAACTGTGAGCATTTCGACCTGCCATAGAAAGGCAGGCTGTGCTGAACTAATGTGAGAGAGCTACACTAGTTTCAGTGAGTGGATCCATGTTAATGTTCTCTCATTTTGCTTTTACATCTACTGAATCTATTTCTTTTGTACAACAAGAGTAATAAAAAGTTAGGCAGAATGCAGAAGAAAGGAGAGGACAGTCTACGGAGTAGACTTCTAAGGTTTTTCTATGTGTCAAATAGGTAATTTAAGGTCTGGAATGGAGCAAAAGACCACCTAAGAGCTTACAGAGCAAACTGTGATGGATTTCTGGTATGCTTCAAATAAAACACGAACAAGTTAGCTCAAACAGCAGAACAAGCTACTTGTGAGTTCATTCGCCGACTTGGCCTCAAGTGAAGTATGCACAGCCATAATAACTACTCTACGCAGCAGACTCAGGGCAGCAGCTAGAGGCAGAGAGACTATGTCAAGCAGCTGGACTCAGTAACCTTTTCTACTGGCACAGCTGGAAAAAGACACTTTGTCAATAGCCTTTAGACTACTGTTCTGCACTGCATATTCAGGTAAAAGCCCCTTGTGGCACTGACTAGTACTCACAAAGCACTGATACCAATGGCAGCATAAAACATAACTCAAATGTGAGGAGACAAACAGCAGGAACACACAATGTAGTTGGAGGACAGCAGCCTCTTGAACTGGACACATTCTACAAGCAAATACAAAATTTGCCAATTTTCTTTTTTTTATACATAAAAGCTTCTCTTCCATCTAGAATAACTATATGCATAATTTTTAAAAAGCCAACAATAAATTACCAACAGTATGGAGAAAAATAGCAACTCACAACAGGAATGTTTAGGCAAATCATTTCCCCCCCTCCTTCCCACTCAGTTGCACTGAAAGACATATCGAAACATAGAATGATATGGGTTGGAAGGGACCTTTAGAGATCATCTAGTCCAACCTCCCTGCAGAAGCAGGTCAACCTAGATCAGGTCGCATAGGAACATGTCCAGCCTCAAAAGCATGCTATTTGAAGCTTAAGTCTCTGACCCTTACAAATTTCCAACATGAAATTATGGTCTATAGTACAACATTTTGAAACCAACTCATTCTTAAATATTTACAGATATTTAAATGATAAAGACCAAATACACAAACTCACACCACATTATTCTCTCAACAGCCACCACATATTCTAATCCCGCATTTCTAGAAAAAACAGACTCAGAAAGATAAAATGTACAACTCATTAGTGTTCAACATCTTCAGAAGATTTTTTTCCTAGATGCTATTGTGAACCCATTGTTAGGTACACCTTTCCCTGCACTTTCTATAACATACCATTAGACTTCACTTAGCCTGTGAAATGTTTTTTTCTCATACAAACAGAAAATAGCCACAGTAGAACAATCCCATCCTGTTGTCACATTAGAACTACATTTTCTGTGATTTTCAAGAACAACTAATGCAGAAATTCCTTCTTCCTTTAGAAAAAAACCCAAACTAAAAACAAACAAACAAAAAATCTGTGGATTCTATTTTTTTGGTTTTTTCCCCTCTTTATTTAGCCCATATAGGTATATTTTTCCAACATCTGATCACTATCTCTTCTATTCCATTATTCCCTGTACTTTCTTTTTCTCCAATTCTGTTTCTTA
Organism: Colius striatus; assembly: GCF_028858725.1. Taxonomy (NCBI): domain Eukaryota; kingdom Metazoa; phylum Chordata; class Aves; order Coliiformes; family Coliidae; genus Colius; species Colius striatus. The sequence goes on from NC_084759.1 coordinate 129,042,775, forward strand.
CACACATGTCTAATTTCTAGTATTTACACAATAACAGAAGTTGACCCTAATACCAGGCAACTTTTGAAACTGGACATACTGTTTGAAACTTCCGCTCCAGAAAGTGACAAGCGTCAATATTTTTCCAGTATAGTGCAAATACAACCACATTTTGAGTAAAAGCACAAAGATCACAGCTCTGTCCACACACATGATAAGATATTAATGCATTTCAAATTAACCATTTAAACACAAATCAGAACAAATTCTGCAAAATTCAGAATTCAAGGAAGTCTATTTTACTGACAGTTGAGAAACTGAAAGACGTAGCTATGTATTATTGGTGGTTTAAATCCTTTACCTTCATGTCCCAAAGCAGCTTATCTACTTGACATCCATCCCACTCCACCTGTCCAAAACCAGTAATGCTATTTTCTACCAATAGATAGACTTCTCCAGCTGTGCTTTGAGGTATAACAATCAACATTTGAAAGGGAGAGACCTTTTGAGGAGGAAGTTAAACTTGTGGATTCTCACTTTGTCAACATAAACAGGAAAAGAAACCCAACAGATAAATAAGTGATAAATAGCTAAGCAAGAATAATGTTTGACTGCACTGAAAAGCAGTATCAACACCTGCACCTGCTTTCGTAGGGTGGTTGGACTAGACGATCTCTAGAGGTCCCTTCCAACCATTCTGTGTTTCTATGATTCAGTAGAAATGCTCTACGTTGGTGGATATAACAAGAAGATTTAAGTGTACTTTATTATTTAGTTAAGCAAACATACACAAAAATGTGCTACTACTATATATCTAATCCAGTATCAGGTAGGTTCAGGGTCAGGCAAAGCATAATATTAATTCATTTTTCACTTCTCCTTTGGACCTCTAACATCTATCATATGCTTAAAGTTTTGTTTTCTTTTTTTTTAGACCAAATTTGAACTGGAGATCATGCATGTCCATACTGAGGTATAACTATTTGCTGAGCATGTACTCTCAAACCAATTAAATGCTCAACAACCCTCCCAAGTTAATCCATAACATAAATTCTTGGCTTTGACATATTCAAAGACTGAAATCATCAACAGCGTCTCAAATTATTTTTTTTCAGTTATTCATCAAGCCATGAAATCCATTTTTCTGCCAAAGTAGACAGTCTCTTCAAGAAAAAGGGGAAGTAAAAAAAAAAAAGAAAAGAAAAGAAAAAAAGAGGAAAACCACCATGGAAGGGCTTGGCAGCCTTTAAAAATTCCCCAAGCAAACACTGTGTTTCTCTAAGCTAGCATTCGTTACCAGTGTCACTGTATTCAGCTGGTTTTGTATGCCTGCCACTAGGCAGCACATACGAATAGATAGTCCCAAAGCTTCCTGAAAGGACAAGACATGAACCTTTAACCTGAATCAGGCCCCTCCTCCCCACCCATCCACCTCCCTTATTGCATTACCTCCTTATTGTTGACTGAAACAGTAGACAAAGTCAGCAACTGAAAAGAACACCCTGCCTAATTTAATGAAAAACCTTGAAAATCCTCACCCCAGATCAACTAGAAATATTAGATGATCATTGGTTGAACCCCCTCAAAAACCTGCAACTAAAAGAAAAAAAGATTTAATGTTAAACAGCAGCTGTAGCAATGCAAGACATTTCATAGCCACTTTGCCATACTGGCTTACATCTGGATGTTTGAACAAAAATAGCTAATGTGCTTGCTTGTTCTGCCATTAAATAAAGGGTACAAAGGAATTGCTAGTACTGTTTTTGCTCATGAAAGGCAATGGTCATTAATAGCTTGTATTTGCAGAAGGCTGTCAGAGGAACAGCATGCCTGAGCTTCCTACACAGCTCTCTATAGGTTGAGCCACACAGGATGCAGCAGGGAAAAAGAGACTATATCTTTCCTCATTCCAAAACGGGTCACACCTGCAGCAGCACTGGCAAGTCATGCAAGCCTCAGATGGATAAAAATATTGAGTCTTGTAAATTTGAGGGGGCAGAGAGATGCAGGTCTCTTAATGGAAGGAATATCTTGGGAAAACGTACAATGATAGTATTAGCTTGTATTTTCACAGTTTCTTTCCCTGTCCCAACTAGTATGTTGGAGATCTGCACCTGTATGACTATTCCTTTTTCATCCATTTTATGCTTGAAGGAGTTAATTTTCTTTCAGTGATATTTTTCAGAGTAAATAAATAACAAACAGCTATTCATAAAGTCATGTCTGGGCTGGACAAATGTGTTTACATTTGTCAGGCATCTTCAAATAGGTCCTCCTGAACATCAGATAGGCAAAGTGAACCACAATGACGAAACAGGCTTAGTCAACTTGATGGTATCCAAATACAGATTACCTACCAAGTAGAATGGAGGACTGAAAAGCTGGCAGAAAGCTCAACAATATGTCTACTATGAGAAGTCAGGGATTTTCACCAGCTGGACAAGATTGCTCACTTCATTCATTGGGAAAAATATATCATCATACATATTCAGATTTCTAGAGGAGTTCCACAGGGGTCAGTTCTGGGGCCAGTGTTAACATCTTCATCAACAACCTGGACGAGGGGACAGAATGTACCCTCAGCAAGTTCGCTGATAACACTAAACTGGGAGGACTGGCTGATTCCCCAGAAGGCTGTGCTGCCATTCAGCGGGATCTCAACCGGCTTGAGAGGTGGGCAGAGAGGAACCTCATGAGGTTCAACAAGGGCAGAGCCCTGCTCCTCAGGAGGAACAATCCCATGCACCAGTACAGGGTGGGGGTGACCTGCTGGAGAGCAGCTCTACAGAGAGAGACTTGGGAGTCCTGGTTGATAACAAACTAACCATAAGCCAGCAATGTGCCCTCGTGGCCAATAAGGTCAATGGCATTCTGGGATGCATCAAGAAGACCACGGCTAGCAGGTCAAGGGAAGACATCCTCCTCCTCTACTCTGTCCTGGAAAGGCTACACCTGGAGTACTTTGTCCATCTCTGGGCTCTCCAAGAGTGGTAAAGAACTTCTGGAGAGAGTCCAGAAGAGGGTTACCAATATGATCAGAGGACTGGAACATCTCTCTTACAAGGAAAAGCTGTGAGAACTGGAGCGTTTTAGCCTGGAGAAGACTGAGGGGGAACTCTGTCAAGACTTAAAAATACCTAAAGGGCAGATCTCGAGAGGATGAGGCGAGTCTTTTTCTGTAGTACCCAGTTACAGGACAAGGGTTAATGGGCACAAACCCAAGTTCCGCTTGAACACAAAGAGAAACTTCTTTCCTGTGAGGGTGAGGGAGCCCTAGCACAGGCTGCCCAGGGAGGGTGTGGAGTCTCCTTCTCTGGAGGTTTCCAAACCTGCCTAGATGCATTCCTGTGTGACCTGATCAGGGTGAACCTGCTTTAGCAGTGGTCTTGGGCTGGATGACCTCTAAAGGTACCCTACAACCCCTACCACTCTGTGATTCTGTGAACAGCTACATGTAAGAAAACTCAAAACAAAAAAGGGAAATAATGAGAAACAAACATGGTAGCAGAGTAAAGTACAGGTACAAACTGCTTTATTAGTTTGTTTAAATTCTCTCACTAGCTAGGAGAACACAAAGTTTACCAGTTCTCATAAGGACAGTGCTCATTTGCCTTGAGCTGACATGTCCTCCTGAGATGTGGGGTATGAACATACCAATTAGTCATTGTTGACTACTTCTCTTCATTAAGGCCTCTGAGAGCTTTTAGGAAATTGAAATGACATAGGAGTAGAGTGGGAGAAAAGGGAAGAAGGTACTGAGTCCTGTTGCTATGGGAAGAGACTTGTCATCAATGCAAAACCCCAAACTGACTATGGGAAGAAAGACTTTCACAGTCTGTCTTCAATTTGGAGCACACTTACCTTGCACTCAGGGTCTTGGGACTGACACAGGAAACCCTACTGAAGTGTTGACACCATTTGCCTTCTGCTAACGGAGATTCAGACTAGTACATACTTTCAGACTGGTTAGTACCTAATAACATGTCATAGAATCATAGAATCATTATGGTTGGAAAAGATGCTCAAGATCGTTGAGTCCAACCAGTCATCTCACATTGCCAGGCCCATCACTAAACCATATCCCTTAGTACTTCATCTACACATCTTTTAAATATCTCTAGGGGTGGTGACTCCACCACTTCCCTGGGCAGCCCGTTCCAATGCTTAGTAACCCTCTTGGTGAAAAAGTTTTTCTTAATGTCCAATCTAAACCTCCTCAGGGGCAACTCAAACCCATTTCCCCATTCCTTACTGGAGAGAAGACATCAGCCCCCACCTCACTACAACTCCCCTTCAGGCATCACGTCTCCTTCTCTAGGATAAACATCCCCAAATGTCAACCCAGTGCTCTGCTGTACTTTCTTGCTGGAATATTTTTTGTCATTGATTGAAACCTGGAAAAGCTTTATGAATAAAAATAGAAACCACGATAAAGTTTATTGTGTTTGCTCCCCAAGTATTCCCAGTAAGAGTCCTCTGCCTAAACTCTCTTATTTTAGAAAGACACTTCCAAGTCCGATGGAGGTTAGAAGAGACACACAAAACACAAAGTCCCTTCTTCCACTGAGAGAAGTCCTCTGAAGCACAGTTCAGACTCTTTGTGTGTATTTAGAAGATGGTGTTTAGAAGATGGATGGTTTCTGTTCTTAAGGGGCTATATAAACTTGGCAAAACACACACTATTGAGAAAGTCACTCCCTTCCAAGCACCATCTTACAGGTGGAAAACCAGGTCCTGAGATGGGATTTGAGTCTTTAAAATTTGGGGTGAATGATTCTTACATCTAACAATTAAGAGGCAGGAACAACACTCGGGCTACTGAAAGCGTGATGTTTATATCCCTAACATTATGAACTATTCAGCCTTTAAACATGCATTACCAGGAGTTCAGTAGGAATGAAATGCAGTACCAAATCGATTTTATCCAGAAGTGTCGGGAGAGGGAGAGTTGCTTTCCTATTTTGAGAGCAACGTCTATGCTACACATGCAGAGCCAAGGCCTTCTAATCCAGTGGGCTGAATACATACTAGTTATTCAAACTCAAGAACGTGTGCATAAAAGGAATTTCATACAATTAGTCTCTGTTGTCCTCCTTGTTTTATGCTCTCTGTAAAGCTCTCATTCCAATTTTGCTACATTTCACACTCAGGCCCATCTTTTTGCCTCCCTCAATACCTTCAGTAACAACAACAAAATATTTAGAGAAGCAGACAAAGATATCTAAAAAGACAGTATTTGTACAAGCCACTGATCTAACATTTAGTCAAACAGACTCAATGCATAGATTATTGCAGTAAAGTAAAATCAAGTGAGGCACAATGAAAACAGGTAACATCGGTTCAGTCTGATGTTAGAAACTGTGTCATATTTTTCTGCCAAAGTAATGTAACAGAACACAGGTATGTTTTTATGAAGAAAAACTTTCATGCTGTTTTAGCAGACTGTCACTCTGAAGAGCATGTAAAAAGACCTTATGGAAGAAAAAAAATGATAATTCTTCTCAGGTAATGAAAGCCTCTGCACACCTCCACTTGTCCATCTTTATTTGCTAAAGAACTAACAGGAGTTTCTAACTTAAACTTGAAACCAAACCAGAGTGCAAATTTACCTGAGGAGGTTCATGAAAAGAACTGATCTAGTTTCTAAGAAACAGGATGAAAACTTGTACTACGCAGGGCAAAATCAGTTCCAAAAACACACTAAAGGGAGGCTGTGTAAGTTACTGGTGACATATGGCTCATATTGTGACCAAGAGCAAGCAGAGATAGCTGACTTCCTCTCAAAGGACCTTGTTTCAGTAGTTTCTTTCACATATTCATGCAGCAGAAACCTTACAGCTTCAGACAGCGCAAGCACAGAAAAGCAGCGGCATGGGAGCTCAGGAAAGTCTGTGGTAGAAGAGGTCATTCTGCATCCCTCCAGTCCCACAGGAAACCTCCCAACACTGAGGCAACACTCTTTCCCCTCTTTCCTAGCCTACCCAATTATTAATTTTGGTGTTTTTTTCAGCTGCCAAAGCACTTCATAGGAACACAATATGGAAAGCTGCCAGCCTTCCCAGAGCCAAATCTGAGTAGGTCAGTCTTGGCTCAGCAGCAGACCACATAGCGCAGCAAAAGGAAACACAAGGCCTTGAACTCATGCCCATCTTCCCCCTTGTCCGCCATACACACACCCTAGATGCAGACTGTCTTTGATCGCTGAGGAATAGCAATTCACTGGTGGCCAACAGCATCTCCACTGGAGATTGTGATGGCTGCCAACAGGTCCAATCCATAAGCAACCCAAGAACTGCTCAGATGAGAACTTGAGAAGTTGCCAAAGTTTATCATTAATGTGTATTTCTGGCTTCCTTCAGGTATTATGGGAAGTTACAGAGTAACTACAACGGAGATCTCTTATTTGGAGCTGCCAACCTAACGCCAATCTAGAGGTCAGGTCCAGCAAAGAGAAGTGGCAATACAGACATCTCCATTCTCACAGCCACCTTCAGACAGCAGCAACACTGCAGTAGCACAGGACATTTCAGTCTCTATCCTTGCTCCAGAGCCAGTATCATGTCAATCAGCTTTGGTATCAGGGTGACAATACTATCATACTAGTGACAAAGAAAACCCTGAGGATAGAGTCCCCTAAGTAACAACTAGGAAGTAGCCTGAAGTCATTGTGTTCACCTTCACACAAATTACTTCAGATAACCACTGGCTTTAGTCCAGGTTGATATCCTGATACACATCATCAAGCCACCCATCATCTATGGTTTTTGATCCATGTAGAAAACAGAGTTCACATGTGCAATCCACAGCCCTAAAGAATGACACATTATCCTTTGTTTATGAAGGGGGACACCAAATAAATCAGACAAATATTACCCATACAGATATGATATATAGTTACTGACATTTACAATATTCTACAGAACCCACTCCCCCTCCCCAGCCTCACATCACTATGCTAAATCTGGAGGCTGTCCCTAAGGAGTTGTACGGAAAGTGACTGCAGCATTTAAAACGTTAGGGACATGGCTACTTCCCTATTACCCAGAAAAATAGCTTCTTGTTAATTCTTCTTAAATAATCCAGGACATACCATTACATAACCACGCAGAAAGTACTATAAGATTGCAAGAAACATTAGTCATTTGATCAGCATAACAACAAATTTGTAGAGGCTGATTCACAGGATTTGCAGGCCAAACCCATGTTTCATCCTAGGGGTGAAGCAAAAGCAAAAAATAAAAAGGAAGGGATGTGCCAATTCTTCTGCATCTCATCCCTTGACAGTAACTACTCTACGTCATCTGGCTATTAAGGATTGTCAGCACTTGAAGAATATTCATGACGCTTTCCTGACTGCTCTTACAGGAAAAAAAATAAAAAAGTCCTAGAAAATTCAACAAACATACTACAAAGTGAAAGCTATCACTCTGCCTCCTTTTTCTCAAGGGACAAGATGCTTTAACTGCAATTACTGTATTCCGTAGAAAAGCTGTATTTTGAAAATAGTGAATATTCCCAAATATGACTGGGGACTAAGGCACTGAACCTTGAAAAGACAGGTGACTGGGCAAGACCCTCACACAGCTCTTACTGCATAACACACTGGTGCAGAGCTCACTCGACCAATTCTAGTAACAGAAATCCACGTTTAATTTGCCTATTCAGCATTTCTTACAGAAGTCTAGAAGAGACTCTGAATTTTCCCTCTGAGGGCTTCTTAAGGCCTACATGAAGCTCTTCTCTTAAAGGCTAAAGAGTGGCTGACCCATCCAGTCTCCAGTAACCGCACAACTGCGCTCACCCGGTCTCCAGCTGCCGGCTGCAAATACAGACACTCAGGACTCACAGGGCAGAGTCATTTAGCCCAGGAAGGTGCAGAGGCACATGGCAGATACAACCACAACTCCTCCCACGGGCTAGGGGCTGGCGCAGACCCCAGAGGAGTTGGGGCTGGCTTGGGAGACAGAGCTCCTAGCAAAATCCATTTCACACGTTCCTGCACAGTCTCTGCCGATACTGTTCCTATGGACAGTTGAAGCTATTCTAGCTAAAGGCAAATATCCTTGCCAAGCTAGCTGCCTACACTGAAAGACAGAGCATGCATTTTACAGAAAAAAAAAGATAAAATCAGTTCACTTTCTTCATCAGAAGTTTTTCTGTTATGATTTTGTTCCACTTTATCTGCTTAGGTAGCTAACAAAACCAGAGCTACTAGAGTAGGAATGTAGTTATGTATCTTTACGCTACATGTTGTGTTTTTAATTGCTTAGTTGGGATTTCTGGACCTTTGCATGTGTATTAAACCGCACAGCATTTTGCAGCTACCACCTCTAATTAGCACAGGAACTGGCACCTTCTCTGCTGCTTTTACTTATTTTTTCATTTAAAAAGAGACTTTGAAACCATGTATTACAATATACTGAAGCACTACTGTATTAAACAAGTATAATGACCAGAATTTATTACACAGACATTTTTTTACAGATTCCTTCCTAAAAATATTAATAAGCATATTCAGTAAATGCAGGATTTACTTTTGAATATCACTGTTCTTTTGACATTAAAAATTAGAGCTAAAAATGTGTGTACCCACCCCCCCATTGCATACTTGTTCCACATTCAAACAGAAACCCCTAGACAACCAACATAAATAACTGTGATGCTTCAATCTCCAATAGACAGCAGGACAAATATAATAAAAAGAAATTAAGACTTACAGTTTTTTCACCTTCCCTCAAAACACGAGAGTCTAAATCAACTCCTGTTTGGTCAGTTGTGACTTTGTAAACTCTGTATCTACCAAACCACATAGAATAGCTGCCTAGAATATCATAAATCTCAAAGCAAGGATTACAAAATCATGTTGGGGTTTTGGTTGCAATTTTTTTCCTTTAAGAACCCCAATACACATTCTTACAAGAGAAACTTCTTTTATGTTTCAAAACTAGCACAGATCTATTTATTCTGCTGGGTATACATCGAATGTTTGAACAAAAAAAAGTTAAGTCATAGGTCAGACAATATAGCTTGCTATGACTACACCCTTCACTTGAAGGAAAAATCAAAGGATCGATTTTCTATTTCAAACAGCTGAAATGACAATAAAAGAAATAAAATTCTCCCAGCATTTCTTTCCTAAAAATCCAGATTCCGATCTGACATCTAACCAAATGGGTTTTGGACACTGAAAAAATCCCGCCATTGGTCAGGCTTTGCAATAAGCACATCCCATACACCTTGTTTGGCACGCACTGATGTATGTTCAACTCCACATCCCTACTGCTTCTAGGGGGAATAAACACCCCACCATAAAGTCAGGAGAGGGTATCTGTCAGGCCACGTCCTAGCACCAGCCACAGAGCCATGAGCTTATGCGAGCGCAACACCAGGTTAACAATTTGCAATTTGCTTCACCCCTGGACTCCACGGCAGCCCTCCATTTTGTCAACTGCCTCAATTTAAACGTTTTCTAAGTTGAAGGCAGAACTTCAACATTTATTGGGAGCCCTTCGGGGCTTTAAAGTATCCTCGATCATTTTAAAGAGTGGAAAGCCTGTTCGGAGGCAGCATTGTTTACTAAGTTTGGAAACGCAGACATGCACGCCAAAGCTTATCAATAGCCTCCCCAAACATCCCCTGCAGACGGCTTCGGGGCGCGCTGGAGAAGTCAGCGGTGTCCTGCTCATCCCTTCCAGCGGCGAGCTACCGCACAGAAGGCGCCCGGCTTTCTCTCCTCTCTCCCCGGCCTGTGCGAGGCGAGGCAGGTGGCTATCGAGGTGAGAACGGAAGGACGCGGAGGCGGCAGGAGCCGCGCCGGGCAGCAGGGTGCCCGGCCGCCGCGCAGCAGGTAGGGGGAGCGCGGGGCGGCCCGCCGGAGCTGAAGCCGGTGCCGTGCCGTACCCCCCTCCCTCTCACCCCGGTTCCTTACCACCTGCGGAGGCGGCCGGAGCCTGCCCGGGCCGGGGCAGCGACCTGTCTGCTGCGGGCGCGCTCCTCCCGAGGTGAGGGGCGGCGGGGAAGGGCATGCCGGAGGAGGGAGGGAGGGAGGTAGGGGAGGGGAGGAGGGCTCCTGCCGCCCGCCTCTCCCTCACCTCCCTCCTCCTCCTCCCCGCCCAGCCCTGCCCAGCCCGCCCCCGCCCCCCCCCCTCCCCCCCGTGGCCCTGGCCCTCGCCCCCCGCCCGGGCTGGCTTCCACGGGGCGGCCCCAGGCGAAGGGTCCCTGCGCTCCTCCCAGCACTTACTGTTTCACCCCTTCTCTGTCTGTCTCTTCCCTCGTCAGGGATAAAAGTTGTTGCCACCAGCCTCGCCGCTGCCGCCTGAAACAACTTTGGCTCCTTCCAGCTGCTGGGAAAGCTCCTTTTTTTTTCTCCTTCTTCTTCAATTGAAAAGAAACCAAACCAACCAGCAATTTAAAAAATAAAAATAAAAAAAATAACAGAAAAAACTATATTCGTCTTTTTTTTTTTTTTTTTTTTTTTTTTTAAGAGGGGGAAGCATGAAGGTGGGAGCGGAGAGAAGAAAAAGGAAACATTTGGAGCTTTTTTTTCCCTCCCTCCTTCTTCCCCCTCCCCCCTTCCAAGATGGCTTGAGAAAATTAAAAGGGGACAGTGATGAGGGGGGGGGAGAGCACTGAAAAGCTGGGCAGGAGGAGAAAGAAAGTTTAGAGGTTTATGGGATGTTTTTGTGTTTTGGGGTCTTTTTTAAAGCCTTCAGTACACAGAAGCACCCAAACGATTACAAACGGGCAGAGCAGGCAGGCATAAGGAGGGGAGCGAGCGAGAGAAAAGAGTTTGGCTGGTCAGTAAACTTCAAGCTGCTGGGATGAGGTCATTGGTGTAAAAATAAAGCGATGGCGTCATTTGAAACCAATCCCAGTGAATGAACTCAGCCGGGGGTGAAGGTGGGGGGAGAAGGAGAAAGAGGAGGAGCAGGGAGAAAGGATCCCCGCGGGGAGATGGAGGCAGCTGCCGCTGCGTAGGCCTGGCAGTGGGAGGCGGTGGCCGAGGTGGGGGCAGTGGAAGCGAGGGGGGAACTCACGGTGTACCGTGCTGTCACCGAGGTGACACGCGTCCGCTGCCCCCGGCCTCCCGCTGGAGCCGCCGGGCCGGCCTCTGGGAGGAGCCGAGGCCGCGGAGCGATTCAACCGAGCCGCCGCCGCAGCCTTTTCCCGCCCCTGGCCTGGCCGGAGAGGCAGGCCCCGCCCCGCCCCGCCCTGCCCTGCCCTGTCCCGCCCTGTCCCATCCCGTCCAGTCCCGTCTTCGCTCTGCGGCCCTTGCCCCCACAGAAGCTGTCACGCCTCAGCACCCGCTTCCGTCGCTGGAGTCAGGAATCAGGACCTGCGTGCGTCCCGCACCGTCAAGGGCTCGATGCCGAGGCGAGCTCTCCCTCAGCAGCCTCCCCTGGCAGTACATGCCTCCCATATCGTGCTCACTGCCATTAGCTAAAGGGTCTTCAACATCAGAGCGAGCAGTCTAGGTAGCTGCATAAATGCTGGCCTCTTCTTTTAATAAGTAACACTTCTGCTATGATGCTGAACTATTAAAGTGTTAAGGCGTCAAATCCTTCTGTGGTGGTGGTGATGTGGCCAGAGCACTCTGTTGGCTACATGGCTCAGTGAGAGCCTTCACTCTTTAAGTAACCTTATTAAATAAAACAAATAAACCTAAAATCTGGGGAAAGTGAAAGTTCAGATATACAGAAATATAATTATTTTTGTCTTGATTCATATCTGCTCTGGCAAGTACCAATGTTAACTAGCGAAGTACATCCTTCATGGGTTTGATGAATCCTGTCTGTCTTACGCATGCCCCTTCCAGGTATGCCAGAATATTCTGTAGTTGTCAGAGGCATCATCACTTCAGGGGAGCCCACTGGGTACTCAGGACATCTTACACAGCACAATTCAAACTCCAGTCAGTCACCTCTGCTGGCATTCAAATCTCTATGCCACAAGCTCTTGGAAGGAAGCATGAGAAAGAAGAGCAACCGCATGGGTCCTTCTTTATGCTCTTGGTAGCTATGTCTTCAAGCAAAGTGCCTTGGGAAAGTCATATGGCTGTTGCCCAGGGTAAAATGGTTTATGTGGTTGGTGTTTCGGGAAGCAGGAAACTCTGAACAAATTATAAGTTGGTGGGCTCTGTCCTGGAAAAATTGACCAAGAACTGCCTTGATGAAGGGCCTGGTGTTTAAGAGTTGCAAGCTGTGTCTCTTGAGGAAGCCTTGTTCGCACTCGTACTAAACACATCTTTTCCAAGGGAGTGCAGAGCGTGAAGGAGAGACAGAAGTCCTAAGAGAAGCCTGGCCTCTGTAAGGCAGTGACAAAAGACCAAAAGCGGCAAAGAAATTGTGGTAAAGCAATTTACATGCGTGCCTTCACTATTTTGCACCCATCTGTCTTGTAGTAGCCAAAAAGCAGTTTTACCTATTTGTCTCAGTTAACCAGTGGCCCTGAAGATACCTTTCGCAAACCCCCAAAGTGCCCACAGTATTGAAAGTCTGCACAGTTAACTGCTGGTTAACAGAGCTAGAACTGACCCATTTTGATGAAGGGGATCAGAGAGCGTGCCAGAAAAACTGGAGGTGACAGCCAGTGCCCCAGCTTATTCAGACCAGAAAAGTGCAGGAACAAATAGTTCTAACACAGTTATCCTCATAAAGAGAAATGGGGAGCAGCAGAGAGGGGTGCGTGGTGCGAAGCAAAGGCATTTCTAGTCTCTCTTCCCTTTTGTCGTCTCAACTCAGTAACACCTTACGTAACTGTTCTTTTTTTTTTTTTGTAATTGGGACACTGAAAAAAAAAATCTTCACTATAAAACTGTAAGAATTAAAAGTACTTGTGATCTTTTTGGAATATTTTTAGTTTTAGCTGAAAAAAAGGATACATACAGAAAAGTCCAAGATAGCAAGTTAAAGCTTTTTCAATATAGAGACAGGATTTTTTCCTAATGTAATAAAAAGTGTGACTTTTATCACCAGAGTGATATCACAATCCACTCCTGCAAGCTAAAGCTATGCCTAAGAATAACTTTCTTTTCAGATGAGTTTCAGCTGAGGATCTGATCTAGGAGAGCCCTGCAGGGTGAAACTGTACAAGTTTGTTGCTAACCTGAAGACACAAAGGGAAGTAGTCTGGAGGTCTCAAGCACGGCAACATCTGACCTTGCTTCATAGAGATTAGTGGCTGCATTCTTTACCTCCTGCTCACAATGGGCAAAGCCTGCACGTGTTGGCAGCTGACATGCCTCAGCTGGCAGGTGGTCACTCCTGAAGGAGCAGTAACCCCTTTGGTGTCAGAGTCTAACTCTAGCTTAACTTTTTTTTTCCTTGAAAGCCTTTATTTTCTCCCTACCATTTGCACAGCAGGATCCTGGAAACAATCTGAACTGCAGGCACAAAGCAGGGAGAGAGTCAGGCCTTAGTTTGGTAAACACTTGAACCACCTGGGAGAAGAACTGCTTGGCTTTGATGGTATCCGTGGCCCCTGACCTTCCCTTCCCAAGTTTTCAAAGGTCTGCCGAGTCTATAAAATGTATTTTGCTACTTTTCTGACAATGGATTTTTTTGGCCACAGCACTCACTGCCTCTTTTTTGGCAAAACAGTACCGAAAGAGTTAATGATAGTGTCCCTCTCTTGTATCTCCATGTTAGACTCATAAGATAAGAAGACTTGAAGTGTTGATATGGGGTAAAATAAGGGCATAATGACATTATGGTGGCTATCCAGCAGGCTACACAACAGCATTCGAACTTTGACACTCTCCCGTAGCCTACCAATTCATGTCCTGCTTCTGGCAGGAACAGCTGTGTCACTCCTCACTGCCCCTGTTACTGGGGAGCTGGGGAGGGAGAATAGTCAGGTGCTTTCAAGAGCTGGAGGTCCTGCACCTTGTTTACAAAGGTTTCTCTCTATTTATTTGTAAAAAAGCTAGCATAGTTTTTTGTTCCTTTTCCAGCTAGTGCATTTTGTGGCACTTGGCTTGGTTAATCAGTTAGCAGTGATTAAACAGGGGAAAGATGAATGACAGCCTGAGTAACGTCATCGTGTTTTCTGTGCTGTGGAAAGGAGTGGTTTGCTACAGGAACCTCTTGCGAAATGAGTGAGAACTGAACTTAGAGCACAGAATTTACCATGTTTTGAAATCCCCTTGTGAGTGCTCACTTCCTCCACGAGCTGAAGTGGGGTTGTTGAAGAGGTTACCACTCCCAGAAAGCTCCCAGTTGCCATCATGGCAGTCTTTTGCGAAAGGGTACCACCACCTCTCTTGCCTACCTGTGAACTGTTCAAGCAATCCTTTCCCAAACTCGTTTCAGCTAAAGTTAACCAGAGTAGCTTAAGCAGTTTAAGTAGTAGATGTCAGTTGAACTAGTTTGTTTTGGCTGAAATGGATTAGGGGAAACCCAAGTCAGCAGATGGGAAGTGAGGTGATGACCTTTTCAGGGACAGGTTCAGGGGCAGTGGTTAGTTTGGCCTAATCTGCTTTCAGAGCAGACTGCTGTACCAGACAACTGCTATCAACAGCTCTTCAGGGTATTTAAAAATAGAAGGGTTGCCGAGATACTCAGATTGAAACATTCACGGCATTTTTAGATACTACTAGCTTTGTTGGCATAGAGAGCACGGTATGGCAGTTAGCACAGTGCGGGTTTGTGGGAGAGCAGCAGTGAGAACACGAGGATTTGGTAACTTGTAGAAATAGAAGACGTAGGACTGAGAGTGGGGGGAAAAGCAGAAGAGAGAAAACTTTGCAAGTGGAGATCAGTGGGAGACCACAGAGCCTAGTCTAGAGAGGGGGAATTTTAGTGTGAGAAATGCAGGCATCAGAAACCAAGGGTGCAGAAGTAGCAATGCTCAGGGGAAAAGAGTGAGCTAAGAACAACCAGTATCTCCCCATTCTTCCCTTCCATGTGTACATCAGACCTGGGGAAACTCTACTGCTCTGAGAAAAATGCTTAAAATGAGAATAGCCTCGTCAGTCTGTCACTGCAGGGCATTTTCATGCTTCTACTTCCCCAGGACTGCCAGATTCATAGCATGTCAAACAAGCTTGGCTTAATATGCAAGTGGAGAGGTCTAGGTTCAATACAGACATATGTTTTGAGCTGGGAGGAATGTAAGACAAGATGGAGCAATATTCTTGATCTCTGTGGGACAACAGTGGGTGATTTGGAGTAGTGGAAAAGAAAGGGGAATTACAGGAAACAGAGTAGTAGAAAGCACAGAGAAAAAGAAAGGAGGGCATCAGCTGTCCGCTTCCCTGTATCTCCTTACTTCATAAATCCTATATCCATTACTCAGTAGGAATTTACATGATCCCAGTCTCTATAGTTTGCGAGTACCCTTTATTTTTGTAAATCATTTGTGGGACAGAGGAGTATCATGATGCCATGTTTTATGAATATGAGTTAGATAAGGGAACTCATTCAAGGTAGTATGGCAAGCCAGTTGCATATCAGAGAACTGAACCAATTCATCTTAAAATCCAAATCTAATCACTAACTCAGCCTTCTTCCTTTCCTCTCATTCATCCCTCAAAAGAAACAGTAATTTTACTTACCCGAGCAGGCACATTTAGCAAAATCAAGCCCTTGCACAAAAGTTTGTTGACTTAGTTTGCAATTAGAGACACATACACACACACACACACACAAAAAGACAAAAAAAGACAGACAAAAAAAGACAATGAAAAGTGACAAAGGAAGAAGTAATAATAATTTCTGATTCAATGGATGGGCTTTATAAAGCTTATGGGTATTTGATCAATCCTAATAAACTGAAACAGAACAAAAAGGCTATTTTTATGGTTAAGCCACTTCTGTATAAAACAGCAAGATTAAGTTTTGAGAAGGTATTTGAAATTGGAGATCATAATAAATATTATTTACAGAAAAGGAGCATAATAACACATTGTCATCAAGAAACAGAATAATGAAATACTGTTCTCAAGAAACAGCAAGTTCAGACAAATCTACAGCAAGTGTGAAACCTAACTAGTAACATTTTGCATTTTTCTATATCTGAAGAGAAAATATCGAAATAACAATGACAAAAGAAAGCAGTACATTAAAAAACAAAATCACAAATGTGTTCCAGAAATTAAGATAATTGTCACAATAAACACCTCCCTCACCTTTCTTTTAGCTCTTACTCACTGCTAGTCACTTGTCCGTAGGCTGGTGTACTTCTATTGAAATCAACTTGTAATGGGCTATAAGCACAGATGGTGTAAATCATCACTGCTTAACTCACACTTAAGTTGCTATGCCAATTTATACTCTCTGGAGACTAGCTTTGTATATTCATGTTTTGTTTGTGGCTGATGATGAATCAGAACTAAAATGTATTTGTGTTTATTATGAAGGCAACATAAAATGTATGAGGTCTTTGACTATTCATATCCTTCTTTTTAACTACTTGAACACTTTAAATTAAGTGAGAATATAGTAATTACTCACTTTAAAAACATTTTTGACACTTCTTTTTTTCTTATAATAAAATATTTTCTTAAGAGTGCCAAATGCTTTAAAGTTGTGATATATGTCAAATAGAATCTGAGACAACACGAGCCATTAAATCCAAAGTTACTGTCTTGATAGCCTGCTAAAGTAAGCTTACAATTAGGAGATTCTTTTAAGAGTCTGCATGTAGAAGGTGAATGAATAAGTGTGGTATTAAAGACCAGTTTATTTTTATTTACCTATTTAAAAATGTTTTTATTTTAAAGACATGTATTAGAATAGTTTGATTCTTCACTGTTTATCCTAATTCATTTTGGTTTTTTGGCTTACCTTTAACAGCTCCTGACACCTACAGATATTCTAAGCTTTGTGGATTTGATAGGTTGCTGTTTATTTTATTTCCATTTCTAAAGTGCAATATGGGTGTTGCAGTAATACACAAGTAAAACTATGTTGTTATTCAAATGAATTGTTAAAGAGGTGGATTTCTCTTCTATGGAATCATTAAAATGTACTTAATGGATAAAAAGAGTCTCATATGGAAAAAAAAGGAGGAGACAGACAAACATATAATAGAAATTTTAAAAACTTGAGTTCTAAAAGGGAAAATAAAAATGAGTTAATTGCTATTTGTTGCTACTGTGGCAAAGAAGGCCATGAGCACTACAATGGCCTGCATTTATAAGCTTTCGTTCATATAAACCTTTAAGTGGATGACTCCCACAACATCAATATTTTGGCTTCACAGTAAAAACATTAATAGAAAAAAAAAGACTGTTAACTCTGATAAGTTTCATGTTTTGTTGAATACATTGATCAGAAAATTGTCAATCTGGTACAAGCCTAATTGTCAACATTGTACAGCAGAGTTTGTCAAGAAGGACAGGTGAAAATATCAGGTTACAGAGAAAATAAGCACTTGAAAATTTCAGAGTGTGTCTTTTTTTTTTTTTTTGTAGGATGCAAGGTTAGAATATGCCTATTTTAGTAGCAATATGAGTTCAAAATTCCGAGGTAGAGGTGAGGTGAAGGACTACTTGTTTATTTTTATATTGCTGCCTATACTAGCCTCTGATACTCAGGAACAAACTGACTTCTGTGTTACTAGGTGTGGGTACAACTCTTTTAGCTCTATGGGAGGGGGTTAATATCTTGCAAGAACGTATCTGCTTCAAAGCAGCTTGCTACTTGTTCTATGTTTATAGCCAAGGGAAAAATCAGATTACAAATGTTTAAAACCTGGGTTCACCCTGAAAAAAGAAAGGGAGAAGATGAATGAGAGTAAATCACAGGGCTGCAAATCCAATGTTTTATTTTCTATGTGGAGATCTGCCTCAGACTTCTCATGACTTATTTGAAGCTGCACTCACTTATCTCAGAGACAAATTTGGCTTGTTGACTCTCTGGTCATTAAAAAATTGTTTCAAGCCACTGATCAAATGATGATGAGTTCCAGATAAACTTAGCTGAAGGATGTGCATCTTCATGACCATTTCAAATCTAAATGGGATATTAAGAAATCAAATGGGGCAGAAGGCTTTTTAAACGAGGGAATTTCAAGTAGAGGACATGACTTTCCAAGACATTTCTTGGCAACTCTGTAAGCTCTGAAGAACTTCCTATACAGGAACATGAGAGGACAGATCCTTTTGTGAGCCAGTCAATGGAGACATTTATGGGAAAATGGTAGATGAAACATGAGTTGCAGGGCATAAAAGGAAAAAGAAGTCCTTGTTAGAAGAGCCTGTCTAATTACTAAGTTGCAGAAATTGTATGTTTATTCATCTGTTATTTTGTACTGGGACTTACAATTAAATGATGTCAGCTACACTTTAAGAAAAATGGTTATTATAACTGATGAGTCATTTAAAATGCCTTCTTGCCATATAGTACTGACAGAAGATCAGGATGCATCTGTACAAATGCTCTAAGTTGGATGTCACTGAAAGCAGAGCTTTGTCCCCTGTTTGGTTTGAAGTATGTGAGTGAACAAAGGCTTGAACTACTGCAGAGGGATAGCAACAGAACAAGGATGCAGAGTAATCTGTAGTGAAAGAGTGAAGCAACCTGTGCCAGTGGCAGTTGCTATTCACAGGAGCATACAGAGCTTGAGAAGATGCAGGCAGATGACTTGATTGTGCCCATCTAGCAGGTTGCTGATGACAAAAGGAGGTGCTCTAGCTCACAGTTTCCTACTCTGTGTTTCTAACTGTGAGCTCTTGACACCTTCCTTGCTTCAGATCTGGCATTGTTATAGTCACATGAGTCAATTCATCTTGCTAACCCAGCAGAAGTAGCAAGTTACTCTTTTTGACAGTCATTATGTGGATGCTTGCTGTCTGATGATACTAGAAAAGAACTCTTTACAATGAAGGTGGTCAAACACTGGAACAGGTGCCTAGAGAGGCTCTAGCTTCTCTTTCCGAGGAGATGGTCAGTGCTGGAACGGACAAGGCCCTGAGCAACCTGAGCTGATTTGCAATTGGATTTAATTTTAAAGTGGTCCCTGCTGTGTATGGGCAGATAGATTTACTGTCCTCCAGTGTTCCCTTCCAACTTAAAATAGTATATGGTACAGAGGAGGCAGTCATTCCTATATCTTATATCCTTATTTTACATTGAGAAGTCTCAGTGCATCAGGATCCGTGGCTGAAACTTTATCTGCCAAACATTAAGGTGGTTCCATCATTATGAAATTTCAGTGTATATATTTCTGTGGATAAATTTCTATAACCAAAACTATTTCAGGAGGAAATTTGTTTGGATGGTATAGGTCATTACTTGAAAAATGTAGATATTTTAGGGTTGAGCTCATTATTGCTCAGCCAAACATTATAAAGCCAGGTTATTAGATATGAATGTATACTGTAAAAATTCCTGAAATAATACATATGCGTGTTTACCAATAAGCTTAAATTTATGTTGAAGAGAGGTGCTACAATAATCATGTGATAGTACATAATAGGCTTTAACTGGTCCAGATTAATCTCAGTGGATGTAAAAAACAGACTCAGATTCTTTCTCTACTTTGTCCCTCTGTGGCAACATTGCTTCTGGATTTTATTGGACCAATAAAAGTTGTTGTTGTGCTTAGCAATTGGACTTTATTATGGTAGCAAATAATGTTTACATATGTTTAGAGGCCCTTTCACATTGGCTAGGGCTGTGAAAAAATATCCTGGAATAGAATCATAGAATCATAGAATGGTAGGGGTTGGAAGGGACCTTTAGAGATCATCTAGTCCAACCCCCCTGCAGAAGCAGGGTCACCTAGATAAGGTCGCATAGGGACATGTCCAGGTGGGTCTTGAAGACCTCCAAGGAAGGAGACTCCACAACCCCTTTGGGCAGCCTGTGCCAGGGCTCCCTCACCCTCACAGTGAAATAGTTTTTTCTTATATTTAAGTGGAACTTTTTGTGTTCCAGTTTCATCCCATTACCTTTTCTCCTGTTACTATCTACTATAGAAAAAAGGGATGCCCCAACCTCCTGACACCCACCTTTTAGATATTTACAAACGTTAATAAGATCACACCTCAATCTCCTCTTCTCCAGACTAAACAGCCCCAGTTCCCGCAGCCTTTCCTCGTATGAAAGATGTTCCATATCCCTGATCATCGAATAAAATAAGTCAAGGCTGTATATACGTAATTGAAGGAATGAAGCTGTGAAGTCCTTCATCAACAACAAAATCCCTAGTAATAAACGCACATGCAAATATATCTTTAAAAAAATCCCAGAGTCTTATTCTCAATTCCATACCTCCCTCTCCATAGCTATCCATAAGTTTACAGTGTAGCTGCATAGGGTATTTTTACGTCCAGTTCAATGTTCCTCAGCAATTGTGGAGTGGTGCAAAAGGATTGTATTGTACTCTTCTCATGTTTCTTTTCAGTTGTGCAGCCGGATTATAAACTTTATAAGCCAAAACCATACAAAGACAAAGCAACCAAATCATCTAAGTAATTTATGAGTTATTATCATGCCAAAAAGCTTTATAGTTCCTTAAAAATTATTTCCATTTTATACAGACTGTCAGCACTACTAATTCAGAGACACTTCTCTTTTTTGTGTTTCTGTCCAGATCAGTGAGGCATCTATCTTGTTTTCATTGGTTTACACTAGCATGCTCAAGTGATTTGAGACTCTAGTCTTTCAAACTATGTGCTTTCTATGGTATTTCAATGTATTTTAGTGGGAACAAGGCCATAGACTTCACATTGTGTTCAGAGAGGAGTACAAACATAACGGCAACCATGCTGCAAATTGTCTGGCACCAGGGGACTTGGACCTCAGATGTGCTGAACAGATCATGCATGTGTTGCCCTACAGTGCCCACCAAATAAATATGTTGCAGACAACTTTGCCTCAGGGTGCTTGTCTGTGCAGATCATTTCTACATGGGAGAATCTGCACTACTCTCAGCAACTGCAACCTCTCTGGAACGACATGTGCTTTGCATGGATTTTTTTCCTATACCAGATGTGAAGTGAGTTGCTTCAGGTAAATACACAGTAGCACTTTTCCAGGATTCCTGTATGCCTTGTGACACATCCATTAAAAGTAATAGTCTGCTGCCAAAACTGATGCAAGAGAATTGGGAATTGGCATGGACGAAACCTCCAGTGTGACTCACAAATTCCAGTTTCACTCTTTCAATTGATGCGTAGGACACCAGTCACCAGCTTAAGTAGTGCGTCAACCATTCTTGCTCAAAACCAGGAATTCAAAAATAATTTGTAAATGGCAGTTGTTTCTAAAACATACTGAGTCTGATTGCTAGTTTAGGGCAGCTGAGGATCTTGTTCCTCAGGAGCGTATCTGCGCTGCATTGTAGCTTCTATACTCAGTTGAAAATTATGTCCAAGTGACAGTCAAATGCTGACAATAGAAAGTAGACAATTGCATCTTTGCTGTATTTTGCATTTGCGGATCTCTCTTGTGCCTAACCAAAGCATGTATGGAAGAGGAGTGAACTTGTATGAGATTCTGCCCCCAATTCTCCACATGGAGGGGAGGCAATAATAATAATAATCAGGCTTGCTCTTTCAGTACATCCATCTGCAAATAGTTACAGTATAGTACAAACAGACATAACAATCCAGTTTATTTTGGATGATTGATTAATGGGAACATTACTCATGTACTCAGTGCATGACATTTCCTATTACTTGGTCCTATCATTTCAGAGTTAAAGGATATAAATACTTAGGAATTTGCCACCAGTTGGGTTGCCACCTGTCTGCTGAACACAGTAAAGGGGGAAAAGAGTGAGTTGTATTCCATTTAAGAATGCTGCAGCTATCTGAGGGACTCTCAGTAACATTTCTGACACTGTCAGGGGAAAATTTTCCATAGCAATTCCAACACAGATTGGGCAACAGGGTCTTTTCTCCCTGACACAGCTAGACACTCACAGGATGTTAAGAAAGATGGAGGTAGAGAGAAGGAAATTATTTTGCTGAAGCAAATTTACGGTGCTCTGGGGCTGCAGCTTCTTTCAATAAGACAAGTCACTAAGCAGCTAAGGACTATATATATATGCAATCAAGCTGACCTTTTAACAAACAGCTGTTGATCTGTGTATAGATCCATTGCTTCCTTGGTTAATGTTTATATTTGATATTGTAGCAGTTGGTTAATAAATAGCTCATTTGCTTGAAGAACTGGAGATAGTAAAAAACAAATAAAAAAGTCTGTAACAAGCTCACACACAAATCCCCCACTTGCATTTCTTTTTGTAAAATACTGTCAAACTGATGGCAAAGCTATTCTGTAGCATGATGTTGCTTGGTCCTATGAAATGACCACCAACGGGCCTCTTCACAGCATCTATAATTATATACTTACCTCTAAGTTTCAGTGATTTCAAACAGCAGACTGATGTAAATGCTTTAAATCAGCTTCTGGAGATGTCTGTAAAACCAAGCAGACTAACACCTAACATGAGCATCAACACTACTTACACTTCAGGCTTTCTCCTGCAGCTTAACTCAGACTTTAAAATCATGGAAAATGCATGGAGAAAACTCATTGATGTCCTATTTGGAAACAGCTGTGGATCTCAAGGGGTCCTGGTGAGGATGAAAGCTTCTCTTGCTATAGGTTCACTGCCTTTGAATTACCTCACAGCATCATTTAGCTCATTTCTGGAGATATGGCTCAGTAGGCAGGAGCCACTAATGGTCCCTTGTGGAGTGTTATAGAGAGCGAGTTATTCAGAAAGTAATAAAGATTTAAATGTAAGCTGCTTCTGGGCCTGACAGCAAAGCTGGCAGAGAATGTGCAGGAAAGGAGCACTGTGTCACAGAGAGCTTCTGCTGCGTGCAGAACCACACCATACAGTCTGATCATGAATGGTTTGTAACACATGACAGCATGGAATAAGCTATTTTATATAGTTGTCTGAAACTCTAGTGTCAGTTCCCAGTTCTAGGGGAGCCATATAGTCTCCAGTCCCAAATTTTTAAAGAAAATCCCGAGGTGGAAGTTCAAAAAAGATCACCTGCTTAAAAACCAGGTAGTTTGTTTTCAGTTTGTACTAGTTGTTTCCCTTAATTCCTTCTTCTTTCAGATCAGTTTTTTTGAAATGTGTTTAACAGTATTACAACATTCAAAAGGAAGTAAAAGTCTGTAGTTTGTTTTTTTATTTAAAATAGAGTCCCTTTAGACATAGGGGAACTCCCTCACATCTTGTACTTTTCTGATTTTGATCTTATTATTCCAGTTAATACATTTTCAAACACTCACCATGAACCACTTATGCTTTCAAATCAGAGATAGTCTGGAGCTTAAAGTGACACATATGTACATGTGAATGAGAAGAAGAAAATTAGTAAATATTGATATGGATTGGTAGTAATTTTTCTTGCTGGTTAAATTTTTCATATGATGGTTTTGAGATTTATGAATTGAAATACCATTTATTCCAGTCAAGACTGACGTGAGCAGAGACAGAATGGCAAAAGGCCAAAAGTGCACTTAAGTCCTCGAAAACGGCTGTATTGTTCTGTATCTCTGGGGGTATGCCCATGTGTACACAAAGCTGGTGTCACATCTGGGCAAATCCTGGTCCCCCATCACCAAGAAGAGCACCTGAATATGACACAGCTTCTGTCAGACACTTGCATTCGGCTTCCCTGTACTTTGAAACTGAGGAGGAGAGAAAGAAGCTGGCTCTTTCCTGGGTCTCACCCAGATACTAGATGTGATTAGGGAATATGCCTGACTGAGGAGCTTAACAGAGCTTCTGGATCTCTCATTTTAATTGTTACCTAACTTATTCCAAGTGTCTGAAAAGACGTTTCAATTTGCTGTGAGTTGCCAAGAGAGAAGCATGGGAGTATTTACATTCACTGCTTAGGTGTCAATTGTACTCCCCAAGGAAGGCAACAGCGCATCACATCATGTGAACTAAAATAAAGTTTAAAAATATCTGCACTTTTTTACTGAGTCACACTTGGTCCACTTGATAGGTAAAATTTTGCAGCCTCACTCAGGTGAGATGCAA
Source organism: Colius striatus (assembly GCF_028858725.1). NCBI lineage: Eukaryota > Metazoa > Chordata > Aves > Coliiformes > Coliidae > Colius > Colius striatus. The sequence goes on from NC_084759.1 coordinate 129,066,718, forward strand.
AATTTGATCAGCCTGTTTTTGTAAATACATGCCTATAAATAATTTGCTCTAAACCAAACCTACTGAAGTGAATCAAACCACGGTAGCTCCAGCCATTGTTCTGCCCCTTTCATCTGCCCCGTATTCACTGAGCATAATCATGTCCATCTGTAACTACAGATAGGTGCTACTATGGACATATTGGTTGGCAAAAGTCAGTCAGTTCAGCCAATTCAAGCAGAGGTTCATTCAGAGAAGTGGACTAGATCGTTGGCCAAGAGGAAGGGCAGGAGAGGCAATGTATCATAGAATCAGAGAATGGTTTGGGTCAGAAGAGGCCTTAAAGAGCATCCAGTTCCAACCTTCCTGCCATGGGCAGAGATACTTCTCACTAGATCAGGTTGCTCAAAGCCCCATTCAGCCTGGCCTTGAACATTGCCAGGGATGGGGAATCCACAGCCTCTTTGAGCAACCTGTTCCAGTGCCTCACCAACCTCACAGTGAAGAACTTCCTTATGTCTAACAGAAATATACACACTTTTAAAGCCATTTCCCTTTGTCCTGTCACAAGAGGGCCTTGTGAAAAGCCCCTCTCCAACTTTCTTGTATCCCTCCTTTAGGTACTAGAAGTGTGTTCTTCGTTTACATAGGGTTAATTGAACACTTTTTATGGTGTAGCCTTTGATTCTGTAAGTAAATGGTGTTCACATGAGCAGTCTCATTAAATACAAATCCCATTAAATGCAAATACAAGGCTCATCTGCATTTATAATACTACTAGAAAATCAATATGCTTCAACAAAGCTGCAAAACAGAAGTCTGCTGATATGATCCTGAGTTGAGAGAGTGTGTAGTGCCAATCAGGGCAAAGCACTGTATTTGATGACTGTATCCTTCATATGAAATATAGTGACATTTCTGAAAGAAGCCAAGGTCATCATGGAAGTCCTCTGACCCAGTTACAATACAGATCCAGCTTGCCATACGAGTCTTTAATTTTGTCCTCAAGCTATGCAGAAACCTTATTTGTGCCCTTGAATAAGACAACAGTATCAGACTTAGATTAGTAAATGTTTTGAATGTGAGCACAGCCCATGCCATAGAATCTAGATCTGGAAAAAATGTTTAAAATGATTTTAAGCATTGTGGAAAGCAGACAGAAATATTCTTACCAGAATGGTCAGCTACAGGCAGCAGTTTTTGGCTGGCTCTAATAGGTATGCATATGCAGGCATATTTGTTTGCGTAGGCCAGAGGGGAGAAGCACATTTCAAAATATCTTAAGAACAAAACATGACACTGAGTTGAAGTGGATTTTTAAAACCTCTTGAGAATGAACAATATGCTTTTTGACTAAGTCAGTTGTGCTTAGAGATCAATGTACACAAGTAAAAGAAAAAGACTAATCCTGCTGTAAGTTCACCTCAAGTATTTCATGAATTTCACATGATACACCCACTTTTCTCTGTACCTCTGCAATTACCATATCAGCAGCAATAATTCTCTGTTGTTCAAGTGCCAGATACAACATGGCTCTCACATTCCTGAACGTGGTATATTGTGCTGCTCTGTTTGTTTGTTGTTTCAGAACAAGATTAAATTTTACTCACTTACGCACCGCATTGAACTTTAACCCACTCTTCGTCATCTTTTTAATCGGTGATTTGTTTGTCTTTCTCTTCAGTTCTCAGTATTTATATTTAGTTTAAATTCTGTATGAAATCCATGTTACTCAAATGCCTTTTTGAATCAATCCTAGTTTTCCACTCTTATCTTCTTGGAGCTATCATTCATACATGTGAAGTATAGGAGCATCTGACTTCTCTTTCTTCTACTAGCTAGATGATTTGAAGTACCTCCTTCATGAAGTAGCTCAACTGCAGCATGAGCATTTCCAGGCAATATTTTAATTTACAAACAGTCTTCAGAAGTATAAAAGCCTCATAAGCACTATTTCAAGATTTTCCTTACAAAGTTGGGTAAATAAAGCTGTAACTTTTCTCTGTGTGTATGTACGTACAGGACAAGAGCTGATCAAATTAGCTTATTTTGCACCCGTTTTACATGAGAGGTTAATCTGCAATAGCTAAACAAAAAGCTCTCCCCTTGTAGTTGCGACTTCAAGCATTTTTAACTACTGAAGGCGCTCATCTCATCACAGGTGGAACATTCAGCAAATACGAGAGCAAACCCTTTATTGACATTATTTAATTATACAGTGTGTAGCAAGTAGCCACTGATCAGGTTCCCAATGTGCTGTGCCTTGTTCAAACACTGATTAGATTTTAAAAATCAGCTTTCAAAGAGTTTCAGTTAAAAGAGAATTTTCTTTTAATCATATCAATGAGGTGATCAATCTCTGTACTTGTTATAGTGTGCACTGTTCATGTTTTAACAGGTCTTTCAGAGCATATATAGCTCATTTCTCTAAAGCAAAAAACCCACAACAAACAACAAACCCATCAGGTATACTTTTATCATAGTTATATAAGTGACAATAAGAGATAGACTATTATGTAAATAATCTTTTTTTTTCAGTCCCAGTGACAAATAATTGAACTGATGGATATAAATGACAAGATGAGGTTGTTCTCTGACTCATTATCAACAGAGTCTAAAGACTGAAAGCCAGAGAGTTTCTTCTTGCATTTCTAGAAAAGTTTCTTGTGTATCAACCTGGAAAGGCTGGAGAGTTGGGCAGGGAGAAACCTAATGAAATTCAACAAGGGCAAGTGTAGAGTCTTGCATCTCGGAAAGAATAACCCCATGTACCAGTTTAGGCTGGGGAATGAGCTGTTAGTAGTGTAGGGGAAAGGGACCTGTGGGTGCTGGTGGACAGCACGATGAGCACGAGCCAGCAATGTGCCCTTGTGGCCAAGAAGGCCAATGGCATCCTGGGGTGTATTAGAAGGGCTGTGGGCAGTAGATCAAGAGAGGGTTTCCTCCCCCTCTACTATGCCTTTGTGAGACCACATCTGGAATATTGTGTCCAGTTCTGAGCCCCTCAGTTCTAGAAGGACAGGGAGCTGCTGGAAAGAGTTCAGCACAGGGCCACAAAGATGATGGAGTGAAGCATCTTCCTCATGATGAAAGGCTGAGAGAGCTGAGGCTCTTCAGCTTGGAGGAGTCTGAGTCATTAATGTTTACAAATACATAAAGGACAAGTGTCAGGAGGATGGAGACAGGCTGTTCTCAGTGATGTCCAACGTTAGGACAAGGGGCAATGGGTATAAGCTGGAATATAAGAGGTTCCAAAGAAATACAAGGAAGAATTTCTTCACTGCGAGGGTGGCAGGTCACTGGAACAGACTGCCCAGATGGGTTGTTGAGTCTCCTTCTCTGACGACACTCAAAACACTCCTGGATGAGTTGCTGTGGACCTACTCTAGGTTTTCCTGCTCTGGCAGAAGGGTTGGACTAGATGGTCTTTTGAGGTCCCTTCCAGTCCTTAAGATTCTGTGATTCTGTGATCAGATTAAAGGCTACAGGAAAATTAAATGTCTTTATTGGTTCCACAAAAAAAAAAAAACCAAAAAAACCCCACAACCCAAGACAGGCTGTTCTTGCCCAGTCTTTCTCCTACGGCAAATAAGGCAGCATCTCTATTAAAGCAACTGGCATTTTGTTACATTTGGAAGACAAAGAGGAAAGTATCTTAACTGCATCCTTTTTTCTTATTCATGAATGAACTCACCTCAAATGCTCTGAATCTGCAAAGACTTCAAAATTGGACAGTGGAGAAATTTCAGCAAAATACTGAGTCTTGATACCACAGTTTGCAAGATTTATTCCTATTTCAGGCCAGCTTTTAGAGGAATAGATTTCCATTTGCCGAGATTAAAATACTGACAGTTCTAGAGAGAATAAACACCTCTTTGGGATGTGTTGACACGACTGCAAATACAAGCACATGGTACAAAACCACTCTATTATATCTCTTTTTTAGTCACACTGACATATATAATCATTTTTAAACTATTGCCCAATCACTGAACCTGGTTTATTTATGTACCTCAAAGTCTCTCTACATCTCAGAAGCACAACCTTTATTTTAATAAATATAATTCATTTGAGCAGGAAAGTGGCAATAGTTACTGCATAAGACAATTTGTGAAACTGAGTTTAATACAAGGTAGTGTTTCCTTGGTGTGCATAACAATGGCTTAGCAATAAAACCATCAGGATGTCTCAAGGATCACTTATGAATGATTAATTACTAGGAAAAATAGTAATCTGCAGTTAGTGAGGACAAGTTGGTCTAGTACACAGATCGTCTGCCTTTGCTTTAAGCAAGGAAGTTCTACTTAAAAATCTTAATTCCTTTGCGAGTCTTTGGCGATCAAAGCAGTGACCAGTTAGATAACATGAAAAAAAGAAAAGTCCCTCTGGGTCAGACCATTTAGTTCAGTATTCTGTCTCTGGGAGTGGCAGGAGGAACTTGGTCTTTTTCTGCACTCTGTTCCTCATATATCCACAGTATCCCAAACTGTTAGATTAAGGATGGGGGAGAATACATCCCTTTAGTACCTCTTTAGTACCTCTGTCTAATCCTTTTCTTGAACCTGATGAACTGTCTGCTTTACAGTGTCATGTGGCCGTAAACCCCATGAGTTCACTTGTTCTTAGAGCTGTTAAAATCAGTTTAAAACATCATAAGCTCATGCACTATGTATGTGCACGTACATAATATTCAATTCCCTTCACAACTCTTCCTTCTGACAAACACCCATTGAACTTGCATGTTTGTATTCATCCAGGAGGACAGCATAGCCATAGTAGAAAAGCAGACTGATATGCATATTTTCAGTTGTTCTATTCTAAAGTACAGAAAGAAGGTCTCAAGTGTTTAGGCAGAGAACTTGTGCTTATCCTGGTCAGAAGCTGAAAGCTCTGCTTCTGAAGTGATATAAAGCAGAATAGGCAGTGTGGGGTAATCTAGTGGAAGGAAAAGATGCATCTGTAGCTTTAACTTGCTAGTTAAAAGGACTGTGGCCTTTCTGAATCAGCATCAGGGCACTGTCTAATCTCCTTCCTCCGCTCATGTTGCAATAGAGGGTTGCCTAAGTGAGCTATGTTGGCTCTTTGCCACTCAATATTTCCCTTCACCAGGGAAACCCCCAACTGGCTTTTAGAGCCAGCTTTATGGCCCCAGGATAGTGCCAAAGGTGGTGCAAGGCACCTTACCACCTTTTTCAAAAATTTCAAGAAAAAGATGGGGGAGGGGATCTCAACAGACAAGCTAGGCGAGCTCATAGTGAGCTATTCCTTCCACTTTATTAGCTGATGTATCTTTGCTTAACTTGATGATCATTCCAGCTTTTTTTTTTTTAAAAAAATATTTCTTTTTTATATCAGGGCAGAGTTACAAGAACTGATATACTGGTTTTGGATGGACAAATAGGAGGCAGTTTGCAAACTGCTTTGTCTTCTACAACTGAAAAGCATGTAAGCTTACAGAAAAAATAAAAGCTTCTAAAAGTGCTTTGTCTCTGCCATCCAGAAAGCATATCCCTCCTAAAAGAAGGTCTGTGATTCAGGGGGAAAATCCCATGACAAAGCCTTTAGCCCTAACAATTGCATGTAAGAGAGATTAAGTCATGGGAAACTCTTGTGAATAGAGTTACATGAGTAAAAAGAAACATGCAGCAACATGAAACATGCCTAGCTTCAGGTTTCACTCTGAAACTGAAACACAGACCATGTTTACAGAGTCGTTCGCTGACATATGCACATCTTTTGAGCATGCAGGGACCTAATTTCAAGGGAAAGGGGCGGGGGGTGGGGGCACACATGTACACGTTGGCTTTGCCTCAAAAGCCTTTGATATTAACCTTTCCTGGTACGTGTCAACGTGATAAAGGAAACTTGGTATTCTTAGACTTCTTCAGACTTGGGATGGTTTGGGAACTGAGACCCTGTACGCTACAGAGAGACCAAGCGACCAGGAACTCTCAGTTGTGTCTTCGAGAACTCAAAAGGCAAAGTGAGGAAAACAACAGCAGATTAAAAAAAAAATGGTGGGGAAAGGGTTTTTTCAGTACTCAAGCCGTTACACAGCTGCTCAACTGGAACCTTACAGCTCGGTCACAATCACCAGAGGCTATTGCACGGCAGGGAGGCAGTTAGGCAGGCCGGCTGGCTTGGACATGGAGGAGAAGGTACTGACGGTGGTCACAGCAGCGACAAGGAAGACTGGGGTTAAAATTTACGCTCTGAGCTCAAGAGAGCCCATGTGAGTTAGAATGGACAGCTGCCCACATAGAAGACAAGAAGCACATGAAGACATCCACCGCCGTCAAAAGCCTCGCGCGAGCCCACCCGCTCGGCCCTCGCCGCCGAGGCAGAGGCGGAGCAGCCCGCCCATGGCGAGGCCGGAAGGCGCCTCTGGGAAGTGTAGTTTTCTCGCCCAGCAGGGCGAGGCCCAATCGCCGCGCAGAGCCTCACCTCACCCCCCGAGTAGCCCGCTGGGAGTTGTAGTTCTTCCTGCCCCCACCTCGGCAGCCGCCAATGGCGGCGGAGCCGGCCAAGGCTGCTGTTCCCAGCGCGCGCCGCTCCGCCGCCGCGCCCCCACCCGCCCAGCGGCGGGGAGGGGCCGGTGGCTGTAAACAAACAGGGCGGCGGGTGATGGCGGCGGCCGCGGGTCGCGCCGGGGGGTTCTGAGTGCAGGTGTCCGCTCCGGTGCGCTCCCCGTGCAGGGGCTGTGACGGTGCGGGGCCGGGGCTGGCGGCACACATGGATGACAGCAAGGTAAGGGGCGCGGGGGCCTGCCTGGGGGCAGCGGATGGTTTGGAGCCGAGGGCAGCTGGTGAGGCGGTGCTGGGAGGGCAGGTAATCCTGCAGCGTCTGGACCCGGTGGGCTCACGCTCCGAGCGGTATGCGAGTGTGTAATGTTAACCCCAACAAAGCCTCATGACGGTTCGCAGACAGGGAACTAGGAGTGAACTGAGTGCTCTCGCCAAAGGCTGTCAAAGTTAACTCTGAAGTCTTCTCTTGAAAACCCTTGGAAGGAGGAGTTGCCTATTACATTATCCTTGCTTGCTGCCCACAGTGGAGTGCAGCACTAGGATACTGCTCGTGACTTTTCCTTGAAGCGCTAGGAATAGACCAAAGGCTGGATAGTGGCTCGTGGTATGGACTGGTGTGGTGGATCATGCTCCAATAGCACTCTGAATTTCTATATAGGTAGCAGGTGTGGACAAATGTTAAGGTATTGAGGTACGAGCTTGGGTTGCAGCCTTATAATGGGCTCTGGTGCTTCCATTCTCCCTGTATGTTTGTATGAGAACAGCACAATGACATCCCTGAAGGTACAGGTTTTCCATTTAAGCAGAGCAGGACATCAGAAGATGCACAAGGAACATCTCCTCTGCATGTTTGCACCAGTGTGCCTCTAAAAGCAGAACCTACAGGGCCTGTGTGAGGACTGAGAAAGTAACTACTATGTCCACTCAGTGCAGTGTTTCGTAGCTGAAGCTTCTGGTTGAGTTTGGGTATTTCAGCTCACAAGAGTGATGATTATGGTAGTATCCTGGGTTTTGTGCTGAGCATAGCTTAAGTCACCAGGAGCAAGCTAAGTGAAATGGTGCATGAGATAGTCTGTGAGGCAGACATCTGCAGACTTGTAATAAATTCTGATATTGGCTTGAGTATTAAAAACTAGTTGTATGATAGTCATGTGCCTGTTATACTTTATCTGTTCTCAAGCTACCTGTTTTCCCTTGTACTGGAAGCTTACTAAAACAAAATCACCCTGGCTGTGCTGATTCACCTTCATTCAAAGGAGAAAAAAAAAAAAAAGGTGGTTTCTCAGGGAACAAATCTAAGAAACTTGGAAGTGATAAATTATTTGGCAATACAGGGAATCCACAGAATTGATTGCAAATACGTGAAAAGTTCACAATGATTTGCCGATTTAACGTGTGTACTGTTTGCTTTATTGAGGCCTCATCTGAAAGCTTCAAAGGAGGAGGGGCGGAATCTGCATCACAGATGTCAACCAACTGCTCACAACTGTGACAACTGCATGAAAATTTATATAATCAGGGCAATGGTTTAGAAGATCCAGAACATTTCATTTCAGAGGCATATACAGTTCATGAGGATTAGTGGATCATTATTTCTTTTAGTGATAAGAACTCTTTCTTTCTCCTATGTCAGAATTAACTTCCAGATTTTTCATTTAAAAACTAATTTTTGATCTACTGTTGTACTTTATGGAGTTCTGATAATCTGTTTTGTTTTTTTTTTTTCTGAAGCATTTTAGGTAGCATTCACTGAGTAAATGAAATCTTTTCATCCAGTCAGTAAGACAGGTCTTTGCTCTTTTTTTCTTGGAAAAATTGATGTTGAGTGAAGGGGGCGGGGCTAGGAGAAGAGAAAAAAGGCAGAGAGCTCTTCTTATCTTCAGTCTCAAGTACAGTTTTCTGTTGTGATGTTTTTATTGAATGCTTAATGCTAAGATACTTGTGAGGACAATGGCACTGAAAAGCGTACTGCCCAGAACTACGGGGTGTTACTGTACCTAACAAAAACTTTGAAAGTCTTTGTCACCTGGACAGTTCTTTTTTTGTTAGGTAGTAATCTTGGGTTATATAGAATCCTCATGCCTTTTACTGAAAAGAGCTGGTGTAGTCAGTAAGCGTCTGCTGCTCTGAAAGTCTTCACTGTAGTTATTTTCAAGGGCTGTGGTTCCTTCCAGACCAAGTTCGTGGGGCTGCACGTTGTCCTAAGGGTTTGATGGCTCCATTCAAGAGATCTCATATACTTTGTGAGAGCTCTTCCTGTTGCATGTTGCTATGTTAGGGTGAGCAAGCACTATTTATACTTCATTTTATAGCTACTACAGTCTTATAGCTTGAGCCAGGAAGTACTTGAAATCTTCTGAAAGTTCCACTGGGTCACTCTTTGTTGAGATTTGACCAATATGATAGGAGAGACTTATCTGTGAATTGAAGGAGTGTGACTATGAAAGGAATTTCCCTATAAAAAACAGATCCCTACTAATGTAATTTAGTTAAGTAATTATTCTATAGCTGCATCCACCCAAGTTGGGTGTTTTTCTTCATCTGTGTGACATAATGAATTTAGAATTGAGCTTGCAGCTTGTAATGTTTTCCCTAATTCTTAGTGCCTTTCAGTTTAGCCTTACTTGGTTTAGGAGAGTATTAGAAAAAATAGTTCATTGTAACATGTTTCTCAAAATGGGGAGGAAACAGTAAGAAATAAAGTGAAAGATATCTAAATGTCAGATCTAGAAAACTTTCATTTTCCGATTTTAAAGACTGTTCATAAATTATTCTCACAAAACCCTCCAAACAAACCCAAAATGTGACTTTCTCTTCTCTCTTCTATAGAGCTGCTCTGAAACTAGCTTGTTCTGATACTGGCCTTGCTGCTTCTTGGCTGTGGTTTGAGCTGTTGGTTTTGTAAGGGGAAGAGGTTAGTGATGTAGCTGTTCCTTAGCAATCAATCTCTCTCAAAATAATGCCTATGTACCTCTGAAGCATTTAGACACAGGAAAAAGGAGAAATTCTGTCAGTGTGATTTCAGCTTTTATTTGTGAAATTACTTAGTTTAAAGGACTATGTATAACTCATTATATATTTATCATATACATTGGGAAGTGGAGGTGTAGAGTACAGGTATTTTTCACACTTGTATTGATAAATAACCCATATTGGTAACCATTAAAATACAGTTCTAAAGAGCTAATTGCAATATTTTGTATTAATTACAGAAGTTTGTATAGGTTACAGCCTGTCAGTACTTCTGTAATTGACTTCTCAGTTTATGGGTAGAAATAAAAAAAGTTCTTAATGTTAGATCACTTTTGTTATTCCAGTGAAATTAAAAACAAGCAGAAAAAAACCAAACCAATAACAGCAAAGGCTGGGGTTGCCCTTTTTTACTACAGATATTCTTGTCCTATAAGGAAAAGATAGCTTTAGTTTTCAAAAAGTTTAGATGAGATGTATTTTTATTAAAAAATAGTTTGAACTGAGCTAAAATATGGATGAATAGATTGACTGCATTTTGTAGACAAATGTTATATTTTAAATGGTATTTTTAAATTTAAAGTGGTGTTGTTTTGAAAAAAAATACACAAAGCATCATACTATCTTAGCAGTGGAATGTAGTAATTGATTGCTTTTTTTGAACAGTGATGAAAATTTAGTGAAATACATCCAACAGCTTTTTTAAGTGCCTTGCTAGTTCAAAGCAGCTACTTAAATGAGTTGGATATACAAAAGAAGGTAAAAAAAGCAGGCTTAGGAAGACCTTCTGTTACTCAATTCTGATGACAATAAATTAACAGTCCACTCTTGAGATTTTTAGAAGAGTAGATCTCTGTCTTTTGCCCTTGTTTTAATTCCACGTTAGCTTCACAACTTTGAACAGGTTGGTTCTTGGTCCTTGGCTTTCTTTTGCTTGTAAATAAATTGCTGCATCCTTTAAATAAAGAAACAAATTAGTTTATACTTGTAAAAGAAACTGTCGCTGTTTGAAAGCCGAGACTGCAGCCCAGAGTGTTTGCTCTCCATTCGGCTGGTCCTAGGGCCATGGGCCATCGGACCAAGGACGTTGCTCTTGAGGTCTGAGTATTTGTAAACATCTACAGACTTGCAATGTGGGAAGTGAAAAAAAGGCCTTGAAATAGATATGGTCAGTGTGAAAGGGTAAAGGTCAGTTAAAGCAGTAACTGAATTTGAAAAACTGGGCCTCTGTTCATATGAGACACTTATATTTATGGATTTAGCATCCATTGATGTTTTGCCCTGATGTTCATACAGCCTTTCCATTTTGAGGGAGTACTTGAAGTTAGGGCAGGGTAAAAAAGGCTCTACCCAAGGAGTTGCACTGCTTTCTCCACTGCTTTGGAACATCGAATAGCCAGTCGTGATGCTGAGGGAACTTTGCTCCAAGTCATAATTAATGGGAATGTGGTCATCTCTTGGAGAGAGCATGGGAGCAAGACAGATGGGAAATCTTGTACATAAAATAGAGCTTGATGGGTGTTCATTCATGAGATGTCCTGTAGTCTGTCTCTGCTTGTGACCCTCACTGTTGTGGATGACTGGGATCACAGAGAGAGGAGTGATCTCCCGGGTGATCCTGGAATCGACTCTGAGGAATGCTTTGAATGCCACAGCAGGGACTGAGAGCTACTGTGGAGAGCAAAGTACAAGATCTGTTTTCATAATGAACTCAGTTTTTAAGGGCGTGGATTACTGTGTTTTCACCCTTCAGGGCTTTTTCAGAGTATGCAGGTTTGCAAAGCGCTGGAAAAGTCTTCCACCTAGGACCATGTCTGCATGTAAAGTTTTCATTGCTGCTTCCTTGGAAATATCAAACCGAAATAAGTTCAGTTATTGTTTGAGATGGCCAATTTCAAATCATCAGATATTTTAACAAGTCTCTGCTCAGCATCACTCAGATGATTTGTCTGCTTCCTCATGTTTCTAATGAGTGAGTAAAAGGGATGAGCTTAAACCCTATAGAATACCTAGAAGAGTTTTATTTCATTGTTGCAGTGGTCTAGAAGGGTGTATGTGGTAGCATTAGTTGACCATCCGTGTTTCCTGTTTTGAGCTCTGACTGAGATAGGTTTGAAGCAGTGCCTGGTGTTGTTAGTACAAACTGGGAAAACACATGTGGTGTGTTGGTGGATGCACTTCCACACATCAGGCTGTGAGTCTTTCCTGGGGGAAAGGGGAGGACTCTCACCTGCTGAGTGGTAAGGTGGCATCTGGGTGACTGCACTCTGTAGTGATTCCTGCCCTAAATGCCTACCCATCTTGTGAATGTCTGGCTAACACTTTGTTGAAAGTTTGATATTCATTCCTAGCTTGTGCTTTTTTTTAAACTAACAAGTCTAAGATAAAGTCTTCTTCACACATCTGTGCTAAGGGTTACATTCCTAGTACCATAATCACTTTTCATGATTATAGTGTTTTAAGATTAATTTCTATTGACATATCTGCTTAAGATTTAAAAAATGTTTGCTCACTAAACATTATCTTACCTTTTCTTGATCATTATTAAATGTCTCCCAGAAAAAGTTAACTAAATAATTTGTGTTAAGCATATAAAATGTTATAAAGTGGAAAAATAACTACCATTCCTTCTGTCTGGGTTTTATACTGCAGCTATGAATGGCAGGAGACTTGTGACTGACTTCATTTGATTACTAATTTTGAGAAAAATGTTTGCAAGCTTGAATAGTTTCTTTCCCCCTTTATGATAATGAATGCAGTGCTTAGGTTTTATTTATTGCTAATCGTTTTTACAGTTTTATACAGAAGTAGATGATCATTGCTTCACGCTAAATTAAATTCTGCAGACCTACACGTTCAGCTACTGTTGCAACAAAGAGTACTTAAGATGTTTTCTTGAGCTGGATCTCAATACTGGTTGATGGAGAACTTAAGAGCTACTTGTTTGTCTGTGAATGAACTGAGAGCTGATGGAAGATGCTGAACAGGTCAATATGATCAGCATTGCTGGTCAGTGGTGCTGAAGAGTGCTTCAGATAATGTTTTAACCTGCCAAATGCTTCAGAACCTGCAGGTGTCATGATGAGGCCAGATTTATCACAATCTTCTGTCCAAATGACTCAGTTCCTCAGGGATGTGAATACTAGTAGCCATATTATATATGTATCCCCTTCCTAAGGAGAGCCTCTCAATCACACAATCTGACACTGCTTCTCTAGAGATCCGCTGATGAATCCCTCTAATAAAAAAATCCAGGGCAAGTAATTGCTGCCATTTCCAATTCCAGGTCAAATGATTTTGTACTTGAACACTGATGTCTGGCAAGAATGGTGTGTTTTCCTATTTCCTGAAGATGTTAGTGAACTGAAGTAGGGGCTTGGTTAGATTTCTGAAAAATGCATGTAATTACCAATATTTCTGTGTTAAATATTATAATTCATGTTGTGCAGGGTCTTGACTGCATGTGACTCACTGGAAAAAATAAGCACCAAATCCCCACTGCTGAGTGATAATAGATCACATCCCTTTATAAGTTCTGGAGCAATACAAAGGGAATAAGAAATGTTTGCTTGCTTAGTTTTGTTTGTTGATTTTTTTTTTTTCTTGGTCTACTGCCATGCTCAACATCAACTGGCACTTCTGCTTTGTCTTCTTTCTGTCACATCAGCATAGCAACTGAGTAGGCAAACATGATTAGAAGCCAAGGAGATATGGTAATGTGGAATGGTGGCAAAGGATTTATCAGGCCCCTTTTTCCCCAGATGGGTTGCCAAAGGTTACAGCAGGAACCTCTAAATACTGTTAAGGAAAAACTGTTAGGGATGCAGGATTAAATAGCTTGCCAAACTAGCTCTGCGGAGTTAGGCCTAATTGTATGGTGAACTCCAGTTCTGGAGCCATGAAGATAGTATCAGTCTTTTGGAATTGTGTTAAGGCAGATTATTAAGATCTTATTGCTTAAAGTCAGAATTAAAAGGGAAGGAAGTTTTTCATTATTTCCGTAGTCTTGGTGGTCAGAGCATTGGCAAGCAGTGACCCAAAAGGGTACAAGCCTTTTTCCTTCCCCAAGAGAGCTGCTGCAGTGGTAAAAGATCTTGGGGGAGAGAGAGCAATTAGTACACCTATCCGTAAAAAGCTCTCTAGAGTGAAGAAAAGGAAAGCAGTTAATTGACAAAGTGTATCCAGGATTTCACTGTGCAAAGCAATCTACACCAATGTCCAATTTCCTTGCAAACTACAAAGTGCTTTTAACTACTTTATGTTCACCCCTCTAGGACTGTCCATAAAGACGTGCCTTTAAACACAGTTTGTATGTGTATCTTACTGTCTTAAGGATTCACTCTCCCTTGCCCTCTGTATGTTTTCTGTACTGATGTAACTTCTACTTTAAAAAAGGCACCAGCTGCATATACAAAATACTATGTCCTTAAAAAGAAACGATTTTGTGAGATTGTGGTGTTTGGGTGGATTCAACTGCTGTGAAGCTATGCTGCTTGTGAGGGAATTTTGTTGCCAGTGCCTGCCTGCCTGCCTGAGACACTGGCTGCAGAAAGATTGGGTGCAATTTGCCATTAGTATTAACATGCTGGTTGTCAGAAATGGTAATAACAGTAGTTGTGGTAGTAACTATTCACCTGCCTGAGGTTCTGGTGAAAGGACACGGTGGTGATGTGCTCCTGTGTAAGACTTAACACTAGTTACTGTTTTGTTCGTATGGTAGAATGTAGTGTGCTTAGACTCCAGACCTTGAGCAGTAGCTCAGTCTTCTAAAGGTTCAGAGCTCAGAGTGACAAAGGCTTTTTTAATTTCTTTTTTTTTTTTTTTTTTTGAGAGCTGGAGTGTGTATCTCTACAAGACCTTGTCTTGCTTTTGAATTAGAAGATTTGCATTAAACTACCTTCAATTGGCACCAAAAAGCCTCAGGCGCTGAAAGAGAGCTGAAGTACTTGGACTGTAGTGTGTAATGTAATATCTAGAAGTCTTTTGAGTGTATGTATTAATAGATAGCAAATGTGACTCTGGACAGCCCCTCGTGGGAAGACTATGTGGATTTCTAACTCCTGCTGAACTAGAAGTTTAAATCACACCACACATAAATATGAGTGTAGTTCGACAAGAGGACTGAGCCATGCTTGTCATGCCCAAAAGGAAAGAACTGCCTTGGCCATGGCTGGCTGGTTTTATTCTACTTTGGTGAATATAGTATCTGAACTAGAAGATCTTAAGGAGAGCACCTTGATGGAATGAATGGATTATTCAAACTGTATTCAACAGTTCAAATGTAAACAAAGCTTGACTCTTTTTGTTTGCTTTTCTGAATGTATTGTGTTTGTTTCATTATTATTAGATGTCCATTAAGTACTCTCTCTTCCTTCATTTGCTTGTGGTAGGCAGCTACTCCTGAATAAATTAGGAGAGGGTAGGATTATGTTGGCATGTGATTGTTGACTCGCTTTCCAAAGAAGAATAGGCTCGATTGTGTAATCTTTTCTTTTTCTTCATTCTAGTACATCAGTTCACTATGTTATTGTTTTTATTGCAGCCTGCTAAGTTTGTAGAACAAGTGATTCCTTTGAATGTCAAAGCTGACTCTTATTTTGTAGCATCAAACAGGAAGAAGTGCCTTTTTTATTATGAACTCTGGTATTTTGAACACTGCCTATTACAAAAAGTCCCATCTGTGTACAGTATGGTGGACCACTAAGCCAGCAGTGAGATTCTTGCATGTACGAGTGTGTGTTAGGTGTGTTTCTCCACACCTCCTCCATTCAAACACTGTGGTCAGAATGCAAATAAAGAGAACTCCTCACTTCAGAGGAGAGGTGGGGTGTGTGGCTGACGTAGTGCTTACAGGATAACTACTACCCAATGACCAACGTACTAAGTTTGTGGCCATATTTAAGACTTTCTTATGCCATGCGTTCATGTTAAGAGTAAAATATTTGGGTGGGGAAGCGTAAACACTGAGGAAGCAAGCTTTCAGATCTGTAAAAAGGCCTCTAAAAAGAGTGGAAAATTATTGCAGAATCTGCATTCCATCCAACAAGAAATGAGGGGTTATGCTTCTCCAAGGGAGATCTAAATTAGGCACTGGGAGAGTTGAACACTGGGACTGGTTGCATGAGGAGGTGTGAGGAGACAATTTTGCGGGCTGTGTAATAATGTTTTAAAGGTTAACATGACCAGAGTGGTTAGGCACAACTAGAACAGAGGCAGCAGAGGTAGGACTAGGGGTAACTGAGTTCCCTGTTTAGTAAAAATCCTCACATTCCTTTGAAGAAATTTGGACTCAGAAAGTTCATATTGCTAGTGAATAATTCGGACAAATTTAATCTTTAGAGTAGGTTGTTTTAGTGCAGCAAAATGAAGTTTTGGGTTATATTTGCAGATTCACAAAATAATTTAAGTAGGAAAAGACCTTTAAGATGATCAATATATATTGTCATAGAGGTTGGTTTTTTTACCTTCCAAATTCAAGTGTTAAACTCCATAATATAATATTTCTTGAGCTGGCAAGTAGTAGGGCAGGGGTTGTTGGTAATATTAAAACAGTTTCACCACAAATTGACAGTTGTCTCTGTTTTCTCAGTGTCTCAGATATCCTCCTAGATATCTGAAGTAATGTGTCCAGTTCTGGGCTCCCTACTACAAGAGAGAGTGGAGCCACAGGAGGAAGTGCAGCAAAATGCCACTAAGATGATAAAGGGACTGGAGCATCTCTCCTATGAAAAAAAAGCTGAGAAGGCTGGAACCATCTAGCCTGGAGAAGAGAAGGCTTGGGAGATCTTATCAGTATATACAAATACCTGAAGAGGAGGATATAAAGAAGATAGAGAGAAACTCTCTTTGTTGATACCCGGTGTCAGGGCCAGAGGCAGTGGGTACAAACTGGAACACAGGAAATGTTTTTTTTACTGTGAGGCTGACTGAGCACTGGCAGAGGTTGTCCAGAGAGCTCATGGAGTCTCCCACCTTGGAGATACTAAAAAGCTGTCTGGACATGGCCCTGCTTGAGCAGGAGAGGTTGGACCAAACGTCCTCCACAGGTGCCTGCCAACTGTTCTGTGGAGCTCCTCCAAATCAGATTGTTAGCATTTACAATAGGACTGCTTAAGCACCAATGTGTCTATGAAATCATGTCCCTCCCTTTTGTTTTTGAAGCCATCACTGAAAACTTCATCTGTCAGCCCCTGTATTTCCGGCGTTGCTCCAGAATCAGTGAAAGTCTATGCAAGACTTTCTACTTGAGATACCTGGTAGACACACCGACATGGTTACAATGTTACCTTTGCAGAACAGGGTCTTTGTTATATCTTTCCTTTCCAGGTGATTGGAGGCAAGGTAAAGAAACCAGGCAAGCGAGGTCGTAAACCAGCCAAAATAGACTTGAAGGCAAAACTTGAAAGAAGTCGTCAGAGTGCGAGAGAGTGCAGGGCCAGGAAGAAGCTGAGATACCAGTACCTGGAAGAGCTGGTTTCGAGCAGAGAGCGAGCCATCTGCGCTCTCAGAGAAGAGCTTGAAATGGTAAGAAACTATCATTTAACCTAACTCTCAGTATTATTTGGGACCTGTCCTTGTGGACATTTGTTCTCAGAATCAGTGTGACTGAGAGTGGGATTTGGCTAGCCATAAGGTATCAAAATGTGGGTAACAGATGCATTCAGCTGTCTGCCTGCTTTGTGTGTTGAATATGAACCTGATGTCTGCTGGTTTTGAACTGGAAACAAGCGAAGGAAGTGCCATTGCATGCAAGTCTGTTGTCTTTGAAATGTTTGTTTTGGAAAACCTCTGACAGAGGTAGAAAGAGGTAGAGGGTGGAAAAGGATGTGTTAAAATAAGGTAAGATATCAAAGGGGAATGTACATCTGCAGTGTTCCCTTGCTTCCTACAGCCTTTTGTCTCTATTGGTGAGGTTGACTCTTGCAGCATATTCTGTGGAGAAGGTTGCACAGCTGTCCTGTGTTTCAGCACGTCAAATGGGTGTCTTGGCCAAGTAAGCTGCCTAACAGAACCACAGAATGATTTTGGTTGGAAAGACCTTTAAGATCATGGAGTCCAACTGTAAATCTAGCACTGCCACATGCACCACTAAACCATGTACCTAAACCAAAGAGAATATTTCACCTGAAAGTATAGACTCAGCTCCTCAGTGATGCTGAGTTGCTATTGCAGTTTCACTGGGTCTGGGGATATTACCTTGAACCTTGCTGTGAGTTTGAGTAGGTAGGGCTAATCACCACCAGGGGACAGAGCTGGATTTGGCTGGAAAGTCAGCCAGCTGACCACAGGTTTTTCAGTGTGCTTTGGGGTTTGCTGATGAAGAGTTTAAGATGAGGAAACTAGAAATAAGGCACATGTGCTGTAACCGTGCCTTGCACAAGCAGAAAGGACCTCTTAATAGTCAATCAGCCTCAGAGTCATGTGAAATATTTGTTTTTAATAAGCCATGAACTGGAACGGTATTCTGGCATGCCAGCAGCGAGAAAATGCACAGAGTGTTCCATGTTGTTTAATAATTACAGTATTGTGCCTAGTACTGCCACTGAGTAGCAGTTTATTGACTGAAACAGGATTTACTGAGGCCAGGTACACAACCAGGGACACGTGCTTGGCTCATTAGTGCTCTGCAGTTTTGTAAGAGGCTTCAGCCCAGTAAATTCAAACCTTAAATGAATATGCCGGAAGGTAAAGATTACAGCTCTGTTTTGTCTGCTAATGTGATCCTGGCAGTTTGCTAATGCCTAATGTGTTTGCATATTTCAGTACAAGCAGTGGTGCATGGCGATGGACCAAGGGAAAATCCCCTCTGAAATAAAAGCCCTGCTAACTGGAGAGGAGCAAGGCAAAGCACAGCAGAACTCAACCAAACTTGCCAAGGCTGGGAAGACAGAAGCAAACAGCAGCAATCCCTGTAAGTGTCCAGCCTATGGTTAATTCCTACTTCGTTGCATCTTTTATGGTGTAGGAGGATGGTTGTGGTGTAGGAAGAAACATAAGGATGTGCTTTTGGGCACAAATAGTGGATTGAAACAAAGAGCTTAGTGGGTGGTACAAAGACTCTATGCAATGTTTACATGGACAACACAGTAATTACACTAGCTAGGAAGCTGGGCAGTTACTTTAAAAGAGGACTCAATCTTAGTGTTTCACCAAGGCCTGTGGAAACCTGTGAAGATCTGAGACCTTAATCTTTTACAGCATTTTCTGCTTTCCTAATGCAAAGTAAATGGGGCACATAAAACATAATTGAATTTTAAAAACTCCATCAAGAAAACATTATTCTAGCTGCAAGCATTCAGAAGTGAGAAATGCTGGAGTTGTGATTTCCTATGGAGTCTTCTTTATGCCTCATCTGTACTTGTCCAGGGAATGAAATAAGGTTCTTCTGGGGACTGAAAGCCTAAAAAGTTATGTAATACAAAGTCACGTTCCTGATATGTACAGGGAAAGGAGCAGAGCTGAGGTGTAGCACAGGCAATTCTATGTCTCACATCCACTAGTTTTGTAATACTTCATGCTACAGGTTAAAATACACTTTATTTTTTTTGTTTGCTTTAAATAGGAATTCCTAGCTTTATGTTTTTAAGAAGAGCATGAAAACCTTGTTTGTAACTGTAACAATCTTCCCCCATGGTGCATCATTCACAGGAGGCCAATGCAGAACCTTCCGCACTGCAGCAGAGATAACTCTGTAGCTAGCAGAAGAATGCTGTTATGAGAGAAGTGGATGCAACCCCAGATGCAGGTGGAAGGATCCCCATCTGCTGTCTTCCCTTTGCTCCTTCCCACATGAAACTCTTTGTGGTGCTCCTAAGCCTGCGCGGAGTGGGGCCTTTGGGGTCGTAGGTGTTTCAGTAAGCGAAGCCTTGTTCTTCCTTTCTCTACACCACATTCCCCAAATACAGCTATGGTAGCTTTGGGCATTCCCAGTAAGAGATGGGGGGCTGCTTTTGTGTTCGAGCCCAGAATTAGAGTGGCTTTGTGGTCGGTAGTTATGTGCTTGGTAACCGCTGTGGGACTCTGAGAGGCTCTGTAAAATAGAAGCAAGAGGAGGATCTTGTTAACAGCTTTACTAAAGCCAAATGGAGTATTGTAGGTCGAGAAGAAGAAACTGCATCAAAAGCTCTCAGTAAGAAGGTTTATAGTACTGCAATTTATAATCTAAATAAAGATGTTGGTCTCAGCATCTTTTTATAATGCAGCATGTCTTTTATGTTGTTGAGAGTCTTACAGAGAGGTGCTAGATACATTGCCTGCTTCTGCCCATATTTCTTGTGCAGGATGTTATTTCCTACCCACCGTGCTCCCGGTAAGAAAGTCAAAGCATGTCCCTCCACCCTGCTTCCAGCAGTGGGACAACTGCCATCTCCTCCCACCCATCATGCTCTCCCATCTTTCTGTACCTATGTTTTGGGTCCTAGTATCTTCCCAGACTGAAACATAAAATGATTTCTGCTGTGCTATCCTGGTTTCCCAGCCAAAGATAATGCCAAGAACTAGTAGCAAGTAAAACAAGTGGCGTTAGTTTGCATTTATGGTAAGAGAGGTGATGGCAAGAGTCTTGTGGTCACATTTACTCATCCCAGATAACCTGCCACTTCCCTTAGACCTCTCTTTCTCCTGTATATGCTTTTTGCATTTATATAATGCTACATGGAGAGTGGAGCTCTTGGGATTTTCAGTGGGCGTTTTGCTGACTTATTGTCTGTTTTGTTTGTGACCATGTCTTTCTCTGTGTTTTATTAAATGCACGGAACACTTTCTAATCATACATTTTCTTGTTTGTTTCATAGAATAAATATGAACAAATGACTTTGCTAGACTAAATGTTGTTGTCTTTTTATTGAACTAATTGGGTCTGTTTAACATTATCTCAATTGAGAATTAGTCATGCCACATTTCAGTGTACAACACAGTTGTTTTCAGAATTCCCTTCTGAGTGCTTACATATTAATCCTTAAGGCATTGTTTTAAGTTTTATTCTCTGGACTGTCCACACATGTACTTAGTTAGCAATTACTAGAAACGTTGCATAGACGTGGAAAACTATTCCAAAAAGTTAAGTAACACTGAAGCAGAGATGGGGAGGATATGAGGGTTCCTTCCTACCCTGTATTTTAAGCTCTGAACTGTAGTTTGTCCTGAGAGTCAGTAACAAAGACAACCCTTATGTTTTGAGATTTTTGTCTGTTGAATGCTTACCTGTCCTTTCTCTGGATTCTCTGGAGGGGAAAAAAAAAGGCAGGATAGATGTCCAGAACTATACTGTGTGAACTTTGAAGTTAGATTTTGTAATGTCATCATGCCAGAAATGCAATATATTATATTTTGTTAGAATTAGATTTAGTAGTTTCAAATGTAAACTACATACTGTAATTAAACATATTTGAAATGTGTTGTGTGTACTTAAGTCTCTTTAAGTGTGTTTCTGAATCGGAGATGTAGAAAACATGCAGAGGAGTTACGATATGCATGGCCAGAACAGCTCCACTCAGCACTAGGTAATGTGACAAATGCAGTTCTAATCTTACTAAAAATGCCCCACTTGCTCTCTTCCCTCCATTCTTTCTTTATTTCACTTTCTGTGATGCCAAACAAGAAACTACTCGAAGTTTTCTTTTATGGAGGAAATGGAGAGTTGGAATTTCTCACTCTGAAGAGCAACAGTTTTCCTCTGTTCCCTATCACTGTGGCTTCTGCTTCTTGGTTTAACCAGCACTTGGCATTGCAGGGTTGTGTTTGGCAAACTTGGGCACTCCTCTGTGGCACAAATAGGGATGCCCAAGTTCCAACAGGTTTTTTGTACTTTCTGCAGATAAGACAGGAGGCATGTTACAGCCCACGTCACCTTGAACAGTTTCCTTGTTTGTCCTGCAACACAAAATACGTGTGACACATTTAGAGACCCTAAGTGCAGTTTCCCAGCTTGCCCTAGATGCTGTAAGTCATTATGAGATGTAGAATTCCCAGCAACAATCATTCATTAGCTAAAGTTCTGTGACTTCTATCACACAGCAGATCATGCTGTCTCATAAATGTTCTGGCCTTAGATGGATCTTGGGAGACCTTTATTCTGGAGGTTGAAGTTCAGTAGTTCCGCATGCTCATTAGATACTCCAATGCTTACAGTCTTCATCCACTTTGAGGTGACTCCTAGAAGTGGTACAACCAGGTCCTTTGAGTGGGAGTCTCGTATAGTGCCGTAAATGGATGGTTTAGTCTTACCTTCTCTTTGTACAAGATGGGTACAGCCTTCCACCCACTTCTGCAGCAAGTGTGTGCAGCTGGTTCTCCCTCACAAACACTGAAGAAAGGAAGTAAACCTGGAAATGCTTCACTTTCCCACTTGACATGGAAATCTAGTGGTCAGCTAGAACGATTTGCCCGGTTAAAGGTGGGTATCTCTTGGAAACTGCTATCCAGAGTCCTCGAAAAGTGCTGTGTAGCATTTGGTGTGAACAGCAGTGCTAGAACACTCTCACAGTAAGGTGTCATGAGACTGGACTCGGTGCCGATGGAGTGATCACTGTACACTTAACATTCTCCAAAAGGATTAATGTAACATGAGGATTTATCAGGTAATGGAAGCTTCATAAACATGCAAAAAAGTCTTATCTTTTTAAATGCTTTGTGCGTAGAATCCTGAAAAATTAAGTGGATGCATTTAATTGACTTGTCACTTAACTGAGAACATTTTGTAATTATACGTTAAAAAAAAACCCAACCAAACCAACGAACAACCACAAACAAAAGCAACAAACCCCACAGTCTGCTTTCATAATCTGATAATAAGTGTTTGTTAAATAATCTGTGTTCTATTAATGCTTTTCAAAAGGCTAATAAATCTCATATCAAAGCTTTTTGGGTATTTTAATGTACTAGATAAACTTCAAAAAGCTTTTATCTTTCTTGACAGCTGAAACCTGACTAGCTTAGTGAGAGTGCCTGTGACTAACTTGTTTTTCCTTTTTTCTTTTCTTTTTACATTTTAGGGTGAAGATTAATCTACATCAGTAACAAAGTTGGTTCTTCCTGGCATCTCATGAAGAGATAAAGGAGATTTGACATCGTAATTCCATTTGCTACTTTCCAAGAAGTTATAATCTCTATAATTAGCCAGAAAATTACTGTTAGTGCAAATACCAAATGTTTGAGACTAGTCTAAAAATGCAGAGAAATCAGAGGAAAAGCTGAAATAAGAACTTTAGTCCTTCTTGTTATACTTAATTGTTATAGCATGTGTGACAGCCAATGTAAAAATCCCTGTTGCAGGTAAGCAAGACAAAACACCAGCTTGTGACTGAACATTTCTCTGTAAGTTATGTCTACTGAATTCCTTGTATGATGAATTTGTATGAGAAAACAAAAGCTTCTAATACACAGTAAAATCTGAAGTATCTCATACTAAACAGTGCATCAGTGGACTAAAAGTCCACTGTGTTTATGGAATGTGTAGATTTGTGTATATAGAATCATAGAATGGTATAGAATCATAGAATAGAGTTGGGAGGGACCTTCAGAGATCATCTAAAGATACAGAAGCTGTGGGTCAGTTATAGCCATTGCTTTAAGCCATTTCTGCAAAGGCTGTTGCTTGATATTGTTTGTACCGTTATTTGTATTTTCTTTCTTTTGCTTTAAATTGTAACTAGAAATGCTGTCAAGTGATGATTTTCAGCAACACTTCATTAAAAAAAAGAAAAAAAAAAACCTGACTTTTGGCTTTTCTTCCGTAAAAAGCACTTGGTTGGTGAAAGCTTTGCTTCCATAACTAGTGCAAGATTAGCCCTGGTTTTTTAGATGTCTACCTGTAACTCACCACTGGGTTAATCAATACTGATAAACACTAGCTGCTGCTTCAAGCGATTCTTGGGTATGATCTGAGTATGATCTCTATATATTAGGGTGGGTAATGGTGACATTCTGAAATATGCTGTAGCTGATAGGTGTTCTGATGATGAAGTAAATTTGTGAGTAAAAGACTACAACAGAATAAAAAAAGATGTGTGTTTTCCATAGACAGGGTTTTCCATGTAAACAGAAATAGCTTGCTCTGAAAGGTGACTCTTTGCGTACCTTCTTTCTCATAGCAACTTTCGAAATACATTTTGATCAAGTTATACAGTGCTGGCGACAGCAATGCTGCATATTCCTGGGGCAGAGCATACCAACAGTGTCCTCCGACTTCACCATCTCCTTATGTGGCATGCTCTGAATGCCTGTTCGTGTAAGAACAATTCTTTCCTACTCCCTATCGAACATAGATCCTGGTGTGTTGCTAGGTCAGTGTTTTCTGTTTTGAATTTCTGGGCTTTTTCTTCTCTCTCCCCTAAGCAGTACTTTGAAATCTCCCACTTTTTGGTATGCATTCCTTTTCCCTTACAGAAAAAAGAGCCTTCTATGAATCTCCTTTCTTCCGTAAGTGGTCTGGCAGCTGTTTTCAAAAGCTGTCAAGGGTTCCTTTTCCAAAGGACTATATAAAAACGGGAGTTATTCTGCTGTTCCTCTCTGCTTTTGCAAACTCTCTGTACCACACCCACTAGCTCACACTGAGTACGGCTTCTGCATGTTAAACAGTATTGTCAGTGTAAATAACTCTTTTGCATTGCAGGCTCTTAATATTATCATCGCCCTTTGTAGCTCAAGCCCTACTTCTTGTTTCTCTGCACAGCCTAGCAGAAGCAGTGCTGGTATCAGCTCGGCCCAGAGTGATTTTTAGCTTGTTCAAGTGTTACTCTCTTTTATCTATAGATTGGGAGGAAGGCAACAACAGTGTTAGCAGACAGACAGCAATGATGACATAGCCCAGCTCTAGATGGGTGTGTGTTGAAGTGGCACTGCTGCTCACAAACTTGTAAGCCCTTTTTTGAAACATTAAGATTTGGGTTATTCTATTACTTGTATTTCTGTAAAACTGCAGATTGGCCAGCATTTTCACCAGTGATGGTGTCTGCAAACAAAAGGGTGACTTCAGGTTGGGTTTACATACCTGAAAGACTCTGTGGAGCTTGGGGTGGGGGGGAATTTATTTGTTAGAAAATTTTGGCCAAAAGCAAGGGCCATGAACATCAGCCAGAACAGATTTCATCAAAGTAACTAGAAAAAGAGTGTTGGGTTTGCATCTAAACCTTGAGTCCTATCTGGAATCTCATAAAGAAAGGGGAAGGAGCGATTGCCTATATTGCAACACTGTCACTGTTGTGACAAGTATTTGTGTAAACCTTCACAAGGGTGGTAGCTTGCCAGCTTCTACTGCAGGCATCAATTGCTGAGAACAGAGCATGTTACCATTCTCACTTCAGCAAGTTGCATTTCTCATTCTTATTCCTATTTGCTTTCTGAAATAAAACAGTAATTTGCTTTTAATTAGTAGTATGCCAATGAAACCAAAGGGGATTGCTGAAGGTGTTTGAGAAACAGCAAATGAACTGCATCAGCTTTCTGGATTCACGTAATCTTGTGTCTTTTTGCTGTAGCTGCTTCATGTAGTTGTTTCCACCCAGTGCCACGGAAGGAGCGGCACAGTTAATGGAGCTGATAATGGCTACACGTGCTGGTGGATAAAAAAGACTGACCAACAGCTGGAGTGCGATGATAAAGGTTGTCTGCTTTAACCCCTCTGCTGTGAACTTTTCTCTCGTGGAATGAGCACAGTTGCAACTCTATGAATGTATTAATAAAAACTAACGTAGGCAGAATGATGAATGGTCTCTTGTGATTGCTTGCATTCACCCTGCATGTTTTTTTCTGAATCATGCTCTTTGCATGAAGTAAGTCCTAGAAGCAAAATAAATGTGCCTGTTATTTGCCTTCATCTGTCAGAAATACCTTCACCAGCTGTAACTTTAAATATCATTAGCTAAAAATAATTAAAATGACTGCTACTGTAAAAACTTTTTTTTCCCCCCGTCTTCATTAGCATATAACTATTTCAGACATCAGTGAGAACTTTATAAAGTAGCAATTTCAATTTAATTGGAAAGGATGGGGAGAAGTGCAGGGACTGTCAGGCATACTTCTAAGTTTAACTTCTTCCATATATGCCATTTTTCTATCACACTTGATTTGAAGCTCTACACAGAGGTGGTAAGAGAAGTGGAGGATCAGTATTGATGCACTGCAGTTTCTTTTGAGTTTTTCTGCCTTCCAAGGAGCATTGGGAGCTTCTGTGGTCACAACTTACAGCAAAGAGCAGGGAAAACAGCCAGTAGTGTTTCCCTTGCAGTGATCAGGCTTCAGGAAAGAACCAAGTGTGGCACCTATGCTTGACAGCAATCATTTGTCCTGTGGGTAAGTGACATTTGGAAACCTGGACCCCTGCAAAATCCTCCTCTGCCCTCCAAAGAAAACTGGATTAAGCCAGGGTTTCAAGCTTTCTTCCTACCTCTACACCAGCTTTTCTTTTCCATTTCAACTTTTCTTGTAGAGTTCTTTGAAAGAAAATAAAAATGTTGTTACCTGTATCAGAGAGTATTTCTGGTATTTCTGAGGCCCCTGAAGGACTGGACTCACAAACCTATTTTCCTTTGATTTTGATTGGACTGGGCCTATTCAGAGTCAGTTTTTGGTTTTTGTCTGAAAGATGGAAACTTCTTAAACTGCTCCAATCACTTGTAGCTGTACCCTTAAGTGATACAGAAGCTTATAACTAACATCCCTAGCATCCTTCTATTTTGCTCCAACGTTTGAAGAATGAATATATAGCACACTTGTTTATTTTAATTACAGCTTTAATAATGCTAATATATTCTGTTAATGCCTGTGCTGTTTTCATACACTGAAGTAATACTGAAATTACAGAAATGTTTGTGTGAGTAAAATCTCATGAGAATGGATTTTGACTGTGTTGCTATAGAGCAAGTTCATGTGTTGGTAAAGTCCCCACAGTCTGATTTCCTTTGAGTTTTTCATCTTTTCTTTACTCTTCCTTTTCCTTCACTTAGCAGCTGCCCCACTTTTGACTTCAGTGATGGGTAGGAGAAAGCCAAGCTGTGTCTGACCTTCTGGGAGGTTTGCAAATTGACTAGTGAGAAAGGACACGTGTTGGCTGGCTGGTGCACTGCTCTCAGTATACAAATATGGTGTGGAGGTCTCTCTTAGTTTCACCTGCAAGTGGACAGGTTAGTCTGGTCAGCCCAGGATTTATTGGTTGTCCAAATTGCATTAGCTTTATGACTTCCCTTTCAAATTGAGTTGGAGTTTGCAAAGGGACTCATAAGTTGCTGATACAGACTGCAAACACAATTACATGAGCCCTAGTTCCCCAGCAAACCAGTCTGGTGATAAACGAGTCCCAAAATGAGCTTCTGCTTGCTCAATAGTCTGAGAGATCCTTGGTTCCAGTTCTTCATTTCACATCAGTTTTGACCAGAGTACATCTATGAGAGGAGACTTCTCTGTAACCAGAATAGTTGAAGAGTCTGGAGATTACTCTGTAAAGCTGAAACCAACGGCTCACTGATGATGGGATTTCAAAATTTACAGCTGTATTATGTTGGGGGATGAAACTCTCTTTTCCTTCAGGGAGTTTTATGTGTATATGGCATGTGATAAATTTCTCAACAAATATAGAATAGATTATTTTCTCAACTAGCACTTTTGTCATATTCTGTAAAACACCTAAACTGAGAAAGTGGTTTCTGAAAGTAGTATGAATGAAAACTGAGTACATGGATGTTAGAACTCTAGTCAGGTAAGCTTGATAACTAGTAGATTGTTATGTCTTTGGCTTGGAAACGGTAGCATTGCCCCTCACTTCTTAGCCTCTTCCCCTGTAATATTTGGAAAACTTTATTATGGGCTATCAGTTTTAAAGGCCAAATTTTTACCAACTAAAGATTGTATATAAATTAAATGAGAATATAAATTAAATGAAGTTTGGAGCCTCTCTACACAAACTCTCCTGCAGCAAGTGTGCAGCAAAAGGCACTGTGGAGGTGTTTTATAGATACCTCCTAAGAGATATTTGCAAAGAGGATGCCCTGATTCTGTTTAATATCTTTACCAATGATCTAGATGTGGGAATCGAGTGCATCCTCAGTAAGTTTGCAAATGATATGAAGTTCAATAGGAGTGCTGATCTGCATGAGGGCAGACTCTATAGAGGGACTTGACAGTCTGATTGATTCAGAGAGGCCAGTTGTAAGAGATTTATTAAGGCCAAGTGCTGGACTCTGCACTTGAGCCACAACAATCCCATGCAGCGCCACAGGCCTGGAGATATGTGGCTGGAAAGCTGAAAAGGACCTGAGGGAGTAAATCCACAGTTGGCTGAATATGAGCCAGCAGTGTGCAGAGGTGACCAAGAGGCCAATGGCATCCTGGCCTGTATCAGAAGTAGTGTGGCCAGCAGGGCCAAGGAAGTGATTATGTCCCTCTACTAAGCACTGGTAAGGCCACATCTCAAATACTGTGTGCAGTTTTGGTCCCTCACTACAAGAAGGACATGGAGGTGCTGAAGCGTGTCTACAGACGGGCAACAAAGCTGATGAAGGGTCTGGAGATGAAGTCTGATGAGGTGTGTCTGAGGGAGCTGAAGTTGTTCAGACTGGAAAAAAAGGAGGCCAAGGGAAGAACTTATCACTCTCTACAATTACCTGAAAGGAGGTTGCAGCGAAGTGGGCTTTCATGGTTTGACATGACAGCCTTTTCTGGTAAGGGGGAAGAGGCTGTAAAGATGGCTTCTGTAAGTAGTTGCTTGAAACTCTCCCCAACTCTGAGCCAGACACACTTCTGGGGCTGAGCCAATTAGACACCTCCACGATCACTTTTTAAGAAGAAGCTGGAAGAGGAGACTTCTTCCTCCTTCTTCCTGTTTTAATTTCTTCTGTCCCTTTGTCTTCTTCTGGCTGCTGGTGGTGCAAGGAGTAGGAACAGTGAGAGAAACAACCATGTGGATTCCAAGGTCAGTGATGAAAGAGAGGAGGAGGTGTGCTGGAGCAGGGATTCCCCTGCATTCTACTGGTGAAGCTGAGATTTATTTTCATTTCTTTAAAGATCCCACATCAGCAGTAGAGACTCATGTTGCTAAAGCTGACCCCAGACCAGGGGCAGCGATTCACTTCATTAAAGGCCCTTGTGCCAGGGACAGTGACTATGGCTGGATGAGATTGTGTCCCATGGGAGGGACCAAATTACTTCACTACAGGTCCCAAGCCAGGGCCAGTGATTTTCCTCTTTGAAACTATGGCCGGAGCAGGCCGTGTCCCGAGGAAGGGACCCAATATCCACAGCTGTAACTGTGGGGAGGAACCCATGACAAAGCAGCTCATTAAACTTATGCCCAGATAAGAAAGGGACCCTATGACTGCAGAAACTGCAACCATAGTGAAGAATCCATGCCAGAGATATTCACCAAGGACTGCGTCCTGTGTGAGGGACCCTGTATCGGCTGAAGCCGCAGCTGTTGGGAACAACCCACACCAGAGAAGTTTGTTAAGGACTGTGTCCCAGGGAGGAACCCCATGTTGGAGCAGGGGAAGAATGCCAGGAGTCGCTCTCATCTGAGCAGAGAGAAGCGGCAGAGCCCATCTGTGAGAGACTGACCACATCCCCCATTCCCTGCCCTCCTGAGGCGTTGAGGAGGCAGGAGGTAGAGATATCGGGAGCAGTGAGCTGGGCCCGGGAAGAAAGGAGGGATGGGGGAGGGAGATCTTAAAGTGCTGGTTGTAATTTTCTCATCATCCTACTCCCTTTTTGCTTTTTGTTCTGTTCTGTTTCTTGTAGAATAAACTTTCCTACTTTCCTCTCTAAGTTGAGTACTGGAGTCTGTTTTGCCTGGAACTGTAATTGGCAGCGGGCCCTCCCTGCCCTTGTTGTAATCCACAACAACCTTGCTCATCTTTTTTACTCCCATTTCACTGAGGCCTCTGCCATCCTGACAAGAGTGGGGGTGGATGGGGGGCACCGAGCAAAAGACTGTCGTTGTGCTGCTGTGCTAGCTGGGCCGAACCACAACGTGGGTATTGATCTCTTTTCCCAAGTAATGAGTGATGGGATGAGAGGAAATGGCCTCAAGTTGCACCAGGGGAGGTTTAGATTCAACATTAGGAAAAAAATTCTTGACTGAAAGTGTTGTCGGGCATTGGAATGGGCTGCCCAGGGAAGTGGTTGAGTCACCAACCCTGGTGCTGTGGTGCTTACAAACTTGGTTTAGTGGTGATATGGCAGTGCTAAGTTTATGACTGGACTCTGGTTTCAAAGTCCTGCACAATTCTGAGATTTCTGTAATCTAAGTTATCCTCTATGTTTCTTTTATGCCAGAGGGTTGTTATTTTAAATTGTCATGGTTTAGGGTCCAGTCAGGCACAAGGATCATGCAGCTGCTCTCTCACTGTCCCCCAAAGCACTCATGGAGGGATAGGGAAGAGAAAAGGTACTGAGGGCCTCAGGGAAATCTCCAAGGACAGGAATTATGGCAGATGGACTCCTCCTGGTCCTCCCTGCTCCTGTGCAGGGTTCTTCACCACCAGACAATCCTTCACAGACCACCCCGACATACATTCATCCTGAGGCCATAGCTCCTCTGCCTGCTGTGTGGATCCCCTTCACAGCTGCCTCCTCGGCCTGGCCTGGCCTACGCCATGGCCACCTCCCACACAGCCTTGGCCCCTCTGGGTGCAGTCACCCCTCTGCTTTGGTGTCCTCGTGAACCTGTAGGCAGGATCCAGTCCTGCCATCGCTCTCCATGGGTCGTAGGGGGACAGCTGCCATCTCACCACAGGCTGCAGGGTGGCTCAGATCCAGCACTCTTCTTCCACTCTTCCCTCAGTTAGTGTGGGGTTGTCACCTCCATCTTTTCTCACTGCTTCCACCTCCTCCTCCAACTACAGATCTCCCCTGCTTAAATAGTGACTGCAGAGGCAACAGATAGGCTTGGCATGGGCCAGAGGTATTTCCAATTCAGAACTGGGGCAAATTTTGAGAATTGCTTACAGGGGCTGTTTCTGCAACCCCTCCCCTCTTACCAAGGGAAAAATGACTCCACACAACACCAGTGCATAGATTTGAAAGCCTTAGAAAAGGAAGGGAAATCTAAAAGAAAATCCTGAGAAATAAATTGAGAATGTAACCGGTCTTACAACCACAAAGAAATCACAGGGGAAAATACTGGATGTAAAGGTTAAGTTACAGAGAGTGCTCCGTAAAGGGTGAGGAATGCCTCTGGTTTCTAAATCAGTGTGGCAGACAGGTAGCTGGCTCTATGAGGAGTTTTTCTGTGTACAGATCATTGTTTCTCCCTTTACAAAGCAGGAGTTTAGCTGTGAAGACTAAAGAGAAGGTCCTCTTAGTTTTCCCAGGAAGCTTTCTGAGTGTTAATGATGAGGTTGCACTGGGTTTTTGTGTGCATATGTACAGTGCAATCTGGGACTGTGCAAGGTTGGTGGTATCATATGTGCAAAAGCTGCTGCAATAAGCATGGTCTTTACGCTCTCACAACCGTCCTAAATCTGGAGTTTTGGTAGACTGCTGAAAGGGTTGTTTTCAGTCACAGATGTTCCTCCTGTGACTTTTTCAAACAAAACTTTGGCAGCGACATCAAATACCTGAAGTATAATACTCAAATGTATTTTGAAGTGTTTACTAGTATGAATAGATTTTTTTTTAGTGAAGGAGAGATTTCTTTCCCTTGAAGGCAACACTTCAAATGCTTTGTTACTTTGACAGGAATTTCTTGTAACATGATCAGCAAGCAGTAGGGGTAGTGGAAAGGCAGTGTGTCTGTCATCACACCTTGGACTGGAGCTCTTACAGAGATGCTGTTATAAGTTCAAGAGCAATTTGTGGAGAGCCACCTTGTGCTGCATCAACCTCCCTTGAAATATTTTGAAGTAGCTTTTGGTATGTCTGGGTCGTGGTTTGGCCCAGCCAGCAATAAAGCACCATGACAGTCTCTTGCTCGGTGCCCCTCATCTACCCCCACCCTCCTTAGGATGGTGGAGGCCTCAGCAAAATGGGAGGAAAAAAGAGATAACAAAGGACATTGTGGATCAAGACAAGTGCAGGGAGAGCTCACTGCCAATTATAGTTCTAGGCAAAACAGACTCCACTACTCAACTTAGAGAAGAAAGTAGGAAAGTTTATTCTATTACCTACAAGAAACAGAACAGAACAAAAACAAAAAACAAGGTGGGATGATGAGAAAAATACAACCAGCACCTTCAGATCTCCCTCCCTCATCCCTTCTCAATGATTCATGTGGGTAGGGAATGGGGGATGTGGTCAGTCTCTCACAGATGGTCTTTGCCGCTTCTCTCATCTCAGAGGAGGACGACTCCTTGAATTCTTCCCCTGCTCTGATGTGGGGTCCCTCCCATGGGCCACAGCCCTTAACAAACTTCTCTGACCAAGAGCTACAGCTTCTGCAAATATGGGGTTCTTCCCATGGGACACAATCCTTAATGAATATCTCTGGTGTGGGTTCCTCCTCAGGTACAGCTTTTGTGAATACGGGGTCCCTCCCATGAGACATGGCCTCCTCTAGGCATAGTCACTGCCATGGCACAGGGTCTTTTACAAAGTGCAAACAAATCTCAGCTTCACCAGTCCTCTCCACAGGATGCAGAGAAGTCTCTGCTCCAGCACACTTCCTCCTCCTCTTCCCTCCTCTGACTTTGGGGTCTGCTTGGTTGCTTCTCTCTCTTTTCCCACTCCTTGCACCATCACCAGCAGGAAAAGAATTAAAAAGGAACAGAAAGAACCCTCCCCTTTTGGGTTCTTCTTCTTAAAAAGTGATTGTGGAGCCACCCAATTGGCTGAGCCCCAGAAGTGGATCTAGCTCAGAGCTGGGGAGAGTTATGAGCAACTTCTTACAGGAACCGTCTTTACTCCTCCTTCCGCATTACCAGAAACAGCTCCACACAAAACCATAACAGTCCGTCTGACTGTTTTCTGGACTGTGCTGAACTGGTGGCTGCCTTCTGCTGGTGTCCTAAGATTATGCATGGTTTCCTTTTGACAACTTGATATTTTCTGCCATAGGCTGGCACTGGCAGCAAAGCTCCTGGGATGAAATCCTAGAGCCTTCCCCAACAACTCTCTTTTGAAGGAAAAAAGTGTACAACCTCAAGACTTCATTCTGAGAAAGATGCCCTGGATTAGTACAAAAGATGAAGTCAATAATGTGGGAAGAGCTGCTTCAGAGTCTGAGGAAAGCCTGACAACACATCAGCTCCTATCAGTACTGTGAGTTAATAAGAAAATCATAAGTTAATAAGATAATCATAATAAGAAAATCACTGCTGCTGCATTTACAGCTAACTGCTAAATAATCCGAAATCTTGACATGTGGATATCATTTAATCATTATTCTTCCTGTATTTGGATCAATATAGAGAGGAACTCTGCAGAGTATGTATGGCAATGGAGACAGTAAATCTCCAGGGCTGAAAAGAAGTGCTGTAGTGCCTTTGCAAAAAAGATAGATAATTACACTCATCTGTATGTGGCCTTTGATGTCTAATTCTACATGACCTCAAAAACATGAAAGTCCTTGCTCAGTCTCTCGTCCCCAAACCATGGAAACAGAAGTGTCTCTTGCTCTTACTTGTACAAGCAGTTAAAAACCCTACTATCTGTTCAGGCATGAAATGAGCACAAATTAAATTATCTGATGATATCATTTTTTTTTTAATTCCTCTGCAAATATAAGACCAAATCAAGAGCTGGTCTAAAAGAGTTGAGATGCTGAACACAAAAGAATTACTCCAGTCTGTGCCACTTCTGAATTTTATCCAGGGACTGGTTTCGTAAGAAAACTGAAAGACTGTGTGTGTTAGCAGTAGTGTAGAATAAGTCTGTGGTTTAGTTCAACTGCTTACCAGAAGGTGACATTTATGTAACAATCTTCCAGGAGGTGTGTTATGTTTTACTAGAAGCCAGTTCAAATAAAGCTTATATAATTTATAATGGCCTATTTTGCAACACTTACTAGATTGAAAAGAGCCAACTAATAAAGACATATTGACTTACAGAATCACTTAGGGGGCTAATAACCCTTCCTTTGAGCATACAGGTCTGGCTTTAATAAACTTCGAATCTGCTTTTTGTTCTCTTAAACAGGAAGGATCTGATATTGAGAAAGACTGAGCACTCAGAATTTTCAGCTAAAATCAATGATGTGCATTCAGCACCTTGAAAAACCAATTCCTAAGTCAATGTCAATTATTTCTGAAATCAAACTAGTTGAGTTGAAGGGACTGAAAAAACTTAGAAAGTTCTTAACTGGGCATATGGAAACCCTTAAGTCCAATTACAGATGATAGCCACCTCGCTATCACCTCTGAGAGGCTGGCTGAAAAATAGGTTATAGTGGTGCTTCTCACTAGCCCTCACCCCTCAACTGGAAATTTTAAAAATATGTTTAACCAAAAATCCAACTTCATGCTGAAATAAAAAGGGAGAGGAAATAATTTGACAATTTGTAATAGTAATTGCCAAGTGCAAGCCACCTAAATGGAATTTCCACTTAATGGGTGTCCACTTACAGGAAAAAAAGAAGTTTAATGGTTGGCACTGTGTCATACACAGAATAAGACTAAGGAGTGGAGGGACTAGAGATCCAGAAGCCCTCTCTCACAAAACCACTCCTTTGCAGATGGAGTTGAGATATATTTATGAACTGGGAGGTTTTGTTTGCTAAGTGCCAAACCTGCCCTGATAACTTCTGCCAGCTTCAGCCCACGTCTACATGACAGTTTCTTGCTCACTTACACACACACTCATGGACATGCATACACACCCATACAGACACATACTAAGTTCTCTAGGGTACAGTGGTCATCACTGGCTCTTCCCACATTAAACTTTATTTCTTCAAGTTGCCTTCATCTGGGTAGCCTTGCTTGGTTTAGTCCTAAAATTTCCTCCCTGCTCATGCTTGAGCTGGCCTGGGCAGGGTGTAGTAACAACCACAAAACCCTGGATGAAATGCAAAAAGTAAATTTGTTACCTCACCAACTGGGAATCCCTGAAACAGCTGGGTGGAGGAACAGAAGCAGGGACACAGGCAGAGTGGACATCAGGCCTTGTGAGGGGATCATCAAACCCATTGTTTCAGGGACTGTTTCAGGCCTGTGTTTCAGGGACTTGTGCAGGTGTAGTTCCTTGATGTGCTTGGATCTTTCCCACAGCAGGGAAGGAATCTGTCCCTGCTGAGGCCACACCTCAAATACTGTGTTTAGTTCTGGGCCACTCACTACAAGAAGGACATGGAGGTGCTGGAGCATGTCCAGAGGCCAGCAACGAAGCTGGTAAAGGGTCTAGAGCACAAGTCTGTTGAGGAGCAGCTGAGGGAGCTGGAGCCATTTAGCCTAGAGAAGAAGTAGCTGAGAGCAGATATGATCACTCTCTAGAACAACCTGAAGGGGAGTTATAGTGAGGTGGGGATCGATCTCTTCTCTTCAGTAATGAATGACAGCACATAAGGAAATGGGCTCAAGTCGCACCAGGGGAGCTTTAGATTGGACATTAGGAAGAGCTTTTTCACTGAGAAGGTTAATAAGCATTGGAACAGGCTGCCCAGGGAAGTGGTGGAGTCATCATCCCTAAAGGTATTCAAAATACACATAGATGAGGTGCTAAGAGACATGGTTTAGTTTACTGATGGGCTTGGCAATGTGAGGTTAGTGGCTGGACTGAATGATCTTAAAGGCTTTTCCAACAGTAGTGATTCTATAATTCTATACTAGATAGGATACCTCTATCACAGACTTATGTTACTGAAACATAGATGTTATATTTGTCCGACACACAAGGCTAAAAAACCAATTAGGATGATAGATGTGTTTTTCTACACTTCAGATGCAAGTCCCTGAGTGGATTTATAATCTTCACCAATCTTCTGATATTTTCACACACCCTCATTAGCTTTATTGTTGCTTTATAGATAGCACTGAAACAACCTATTGCCAATGAGGAGTTGTGAGGGAATGTGGAGAGATTTCTTTCTATTGATGAGGCACATCCTGCAGCATTTTCCATTTCTTGCTTAGATAATCTATGATCTTTCTCCAAAGTCTCTGGCACCTCTGTGGCCTTGGCAGACCAGGAGGTACCTGGCAGTTGGTGCTATCAAACTTGTCCATCACCTGTCATAAAACAATGCAAGGAGTGGAGAAGGTGTCTCCTTGCTGTGGTGCCAGGTCAGCACTTGTCAGTCTCACAGAATCACAGAATCTCAGAATCTCAAGGGCTGGAAGGGACCTTGAAAGATCATCTAGTCCAAACCCTCTGCCAGAGCAGGGCCACCTAGAGTAGGTCACTCAGAGAAGGAGAGTCAACAACCCACCTGGGCAGCCTGTTCCAGTGCTCCTTCACTCTCACAGTGAAGAAATTTTTCCTTATGTTTCTTTGGAACCTCTTCTGTTCCAGCTTGTACCTGTTGCGCCTTGTCCTATCATTTAGACATCACTAAGAAGAGCCTGTCTCCATCCTCTTGACACCTACCCTTTACATATTTGTAAACATTAGTGAGGTCACTCCTCAGTCTCCTCTTCTCCAAGCTAAAGAGCCCCAGGTCCCTCTGCCTTTCATCATAAGGAGATGTTTCACTCCATCATCTTTGTGGCCCTGTGCTGAACTCTCTCCAGCAGCTCCCTGTGCTTCTTGAACTGAAAGGCCCAGAACTGGACACAATATTCCAGATGTAGTCATACGAGGGCAGAGTAGAGACGGAGGAGAACCTCTCTTGACCTACTCACCACAGCCCTTCTAATATACCCCAGGATGCCATTGGCCTTTTTCATTACAGGCTTCTGAAGTCAATCCTAAGCATGGAGTAGTTGCCATTTCCACTGTCAAGCTGTCAGATATTTTCTATCTTCAATACTGCTGTAGCATGGTATCTTCTTCATTTCTCACAGTGGCAGCAGCAAACTGCCAGTGGCTGGGTGTCATCTGAAGGGCTGGGTCTGCACAGGCAGCCTTTCCTCAGGCATCTCTTCCAGAAGCATGGTGTTCACTGAGGCCTGAGCCTGGTAATTCCAAAAAGCAGAATGTTACTGAAACAAAATTACTGAACACACAAAAATCAACACATTTAATTGATTGACTGCAACTCCCATTCCCTGTCCCTTATGCTGCTGAGGTGAAGGTACCAGGACTGGATGCCTGAACCTGGGAACAGGGGACGGGTAGGGGAAGGTGATCTGAAAGGTCTGGTTGTACTCTTCATCATTGTCTCTCTCTGTTATTTTCTGTTTATTATGCTTTTGCTTGATGGCAGAATAAATGAATTATATTTTCTTCCCCAAGTTGAGCAGTCTTGTCTGTTTTGCCTGGGACCATAATTGCTGAGTAAGCCCTTCCTCTCCCTGGGGATTTTCATGAGGCCCTTGGTATCTTTTCTTTTCCCCATCCTAGCATGGACAGTCTGGGGGAGAGTGAGTGAGTGGCTGCATGGTCCTTGTGCCTGGCTGGACCCTAAATCATAACACAGCCCCAACCTGCTCACTGGTGGGGTCGTGTGAGAAGCAGAAAAGACCTTGATGCTGTGTAAGCACTGCTCAGCAGTAATGAAAATATCCCTGTATTAGAACCACTGTTCTTAGCAGAAATCCAAAACGTAGTCTCATACAAGCTGCTTAATGAAAAAATGAATTCTATCCCAGTCAAAACCAGCACACTAGGCTTTTACTGATATGGAAAGGTGGCTTTACAAAGCCAACCTTCAGGCTTTGCTCATGGTCACAGGGACAGTCAGGCCTGTGATTTCAGGGCAGAACAGACAGGTGTTTCAACCTGGGGACACTGTGTCCCTAGCAGTAGTCTCGTGGTGGTCCTTGAGAAGTTTCTTGAGTTCACAAGACAGCAACTCGCCCAGAGGACTGTGGTTTCTCACTGGCATGTTCTTTGGGTTTTGTATGCAAAATGACATCTGGAAGGCCTCAGGTCTACAGCATGGTGCTAGTGCCTTATAGAGGCAGCCATGACCATGAATCCTCTGCTTAACTCTAGGTCTAATTTTTCTTTGTAAGAGGTAAATAAGTGGCAAAGCAAAACTAAACATATGGTGGTGCTTCTGGGAGAAACAACTTGCTTGTAACACGAACCACACAGAAAACATTGGTCTTGTCTCATCAGAATCTAAGTCAAATGAAAGAGACTGGACACATCAAAATCATCACATTTAATAAAATAAACCATCTTTTTTTTTCCCCTAAAAGTTCTATTTAAAAAAGTTGCAAATATACATTGTTTCAAAAAGGAGAAGAAGCTCCTTGTTCCGGGGGGTATTTACAAAGCAATGGAGGCAACTAGACAAATGTGTTGGGAGGATTGGACTGAATAGGCCAGGCAAGCTTTTTTTCCTTTGCTTCTCTATTGAAAGCATCATAGATGGAGTCTTTGGTGACAGTTTTGGCTGGAGCTGGGGTATCTGTGATTCCAATGTGATTCTTTTTGGCCATCCTGGAACTGGTGGTGATGGTGTACACGTTGCTTCTGTAGCATTTCATCGCGGACATGCAACAAGTTTCTTTCATTCCTCTTCTGAAATTTGCATTATAGATAGAGTAGAGGGTTGGCTTAGAGGCTGAAGAACTGAAAGAGATAAAAGTGATGGCCAGGAAGACCAAGGAGCTCTTTCTGTAGTCTGTCTCCTTTGGGTGCCACAGCTGTGTCACATAGAAAGGGAACCAGGACAAGAGAAATATTGAGTTTAACATTAAGAACATCTTAATGGTTTTCACTTTTGTTCTTGGGACAGTATTCATTGTCCTCCTGACAGTTCTACCATCGCTGCCTATTCTCCAAATGTACTTGATGATCTTGTAGTAGAAGAGGAGAATGAGGATGGCTGGGATTAAAAACACTACCAAGAGGTGAATGATGCTGTAGGTAGCTCCTTCCCAAGAACTGGGGAGAAAGAAGTTGCAGTGGTCATCAGCGTTGGAGCTGTAGAAAAAGAGAGCCGGTGATGCAAATGCAGCATCCAGTAGCCAAGAGGCCAGGATCATTTTTTTGGCTTTCTCCCTTGACACTTTGAAGCTCAAGGGGTAGACGATAGTATAGAACCGATCTACACAGATGGAGAGGAGCACGTATATCTGGACACCAGGGGTGAGGTACTGAATGTACCTTACCAGCTTGCACATCCCATTCCCCAGCATCCACCTGCCATAGGTGAGTTGGAGCAGCACAAAGGGCATGCCTGCAACACTGAGGAGAAGGTCTGCACAAGCCATGGAGATGACAAAATAGTTGGTGGTGGATTGTGTCCTCCTGCTCCTGTGGATCACTAAGCAAACGAGGGAATTTCCGAAGACGGAAGCCAGCCACAATGCTGCCAACACCACGCTGGCTGCTGCAATTTCCTCCAGCCTCAGATCATACCGCAAGACAGTGTGGTTCCTGTTTGAGCTGGCTTCTATGGGTGACTCCATTGTTGCATAGCCAACAGGAGGGATGGAGGTTTTAGGGTAGCTGGTGTTCTGCAGCAGCAGCAGTAAGGTAGGGAGAACAAAAGGAGCACTGTTGTTCTTCATGCTGTGGGCAACCATGGCCACGACTTTTTCTCAGGCTACATCAAGAAAAAAGAGAAAAGATTCTAGTTAAGTATTGAGTGACAAACCTTCCTTAACTAATGAGCGATACATTGAATTAGTGTGTGTACAACCACCAAAGTAGCAGATTTCAGAGAAACAGTCAGAAATATATGGGGAGACAAAGGCTTGTTCCAGCAGAGGCCATTAAGTTTCAGGCAGGATTTTATTATTGGCCTGCCTATTTTAGAACAGACACTTCTGTCATCTGGAAAAGAAATTCCTCCTTCCCCGCTAGAGACTGAAATCAAACTGCTGCAGTTCCTTTGTGGTAGATACGGTATACACCATGGTGTGGTGGTTTAGCCCTGTCTGATAATAACCAAACCACATAGTTACTCACTCCTCCATACCTCATCAGGATGGGGAGGAGAGTCAAAAGAGAATTCTAGAGCCTTATGGATTGAGATAAGGACAATTTAGTAGAACAACACAGAGAATAAGGAGTTATAATCAGCTATGGGATACAGAAAACAAGCAATGCCGGTGTCACCGCTCACCTCTTGCAGCCCAACACAGAGAAGCTGCAGTTTCCACTAGCCCTGGCAGCTGCCTTTATGTCACCATGGTATCCAATAGGCTGGCTGCTGCCCCTTGCAGTGTTGGGGGAAAGTTAACCCTATTCCCGCCAAACCCAGGACACATAGTATATGATAGCTATGACCTCCTGGAGTTTTAAGGAGGGTGGATACAAGATATATTGCTAGAGAGTTTCCAGTCTTGGATTTAGCCAGATGGTTGTGTTCATTGCCTATCACAGTGATAAAACAGAAAAATTATCAATATTAGTGGCTATGCATATACAAGCACCTTCTCAGTGGCTGATGCGTTAAGTGTAGCCCAATGGAAAGTACAGTGTGCTTAAGAACAGCTTTGCACAGCTGCAGAGTCACAGACAGCTTGCGTAGCCACAGCTGGGCTGCCACAGGGCCCTGCTGCACCTCCTGTCCACGCCTCACACCAGGCCTGACTGCTGACTTTATATCGTGGCAAAGTGGGTCAGTGCGTGAGTCACCAGCGCTGCTCCCAGAGCAGTTGACATTATTTAACACCTTCTGCTTGCAGGTAGAATCTAGGAGCTGAACACACGACTCAGGTTGAGTTGGACTCGTAGCTGAAGCAGTTTGATACTAGGAAGAGCTCAGTTTGCTATCTCTAGCAGAGTGGCAGGATACATTGACAGTACAATCCACTGAATTACATGTTAGTATTATCTGTACTAGAATGATACATGTGGAGCCTATTAAGCAGATTGAAAATAACATTATGGGTTAATTTTCTACCTTAATTCCCTTCTCTCCATGCAGAAGTATGTGCCATTTAAAAACAGCCAGCTGCACAAATTAAACTTCGTAGAAGAATGAATCAATTGACCAATATTGAAGAGTAGTGGAAGCTAGGTACAAGGATGAAACCACCTTCCTAAACTGTTACAATTTGCAGACTTGCAAATACTGTTCCTGTGATATTTATCCTGATGAGCCAAATCTGCTGACAATGTCTTTCAGACACCAGAAGTTTAGTTATGCAGGTGGGTAGACTGAAAAGTAGTTACAAGGTTGTAACACTCAAAAAGTACTTTTTTTTTTTTTAATGTTACATTTTGCCTTGGTCATCCTAACTAGTGTTTACTGGAGACCTTGGGTTATTTGCAAACCTGTCTTTGAGAAGGCAGGAGTTCAGCAGCTCCAGCATAGAACCATGTCTAACACCCTCAGAACCATACATGGAGAGCTAACCAGTGGATGCCTACAGAGGAAGGAGAATGGCAAGAGATGTGTTCATGGTCTTGTGTTGGAGCTTCGCTAACAGAGGGAGCAATACCTGCTTGGGAGAAGCATCTCAG
The DNA here is from genome assembly GCF_028858725.1 of Colius striatus. Lineage (NCBI taxonomy): Eukaryota > Metazoa > Chordata > Aves > Coliiformes > Coliidae > Colius > Colius striatus. Next base: position 129,107,577 of record NC_084759.1, read on the forward strand.
TGTGACATTCTTTGCTGGAGAACATATGCTTTTGTTGAGAGATACAGTATTTGGTTATGTGTCTCTAGTGGTGATGGTTTCCTCACAATGAGTAAAACAGAGGAGGCACCTAACACAAATGCAAGCAACTGTATGGTTTGTGATTCATTCTTCCTTAGAAAAGTCATTCAGCACACTGCCCACAGATCCAGGTGAGAAGTACAATAATAGGGACTTTACCTACCTTGAGCATATGCTTGCTCTGGTTGAACAGCAGTTACTTGTTTTATCTTTTTAAGAAGTAAATGCTATGTGATTAACAAATGTGCTCTGAGATTCCTGTATTCCTAGTCATAGACAATTTTTAGTTCTAATGGACCAGAAGCTGATTTTCTTCTATATAAAAGAAGCTCTATTCAACCCTATTTTTCCTAGGTGGCACTGAGATTAGAATCATGCCTTGATTTAGCATTGAGACCCTTAGTATCTGTAGCCCAGCAAATTGTTTTCTTCTGTGGGCAAGTCTGTTTTTTGTAGTGAGGACTTGAGCTTCTGCATTAGAAGTTACGTTCCTCCTGGCAACATGAGTGTGAAAAGCTCAGTATATGCACCGTTTCATATGAGTCCAGGATGAAAACAATGAGAGATTCTGTGTCTTGTTACATTATGTATCTCCAGTTGCCATGTCCCCACTTGCTGCATTGTCTACTGAAATACAGTTTGTTAGATAACTGTTCAACTTTCAAATATCTGATTCATAGGAAAATAGCAGTGAGATCTTTAATCTTCCTTTACCTTGCAGGACAATAAACAGATATTAGAAACATAAAAAGTAAAAATTACATATTCAAATATGTGAGGCCTACTTACATTTTTATTTAACAAAAATGCATTTGTTTGATTTTCCCTTTAAATCTGTATAATACTTATCCGAGTGAAAGGATACTTTCTAGTAATTCTGAGTCTGCATGGCTGAAGAAGTGTCAAAAATATCTCTTTTGAACATTTTAGCATTAGAATCCTTTTCAAACTGGTGTAAGGACTTTCTGTATTTCTGTTAAACCCCCTAAATTTTGTACAATTGCTTGGGGGAAAAAGAGGGTGCAAAATAATTAATAATCATCACACAGGGACTTCCTCATGCATTGGTTCCTGTCTTATGGACCTTAATTTGCAGTTTGATGGCCTCAAAACTCCATTAGCAGTTGATAGCAAAGGAAACATACGCTTGCTGACTCTCCAAAACAAATCTGTTTCTAAGAGGTGAAATATTTGAGACACAAAAACTTCTGCAAGACCTCGTCCGGCTTGAGAGTTGGTCAAAGAGGAACCTCATGAGGTTCAACAAGGACAAGTGCAGAGTCCTGCATCTGAGGAGGAACAACCCCACGCGCCAATACAGGCTGTGTATCGACCTGCTGGAGAGCAGCTCTGCAGAGAGAGACCTGGGAGTCCTGATTGATAATAAACTAACCATGAGCCAGCAATGTGCACTCATGGCCAAGAAGGCCAATGGCATCTTGGGATGCAAGAAGAAGAGTTTGGCCAGCAGCTCTGCCCTGGTGTGGCCTCATCTGGACACTGTGTCTAGTTCTAGGCTCCCCAGTTCAACAGTGTCAGAATTTCTGGAAAGAGTCTAGTGGAGGATTACCAAGATTACCAGGGGAACAAAACAGTTCCCTTGCAAGGAAAGACTGTGACACCTGTGGCTATTTAACCTGGAGAAGAGAAGATTGAAGGGAGAACTGATCAAGACTTATAAATACCTAAAGGATTGTACCAGTACAGGTTGGGGAGTTAACTAATAGAGTAGTGTAGGGGAAAGAGACCTGAGGATCTTAGTGGACAGCAGGATGAACACAAGCCAGCAATGTGCCCTTGTGGCAAAGAAGGCCAATGGTAACCTGGGGTGTATTAGAAGGACTGTGGGCAGTAGGTCAAGAGAGGTTCTCCCCCTCCTCTACTCTGCCCTTGTGAGACCACATCTGGAATATTGTGTCCAGTTCTGTGCCCCTCAGTTCAAGAAAGAAAGGGAGCTGCTGGAAGGAGTTCAGCACAGGACCACAGAGATGATGAAGGGAGTGGAGTATCTTCCTTATGTTGAAAGGCCGAGGGTGCTGGGGCTCTTTAGCTTGGAGAAGAGGAGACTGAGGGGTGACCTCACTAATGTTTACAAATATGTAAAGGGCGAGTGTCAGGAGAATGGAGCCAGGCTGTTCTCAGTGATGTCCAGCATTAGGACAAGGGACGATGGGTATAAGCTGAAACATAAGAGGTTCCAAAGAAATACAAGGAAGAATTTCTTCACTGTGAGGGTGACGGAGCACTGGAACAGGCTGCCCAGATGGGTTGTTGAGTCTCCTTCTCTGAAGACATTCAAAACCCACCTGGATAAGTTTCTGTGTAACCTAATCTAGGAGGTCCTGCTCTGCCAGGGTGGATGGATTGGATGATTTTTTGAGGTTCCTTCCAGCCCTTGGGATTTTGAGATTCTGTGATTCTGATTCTGTGTGTGTCAAGGGAATGCAATGAGACTTCTTCTGTACCTCTACAAGAGGTAATGGACACAAACTGGAACCCAGGAAGTTCCACTTGAACATGAGGAGAAACTTCTTTACTGTGAGAATGAAGGAGCCCTGGAACAGCTGTCAAGGGAGGGTGTGGAGTCTTCTTCTCTGCAGGATTTCAAAACCTGGACAAGTTCCTCTGTGACCTGATCTAAGTGAACCCGCTTTAGCAGGAGAGCTGGACTAAACCAGCTGTGTGAGGAAGTTATCCTTCACACATTACAGAAACCTCCTGGTTTGTTCTCTCTCTGCTGTGTTGTATTTCCAGTAGATCACAGAATCACAGAATCTTAAGGACTGGAAGGGACCTCAAAAGATCATCTAGTTGAACCCCTCTGCCAGAGCAGGATCACCGAGAGTAGGTCACACAGAAATTCATCCAAGTGGGTTTTGAATGTCTTCAGAGAAGGAGACTCAACAACCCATCTGGGCAGCCCGTTCCAGTGCTCCGTCACCCTCACAGTGAAGAAATTCTTCCTTGTATTTCTTTGGAACCTCTTATGTTTCAGCTTATACCCATTGCCCCTTGTCCTAACGTTGGACATCACTGAGAATAGCCTGGCTCCATCATCCTGACACTCGCCCTTTACATATTTGTAAACATTAGTGAGGTCACCCCTCAGTCTCCTCTTCTCCAAGCTAAAGAGCCCCAGCTCCTTCAGCCTTTCAACATAAGGAAGATGCTCCACTCCCTTCATCATCTCTGTGGTCCTGTGCTGAACTCTTTCCAGCAGCTCCCTGTCCTTCTTGAACTGAGGGGCACAGAACTGGACACAATATTCCAGATGTGGTCTCATGAGGGCAGAGTAGAGGGGGAGGAGAACCTCTCTTGACCTACTCCCCACAGCCCTTCTAATACACCCCAGGTTACCTTCTTTGGCCTTCTTTGCCACAAGGGCACATTGCTGGCTTGTGTTCATCCTGCTGTCCACTAAGATCCTCAGGTCTCTTTCCCCTACACTACTCTCTATCAGTTCATTCCCCAGCCTGTACTGGTACATGGGGTTATTCCTTCCCAGATGCAAGAGTCTACAGTTGCCCTTGTTGAATTTCATTAGATTTCTCTCTGCCAGTATCTGGTAAGTTGAAGTCCCCAACAAGAACAATGGCAAGTGACCATTAGATTTCTTCCCTCTGTCTCCTCTGCTCTGTCTCAACACAGAATCATTTCATCTGGAAGAGACTTTTAAGATCATCAAGTCCAGCCTTTGTCCTAGCCCTGTTAATCACTAGACCGTTTCCTTAAGTACAAATCATAGTGGGCACATACAGCATGGTGTTATGGCTACTACCTCATGAGCACCAGGAGTTGCAACATACTGTTTACAAACAGGTACACAGTTGTTATGAGTCTCCTGTTACAGTTTTAACTCTTCTTCCCCAAAGGAAAGACACATAAAGCAATATTCTAACCTCCAACTGCTCTGACTATTAAGCAAAACTTTAGATGAGCACTGTTCTAAAAATGATGGCAGAACCCATATATGTGCCTAGTATGATTGTAGGGACATGAGAAAGTGTGAGCAAGGACAATAGTGACTGATCTCATTTCCAACTCTGCTGCCAAAATGTGTTCCACCTACTGTTGTCCAAGAGTGTGGAGATGTTTGAAATAGACCTTTGTAGTCTGTTTGCCTTCCTTAATGAGGATTGGGTTTGTACTTGGACAAAAGACTTGATCCTTTTTTGATTCAGAGTTAAAAAAATAGGTGCTCTCTCCAACGCTTACATTATTTTTTGGCAACACCAGGCGCTGCCCACAACACAGCATGCTCTTCTGCTTGATATGAGGAATGCAGTGTTTACCAGGGCTGCTTTGCTGTAGTGGGTGTTGAAAGATAAGCCATGATGACTCTCATGCTTGACTGATTTTTCTGCCCATCTCTTGGAAATTCTCACCCTCCCCACTGATATCCTCTCCCCCGCAGGGAAAATGTGCCAGCAGCTTCAGAGAGGACTCCAATGGTTTAGTTCACCCTCTCACTAGCAGTGAACACAAGCTTTCCTCCTAGGAGAACCTTACAGGGTTTTTTTGTTGCTTCTATATGAAAAGATCCTATAGAAATGAATTATTGATTTTAAGTCTCCTGAAAGCTGCTTTCAGGCCCCTGAGGAGGAAGAGAGACATCTTTCATATTGCTGGTGTTGATTAGTTATTTCATCGACTGTTTGTTCGTCACCTTCTTTCAAGGGCGTGACTGCCAATCAGTTGGCATGTGATGGTGGTGCACTTTGTGGAAACTTTAGGCATATAGGTGGTGTGCACTGGACTTTATCTAGGTCTATGGCTACCTGCACATTATCTGGATCAGTATAAATCACTTCTAGCATGGCTCATTTTTCTTTCCATGGTTTTCCACTTGCCTGGGTGACATGTAATATCCTCCTTGATGAGGTACCTTTCCTTCATGTCTGACAGAAGTCACTTCCAGAGACTAAGGACTTGTGTCCTTTTCCCAACTACCTTGTCAATGCCTCCTTCCCTAGACAGGGATCCCAGCTGCCTGGCTTCCCCATCCTCCAATTCCAGGCTGCTGGCCCCATTATCTCAGCATCAGAGCAGCCAGGTGACAATGAGATCCCCTGGATGATGGCTGAAACCTTTCGTAGATCTCACAGCTTGTTCAGGGACAGGGACCTGGACTAGGTGATTACAGTCTTGTTCATGACTCCTGCTTCTTCCTCCTCCTCTTCTCATGAAAGCCCTGCTTTGGAAAAGGCTGCCTCATCCACACCTTCTTCCCTCCCCTTCTTAGTAGGAGTTTCTTCCCCTACTAAACGAGCTGACTTTAGAATCCAATATTTCCTCTTGTGTCTAGAATCACAGAATCCCAGAATGTTAGGGGGAGGAAGGGACCAATCCAGAGATTGTCTAGTTCAACTCCCTACTATAGCAGGTTCACCTAGATCAGGTCACATAGGTTGGTTTTTAAAACCTCCAGAGAAGGAGACTCTACAACCTCTCTGGGCAGCCTGTGCTAGGGCTCCTTCATCCTCACAGTAAAAAAGATCTTCCTCATGTTGAAGTGGTACTTCATGGGTTTCAGCTTGTGCCCATTACCTCTTGTCCTGACACTGGATGCTACAGAAAAAAGACTCGCTTCATCGTCTGGCACCTGTCCTTTAGGTATTTTTAAGTTTTGGTAAGTTCCCCCCTTAGTCTTCTCTTCTCCAGGATAAACAGCCCCAGGTACCACAATCTTTCCTCATAAGAGAGATATTCCAGTCCCCTAATCATCTTAGTAGCCCTTTGCAGTACAGATTTGACTGACATTGGCACAACAGGGTGTGCTAATTGTGCCTCTTTGGAATAGTCACAGCACTTTCCTTTCAAATACTTTGTCACTCTATCAGGGTCCTGTAGTTGTTCAGAAATTAAGTTCCAAAACATTAGAGGTGAGAAGTTCTCTAGATACCTGCCCATCTTCTACCACATGCCATGCCACCCATGACTGCCCAGCCTTGGGGCAGATCTTGGAGTGGCAAGATCTCTCAACCAATTTTACAATGCTAAGAAAGACATGAAATGTGTTCAGGAGACACAGCAGTTAGAGAAGGATGACTGGAATGTCCCAAAGTATTCCAAATCCTCAAAAGCTGTTGTAGGTAGAGAGGAGAAAGAGAAGGTGAAAAGGTGGGAGAAAAGTATCACTCCCTGCCCTCTCCATAGATTGGGGAGATTACTGATGAATTGTGAGGGGAAAAGACAACAATGCCACATACAAATAACATCTGAACCCCATGACAGAACCCCATGATAGAACCATATTGTGACTTGTTGGTACCCAGTATAAGAAAATGATGGTCCTCATCTCTCTGCCGGAGGCGATAAACAGCAACGCAGGGAACATACAGAGCATGTAAGAGTTTACATAACACAAGCATATAAACAAGTGAGCCAGCATTGTGACCAGCCTGCCATGGGTCTTCTTTGGAGAATATGGCCATCAGTGAAAGCATTTCATAGTCTTTCTGTACTAACTTTGCTGGAGAAGCCAGGAGATCTGAAGGCCACACAAAGCCCGTAGTTTGTCTGGAAATGCCTGATTGTTGAAAGTCTCATCTAAGCTAGGCTCAGAGAGGACAAAAGAAGGCTAGGAAGAACCACTGAGGCAAGAAGCTGGCCTGCTGATAACCCCTGAGCTGGAGATGTCTTCCTAAGCAGAGTGCCAATTGCAAGAACTGTGTTATCTGCCTGACAGAGGGAAAGTCTAGGGAATTATGGAAGCTGCTGGAAAGGGGAAATCCCAAACACACAGGTGACGTGATACGTTTTGGTGCTGGGAGGACTGTGTAGTGGGGAGGGAGAACAGGCCATTTTTGAGGATGTTAGGGAGTTGTTCCACATTGCCTGATTGAAATTGCTCTCTAAACACCTGAGGAAGGATGCCTGGTGGGGGCTGTAAAGGAGATCATATGGTGTGACCCAGATGGGGAAACTGCACTGCTCAGCTTTTCAAACAGAGGCTTCACGGGAGAAATCTGGGGGAGTGTCTACAAGCTCTTACTTTAAGTGAAGGAGAGAGCTCCCCAATTGTGTCAAGGTATAGAAAGTCCTCCTCTTACTGACTCATCTGAGACCAGGATGTTTAAAATAAAATCATAAATCAAGCTTCCAAAAATCCATATTTAGACACCCAGGTAAAGATTAGTTTTTAAGGATGCCTCTGGGTTGCCATCCATTTTTTGTATTTTTTTTTTCCTGCAAATCAAGGCACTTAAGTGAGTAACATTGGCTTTCACAACAAATCTCCAAGAACCACATTTGAAAACCTTTACCAGAAAGAATTGGCCATAGATTCGGCCTTATGCACACAAATGGCCTTTTGAAAGCAGAAGGCAGTTTTACTTCTCCATTACTCTGTGGAGCCAACATACTACTTGACGTGCTGTAAGCCGGCTGGATAAATGAAAAATATTGCTCTGCATTCTTAGAGAGTATGTGTCTGAATTAGCAAAAACAGAATAGCCTTCTTGCCTCTGCCAGCTACAGATAAGTAAAGATTACTGTGCCTGTAGTGTTTCCCAAAGTAGCTACATCCAGGCACCCACACAGAAAAAAGGGTGACAATGCTTTCAGAAAGGATGATTTCAAATTAATGACTGAAAAATGCAAAAGCAGCTGTTTTAGTGCAATAACACAAGGAAGGAAGAAGCCATTTGAATGTATCTAAGAAAAAATCCAGATGGGCAGATTGGTCTGCTCCATCTCAGCAGAAGTAGATTTCTGCATTTGTTGAACTGATTGTGTCAGAGGATGGTATTAAAACAAGTAGTGTAATTTTATAAATAACAAATATAGATATACAGAATGTAGATTTGTGCAGAAAATACGGAGTTATTCTATGACAATTTTACACACTTCTCTGTTCTCAGCAGAATAATCTTGAAATTCAAGCCCCACACAGAGCACTTGCTCCATAGGAATGGCTCCTGCGTGCTGAAACCCAAGGATTTTAAATGCCCATAAGTTAAATACACAGAAGATAAATTACTCAAAAAGATCACCTTGCTTGAGAGAACTACCCCTTTAGCTGCAGCACTGTTCAGCACAGCATCTACCCATCCACATACCTGATCCAAAGCATAATCCCTGAGGCGCCGGTCTCGTCCTTTCTCTGTTTGCTATCCCAAGTGAAGGCATCTCTGGGAAGATGCCAATCATCTTGGAAACCACGGAGTTTAGTCACATCTGTAGTTGCCTCTGCCCGAATATTTGTAAATCTGGTTGGAGGCGGGGGGAATATTCTACCCCTCTTCTTTGACGGAAGAAAAGATGACGTTTCGCAGGGCTGCCTGCTGCCACCAGTTTCTTTCTGTGTCATGTGGGATGAGGATCATGTGCTGTCCCTCCCCAGGACCCAGCCGCCACGGGCTCTCCGCCCCCCGCTCCCTCTCGGTGTTCACCCCCCGACCCCACCCCCCGCCTGCAGCCTCAGCACCACGGACAGCGCCGCGGCGCCCGCCCACACCCCGGAGCCCTGACGGGGCGGGCACCAGGCGGACCCCCTCCCCGCCCCCTCCCGCGGGGATCCCCCTCCGGCCCGGCCCTCCTCGAGGCCTCGGGGTCAGGGAGGGCAGTCCCGGGGGGCAGGGCAGACCCCAGGCCTGCTGCGCGGTTTGGCTGCAGGAGCTGACGTCCTGGTTGCCATGGTGAGATGCGACTGCTGAAGAGGATGCTTTTCTTCCCCGATGGTCGCCATGGGACCCCGCCAAATGAAAGAAATGAGGGAATGAATAAGGAGAAGGAGGTGGAGAGAATATTTAATTAGCTTCCTCTGGGAATTCGTGTTCTTTCTTTTTTGTTCTTTTCGTTTCTTTTTCTTTTTTTAAATTCCAATGTAGATAGTGAAACTCACTAACAAAAAAAAAAAAAAGAGACAAATCAGGCTGTCTGATTCCCCCATTTAGCATTGGGAATATTTTTTTTTACAAAAAATATTTTATGATGGGTGGCACTGACACCATTTCCTTACATTCTCTGCCATATACATTTCATTAAACAAGGCAGGGTGAAAATAACTTTCCCAAAACTCAATGAATCTTTCACAAACATTTGTCCCACAGAATTACAATGGCTCCAAAAATTGTTACACCATAAATTTAAGTAAGGAAGGTATTATTTTAGTCCTGACAAACTTTCTGTGAACTAACTAAGGAAATTGTTTGCTGCATGGTTTTCTGCTATTTCAGGATTTCTCCTTAGGTGCATGAGTAAGCCGAACCGACAAAGGCTGATTGAAAGTCTAGGTAGTTTGTTTTGTTTTCCCTCATTTTTCAGCAGGGAACTCCAAGTATACTTTTAAATTTTTTTGCTAGATATCTTTAGGGCAGGGATGGAAAAGTACAGTTGCTTATTGAAAGCCTCTTTCAGGGAAGAACATTGAAATAAGCAGTAGGGTTTAGTTGTTTTTTTTCTTTTCCTGAGTAATTACTGCAGTATAGTTTCATTTCCTATATTTTTAAGCTACATTACATGCAATGGAATGGGTATCCTGGGAATCAAGTCAGAAATATGGAATAGCTTTTGTACAAAGAATGGTTTGAATAGACTAGGACTGTTTTGCCTGTTTAGAGATAGGTAAGGTGTGGGCAGATTTGATAGAGTGAATGACATGGAAGTTGTGAATAGGAACTCTCTGTTTAGCTTCTAACAGAAGAACTTGGAAGGGTGGATCATATGTAGGAAGCTCGTTCAGAACACACAGAAGGGGGAATTTCCCTGAAGTGTGGATCTAGCTCTATGGGACTTTTTGCCTAAGGTTATTGTGGGTGCAGTATTTCATGTCAATTTGAAGGAAGATTGAATGAATATATGAAAAAGTGCTAAATAGATCCAAAGTGTTACTTTCAGAAAATAATCTGAGCTTAATTTTTCTTTTCCTAGCAAGTTTCTTTTTTACCATTTTACTCCTTGTGACTGCCACTGTCAGAGAAAGATAATCTTACTTTTAGCCTTCTTTCAAACTTGATTTCACTGACAGTGAAGGAGAGTGAAGGAAGTTTACCTGACACTGTGTTGATGGGATGTTGCACAGGCATATGGAAACCACTGGGCTGACTCACATGACCATTCCTACAGTTTAGGGAAGCAACCTTTGGCAGTGGTAAATGCTCAGTATTATGGAAGAAAGCATAAAAACCTGACAGTTGTTTTGTGGGTTCACTTTCTCTTACTTGTCACATAGATATAAGGATCAAGGCTTGAAATATGAGGTGATATTTATTTCTCAGAAGCTTAGCTTGCATTGTTTACTCTAGTGGTTGCTGAATTAATCAAGCCTATATAGAATCCAGGTACATCATTTTGGTACTGATAAACTGGAAGAGAGGTGAGGATGTACACCTTATTTGGCATATCCAGAGAGCCTGAAACATCAGTTCATAGTTTTTGGAGACTTATTGCTCTGACAAGACCTAAGAATTTTCTCAAGTTTCTTCTGAATGACACAGTCATTAATTATTGCCACAGCCACAGTTGCTGTTGATTGTTTTGGAAAGTAATTTTTGTTCAATGTTGATCTGCTTTGAATTGTGTGTTTGTTTGACCAAAGCTGGAAGTAAATCTCAATTTTATTTTTGACACCTGTCATATTTCTAGTATTAAAAAAGCTTTTATTCTTGTCAGTGAATCCAGAGACAAATCCAGACAGAGATGTCCGATTCCCCAGCTGACATCTGGGACAAAATGGTATTCTGTGCACACAGTGCTAGAAAGTTTAATGAGGAGCTGGACACAGAAAAATAAATTATGCAAAGAGATATGAGGTAATAGGAGCAAATCAGAATATAAGGCACGTTGTGCCTTCTGTGCATTAGGACCACTATGCCTGAGGTACTCCCCATGGTGTGTATAGAGTTTGTACTTGTAGAATCAGGCAGTGGGAAAGCAGTTGTGATTTGTGCATGGGGCCAGACTGATTTCTCATGAGCCTTTTGATTTTATTTAGTGGGACCAGGTTCTAGAGCTCAGTACAGAAGAGTCACAAGTCCTGGGGAGTGCTTGGGGTTGCACAAGAAACAGTTTTAGATTCTTGACTTGCTTGATGCCTCAGACATGCAATTTGGGATATATCATTTAACCTCTCTGGGTCAAATTCTGCTCAGGAGCACTAGATTAAATTTAGAGTCACTCACCTGAAGCCATGTGGCAAAGCTGAACCTGTTACCAGTTAAACATGTCTCCACTGGTTGTCTGAGGGCTGAACTTGGCTCAGGGCTTTGAGAAACGGGACCAGTGTATAAATGATTCCATGTTCTCCAAGAACACTGCATTTCAGCCTGGTTTTGTTTGAGGGGTTGTCTGGTGACTTGGTATACCTTGGGCAGGATTCCTCTGGACTTTTAGGTGTGGTGTTCATTGTGCCCCTAAAGGATAGCTGATGAAGGATTGGAATCTTTTGATTTTGTTTCTTGTTTTTACCTGCTTAAATCTCCACAGTGAACCAGGCAGTAGTGAGGAGTGTCCCACACTTGAGCTAAAGCCACAGTTTTGCTCACCTGTGCTCAGACCTCTGTAAAGTCTGAGCACAGATCCCTGAAAAGTGAAATTCTGGGATAACAAGCTCCTAGGACATCTTACATCTGCTTGATGTTGGAAATAGTAAGCAAAACAGCATTCACTGGCCCTTGAGGTTAATATACTGTATTACACATTCTAATAGATGACATTTCATGTGACCCACATGCACTGAGTGCAGCTGAGATGAGTTAGATTTCTGTGCCTGAGGCTGCCACATCTCCTACATTCTTAAATTAATGCATACTTTTGAAATGGTGAGAGGGCTGGTGCTGAAGGATTCATTCAGAAGCAGCAATAATATCTGTACTTGCTTTAAAGAGGAACTCGTTTTCCTGGAGACATTGATCTTGTGATGCTTACTCAGAGATGGTTTCCCATCATGCAGTGATGTCAGCAGGATCAGGCCAGAAAGGATTTCTGGCAATGTCAGTCAGGGTAGTCTAAACAGGGAGGAACACTGTATGGGATGCTATGGCAAGCACAGGAAGTGTGGATAATTCAGAGCGAAGGAGAACAGAGTCACAATTTAGTATTTTAATCTGATACATACTCATGATTGAACGTGACTGGATGGGAGACCTTCTACTTAGCAGACTAAAAAGAGAACTTTTACTTCCCTGATGCAGAGCAGTGTTTTTTTTTTCTTTGGGTTAGTGGGTTTGGGGGCCTTGTGTAGACCAACACTGGTGATGTGAGCTTGCCTTAAACCAAAGCAAATCCCAGCCAAATCCCAAATCTATGAATTGCTTTGATCTGTCTACCTTCAAATAAGAAGACTGGATTGTTCCAGGTTTCCATTAGAAGTTTAACATGCTTATCAACAGGCAGGTTTGGTTTCCGACAATGTTAACCCAGCTGTATAGTAGCATCACTCTGCTGGGCTGCAGAAAAGTGAACTGGCTATATATCAACACTGTAAAAAGTAATACTCCTCTGGAGAGCAGGTCTAATTTTACAGTGACACGGAAGGTGAGAAGGAGGTGGTATTTAGCTGCTGTGTTCCATGTCCTTGTTACACAACCCCTCCTTACTCAGATCAGAACTGTGTCCAACCCTGAATGTGTGCTACAGATTGGCACAGAAGCACAGGAGTCTGCCCAGTTCAATGCCGTGGGCGGGTGCACAAGGAGGACAAGTATTTAAACAAATAATCTTACTGCAGACTTGTCTCTTACAACACACAGACTCACTGTAACTGCAAAATTATCCTGCTACATCCTGCTAAACCATAGCCGATAGCCCTCAGCTTCTTTCACCTGGCTAAGACTTTTATATAAAATTTTACTCAGTGAGCCAACAATGAACTAGACACTCAGGAGACCAGGCCTTAAGGGTAGGCAAAAAAGGTAACTGGTGACTTCAGTACTGAAGTGTCTTCTAAAAATGAGTCGGTGGTTTTACTTCAAACATAGGCTTGCTACACTGAGGAGTGCAATGCTTAAATAGGTTTCCAAAATCTGGGCCAAATGCTAATGAGCTCTGTCTTATGCTGGGGAAAACAAGTAAAAGGAAGTGAAATGCTAGATGTCCTTATCATTCTAGTCAACATCAAAAGCATGTTCCTCACTTAGACCAGCCAACTAACTAACTAAATAGGACATTTTACTTTTTGGAGTAATACTCAAAAAATAACATGGATTTCTTTAATTTTCACAGGAAGAAACATCAAACTGGACAAAATCCTCACATAAACACTCCCATAAGCATTTTTTACATGCTCATATTTAATGCACTGACTCATTTCAGATATTTTTGTAAAATCCTTGCCTTATTATAGTCAGTGGCTTGGCTCTTCTTTGGTGAAGGAGGTTCAGGGACTTCCCTACAGAGCTTGAACCCGTAGGACACTTCAATGACCTTCTCATCTTACGTATTTCCTTTCTCATACTACCTTTTTAAACATGTAGATGCTTACATACCTATGCTGTGATGGAGTTAGTTCAGCAAATCTGGCATAGGACTTAGGAGTTCTGTATACTTTAATTGTCCTTGTTCACACCCCTCTGGTCAAGCCTGGCTGATGACGATGGCTGATAAATCAGGTCCATCTGTTCTCTCCAAAAGATGCAATTGAATAGCTTTAGCAAGGAAAATACACCCCAGAAGTGCTACAGACACTTCTTGCTTTCAGCCTGCTGGCAGTCTCATTGAAACCAATAAAAAGGCTCCCACTGACTTCAGTAGGGAAATAATTTCCTACGCTGCAATTGTCCGTCTGAGATACTCAAAGGAAGCAAGGTCAGGCTTTATCTTAAAGTTACTTATATAAATAACTTATTACAGGGTTAATAACTGATGACAATTCTTACAGAGCCCAAAAGGTCAAAGGGTTGCTTACAACAACTGATAAAACACCTTTGACTGATGTTCTCACAGCATCCATGATAAATGCTGCTGATAGGCGTATCACGTTTATCCATCAGTCTTTCATGAATTGTGTACAAACGACGTGTTATAAATCTCCACTAGCAAAGCAAGTAACTTTTATGTCAGAAAGCTGTGCACAAAATTTGGAAACTCAAGTCACTTTTGACCTCTGCAGAACATTTGGTTGGTGGATTGAATGTTACTTCAATTGTGAAATATATTTTTGCCTGGAGCATAATGTGTCATTAGAAAGACAACTTCTTCTCTGGCATACCATTACCATTGTTAAAAAAAGAGGAGGGGGGAGGGGGACAACTGATTTAAAACAAAAATACAACAAATGACAGACAGGCCCTGAGAACAGACAACAGGTTTTGCCACATATTAGCTGTTGTTTTCCCTCATCACCGAATTTGCTCTTAAAAGTGAGTGTGAAGCTGTTATGTGTGTCTATTATAAAAATAGCCATCATCTGTCTCTTACCATGGATGCCAGATTTTCTTCCTTGAACAGATATGGTAATTTCCCCCCCCCCCCCCCACTGTGCAATAAACTCTGAGGTTATTTGTGAAGCACTCCTGCTCTTAGCTTGAATCCTGTCTCACTGGGAATAGTTTATATGGAATCACCTCTTTGAAGTGCCAACAGTGCGCTGCTGGACTCAGGCCCTTTGCCTTCCCTGGGCAAAGCAGTAGCTGCATTCCAAATCTCAGTGTCAAAGTGAGGATGGGGATCCTGATGATGCAGGACTCTGACACTGACTGTGACTCTATACCAAGCTAGGGGGCAGCAAGGCTTTGGGAGGTGGTGGCAACCAAGATGTCTTCTGTTCACACAGCACCTGAGATAGATTTGATTGGAAGGTGCTTGTGTCAGGATGTAAATTCCTCTCTGGAGTGTCAGCTAAGCACCCAGGTCATTAATCCTCCCTGAGACAGGTTCAGATTACACTCCTTGAGCCACTTTCTGAAGGCTGCCAGTAGCTAGGAGCGTTCACAGAATTGTGTTGGTCTTAGGAATCGCTCTAGTAGTGCCCTGGCAGCTCTTAGCTTACCTTGGGGAAGGACAGAGAAGGATGCGTATTACAGGAACTTTCACCTCTTTCCTATCTCCCCAAGAGAATTTCATGGCTGTGGCAGAGAAAATTATTATATACGTGAACTGTACAAGAGAGAAATGTACCCCAGATACACAGAAAAGAGTGGTAAAAGGTAGTTATTGTTATTTACTGCCTATATTCAGCATGTTTTTGAAACAGCGATGTTCAGAGGGACCTGTTCCTTTTCCCAGTCTTCTGGCCAAGAACGCTCCACTGTTTTGCATTTGACTTGAATAATTTATAAACCAGAAAAGAGATACTGCCTTTGTGCACCAGAAATCTGCCAATGCTGCAGTTAAAATTTCTTAGAGACACTCCATCATAACTTTTCGTACTTTGACCAAGACAAAAGCCCACAACAATTCTGTATAATTGCTCTTTACAAAGCTTACTCCCTGAAGAATGAATTTATCGCAGATCGCGTACAGGGCACTTTGGAAAGAAAATCAATGCTGCCCTCCCGCGGCCTCGGGCTCTCCGTGCCCAGAGGAAGCTGCAAACATCCAGCAGCCGCTCCGCATGGTTTTCCAGCTCTGGATGGAGAGATGAGAGAGAGCCACGGGGCAATGGGATTTCCACAGTGGGATTTTTCACACCTCCTCGCATTCTGACACCTAAATTAGGTGAGTTTGGAGTTTAGTCTGTGTTTGGAGACTCATCTAGCAAATCAAAGAATAGCAGCAGCTTAACTGAGTTGTCTGTCATTGCCCTTTGGAGGAACTTGCTTCCCTTGAGTAGATGGTGAACTCAAATCAGTGTAGAGGAAGGAACCTGAAAAGCCATTGGTGCCTGCACAGCATCTGGGCAATGACACTGCTGACCACAACTAGGCTTCCTGAGTCTCATTTTTAATCTACATTGCTTATTTGGGACTTCTCAGTGGCTGGACAGAGAAGATGGTGGTTGGTTCTTCAGGAGGCCTTGCTGTCTCATTTATCTTCCCTATTTCAAACAGGTACACTCATTCCCTGTACTAAAAGTCTCCAAGCCACTTCTGATGACCTGTGTCTCCTGGCCACTGAGGGCTGGAGATGCCTGTAGTGCTATAATAAGACTTTAGTGAGGGAGGATTTTTAATGCAGGAATGTCCAGACAATGGCAGTTATAGAAGTGTGCTCTGCTGGATGACAGCTGGCAAGCTGCGGAGGTGGCAATGGCTTAAACAGAGCTAGATTTTGTAGTAAGTTTAAGTCTAGACTTAAACATCCTGACATAAGAAAAGTAACTTTGGACTGACTCCATTGAGAGAAGAAATTGGCTTTTGTGAGTACGTGAAAAAGTGCAATAGGTGAAGAATTTCAGGAAAAGTTTAATACAGATAGAGTGAAATCGAACATCTGCAAACAACCTTTTCTCCTTTTTTCTTTTCTAGTAGCATTTCTGGGTCTGGCTTCTTACACCATAATTCTCTATTTTTAGAGGAGTTTATGGATTTGCTTTTCAAAAAAAAGGCCCAGATCCCGTTCTCATTCACATTGTCCTATGCCTGCCTGTTTCAGTGTAGTTCAGCTCTACTTGAGCCTCTACAAGCAAGATAAAAAAAATGCAAATGGCATTGTTGTAGCTGGGCAACAGGTGAACCAAGATGCATACCGGTTTCAACAGACACCTGAAATGCCATAAACAGGAAGATACTGGGCCTCATCATCTGAGGGTGTGCATTTCTAAGGGTAACATTTGGCAACTCTTGCCTCTTCCCCTCCACAGCTTCGTAGTTAAGAAGGAGAGCCAAGAATCATGAAGAATTGCTACAGAGGACAAGACTGTTCTTGCAGAAGCAGGCTTTCTGGGTTTTTTTACTGAGTTTAATTTTTCTCAGGTATGACTTTCATAGGAGGAATAACAAAGCTGAAGTGGGACATTACTTATGCTGAGAGATGGCTGGGAATGTATGTTGGTGCTGAAGGACCATACTTGTAGCAGATCATAAAGATTATTAAGTTTATAGTTAAGAGTTTTCACCTTTGAAATAAAAATGGCACATTAGCCACGTGGATGTTGTGCATGCTCTGTATGTGGACACTGGCCTTAAGAGCAGTGGACAAATCTATAATATCCCAGCTTGCTCCTGGCAACCATCTACTGGGGCCACAAAATGAGTTACTTGCCTCGCCTTAACAAGCCAGGTCTCACCTGGCTCTCCCTACCTCCTTCTCCAGTACAGACTCTGGTGAAACTCAGCATGTGTTTCATGATGATGATTACACTATTTCTCTTCTTCCAAAGCACCATCTTTCAGAAAAACAGCTGCTAATGCCAGCAACCCCAATCTTGGTTTGCAAGTGAAGCAAAGGTTCACTGAAATTGGTCATGCTGTGCTGATTTGTGCTAGCTGGTGCTCTGTAGCGGTGAGGTTATGGCAATTTAAAAATTCTCAGGAAGGGAAAATTGAGACGGATGTCTCCCCTGTTGTTGTTAATACCGTCTGACCTTTTTTCCTGTACTTTCTCCTGTGTATCATTTGGCATGTGAGCACTACAGGGAAGAGGAGGGGAAGGAAGTATCTATAATGGGCTCTTTCGTGAATTGATCTAGATGAGGTGACTGGTTTTATGCTATAGAAGACTGTGGATTTAACACTGCAGACTTTGCTCTCTTATTTAGCCCTCCCTTAAACTCGGAATTTGGCTTAGAAAGGACTAAAAGGAAGGTATCAGTTTATACTTTTTTAACTCTCATCCAGCATGGTCTAAATTCTTGGGTCAGGATTTTACTGCAACTTGGAGAGTGCTAAAACTCTCTTCCTATCTTTTAAAACAAAAGCCACCATAGGATATAAGTAGGTGATAGGAAAACCACCAGATACTATAAGACCTGGGCTAATGCAGTAAGAGCCGGCAAAGCTGTCCTCTTGTGTGCAGGGCAACAGCTTGCTAGCAAAAGCACACCTGGCTATGGCACTAACCAATACACAATTGACTCTTGGAGGAAAGAAGCCTTTCATGAGAGTTGCCCCGGGGTTTTAGTGCTTATGACCTGAGTGAGCATTCTGTTTGTTTAAGGTTAAATCCTATCTTTCCACTTGCACTGGATGCTATGCTTTTTTTCAGGTGATGTGCCTTAAATCCATGTAGATGCACATGGTCTGGTAGGTATGAATCTGTAGATGGGAATGATGACTAATCTTACTGGAAGAGGTTGAAAATGCTTTGTCTTTGATGCTTCTGATATGACAGATTGGTTACAAGATACCACAGAGTTATGTTACCAGAATGTTGGGAAACAAGGAGAGACTGACTCCTGAGTGCTAATGTAAAGATATGATCTTTGTAACATGAAACAGTACTGAAACAATCCATGTGTCAGTCATTATGTGTGGAGCTATATAACAGCATTTTAATTCTCTTGCAGGGATGCTGAATCAGGCCCTCAAACACATCAGTGGCCTGTGGATGATGTGCTTGGCATGCAGTGCCTGAGAGTAGAGTGTGGCTCCTGCAGCATAAATAACAATAGTGGGACAATGTTGTGAAATGGAACAGGAACATAATTGAGGTGCCTCTAGAGGACTTTAGGAGGAAGACAGCGGGATTGGGGTCTCTGTGGTTACAGAAGTCCTTGGCTGTACATTAGCATGTCAGCAGTTCGTGATTGTTTTAATTTGGAACTCGTGAAGCTGAACATGAGAGTTTCTCATCAGTTCAGAGATGGAAAGTGCTTCATGGACAGCATTTGGCTTCACTTGGTTCCTCGGCAGTCAGAAGTCTTTCTTCCCTCCCTTTCATAAAGTCACAGATAGCTGTGTTTGGAAGGAGCCTCTGTAGGTCATCTGATCCAGTCCCTTGCTCAAGCAGGGCCACTATGGGCAGGCTATGAAGGGCTATATCCAGTCAGATTTTCCATATCTCCATCGATGGAGACGTCAGAGCCTCGCCAGGCAGCCTGGCCTTGCCTCCCCCACTCCATTCCCAGCCTCTGTGCACTCCTTGCTTCAGTCAGTAGGTGTCAGCGAGCTCCAGCTAATGCTCCCAGGGTCATCAGCCTGTCTCCGGGGCATTCCTGCACGGCGAAAACTCCGGTGAAATCTAGAGGAAATATGAAGCAAATGAGTGGAGCGTAGAGTGCAAGAACGGTAGTGTGGCAGAGAGAAGGGATGTTTGAGGGGGTTTTCCTCGGTGAGTCAGAGTAATGTCACAAATGACGTCTGTGCACTGTTGAAAGCTGCAGGATAGTTTTCTGACTGGTTAAAACATACTGAGCTCCTAACCTTTTTAGCACTCTAGACAAGTCCCCAAGGTGTTTTAGACAAATTCACCTCCTCTTGACTTTACTAATACAGTGTTTTCTTGGGCAGATGGCCTCATCTAACTGGTCTTGGTTTGCCCATCTGTAAAATGAAGCTGAAAATAATCACCCACTGGTGTCCCAGGGGTACAGCACAAGTTACTTGTTTCACACTTGACACAAATGGTTAAAATGCAGTAGAAATACAGATATTATGCCCTGAGATGGGGACGTCTGTCCACTGTCTGTTCTTATGCTCTTTGAATTGACCCTCAAAATGACAACTTTGCCAGCTTGTAAAGACAGCTGACAAGTAATGTTAGGGAACAATGCTGCTTTTTAGAAATGAGCCCATGGTGACTGTCTCTTGAGATCTAGATTAAATAATTCAATGGGTGCAGGTACAATCAAATTGCCTTGCATAGCTGCTCTGCTCTGTGCTGGAGGTGGCTGTATATGGCAGGTGATTGATATGATTCAGTCGTGCAAAACCCAGTTTCTGAGGTGTTGAGTTAAACAAACAGTGGTGGCAGTGCCAGATTGAGTTAGAGGTGGATAGAACTTTGCATCTGGCCCTGCTAGTGCTCTTCATGTTACCCTTGCAGAATCAATGCACAGTGTTGGTGGCCTGGAGGTGAGCTCTGGGGTGTGAGCTAAAATGAGCAAGGAGAGGTTCTGCTCATTCTGCTTTTCAAGCTGGAGACAACTTTTTAATATGGTGAATAAGGTGTTGTATTGTGATGCAATGCTCAAACTGGTCACCCAGAGAAGGGAACTGAGCACAAGCCTACTCTTTTTAATGACTTGTAGAGAGCCAAGGTCTGGCAGCCCTGGAAACAGGAGGTCTAAACACTCCTTCAGTCTTTTGAATTAGGCATCCTAGAAATATAAGTCTCTTAAAGATGCCACAGTAGGTGGTCCAATTATAGTCTTTAATCCTTCTGTGCCTCAGCTCTCTCTTTTTTAAGATACAGATAGGGAAACTTTGCAGTCTGAGCTGGCAGTATAAATATCTCAGGGACTGTGATATATTCTGGTATCTTGTTACTGTGGTGGCAAAACATATAGGCAGAACATTACTACTTACTATTAAATTTCCAGAGCTGTCTTTTGAAACAAGTGAGTGTATGTTTTGGAAACAGAGTGAGGGAGGGCTAGAGACAGAGGAACCTTGCCCAGCCTCGCTGTGGGCAGACATACCTCTCCCAATCTACCTCTCCGGTTATGGAACCACGTTGGGGTGGACTCCTTTCTGGCTGCTGCTGCACCATGGAGCTCTGAAGTTCTGGACCTGGGGAACAGAGTTATCAGGAAGCCTGTCAAAAAGTACCAGGAAACCTTTATCTGCTCAAGTAGCTTTCCTAAAAAAAATATATATATATATATATATATATATATTTTTTTTTTTTAAAGCAGCATCTTCTGGAGATGTATCTGGACATTTCTAAGCATGAGGGCCAAGTACAGGTCGCAGAGACTTTGAGGCCCTGCAGCAATGTTCTTACAGTGTCTTACAGGCAGATTTTTCCTACAGAGATTAGTTAGATTACTTGGCAGAAATTGATATTAGAAGACTTAGGCATGGTCAAAGGAAGAAACTAGGAAGGGATGGTGTGACTGCAATCTTTTTTTCATGAGGTGTGGGAAGATAAGAATGTGTTTTGGGAGGCAGAAGACAGATATACTTTTTTTTTTTTTTAATTGAGGAAAAAAGACTGTGCTTTGAGAAGCCATGATATGAGAGGGAGAGAAATGGAGGGTATGTAGAAATAAAAGGCTCTGAGACCAGAAGAATACAGTTATGAGGAAATGTGCAGCCAAGTGGGTAGTAATTTTGCAGTGAGAAAAAAGATGTCTACATATACAATAGATGATTCTTACTTTTTATTTAACATTTTCTTGGGATAACATGGAAAAAACACAAAGATGGTTTTCCAAAATTACCAGTTCATACTATGTTTCAGCCTCCAGCTGAGACAACACTTGTTTGGCTCTGCATCTGATAAAGAGTCTTCCAAAATCTGCTTTAAAACAGAGGGATCATTTTATCTTTGTCTCAGTAACAGCATTTCTGCAGTTAATCAGAGGACTGTTTGAGCAGTTGCTGGCAGTTCCTCAGCCCAGCCACTAAGGCTGACCGAGCTAGTGTCCTTCAGTGAAACTACACCAATAATCTTTGAGATGTTGAAATGTTCATGGTATAGGATATACATATGCACATACTCACTTACCTGATGAAAATTTTCCACTGGAATCAGTGCTGTCCTCTTGAGCATCTCCAACTCTTTCTTCCCGAACAGTAGGGCAGGCTGAGAGGTCTTCCTCTGGCTCCTCCATGGCCTGCCACCTGCCTAGAGGATGAGATGAAAGTGCAGGAGGTGGGAAGAGTTTTGGAAACCACCTCTGTACCCTGGATCCAGCAAACATCAGTTGTAAGTCAGGCTCAGCAGAGGGAGCCTTGGGTTCAGTCTTGGAGCTGAGGAAGGGAACAGACAATGCAGTTCGGAAAGCAGAGGTTACTTTTGTTTTTCTCTCTCACCTAGGATCCTGAGATTGCAATTTGGCCTGAGGATGTCTAGGTGGTATCACATACTTCCACTATGTGCATGTATGTCTGAATGTTTCATGTTGCACATGCAGTTTATGATGCACTTAGAGCCTGCCCTTGTAACGTTGTGCTACAAAACAATTCTCCCACCACATCTCTGGCCTTGTTGTCATTCTTCTAGCAACAGGAAGCTATGAAGGAAGAGAACTCCATATAGGGGCACTTTGTGTTGTCCAAACTTGTTTGCCCTACGGTGTAGTTATAGTACTTGGAAATTGTCCAGACATCCTGCTGCCTGGCATTGGCTTTGCCACCAAGGAGCTGGTGCGTCCTGGTTGGGTCTCTTATATGGCAGCTCCTGAATGGCCTCCCTGTGTTAAATATTAACTTATTATTTCTGATCTTACAGGTCTTTTTATGATATCTTCTGCTTTTGACACATAAAGAGAGTATTTGGAGTGTAATGTGAATTCTCTGTTCCTGTCTGTTTCACTGTTAACTTTCTGATTTAAAAGTCAAGCTTTTGGCTAAATGAGTATTTTTAGAAAACACTTGTTTTACTCATAAAATATTTTTGGTCAAAATCTAGCATTTCACAAATTTTGCCTGAAAGGCTTTCATTTTTGAGACAGTCATTGTGTGAAAGCATTTTCTCCTCAAATTAACTGCTGGGTTTTTTCAACAACAATTAGAATATTATTTTGGAAACTTCCTGTTTTCCCAAGAGTTTTGTGTTTGAGCAGCCAAGGTGCCCAGCCCTGGTTCAACAAAAGCCGTTCATGTGCCAGGCGAAGCAGGCAAAGGACAAGATGGACAGCAGTGGTGCCTTTGTGGCTGCTCATTGTTCAGGAAAGTAACTGTTAAGCAAAGATGGCTTTAGAACATAAACAGCAAAGAATCATTTTTTTTCTGGTGTTGTGAAAAACCTTTCCAGCCTCTTTATCCTAGAACTTCAAAGTCAAACATTTTCAGGTAGATTTTGAGGTTTTGTTTTTCATTTATGTGTCTGTGACTTAACTGAGATGAAGCAGTTATTAAAAGCTGTGTCAGCAGTGGGCAAGAGGTGAAACTCCAGTCCAAAGCATCAGACATTTTGGTGTTGTGAGCTCCCTTTCTGTTTTCCTCTCATCTCACATCTTTTTTTCTTTGAAGTGAATGAGAAGCCTTTCCACTGCAGTCTCAAGTTGAGCATTGGTGCAGCAGCCTTGCAACTTGAGTTAAAACTGGTTTGCCTGTTCCAGCAGGTAAGAGTGAAGAAGACAAGCCCTATTAGAAAATGTATTGGCCTGACAATGATTTTAAACACAATTTGGCATGTAATTGGATTCTCTTCTAGCTAGCTGGTAAAAGACTAGCTCTAACAAGGACTTGAGAGGAATCTCAGCAAGTTACTGTTTATAAAGATCTGCTGAAGAACAAGCTTGTTCTCTAATGGTGCTGCCTGGTCTGCTGGAGCACATGGAGCACTTCCCAGTATCTGTCATCACCTCTTTTTTGCAGAAACACAGAGTAATAAGCCCAAGGAACCATTTGTGAGGCTGTCTCATGTACAGATATGACCTAATGGAATAGGGTGGAGTTTCCACCCTTAAGTAATAGCATCCACGCCAACATGGCTGTATTGGTGGATAGATCTTGCAGAGGTTTCATCCTTGATCAGAACAAGTTATGGGCATGACCATTTTGGGCACTTGCTGACCCACAAGGACAGTAAGCATGCCAAAATGTGTGTAGGGGCAAAAATGGACCTTGAAGTCCCTGCCTTGTTCCCTCTAGAGTAATCCTATTTGATTTTCTATGCAGACACATCAGATCTGCTCACCTGACCATGGTAGCTCTCTGAACTTGAACTGGCCAAGCCTATAGACTAGAATTGGCATGGACATTCTTACCTGGGCTGGCAAGTGGCTCGTCTGCCAGACAGAGATGCCTTCATGGTGTTCCTTCCTGAATATAGAGAGCTGTATTTCTTCCATGCAGCATGTAAAGTCAGCACACTGAGTTGAGCTGTATGAAAAACAGAAAATGCAGAAGCGTTGTTTAGATAAGTAGGAGTGAATAGCATTTTTCCCAAGTGCCTCCCAGGGCATATCTCTGACAGCCCTTCATGCATCTGCATTGCTTCTGCTCTTCTACCAACCCAGCAGATGTGCAGCATAGGGTTGCCTTTGAATTTCACCCATGTGAGTCCAAAAAATAAATGTTTTGTATGACTGACTTGGACAAATGTGCACCCTTGACTTGACCTCCAATGACTTATATATTCCCTGATATGTCTGCACTGATGGGCAGACCTCCCATGTTGGTGTGTTGGTTAGCAGTACAGAGGCATCTGTTTAAGAACTCGGCACAGATGAACCATAGTTTATTTCTTGTTGCAAATAACCAGACTTGTGTAGCATTTAATTAAGGCACACTAGTAAATCCTTCAAACAAAGAAAGGCCCTGCAGGCAATAGCTATGACAAATGGTGCTCGGCATCTCTGAGTGGGCCAGGTTATAAGCAGAGCTGGCACAGAAGCCATATAGCCTTATTGCTTTGGTGTGAAGAACACACCAGGTGATGTGAGTTTGGGTCCAAGGCTACAGTAGTATGGTCATCCAACTCCCAAACCGACCCATAAATGACAGTGATGTGTAGATGAGTTGCTGCTGAAAACCCCTGAATTAAAGGAGATCAAATCTCTCCCTGGTTCACAGAAAGTGTGAAGATGGGGAAACAGTTACTAGGAGATAGACAAGAGCATTTCAAGGTGAAGAGCATACCACCAGCCCAAATGAGTTTCTTTAGCCATGTTGACTACCAAGGCTGAAGAGGATGGACTTGAACCATCAATATCCTCAGCTGCCTGCAGTGAGAGCAGCCCCACTGGGTACCCCTGAGGGCTGACAGGGCTCTTTTTTAGCTCCCTACCTTGGGAGAGAAGGCCTAATGCTTTTGCCTGAAGGATGTTTGTGGTGTGTGTCCCAGTAGCCCGAGGCCCAAGAACGGTGTGGGAGTATTTCACAGCATCAGCAAGGGAAGAGGGAACAGCTGGGAGATAGATGCCACCTCTGTGGAGTGGTGGTGGGAAGCTGTGAGCTGTTGAGAGTGTTTGGCCAAGAGCCTGACGTCTGTGTGAAGTGTAGCCGTTGGTAGGCCATTTATCATGCACTGTGCAACCAGCCACCGATCAACAGCAATTACTGTTTTTTTATAGCTTCCAAACAATGTTAGTTGCAAGCTGTGTTTGCTGTCATAACGTACAAAACAGACAGTTAAAGAGTGAAGAAGACGACAAAAAAGGCTTTGCAGGGATTTTGTGCTTTTCCTTTAAAGTTAACAGGTGTTCCTGGTCACCCTGCAAAACCGCAGTGAAAATATCTGCATACCACTGATACGATGCAACTACAAACCAACCCCTGTGAATAAAATCCTATCCTTTGCTTTTTTCTGTAGAAATGAATGTGGGGGAAAAAAAAGCTACAACTATGAGTTTTCATAATGATAGAGTGGGAGCTTTCACCACCATCTCAGTTTTGGACAGCATCTGATGCAGGCTTATGGAGACAGGGGGCTGTTATTAGAGCTGTGTGAATAATCTACAGCAAGTAACTGAATGGAAGTGTTTGGCCGTTTTTCTGTTTGCAAACTATCTGTGAGCCTGCCTGGATGTACTTGAATGTGTTTGTTGTTTGAAATAATACTGCCCATAATTTCTGTGAATAATCATTTATTTGTAGCTTGCTTACAAGCATTTAGATGGTCAAAATGTCATTTCTGTTCCATAGTTACATGAGTGCAACCCTGAGATTTCCACCAAGAGTACCCACGGACGGCAGCGGTAAATTCGCTTCCTATAAAAACCTACTGAAATATTTTTGGGAAATGTATGTTCATCTGCAATATTTATATGGGAAAAAAAAGGAAAACAACAACAACAAAAAAGAAAGAATGGGGAAATGTATCTAAAAAACAGTTCTTTGTACAGCATTAAAATTTTTTTCCCATGACTCTTTCTACGGTTAAACAAATGGTTTAAAATTTTATGGTTTGCACTCTGGAACCACTCAATCAAAAGCAAATTTGCTTAGAAGATTTCTGCTGTAGCCAGAAGCAGTTCCCTGGCCCTCCTGCTCCAAAAGGATGCCTGTGTGCTGTAGTCCACATCCAGCTCTGGACTCTAGAAGCTGTATACTGAAACACCTTGGTCTCCAGCTACCCATGGGCTCTTCAAATGTGAAGAGAAGAGCTTACCCTTTGATATCCAAGCAGGGCTATCCCTGGCATATCCCTGGCTGTCAGAGTGATGGTATCCTCAGCAGAACCTACTGCTGCATTCTTTCTGCTAGCCACAGGTCTGAGCACCAAGCACCACTGACGTGGCACTCAGCTCGACTCGGATCACATGACTGCAGCTCAACATCACCTCTTGCCAAGCTCTCACCAGAAGCAAGTGTACCATTTCCAGAAGGGGCCTGGTGTACCAGGAACACTTGCCATAGGCTCACAAGAGCACGTCTCCCAGGCCACCAGAGCTTGTGGGGATATATCTGGGCAGCAGGTGACAGGACTTTTTAGTCTCCTTGCCCTCCAAAAAAAATGGGTATGTGCTCAGTGTCCAGAGCACTTCAAGCTCTGCCCTGTTGCAGCCATTTGGCTAGTAGCATTCAAGGCAGGTCTTTGACAGCCAACAAGCTCTGTGGGGAGTTTCTGTGGCAGCAGTGTTGAACTGCTACCCATCTGCCCAGGCAGGACTAAGGGAGCTTTACAGAGAAAGGGATGGGCTGGGAACAGGTTTTGTGTTTGTTTTCATCTGTAGCCCTTTGGTTACCTAGCATGGTTGGATGGTCTTGTGATAAGGACACCTTGAAGGATAAATTGCATAGACATATTAAGGAAGAAATAGTCAGTACTATACCCAGCCTAAGTGCCTCCATCCCAGTTCATTTTAAAGGGACGAAGTTGGGGTTTTTTTGCAAACAAACCAGTGCAGCAATCCATTTTAGGGCTCTGAAAAATTTTTTTCTTCAATTTCTTTAACACAGGCTTGTTGTTTACCCACTGCACTCTGAAAAATACATACTATAGAAAATGATTTTTTTTCTGCAAGTATTTCCCATCTCCTGAACCCTCTGTTTCCAGATATTTCTTCTCTGGGCTATTATATGTATGTAGGCATTTTTCAAAATACTACATGTCTCTTGGCACACCAAAGAGCAGTGTGGGCTGCCAGCTTTTTGCATCTGTGTCGTGAAACTCTAGGCAGATCAGCTCTCAGACAGGAGATTGTCCTCTCTCTTTTGTGCCAGGTACTCTTAGAGAGATGGATTTTGTCACATTTCAAAGTGATACTTTCCGATACCTTACAAATTTCTCAAACACTAGAATGTTAAATCAATGTCATTGAAAATTTCCATTGCTGTCTCATTATCTATGAGCTACTCAAGAAGCTAAATGGGCAGCAGGAGATGAGTAAATGATGGATAAATCTAAAAGAGTGTGGACTGTTCAGGAGATGAAATGGCTTGTGACCTTGTACAAGTCACTTTCTTTCCCTTCCCAGCCTCTGTCTTTAGCATTTAAACCTTAAACATTTGAGTTTTCTGTAACAGATGAATAAAATTATTTATTGTAATGGGAGGAAGGAGAGAAAACAACTCTATTCTTTCTTTCATTTCTCCTGCTCTCTCCCTGGCATTTTGCTGAGTACTTTCATGGGTTTTTTTAACTTCTGCCCCTCACTGGGGCTCATTTACTGCCCCTCTCTTCCTCCCATTCCTTTGTCTTGTTTTCCCTTCCCCAGGTAGGTTTTAGTGGAGGGAGAGAACATCTGCCCAAGGAACTGACTCTTACAGACTGAAATGAGAGTTCCACTGAAGGCGAGACTTTTTTTTTTGTGGCAAATAAAAACAAAAATAACTTTTTCTCATAATATTGACATTTTTCAGTGAGTTTTGTCATATGTAGAGTGAAGTAAAGCCAGAATTTAGGCTTTGACTATTGAAAAGTTTTGATGAAAATTTGCCAAACTAATGGGGTTCTTTTTCAGTTCTCCAATTAAGGAAAATAACAAAAATATTCTTTAAAAGGATCTTTCCAGCACAGCTTCCCCCTCCCCCTGCCTATTTTTTTGATCAAAGAACCATTTTTCCACTTGCACTAATTCAATACAATCTTTTTGTTTCAGAAGCCGCACTGCAATAACATTGAGAAAAGGAGTCCAGAACTGGCAGATTTAATGCTTCACTCGTGGCTCTTTGTACCCATTTCATTTCACTTTGCCTTTCTTGATCTACATGCTAGAGTATGCCAGGGAGTCTACAATTCTGCTTTAATGCTGTGCTGTATAACTGAGTTATAGCTAGCCAAGGTTCATCGTGTGACCATCCTGCTCCACGGCCTGATGATGGAGGCTCATGTACACACCTACTGTAGGATTTAGGCTAGCAGAGGAAAAAATATATTAAAATTGTTCTCAATCAATTAGTCTGAGTGATCATCTGTCATTTTGGGCTATGTTGTGTGTGTGGAAGGTAACAGCACTGGGATTGACTTAAGCCCGAAAGAAAATAGTGTGAAAGAGTGGTAGTGATGTCCACAAGACCAGTGCTTATACTGTGGGCAGGTTCTCCAGACTTCACCCCTTCTCCTCCTGCAAAGTAAATGAATTTACTTACAAAACCCAACGTTCTGCTTTTTAAGTAATAAAAGGACTTGGGGTGATGCTGGAAAGTGAATGCTGGAAAGGGATGTGGTGGTGGGAAGTCTCTCATGAAGATGTTGAAAAGGGCTGCAGAGGACCCTTGGACACGGCATTTCTGTGAGAGAGGAGAAAGTTTTATTTAAAAGCAGCATTCACTTGCACCTTAGCCAGGCTGCTGGTGCACAGTCCATCTGTGTTTGCTTTGCTTCATCACGCAGCAAGCTGTGCTGGGCAGGCTCTGTAAGGCTATATTTTCATAGCACCTATCCTGATTTGGGCCTCTGCACGCCACCTTAGCCTTCAAAGACAGAGATGATGCATGTTCCTCAAGAAAGAGAAAGGACATTGTTTCTGCGGAAAGTGGGATGCAGATTTCTTGGTTGTGACATTAAGGGATCTGGGGAGACTTGAAATGGTGCACAGTCTGAGTCTAGGAAGCACGAGGATGCAGCAAAGATGAAGCAGGGGCTCACTATGAGTATGGTTTTAACAGCTGGTGATATTTAACAGGTGTTTTGTTCAGTGGACTGAATCACCTCTAACACAGTCTTTACAGCAGTGGGTTAGGAAGAGTGCTTGAAAGAAGCGAGAGTTTACAGAGCCTTACCTAGTTCTTAAGCCATTAAGACATCTCTATTTCCAGCAAGTATAGTTATACCAATGCCGTGTTACAAAGAAATGAAATACAAAAGATGAGTCAGCCAGCTGATTGACTCTAGTGCCCTACAGCCCTATAAGACCTTGATTGTGATTGTGTCACATTTAGGTCACCAGGAAGGCCAAACTCCACTTTTTGGGTGTGATGGGGACTTGACCTGAGATGTGTGCAGGATCTGGCAGCACCCATGAAAAGGAGTTAATGATGGAGCTGGAAAAGTGCGTATCTGCTTCCTTTTTATTAATTAAGGATAGTTGGTCACAGTGGGGCAACTCAGGCCAGGTGAATTAGCTGCAGAATAAGATTGGACTCTAATTCCTGCTAAGAATGACTGTGCTTCTTTCTCAGGGGTTACATGAGATTGAGGAGATTTTGTATGTATTCTGAAAATGTTCTCAGTCCTTGTAACCTTAGGGTTTTGGAGCATGATCTGGAAATACAATAAAAATAGGATTTGGGTGACTCTAGCTCCCATGACTTTGAGGCAGCATTTAAACCATGCCCAATTCCAGTGTATCATCACCAACTCTTGCAACATCACCAACTTTCTTAATATAAACCTAAAAATCACAAACTTGTGTCTTAAGTTGTCACTGGTTAGCTGGAGACACGATCCTGAAGCAGAATTTGTGCAGATGGACAGGATGGTTAAGACCAAGATATTCCTTGTGCCTCTGTTTCCAGACTTTCTCTTCAGAACCTGTCCCAGAATGGATACTTGTCAAGTGGGCACTTACAAAGTGCCTAGCATAGGAAGAATCTGGCTTAGTTGCTCATGCTGAAATCTTCCCACCTGATGTACTTACACCTGGACAACAAGCTTTGTCATCATTCTGGTCAAGATCAGTATTCACATTAGTGTCTCACCAGCAAGAGTGAGGGAATTCAGGAGAAAAAAACATCTTCAACTCCAAAAGACAAGGCTTTCTCTAGATAAGTGTGAAAAGTTGCTTACAGACAAATAAAAGGAGTGGGTTTTAGCTTGTTCCCTCCCTCCTGAGGGCAGATGTAGTGTTAAATTGGTTTAACTGGAAGTGGTGACAAACCAGAGGGCCAAGACGGCAGCAATGGTATGAGACACGTTTACACAGCAAAGGAAGAGGTGTAATTTCCATGTGTGCCAGCCTGAGCAATGAGAGCAGATAAGGGATAGCGATTGGGCTTTGATGTGTGGTCGGGATAGGAATCAGTGGTCCTTCAAAGTATTGTGCTGTATGTGGTTTCCTGAACTACAGGCTGCATGGCTTACCCTCACTCTTAGGGTTAACCATAACCTAGCTGGGTTAGACTATATAGACACGCTTTTATGTGTCTGCAGTTCTGTCTCCAGTTATATACCAGAAGTTTTGAGCTGCAGAGACACAAATCAGTTGCTGCAATGCTCTTCCTGAAGACCACCTGGATCTTGTGTGTTGGCACTTCACAATCCTAGAAATATCAGTGAGCTTGGAAGGACTGGCCTAAAACCAGCAGTGCCTCAGGCCAGGATGAAGGGTCATGGACCAGATAGTGTGGAGGAAACCTTGTCTGTGCTTTAATTTATTGTCTTGTATTGCTAATAAAGCTAGATGCATAAATCATAAAGATTCATATATGTTATGTCCTCCTTTCCTATTTGCAAATTGTTTGAATAGTTTTCACAACAGCATTGGTTATTCAGAATTTTTCACTGAGTAATTTCTTGTGATAATTTGTGTGTTTTTATCTTGTCTGGGAAGTTATGCTGTATCTGACATTGGAGCTGTTTTTGTTAGAGACATAAATCTTTCTTTTGTTGTTTCAGAATCACATTTCCCATGCTACCATTTTCAATTACAGATATGAAACTTTATTTCCTTGACTGGTCTTCAGCATCCATTTATCACTGGCTGTTTCAGCTGCTGTTGAAATGCTAGTAAACTGTATCACACTTACATTTGAGACTAAACATATGCACAGAAGCATGAATATACTTGCACAGAAATGAAAAGAGTAAATGGGCGTCTGTAAAGTTTCCTCTTTTTGATGGATTTGCTATCATTTGTGTACACAGTCTGAATTTTGTCCTACTACCAAATTGATGGGCAACAGAAAGGTTAGGCCTTCCACAGGCTGTGTATGTTGACAGTGTGTGCTGAAGCATGTAGCATTACCATCACCCTTGTTATTTGCTCACCAGACACTAATGTATCAACTCCTAATCAAAATGGCCTGTACAGGCGCAGAGTACACCTGAGAGACTTCCCCACTAACTAGAAAGGGCAGAAAGAAATAATTCCCTATGACAGTCATCCTTCAAACGGGGCATATGTAATGTAGTCATTTGAGCAGCGCTGGCCCAGGTTCAGCAGGAGTGGTGAGGAACGAGCCTGGCTAGAAATCTGGTTCCCAGCTGGATGGCAGATGCTCCTTAAGGACATCCCAGGAGACTGAGTCCCTGCAGATGAAGTGGAGGGAAAGAGATACCCACCTTTCTAGGCCAGTGGTCTAACCAACAGGGGTCTAAAGAAAAAGGAAGAGGGCAGGAAGATGGACTATTACTTCATTCTGTACTTCAGTGTCAAGTATTGGCCACCATGGCCTGTTGGAGGTAGGAGGAACCTGAAAATGTGCTCTGAGAACAGTTACTAGGTCAGGAGCCTCAGGGAAAAGAGGAGAAGAAATCTTTTGTTCCTTGAGCATAACTCAGCTTAGACTGCTTAGACCTCTCTGGGCACGCAATAAATGGAGATTACTTGTTTCTGGGATCAGGCTCCAGCTGAAAAAATGTTTATTCAGGACAGAGTTTTTGGAATTAGGTACCCAAATTCTCCTGAGGTCTCACTGGCCACAGCCTCTTTGACCTCATCTGATATAAGTGTAGGGCTTTGGAGCATACTGCTCCAATGTGAGCAGAGGATTTTCTATCACTAAAGGAGAGGCTGAGACAGAAAAACTGTTTGCACAAAAATGCCTTAGTAGAGGAGTTTTACCATTGTTGCTGGAATTGTGTATTTTAATGGGGTAATAAAGGGGAAAGTTTCTGACAAGATTTAAGTCTAGAGCATTCACCTCAAATCAAGCAAAGGGTGGCAGTTGGTGGAATAAAAGTCTCTGAACTCAAAAGCAAGCCAATGCATGCACAGAAAAACATTTGGCAATTGTTAGTGGAACAACGACAGCCTTAATAGCATAGCATTAGGCAGAACGCCAAGAGGCAAAAATATTTGTAAATAGGGTTTGCTAATTTTTTCCACTGGCAAACACAGTAAAAGGGGGGGGGGGAGAATTAGTGCTCTGAAGAGACAGGCCTGGGTGTACAGGTCCCTCTAGGTCTATGAACAGAATCCCTCTGTAATCCGTGTCCCAATGTGTGTGTGTGTGTGTGTGTGTGTGCGTGTGTGTGTGTGTGTGTGTGTGTGTGTGTGTGTGCATAGCACAGGGCTGTAAAGAAGATGTGTTAAGGAGGAACTCCTCCAGTTCAGAAGCAGGAGCAGTAGGATGAGAAATGTAGAAGAAACCTTCCCTCTCCCCAAAAGGATGCCAAGGCTGAATTGTGAAGCCTATGCTGGCAGAAAATGCTAAGTATTTTTGCCTATAGAGCTGTCCTTTTGAAGGCTCTCTCACAGTGTTGACATTTGTTTGGTGATTGATGGAGTGGCTGCATCTGTATAGCAGCTCTTCTCACTCATATTCATGACTTCCTTTTTCTGTGGCTGTACAAAGGAGTTAACATCTCAGAGATGTATTCTGAAGCACATTGAGACAAGATGATTTGGGAGATTTGTGGCAGAACCAATTGGCAACTGAGGCTGGATTTACTCTCTCTTTGACATGGTACTTGGACTTGTCTCTTCCACAACTGCTGTCCATTTAGACAGAAAATCTCCAGGGCAGATCCTATCAATTCTGTGAGTATTGCTACTGCTCATACCTACTCAGTGAACCTAAGATGTGTTGCTGCCAGAGAAACACATGGAAGTCATCAGAGATGTCACTTCTGTAGAAATAGAGATATTCTCCAATCTTTGATTACAAAATACAGAGCTCTTCCAAGTTGCTTCTGGTCACAAACAGAAGTGCTTTTCATAGGAGTGTCAAAGCACGGGCTGAAATTTTTAAAGAGCAGTCATTTGTCTCCTTGCTGACATCTGTTCATCAGATCATATCATCTAGTTTTGAGCCCACCTTTTGCTCCTTGCCATGTTAAGAATAAGCTTGACTGAGATGTAATTTTACTGCAGGCCACAAAGATTTTAAAAAATATTATGCAGTGAGTTAATTGAATGATCTTCCCAGACTCAACATCATACTGTTAATGTTTCTTCTTGACCTTGAAGCACAGTAACTCAGCTCTCTAATCTGCACACATTTCAGTAACCAAGTAGGTGATACTTATATCTTAACTGGGTTTAAACTCAAGCCTTCAGAGGCTCCCTTTTGAGGCAGGGCTTATCTGTTTTCAGTTTGGCCTCAGCTTAGCTGAAACTCAAGTTCTGAATAATTTGTATCTAAAAAAAAAGGAGTCCTGCAACACACACTGTTCATGTGAATAATAGAAACTCTTACAAAAACCCAAAAGTGATTAATGATGAAGGTCCTGCTAACATTTACCTGATAAAAAAAAGAAAGTAAAAGGTATCTTAAGGGTGACAAGAAGAAACTAATGAGTGCTTTACACAAATACTATTAATATTTCCGCAGTGCTCTAAATCGTGGTCTGCTGTTCTTCCTCCCTCTGAAATCTGAGCATGTATGGATGAACAAAAAACTAAATAAGTGTTTAAGGGAGAGTTTGCACACCTAGCAGTGCTTTCAGAGGTGACTGGGATCACAGTAAGCACAAAATATGTTAAGCTAGAATAATCATTGATGGGTAACAACTTCCCTCTGGCATGTTTAGTTTTACTACAGAATATTTTGCACTGTGAAGTTCTTACCTGCATAAAAGACAAGAAAATGAGTGACTGTGTAGAAAAACTTTGGGTGTCCATCCTGTTTAAAACCAAACAATGCACTGCAGCCTTGCTGATGTGCAGAAGTGAGGGGTGGCTCTTAAGATGGTCAGTTTGATGAAGGGCCAAGCACAGATTTTTACATCTCCTTTTTAACTTACTCGCCATATGACTGAA
The DNA here is from genome assembly GCF_028858725.1 of Colius striatus. Classification (NCBI taxonomy): domain Eukaryota; kingdom Metazoa; phylum Chordata; class Aves; order Coliiformes; family Coliidae; genus Colius; species Colius striatus. The sequence goes on from NC_084759.1 coordinate 129,141,817, forward strand.
GAATTCATGTTTTGCCCAGTTGGTTTGTGGGATGCTGAGACAAATTCCCTCTCTAACTCACTGATGCCAATTCACTGATGCAGTGCACTGCACTGCAGCTTACTACATAGGTAGTAGCATGCAGCACCTTCTCACTTTTCTGATTTTTGAGGGGATCTGGGAGCTATGCGAGAACCAGGCAAGACAGTTGAAACACCTTTGGCCTCCACCAGACCTCTCCAATTTCTCCTTTGGCATGAATTAGACCTGAGCCAGTGAGGTGGTGATGTAGTATCAGTAGCGAGCCATCCAGTTTGGTCTGGGGGCTCTGGAGCTCACGTTTGCCTTCAATCTTGGGCTACAGGAGTGCAGAACTTGGTCTTGGGAGTTCAAGAGGTTGTACTTATTTATTAATGTGTTTAATGAATATTGAAAGAGTGAAAGGTCATGGGCTGACCCTCACGCAAAAGTCTTGAACTTTATAGAGAGTGCAGAGGGTTGCTTACAGGGACATGGAGAGGCAAACCCCCCAGCTCACTGCTTTTGTGGCTTGTGACCGAATCCCACTGAAAACAATTTGTGATTTATTTCAGCTGCATAATAATATTACAAAGTAATAAAAATAAAGGCATGTTTAATGATGTCCTTCAGTTAAATGGTATGCCCTGGCTGTCTACCAATGGCTCTACAGACCTACTGGCGCCTGTGTCAAGACTCTTTCAGTGTGGGGAGAGACATTAAATACCATGATAGAGTCTTATGTACCACCAGGTTATGCTGCACAATTCGTTTCCATTAGGCAAGTCTTTATTTCCTTTCCTTGGCCACTTTGACTTTGTTATGCTAATAAATATACTGGTGTTGTGGGACCCAATTTAAACAAAGACTTGACATCGTAACTTTGCTAGACACATCCAGAATGGGATATCTGAGTCTCATCACAGCCAAAGGTCTCTTTTCTCACCCTCTCTTCTTCACAACATATCAATGCTCTCAAGCACAGCTCCCTTTGAGTCTCCAGTGTGCATTTGTTAGTTTCATTATTAGCTGGGGAAAAAATGGACAATAGCAGTTCAGAAAAGGAAAGGAAGAAGGGTTTCTGATTGTACGGGCAACTGGAGAAAAATGAGTAGGAGAGGAATTACAACGTTAGGATACAAACCATTCATTGACATCCAGTACCTGAAAAGGGGCTACAAAAAAGTTGGAGAGGAACTATTTACAAGGCCATGTAGTGATAAGAAAGAGGGCAATGGCTTTAAACTGAAAGAGGGCAGATTTAGATTAGATTTAAGGAAGAAGTTCTTCACTGTGAGGATGGTGAGGTACAGGAATAGGGTGTCCAGAGAGGCTGTGGATGTCCCATCCTTGGCACTGTTCAATGCCAGACTGGATGGGGCTTTGAGCAACCCGGTCTAGTGGAAGATGTTCCTGCCCATGGCAGTGGGTTGAACTAGATGATCTTGAAGTTCCTTTCCAACCCAAACCATTCCATGATTCTATAATCCTCCTTCTCAAAGGATTCAGAAGCATTTTACAAGCTGGATACACACTGCTTCTCTGAACAACAAAATATTATTGACTTTTGGATGAAAATACAGTTTCCATGCTTCCTCTCCTTGTCTACAATGCAGTGTGTGTGGCTGATGCTATCCCAAACAGCATTTCAGCAAGGGGAGGGTTGAGTACGCAGGGTTACAGTCCAGCAATAATTCAGAGTCTCAGAAGTCTGTTTCTGTGAAAAGTGCAATGGCTTGTGTGTGTGTTAGGGTCTTCATTTTCTGTCCTTGCTGATATATTTGGGATAGGCTGGAAGTTGATCTCAAGCAGCCAAAGTGGAATAAGCAGCTTTTCACCATATGTCCTACCACATGCTGATTTGCTTTGGAAAAAAAAGAAAAAGGAATTGCATGTGCTTTCACCTGACATCACAGCTCCTGTGTCTACCTCAGATAACACCCAGCAACCTGCACTAAGGCTGTCCACGCTGTGGGGTGGATGTGCTTAACCAGCCTGCCGTGCTCCTGTCTGATGGGGAGATGCTGGAGTGCCTGGAGGGCTGTTACAAAGCAGCTGAGGGTAGTGATGCTGGAATTGCAGGGACCGGAATAAATACCAAATACACAGAGGAAGGAGGCATAGGAGAGGGCAGGCAAGTTAGCAGGTTTCAGACACAAAACCTCAGCAGAGTTTCCATAGCCAGTGTCAGAGGCTTGCAGTGTAGATGTGCAGTTTGAGAGTAAAGCTGATGACCGGGAACGACACTGCCATGAAGGTCCTTAGTGCTACACAGAGAGCTCAGCTCACCTCTAACTGAGGTATGGTTTCCCACAAACTAAGTTATCAGCATCACTTTCTGCAGTGCTTGTGTTTTCCTTGACAGTTTCCCATCCAAGGATCCAGCAATTTTGACCTTGGTTAATTATTCCCAGAGGGAATATATACACATAGTATCCTCCCACACAAAGCTGTGCTGCCAGATGAATCCCAACCTGTTCCAGAAGTGGAGGAAAAGGAATCTGGAAGCAGGGAGAGCGGCTCTGCCCCTTTGCTGCTCTCTCTGAACAACCCCCTCATTACATCATCTTGGTTTCCCCTGTTCTTAGATCCAAACTCGAACTACAACCCCCTGTTTACTTACACTGTTAGGCTGAAGAGACAAGTGAGTTTAGCACCCACCACTCTTCCACTTACAAATCAGTAGCCAATGCTGAATGTAGCTTGTTTCTTTTTTATCCTCTTCTTATAAGATATTGTTTATTAGATCATAGGAACAAAGCATAAATTATTCCAACCAAGCTTCTGCCAAGTATTTTTTTATGTACTCCAGAGAGGGCCCCCTCTCATGCCACGATTTGATCCAGGTCATCAGTAGTGGAGTCCTTTCTTGAGAGGAGGGGAAAAAACCCCATTCTTCAAAGTGCTTCTGTCTTCTGGCTCTTCTGCTCCTCAGTGATGGACCTAAGCGACAAGTTTTGTAACTTGGCTAGGTCAGGAAGCAAAGCCTCAAGGCAGGCAGCCTGGGCAGCCTCCCCTAACAAACCCAAAGTGTGTGCTGAATCCGAGTGCTTAACTGAGACCTCATGCTCTCTTGCTTGATTTCGCATGACAGTCTGCTATTACATTCACCCGACATATTAGCAGAATGAGAATTTAATAGCATATTACATAATTATTACATATTCTATAAAATACAGTATAATTGGGCATACTATGTTATACAGAATTAGCACGTTGTTTTAGAGCAGCTCCCTTTGCAGTCATTTCTCAGTCACAGTGGTCTCGGTAAAAGGATAAAATGGTAATAATGAACATATGCTGAAGCAAAACATTTCATAGTTGATTTTTTCTTTATAACTCTTGCATAAACGGAGAAGGAGAGCCATTTTCCCCTTTGCATTTCACAGAAATTGCAGCTCTAGCCAGTTCTGTGATAAAAACACAAACCCCCCGAGAGATGGGGGATGTGACTCAAAGAGATTGGCTTGGCTAGGTGCAGGGCCTAACCTTTAATCTGCCTTGATCGCTCCTTCAGGATCCCTTTCAAAAGCTCTTTTTCTGCACTCTAATGTTCTGCCAATCATAATTTGTATTTCTAAACACATGAAAGAACCATTTCCTGCCTCCAGTGGAAAAAAAAAAGAAGTCAAAATGAAATTTTTCTTTGAAAGCCTGCTACGGGAAAACAAAAGCCGTTTCCATTATGGGCACAGTTCAGGCGTCTCTTTAAAAGCGGTCACACACGGGAGGTGTTAACAAGCCATGTGCATGGGGTTACATTCTCTTTCCCATTCAAGTGTCAGCTTTGCTAGCTTGCAATCGGAGGCAAATCAGTGATCCATGGCTGAGCACATCAGAAAGGTATGATGTAATCGGCCCTGTGCTCAATCCATCCCTCACAGGAGCAGCAGCAGCAGCAGCAGAGCCCCATCCCAGCGAGTTAATCATTGACATGAAAAGCTTGCTTGGGCATGGCGGCAGAAGGGGGCTGGGAAGGGCAATGCTAGGACCCCTCCCCCCACCCGAGATGAAGAAGTGGAAATTTTTCTCTCTTCCTCACAGCCGCTGAAGTCTTGAGGAGGTGCTTGGCACCACTGGGAAAAAAAAGCCTTTTGATGGGAATTGGATGCCAGCTCCCTTTTTGGAGGTGCTGGTTTACGGGTAGCAGCTCCCCAGCACCACTCGGCTAATCTCTATTACATATCTACAGACAAAACAGCTACTTGGCATTGTGTTGCGGATGTCTGCAACTTTTGCCAGGACGTTGAACAGAGGCCAGGAACTTGGGTGGAGACAGGAGCCAGAAGGTCATCTGGGGTTGCTGCTCTTTGTTACAGCTAAATAACGTTGTGAATGTATTAAGCCCCTTTCCACGCACTGATTTAGGTTTTTTTCCAATGCCTTCAATAGTCTCTTTTTTTTCTTTCTTTCTTTCCACTGGGCTGGATTCATGTACAAATATGCAAGGCAGAGCAGTCTGCTCATTTGCACTTAGCATGAAACCCTGAGTTTGAGGGGAGGGTTGGGTTTCATTTTTTTTTTCTTTGAGGAAAAACGAGCCAGCGTACTCACTGCAAACATTTGCTCAG